>NC_047033.1:16758751-17391375 GCF_902652985.1 Pecten maximus | reverse complement strand
GTTTACATTGCAGAAGCCACTGGTGACTGAAGTCACTTACATATATATGTAGCACTTAATATAACCACCGCTAAAACATATATTGTAATTTAAAAAAAAAATGAATAAATAAAAACATAAAAAATAAAAAAAATAAAATATAATTTTTTTTTATGAAGGGGCTTTTGTCCACTTTTTGATTAGTGTGAAGGGGCTAATGTCCGGGGGGGCTTTTGTCCTAGGGGCTAATGTCCGGGGGGGGGGGGCTAATGTCCGAGGGGGCTTTTGTCCGTACCTCTAGTCATCGCCAACTGTGTAATATAATTCGTCAGTGTCTTACCGACACCTGGCTATTAGAATCCAGAAGTGTCTTAGTCGGATCAGTTTCGCAATATCTACAATGATATGTTATCAGAGGAAATCCTGAAATGTGACATAAAATGCATGTTAATGCTATTTTAACAATAAATAAAATATCGAGGTAAAACACGTCATTAGTTATACTAACCCAATCTTCAATAACACCAATAAATAATTAAAAGACTGTAACAAACCAACCGAGTAAAATCATTGTCTCACGCTAACATTGTCACACAGATACCAGTAACAATAAATAATTAAAAGACTGGAACAAACCAACCGAGTAAAATCATTGCCTCACGCTAACATTGTCAAACAGATACCAGTTACAATAAACAAGATAGAATCACTTAGAATACAATTTAATTCCCTAGAATATTTTTAACATAAATATAAACGTTAGCTTTGATTGCAATTTTAAATATCGTATTATATTCCAGTTAGATGTTGTAACCACGCCGTTATATTGACCACATGCGACGTTTAGCACAATGATGACCTTAGCTGTTAATAGGACGTTAAACAAAATAAACCAAACATAGAGTATTATTTATACTGATTATATATTAAATATTAAATTACATTCCAGCTATATTTTGTAACGAAACTGTATATCGACCACGTGCGAAGGCGAAATAAGGTCACAAGGAGACTTAACACGAACATACCGTAGCCTCCCAAAACACACATACGCACTCACCTCACGCATGCATGTCGCACGCACGGGAAGCCGTCCTTAAATGACCTTAGCTGTTAATAGGACGTTAAACATAATAAACCAATCCAAACTTAAAAAACATCGGACACGGGCTTCATTTACGAGCATGCAAAAACAACCCCCTTTTGGCCTAATTAAAATTCGATGCAAACTCTTGCTTCTAGCTCTACTTGCATTGAGAAGATAAACAACGCCGTGATTCAATGAAGTGTGGCATTGTTTCATAATTGTCGTGTTGATTATACACTAAGCCTACCGTCATAATGTCCCCTTGGGGTATTTATTGGATACCTGTACAAATCACCTACATGTATATGTAGGTCCCGAGACAATTAGGCTTCACACAATACCCGTCACAGGTGTTGTTTCACGGTTGACTGGCCTGACCTCGTGTCATGATCGCTCAGGTAAGACCGGTTTTAAGAAGTAATTTTTGGTATATTTTAACAGGAACCGACACAAAATCCGTCCGGTGTTCGGAATTCAGAGGGATCGGTATTTGTTATAATGTGTTATAATAAAGAAGGACCAATTCCCTACAATGACAATTCGATCGGTGTTCAGAGATGTTCGGTTTTTAGAAGGTTCCGTTTTCAGAAGTTGTACTTTCGGTACGGAATCCGAAAATAACGCAAAGTACGGAGAGTTAAAAATGTACTTATATCAAAGTTCATGTTTCGGTTTGTATACATGTTGTAAAAAATTAATGTTAAGGTCTAAAGTACAAGAGTTAACATTGTTGATTGTTCAAAACATTTCTTGCCAAACATCAAGACATAATTCGCAACAGATCCCTCCAGACAGATTTCTCCGTAGATGGGGTCTGCGTTGTATCAGATAGATCCGGACTCAATTTAAACAAACAATTCTCACAGATTAATGCCCGATCGAATAACCCCCTAAAATTTAAGATACAATCCCAATAGATAAATTGAGCCTCTCTCTGGAGTCTGACTTCCGGTTGCAGTCCAATTGAAATTTCATTGGCAATATACGTTACAAGTTATCTGGCTGGTTTCAGGAAATTACAAGTCAGATTCGATTGAAATAAGAAAATTAGTTTTCGTTTGTTATTCAGGTGTCGTTTATCGACGCCATTCAGATGATTTGTAGTAACACCCGTCCAGAAAACACATGGGATCCGTCTATTATTGATCTGTCTACAAAAGAAGACTATCTAATGCAAACAAATCAAATAAACATATCGTTGAACATTGATAACTCATTGGAATTATCTATGACTTCATCTTATTGCCCGTTTAAGCATCCAATAAACGCTATCACTATTAAACAAATAACAGTCAAGAATCTCGGATGTAAAATTTTGCCTTTTGTCTCCTAGAAAATATAAGAAATTACAGGAATTTGAAATAATAAATGAATGTTTGGATTATTCGAGATGCATGCTGTTTTGTTATCTATGTTCATATATAATAACTAATAGTTAAACAAGAAGGTTACTTACGATTTTGAGGTAATAAATATTGAGAAGTGTTATAATTGTATCAAAAACATATATTGACATTCATTGCAACCAAGCAAGTGGAGAGCCCGCATCATTACGATTTTCAATCTCCTCCCAAATTATTCCTCTGCTCAATTCGAATATAATCAAACGTTGTTATGGTGATCAATAATTCACGTTTCGTTACACCAGTGTATGGTGATAATATCATTCTCTCCTCCACTTTAAGATGCTAAAATTGATATAAAGGTGTAATACGTTATGAAGTGCTTGATTAATTCTGATTGATAACACTCCACTAAATCAAGGTCTCCATTTACACAAAAGCGCACTGTATTCTACGTTAAGACGGCCAATTGTTCCAAGATGAAAATAAACTTCAATCAAAATACGTGATTAAGAAAATAATGTGAATTTATAAGAAAATAATGTGAATTTAAAGGTCTTGAAATTAAGAGCATTCGACTCTTATACGTCCGCAGATTATCTCTATCTCTGTTTTTTAAATTGGCAACATACATGGACAGTCTTACCACCAAGCCGTGTGATAATGATAAGCCTATGATGCACCTATCGTGTGTATCTACATAGCAGTATCATCTAACCAACGTTTATTACCCCCCCCCCTCCCCCCTGAGGATGACAAAGACGTAAGTCCACAAACAGTATTATGAAAAAACCGACCGATATAGTCCAACATTTCTCATAAGTAATGTTTTTGATAGAACGTTTATCAGTAAATATTCACTGAACAGTACATTGACGCTCAATATAACACCAAAGATACTAACATTTGTATATAGCTGCACACAAAGCAACATTATGTAGATACATGGAGATAAAATGAGTGATTTCACTCAATGAGTGTTTTTCTCTTTGCATGGCCTATAGAACAATAATATTATCCGTTATTTCTTGTTTATGTATTCTGTGCTTAATTTCTATAACCCTGAATACGCGTATTTATATCTAGATAATCTAAAATATTGCTGCAAAAATAGCAGTTCATGAACACATATATATTTACAAAATGTAGTTTATTTCCTAAACGCGATTAAATATGTAAACATTCTTTCAATCAGTAAACGTTTCCATTTTGAAGATTTTACGATACACATCTACCAGAAGATACAAAATGGCCTGAAGCCAGTTTTATATGATTATCTTCATTGAATTACATGGTAAAGAAAGTATTCGTTCGTGTTAAATGTCTGTTTAAAATGTCTATAACATTGCTTTTAGAAACATAATTTATATTATGAATTAAACTTAACTAGCATTGATTTCAAAGAAAGCAGTGTTCTGATAATTCAACTTACTCTTTCAAATTGTCTGAAATACCAAACCATTCTTTCTTATATATATATATATAATATATAACAGATGCAGAAAGCGATCAACCTTCTCGTAGGATTTGAAAATCATGGCAATGTTTGTATGTTTTTGTTTGTACAAAGCACGCGTGGCACATGACACAAGATCTAGAGAATAAAATGAAGGGACATAATCACGATACCGAAAGTTGTCACTTATCTTTGTTCTTGCTTATCATTCTATAATTATAGTAGCAGAAAAAATATCTTTGTTCTTGCTTATCATTCTATAATTATAGTAGCAGATAAAGGATCAATACACAGTCAAAATTCGCTTAGCTGACATCTTACACATTTAAACAACAGCGAGTATCGGCATAATAAAAAAACGTCATTCTAACACAAATCGAAAGCAAAGAGCGAAAAAAAAATAAAGAACAAAACTATAAAACTTCATTGTGTCCTTGATAAAGATCAAGGATAACAAGACCAGGTGTCACGAAGGTAGTACGTGTGTTCGGTTCAATCGATTATTGGTTAGGCCATATTCTTAAAATAAGAACTAGGGTGGAAAATCCATATCAACAAGCGCGTTAGAAATGTAACACGGATAAGTTATTACGAATATTTTAAAATGTGCTCTGCATGTAGGGCGTTGGAATTGTAACTGCTGCCCCCATTGCATGATCGTAAGAGGCGACTAAATTTGGGATATTATCTTTTCTCTTCTTTCTGAACAACTTTCTTCTTCCTAATGTCTCCCTTGACAATGCCTCACTTTTGGCCTTTAGCTGAGCGTTCGCCGCTTTGAGGAAGGCCTTGGGTTCTGTCCCCTAGCCGAGACATACCAGAGTCTTTAAAAATGGTAGTTTCTGCTCCTGCTTAGCGCTCAGCATATTAGGAGTGGGACGACTGGTTCGCCCGTTGTCAGTATAATGTGACCGGGTGGGGTGCGCTGCTGGGTGTCTTCGGCAGTATGCTTCAGTGAGGTAGCACTATAAATCGGCAAAAGTTCCGGCCTATCACAAGGAGACTTAACACGAACATACCGCAGCTTCCCAAAACACGCATACGCACTCACCACACGCCTGCATGTCGCAATCACGGGAGGCCGTCCTTAAATGACCTTAGCTGTTAATAGGACGTTAAACAAAATAAACCAAACCAAAGTGTCAATTAAGTTTTCGTCCTAATGAACATAATATACGTAAATGAATATGTTGTAATCAATGTTATTGTTCCAATCGGAATAAAATTCATTATTCATGCAATAATTAAATAAGTATTTAAATTATAATCCGAATTTTTATGTTAATAATCCTAGCGACTGAATAACAACTGTTCTGAATACGTATTGAAAAAACTAGATGATCTGACCATACGGGAACATTGTACGATGCTTACTTGCCGAAATATACGCAATTTAATTCCAATCCAAACCGCCTGACAGCTTCAGGTCGCCATCTTTGTTCAAATCAAAGCATCTGTGCGTTTGAAACAGTTAGTACTGCAAAGCTTCTAAATGATATTGTGATCATAAATTTTGGGATTATCAAAGAAACGAAAAGTAAATTTTAAATCATTTTAATTTTGATTGGTTAAGATTTAGGTGAGCAAATTGAAATAATTATTTACAAAGGGAATTTGATTTTCTACTCAAAACTGATAACTTTTCTTTTATTTAGATAATCTTCATTTCTTTCATTTCATTTCATTGTAAAAGGAAAATTAGATTCCCAGATATATTCACGGGAAATGAATTTGATGACGTAACCGGAAGCGTATGCTTTCAGAACATGACCCGGAAGATATGTTCACCTGTAAACGACAGAAACTTGACGATAATAAAAATAGAAGATTATCGAATATGACTGGATTTTTTCCGTATTTGTTGAGACACCAATGTGCTAGAATACAACGAAAGCTAACACTTATTTAATTCATAGCTATCGTATCAAATAAAACGAACAGTCAATAGCAGTGTCCGCTTGCTGAGCTAGGCCTACTTTCGTTTTACAGTTTACGCACATGGTCATTTAAATACTTCATCTTCATAACCATTGTCTATATAAATGCTTGTCCGGGACATTGTTCTATGTAGGAATATTTGTAGTTCTGTACAGTACAGTGTAATTACTTTTTTTAATTGGCCGGTCTGGTAATTACCCCTACCCCGACCACAGGGCCACGTAACTACATAATGTAGTTACGTACATTCACGTTTTGAACACTTGTCTATTTAGTGTTTACCATACGACTCATAATCTGGCTGCCGCAGGTTATGAGTTATTATAGGTTAAAGAGACATATCAAGTGTGTCTCAGGCTAATCATGATTGATAGGGTAATATATCAAAATGCTTCAAGTGTTTACAAAACGAAAATATTGTGACGAGGCCCTGTGCCCCGACAGACATTTCTTAATGCACTAAGCACAGGGGTTGGTGTTGATAACGCATAGCTCTATTGGGAAAAGTTATTTTGTATTAAAAGATCAATTAAATTTATTTCAATGCCTCCACTGTAAGTACGGATTGAAGTTGGGACCTCAGGAAAATTACTGTTACAGGCTAGGAGAAGGAGAAAATGTAGCAGCCAGATTAGGGTTCGAACCCGGGACCCTTCGAACTTAAGACGGACACTCTACCACTGAGTCAAAATAAATGTCTGGTTATTAATACATGTTTTTGGGAGTCTGCAGTGTTCATGTTTGTCTCTTTTTGGTAGTGTGGAACTGTGGATCTGATGCCAACTTTAAGGTTAACTCACTAAAGCGAACCTAAATTGCTGAAGACACCAAGCAAAAGAAAAGAAAAGACACAGTTTATTATCGAACCTCTGTATCTAACCGTCTTTTCTAACCAAAGGTTGATTATTTTGTATTCAACCTTGGCAGATTTAGCCTTGCATTTAATTCCTCTCATACGCCACATAATAGTGTATTTTTTTACTATAAAAAACTTTGAAACTTATGATTGTTTCAGCACTGGCCACCTACTCTTTTCCTTTGTCGCCATTTACATTAAGAATATAGTCAATTTAATCTTTCCCAATTGATATAAATACAGAAAATTTTCCCCGAATAATTTCAGCAAAAAATCTGACATGTTGTACAAATTACCTCAGTACTGTGTGCTGTCATTACTATTTACACTTCCAGGGACTTGCCATGAATTTGAACCCATGGTCTACCCATATGTAATACACAATTTCATTAGATACACACTAATTGGAAAGCTTGTTTGTTTCTATGAACAGGTAAATGGAAAAGAGTGTACCTAGTTAATGGTGGGTAGAATTTTTTTTTTTTTTAAATCTCGCAAAAACAATTCAGCACAGGAAAATTTGAAATAGTGAAACAATTCAACACAGGAAAATCTGAAATAGAACAATGTAACAGTTCATTGAACTGTTTAAGCAACAGATATAAACAATGGATGGAAAACCTGGAGATATCTATATTTTAAGTGTAATTGATCTACATATACATTGTAAATTTGTATTACTGACAGTTAAACAGGAATCAACTACACAAATGTAACAAATATTTGCAATTTAGGAAAAAAAACTGATTTGGGGGAATTTTTTTAAGGTTATGATGGGTTAGTAGAAACAAAGCTTTTATTATATTTGGCCTATCAAGTCTAAGTCATGAAAATATGGTTTTAGAAATAAAACTTTGGTTATTAAAGATGAGGTGTTACATACTGCCTACTGGACACAACAGGGAATGACAACAGTAAAAGCAGAAGAAAGCATATGTATGTATGGAATGTTTTCTCTGTCAATTCTGACAGACTGTAAATTTAACACATTATGAAGATGTAAAATTAAGATCATTTTACACAAATCACTAGATTGTATTGTCTACATTTTTTAATTTAGTTCATCTTTATTTCCACACTATTCTCTGTGGATTTTTTTTTCTTTGTTATAAATCCTCACTACAACTATTAAAGTCAAATATGTATATATATATACATTGTATGTAAAAGGATATGATTCTTGACAACTTGACTACAGAGCAGGAATTAAGCTTTCAACATCCAATGCACTCCACATCATATTGTGTGTTGACATTTTTCTGTGACAATTATGATTCATACACCTATTTTTTAGAATACTGTGTTATATCTCTTGGATCAACTCAAACATAAGCATTTCCTTCAATTCTGAAATCTGTAATGAATATAATTACAGAAAATATATAAGTTTGCTTTAATAATACGAAAACAATTTTGTTAAACATTGGTGGATCCATCCAAAAACACTGCAATACTTTTTTATCAGATTTTCTTATTCGATCTGGCAATCTCACCTTCTAACACGTCAAAGACCAGTTGATGAGAATGAGTAGTCAGAGTTTCCTCTGGCCCAAACACCGGAAGTTAGACACATACAAGCTCTCTTGACTTTGGTTTAGGAACACATTCTCAAAAGACAATCATCACATATTAAATTCAGGGCTGGATTTCCACTAACTTGAAGAGTTGTGTCCCTTTATTTTCTTTCCTATAGGGTTCTAGCTATTCTAGCAGTTTATAGTTCATTTTTTCCCCATTGTTTTGCACTACATAATTAATATACATCTGATGATACATATGCATCTGGAAGTGTTTATTTTGTTTAGTGTCATTGACTTCATTTCTCAAATTTATCAAGTTCAAGAAGTCTTAAAGTTACAGAAGATTCAAAACTTTACAAAGTCATTTCTGTTTCCATGATTTAATTATGGTTGTTTTACTTTCCATTGTGGGGATAGGGGACTTATTCATATCAATCAGATATAACTTTTATAAAGTAAGGTTCCCACTTTCTTATTTGTATATTTCTGATTATTTTTTTTTTCATAATATCTCTTTAGTTAAAGTCCCTCAAAAGGTTCTTTATATTTCTTTCTGTTAAATATTTTCTTCTCATTTCTACATCTTACCAGTTTCCTTTGGGTAAAATATGGTCATATTTAGGTGAATTTTGAGAATTGGTTGTTTTGCAGAATTCCTTTTTGTTTTGCAATACATCAATATTTTGCATGGCTATAATAAATATAGACATGCTCTGTCACTTCCTTTTATGTTGAATGTTTGAGTTTCTTTAAAAATTCCCATACTGATGGTGTTGGACATCTTGAATTTGCTGATTTGTCAGATCACAATTTTTCAAACTTGTTCTGGAGCATTACTTATTATAGGGCACAGGGGCCAAACATGCAAACATTTGAAAATCTTCTACTCAATAACCCAGAGGCCAAGTGACCTGATATGGGGCCTGTAGTATGCTGTGGTAAAGTGATGAATGACCTTGACATACATTCACTGTCACAGGAGTCAAACATGCTAAAATATTGCAACACTTTTTTCTCAAATAGGCAAGAGGTCCAGAGAAGCAGGTCATTGATACAGGTCCATAGGGCATCTTGTTTGGTTGCTGCACAATAACTTAATTACTCTTTCAGGTCTGCAGGTCAATGGTCAATGTCACTATTTCTATAAATTGAAAATCAGTTGAAGTACAATATATTATGAATTCAGCTGAGCTGATTATGCTTATTAGAAGTTAAAATTATCAAGTTCTACCTTGTGCCTGCTTTCAAGGATAACTTATAAGGGCCCGATGGTCAAGATCACTGCTACTAAAGAAAGTATTTGCTTAGAATACTACATGTAGCTTCAGGCTTGAAAGTCAAAGGTCAAGGATAATGTTACTATAAATAGAAAAAAAATCATTTACATCACTTTTTTGTTGGATTCTATGCACGCAGACTTTGTCGAGTGCTTCATCGCAGAAATACTTTATTTTCCCCGATTACACAGATTGTTTTATTCTTCAATGACAGGCGATATATACAGTAGTTTTTTTTAAAATATATAAATACTTATTACCGGTTAGCTTGTAACGATAATAGTAATAATATAGCAACTATGACTAATGGAACGATTATTGACATTTATCGCAGCCCACTCGCAACATGTAATGATATGCTGACGGTGGCAACAGAGCGACAAATTATTTTTGTGTGAGCATTCAAGTCAAAGATAAGTCCTGGAGACGTCCCATGTAAAGCATGAGGATATAATGCATGGATAATTACAGTATATCACTTCGTAATGTCCACATGAAAAGGTGTTGATACATAAAAAATGCATTCTGTACCAAACTCAACAATAAAACCTACTGTTCGCTGCAGTTTACGATGGAAACTGCCTGTATGAGTCCCCATGGAGAATCGGAAATATCCTCTTTTGTAGCAACTTATAGGGGCAAGGACGAGACAAATATCAATGTCCCCTTTGCAATACTTTAGAGGTTACCCCTTCTCTGTCTTTGTGTCCCCTATCCTCCTTTCCTGTGCTGTTGTCTCACGACATTTCTCGCAAATTGACTCTGGTTATTGAGAGAACATTAACATCCGTAAAACATTGACAAATTTATTTTTAGGTGATAATTTATTATGCTTATTCTTGCGTGTCAAATATTGATGACTTAGACTTGATAAACATTCTTTTTACTTGGACTGGGAATAATAATTTTTGACTCTGAATGTTGACAGAACAGTAACACCCATTAAATCATAGACAAACTATGAGGGCTGATTGATAAGTTGTGAGGCTCATATTGAAGGATTTGAATTTTGCCGGACATATTGTATTATTTTTCAACATCACCCCGTCAGTATATACAGTGTATATACTTTTGCATGCGGTTTTTAACGGCCTCAATGCCTTTTTTATATATATAGAAAAAATGTTCATGCAAAATAAAACTTGTCTTGGTTACTTTAGAGCGCTTCCTCGTCGATATAAACTAACCAAATGAGACCAGTCTTAGGGTACACGGCCCTATAGAGCCAGAGAATAGTAGGACTTAAAAAGAACATCCCTGAGTACCTCCTTCAAACGAGGCTCATAACATATTAATCATCCCTCGTTATATTATTTGCGAGGTAATATATGCTATGTTTCTCTCTTGTGTATCAAATGTTGATAATCGACGACTTCAGGAACGATGACGATTCTGTGGACTTGGACTGGAAATAATATTCAGGAAGTTATCCGTACCAAGAACATTACCAGTGAGATGACAGTGATTAAACCAAAATCAATGAACTGAAATAATTCTACTCCCTACGCCTTCTTATTTACTAATATTTTGGTAGACTATTAAATTCAAGTGTGTATGGTATAGGTTAACCGGTTCTTCTGTGCCGGAATCACTACAGTAAATGACGTGGGTATTTTATGGTTTTCGACCCTTACGCGCTATGCCTGTACTCTTATCTTCAGCTATATATTTCATTCATGGTTGATCTTTTAAATTAGAAATATAACACTGATGTATTATAATGAAGAACGCATGTGGAGTAGCATTATGTTGCTTATTAGTATACCCATGTAAAATATACACTTGTACTTTGTTGCAACATTCTGATCACGTCAAATTGTTTACAGGTTCCGCATTGTGTCTGCACTTCTTGACACGAAGGTTGTGAGAAGTATTTTTCAGCATTTTTTGTTAGTTTTCCATAATTAAACAATAAAAATACCAACTATGACTAAACTGTAACGAAAACGGCAGGTTATGCGTATTTATTCCTCTTTCACCTTGTCACCGCTTTCCTTATCGCAACCGGGATCGACTGTCATAGTATCATTTTTCTAACACAATACGGAATCTATAACTAGAAATTTATCAAGACTGCAACCTTTTATCCAAATTTAGAAAATATGAAATGAACCTTTTTTGATGTTTTTTTATGTGTGAATGATTTCCACAATAAATAGGGGAACAGTGCAATTACAAAGTGAAAATTGTCATATTTTGGCCTTTTCTCGATTATTTTCTCTTTCTTTTTAGGGAAACGTTAAAATCAATTAGATGCACATGACATTGTAGGTGAATATTGATATACTCTTTCGACTAATCACAGATACCCCGTTGAAAGAAATGAGTTAGTAGGTGCCTTTTTTGCGAAAACCTCTAACGGTGTTTATGTTGTTATATTTACGTAAGTCACGTTACGTCACTTAATGTGTATGTGACCTAAAATGGCCGTCGTAATATAGAAGGCGATTGGTACTGTCCCTACATTTTAAAAAGATGCTAAAGGTAATGACCGGTAAGAGACGTGAAATCGACTGTTACCGTCATCTTAATGACAAAAAATATGCCAAATGATGACGGTTTTATGTCGGGGAAACGTTAAAGGAGCAAACAAATACAAAATAGAAATTTCAAAGGCAAAATCAGTTTTGTTTTACCATTGGCTGACATATCATACTGTGCAACTCTTTGAAACGTGTAGCAACACGGATGCGAGGTTAACAATTTCGTTGCATAGCAATGGATGCTATTTGTATAAATCGAAAACGAAAATATTGTATTCATGGCCGTGATATAAGGCGTTTTAAATAGTGAATTTGAGGCCCACTCAGGACACAAGTCATGAAATTGTCTTCTTTTGTCATTTTTGTTGCTTATTTTTATACATGTAATCATCAACGTATAGTCATAATGTGTCATATATGAACTATGTGTTAGTGATCCGAAGTTAGTGACGACTTCCTGTCGTAGTTGTACTGTGTTGATATAATGCTATGATACTGGAGTGTTTGTGTATGACATAATTACAAGATACACTTGAAGATTTTATCTATTTATCTTATTATTTATTTAAATGTTGCTTTCCTTTTGGGTACATCAACCTTTGCGACTTATGATCGCTGTTATATACATATATGACACATTTCTGATACACCATGGGACTGATTATAACATACTGCAAAATAAAAAGTAACAATCAGTAACGTACCAGGTTATCTAAAATATTATAATTGACTTCTATCAATTTCTTCAAGAAAACGAAAATAATGGGTTTATTAAACAACACACATCTGTTACCAATATCCGTGCTTTCTAAATTCTTAATATTGACAGTAAGATAGCAGCTGTAGGGAGCACTGACATTTTTTTATACTCATAAATCTTGATTTATCGTCTTTTGGTTTATTTCTAAAGCCATTCTCCTACTGCCCATGGAGCTAACACACATTCGCTGAACGTGAATTCGAAGGGCTATTGCTTTTGCATATATCACATATTGAATGTCCTTGTACGAACTTCGTTAAATTTATCAGCATCAGAAGGTCTTTTTAAATATGTTTACTGGCTTCTTAGATGAAAAGCTTGATGTCTAATTAAGTTTTAATTCCCATTTGTTTATATTTTTTCCTGAATTAAGCATTTTAAATGAGAGCAGTTCCCGAAAGTAGCTTTATTTTCAAATTTAAATTAAGATTGATTAGTTCTTTGTAACGTGTTGTGCAAGTGATTTTTTATTGTTTGGTTCCTGCTAAATAACGCAAACACTTCATCAAGAATTACTTTTCCAGTATTCCCTTGTTCTTGTACCTATACCTCATGTGGCTGTTGATATCTCTCAGAGTGCATTGCGGTTGCGGTTACCCTCAATATTCTCTCCAAGGACACTGCAATGTACTCAGTGAGATATTGCTGTAATTGTCCTTAATGTTGATATACTACCCCAAGAACATAAATCAATATGTTCCATTGATCAAATGACGAGATATATTCAAAACAAGAGACCGTTTCGTGTATTAACAGCCAGTGCAGTTGACGGAGACAGTTAATGCAGTCGTGACCTACAATTGAACCTCTGTCTGTATCTTCTATATCACTATATTATTGAAATGATTGAGGACATGCTGATAAACAGAAAACCGACACAACTCAATATACTTGTACTTTATCAGTGGTCTCAATTTAAATGTAGTATTTGGTCATCTATTTATCTGTGTATTGATTGTAAATAAAGATATAAAGAAACAAAAACATAACATTTAAAAGTTTAGTCAAGGATTAATGCGCGGGCTCATTTTTGCAATACTAGAAATACAAGCAGATATTCCGATAGGCGGTACAGTTACCAGCCGACAAGCCCTTGTGATAAATGCTATTTAATACTTAGAATGGCCGAACAGTCTTACAACAGAAATTTAAACTATGGAAACTAAGTATATCGTTGATCTGACGACAGATGCAGGTCTGGTTTAATTTGAATGCGAAGGGCATCGTGTTTGAATTAAGATTATATAATGTTACCAGAAATATTTTTTCTGTTTTTTTTTTTTTTTTACAATTTTAAATAACGGTTTACATTTCCGTGCTGCAAAAATATAGCCGAGGTGTCCGAGTGGTTAAAGTGTCTAGACACTTTATCACTTCTGGGTTGCAAGTTCGAAACCCACGTGGGGCTGTTGCCTTAGACTGACCATAGACCGGTGTTTTTTCTCATGGTACGTCTTTAAATGACCCTGGTTATGACGCTAAACAAAATAAACCAAACTAAACAAAATGCGTCAATAATATGACATGCTTTATAGTTCTAACTCGGTCCACACGACCTTACCGCAGCATGCTAATGACTATACAACACCACTTACACAAATACACTTTATTGCCATGAATGTAATGTCTTCTGTAATTTACTTATCTTGACATATTTGTATATAATTATCAACCGAATTGGGTAGATCAAAACCGCTAATTTCGCATATATAGTTGGTAATTATGTTATTACAATAAGTCTGTATGTTATAACGTTAATAATCCCGTAGTTGCAGAACTGCGAAGGAACTACAATAACCATCTGGGATATTAACTTAGAAACTCTAAATGACCACTGTGCCTCCTGTAGGGGATCTATAGCAATCGTAAATAGACGCTTTATAATTGGCACCGATGATATCTGTTGATCGACGTTATTATGTAGGCGTTTGCGGTAACACATATTATATATACGTTAATCATTTGACCATTCAGTGTCAATTCAGTATTCATTTCTGAATAATTCAATTGCAATCGCTTATAATCACTGGGCAGTAAGCTCATGTCGGGCGGAATTACAGTGGATTACTGCTAACTTGTACATGTATATATTTCTTTGAAAATTAAACCGCTTGGGAATGCACACATTCATTTAACATTTCTTGTCAACTAATATCCAAAAATTAGGAAACGGATTAAATTATGGTGATGAATATCCTTACATTTATTTACGAAGTACTGCCTGTCATAACATTTTTCATGTTATTCCTTTTTTCATTGCCTGGTGTCATCTGTCCTTCTGTGAATCGTGTAACACGACGTTAAGCACCATGAAACAAAAGAATGTTTCACAGGTTATGGATATTTAGCTTTCCAAACTGACAAAGGAACTTGCAAAAAGCAATAAAAGCAGAATAAACCGCCGTTTAGATCTCAATAGTAGACGTTATTACGACTGTCGGTGTTCTCAAAACAGCCTCCCGACGTGTCATTATGGGAATTCAAATGACCACAGGTATCCAAAAGGCTAATTTCTTCGGATATGCAAGTGAGTTGAAGTACACTGTATCATATGGAGCCGTATTTGGATGTGATTTCGTGTCGAGAAAGTATCGCACGCCCCTCCCTATATATGAAGAAGGAGGATAACATCCGAAATCAACAGGAATAGAGGGTATTGTTGGTGATAAGTTTCACTTTAACAGAAACTCATGAAGCCCATTACGTGAAAAGTCGCAGTAAACTCTCTAGTTAAACGTATAGCGGTAGGGTAAGAACCACACTGATATCTTTCGTTAAATAATGAAATAACAGATATATGATCTAGCTTTTTCAAGCAAAATTACATCATCCGGGCTGAGGCACATAGCCAACAGTGACTACTTAGACAAATATACACCACATACAACCGGTGAGGCAAAGTCTACGGATGAATGGAATCATGTAGTCGGTAACTAATTATCATACACCCGGAGACCCGGCGTAGACTGCAGCTTTCTATGTAGGTCAACCATGGTTTCTTATTTGAAAACAAAATTCACTTATTTGTCGCAAATTATTTCATTTTGAATATAAATTTTTCAAATAAATAGCAATACATACATATGATTTAATCAGGACATACACAAAAAAAAACTATTCCAAACCGATGGTAACATTAGTAAAATCAACATTGCAAATATCGAGGTATATCTATTGATTTTTGATATTCAAAATGAATAAAAGTGTGTACAGCGTGTGTGCCTACATCTATAAGAGTAGAAAATTAATGTTAATTTTGGTATTATAATATTAAATTTTGATTAGCCTGTGACGTCACATGATATACAACCACATTGTAAAGACCAAGAATGATGATAACTAAGAAAAACGTAATCATTGACTGGCTTATGTTTGACGTTAAGCATTACGAGATACTCTTGGTACTGGCTTTTTACGAGGTCGTGGACGACGTCGAAGCATATGCTTTTGAGCTGCAATTTACTGAACTTTAGTATCTCTTATTTTCTTATCTTCCTTTTTACAAAACTACACTGAAGCCTTTAACTTGATTACCTGTGTACAGTTACCTACATACATTCATGTCATTGTGAAGAATGCTCTTCAACTTCGTTCATATTTGAAACCAAGCCTTTTTTTTAAATGTCCTTTCATTTTTGGCTCGAGGAATGGTTCAACTTAGCTTTTGTTTGAACTTCTCACTAGTTTCCTTAGCAAATTTGTGTCAGGGCTACAATCTTATTGGAAAACATTGTATTCCAGATATGTAGCAATACATGATGGATTTTGAAAGACTTCGAAATTATTCCGATTAATCCTGAACGTAAACAAATATTCTAAAAATGTTTTTACTATTAAATCGTTTGCTTTCTACATTCTTTACACTTCTTTCCTCATTCCAAACTTAAGGAACGCATTCGTAGTATTTCTTCAGAAGTGCTTTCGTTAACAAGAAAGGCGAACGGTGTCAAAAGTTCTATCAGTGCATGTGAAATATACGACTAGGGCCCATAGAAAATACATCGAAGATGAAATCTTAAGAATGAGTGAATATATGATTGACATCTTTGGTGACGTAATGTTCCATCATATTATGACAATGCCTATGTCAAGAAAAATCTTGGCACCTTACCAAGTTCTTCAATTTGGAAGGACTTGGTTTGGTTTATGTTGTTTAACGTCCTATTAACAGCTAAGGTCATTTAAGGACGGCCTCTTGTGCGTGCGACATGCATGCGAGTGCGTATGTGTGTTTTGGGAGGCTGCGGTATGTTCGTGTTAAGTCTCCTTCTGATAGGCCGGAACTTTTGCCGATTTATAGTGCTACCTCACTGAAACATACTGCCGAAGACTACCAGCAGCACACCCCACCCGGTCACATTATACTGACAACGAGCGAACCAGTCGTTCCACTCCAAACACGCTGAGCGCTAAGCAGGAGTAGCAACTACCATTTTTAACGACTTTGGTATGTCTCGGCTAGGGGACAGAACCCAAAGCCTTCCTCACAGCGGCGAACGCTCAACAAAAGTGAGACATTGTCAAGGGTGAGATTAGGAAGAAGAAAGTTGTTTAGAAAGAAGAGAAAAGATAAGATCCCAAATTTAGTCGCCTCTTACGATCATGCAATGGTGGCAGCAGGCACAATTCTTGGAAGGACATGGTCAATAAAGTACATGTTTTCTGGTGAGGTATAACCGAGACATTCAAGACATAAAAATGTACATCGCCGATGTTGCAGAAGGAGCACCATGTCAAAGACAGGCCTATACTCCCTCAATCTAATTAAAATCTAGATGGTCATTATCACTACGTTACAATTCATGTAACGTAGTGAGAATTACCATCTAGATCTTAATTAGATTGATCCTCCCTAATCATGAAAAAAAACCTGATCATTTCTACAAAGCAATATCGCTGACATTGAACAGGTCAATACATTCTGGTGTAAGAAAGAGTCAGCGAAGGACAGCACAGCGATTCCTAAATCAGATCTAGACCGTTCTTTAAATAATTACAATATCATGTGTACATCATTGACCTTCCCTTGAACCTGGAACATTAACCGATTGTAGACATTGCCTCGCTAAACTATTAGGGCAGATTTTCATTTATTCCCTCGGTATGTAATTACTACTTATCTCCATAAAAATCTGATAACGTTACTAAGGCAAAACAAATCGTAATTAATCAGCAAACATCAATATGTTTACTTATCGAAATTCATAGCAGATTGTAACTGAATTTTTGAGTAATATTCTGGAGGAAAGAGGGAAATGGTAAAAAAAAAATCTGCAGCTCTGTACTTTATATTCCATGTTCTGGACCATTACTAGTGACCTTATCTGGCAGCATCGACAGAAACATTATTCAGTAGACTAGCAGTCATTATGTCGAAGGAAATTGTGGTTTCACCATATCAATTGGTAAGTAGGGGCGTAAAGATAGGTTAGTACATGATATAAAACAATTTAGTTCTGTTTGATACCGTTTAATGCCATGTCAAAACCACGTCTTAAAATTATTGTGTCAACTTAAATGACGTTAAGGGCAAGATTAAAGTGTGTCAATAGAATGTCATGGCATATTCAGCATGAAATCGCCCGGACCATTTTATGGAGTTTGCGAGGTATACACAGTCCTTGTGTATGCACTCTATTGCTTAGCGTCAAGCGCCCTGGGGACAGGATCTATAACCTTCCAAACAAGCGAGAACGCTAAACTGATGTTCAAGGTAACGAAACTGAAGGAAAATAGGTTTCAAAAATGTTACGAAATGAAATACTCTAATTTAGTCGCCTCTTTTGAATCATACTATCAGGCTAGGTAGGCAAGGGAATTGGGTCAACAAAGTCGTCCTTTAATTATTATAGCTGTTGTTAGGACCTTAAACACCATAGAACAATACATATCTTCCCTTCCTCGTTTTTACAAATTGGTAAATAAATAAATTTATTTTCTGAAAATATTGATAAATCAATAAATACAGTTACTGTACATATTGACATACTTTCAAGCTGTTAATAGGGCGTTAAACAAAATAAACCAAACCAAACTGTACATATTGATACATTGACATACATTTGCTGTACACAACGATAAATCAATAAAAACATTTACTGTACAAATTGATTGATAAATAAATACATTAACTGTACACAACGATAAATCAATAAATACGTTTGCTCAATCTAATTAAAATCTAGATGGTCATTATCACTACGTTACAGGAACATCTAACAACATCCCATAAGGGGTCACGTCAGGGTGACCTTTTGGATTAGCCAATCAAATGACAACTTCCAGAATCTTGGAAGTGAATTTTATATGTCCGAATTAGCATGACTAGAATGCATAGCTTGTATAATCTGTCAATTTGTTTTAAGTCATTTCGTACCGTAAAGCATATAACTATATATTGTGCCGAAATGGTTTGCTTCACATGCATGCTGTGACGAAATGTTTTGCTTCGATAATATCGACAAAATGCCAATTCGCTCTGAAAAAGAAATCTCGGAGGTCATCAGAACGTGACCCCTTATGGGATGTTGTTAGAACGTAGTGAGAATTACCATCTAGATTTTAATTAGATTGACGTTTGCTGTACATATTGTTAAATCAATAAAAAAAATTAATGTACATATTGATAAATCAATTGTTACAATTACTGTACATATTGATACATGGATATACATTTACTGTGCAAATTGATTGATAAATAAATACATTTACTGTACATTTTGATTGATTATTAAATACATTTGCTGTACACAACGATAAATCAATAGATACATTTACTGTACATATTGATACATTGATATACATTTACTGTACACATTGATAAATAAATAGATACATTTGCTGTACACAATGTTAAATCAATAAATATATTTGCTGTAAACAATGTTCAATCAATAAATACATTTGCTGTACATATTGGTACATTGATATACATTTACTGTACACATTGATAAATCAACGAGTGTTATTCCTATTCAGTTGTATGTCATTTGTTCTGTCGTTTGCTATCGATGTTGAGTATGAGAATTACAGTCGCGTTTTACAGGTCTTTACTCTTTTGCTGTTTATATTTGTCAGAGATGTCCTCTATAGAATATAAACACCAAACTGAGATATAATTAATTACAAATCGGTATTCATCATTTCAGCAGTGCATAGACTTTTCTCGTTGCCATTCATCAGAGGTTTAGCCACGAAGAGTACATTGATTTGATTATAAGGTGGATAATGATTATCGTATAACGCAGTCTTATTCAGATTCCACACTGTGTAAGGTTAGCAATACTTTTAAGAGCATAATGTTTACATCTAGTAATTGTGGATTGCTTCCGACGAAACCTCGTAATAGATTCGGTTGCTTATAAAACGGCAAATGCTTGTGACTCCTGGAACATTTGATCAGTGGTTAGTGAATAAGCGTTTCCTTTCGTCGATTGAGTGATATTATATAAGAGCATATTTATTTTATTTTTCATTTTTTTTTTTTTGTAATATTATTGTTTTAAGTAAACAATATTTTCATTTTAATAGCATAATGTATATTTATCTTGAAAGCATTTTGTAAAAAAAAAATTTGAACAAATGATATTTTGAATGTCTTTCATATTCAGTCCATTCAAAATAATTTAGATAGTTTTATCAATCATCCCAATGTTGCCTAAGAATAAAACAGACATTTTCCTCCAGTAAAATAGTTTCCATGTTCATGATTTGAAATATTTTATTAAAGTGCCTCTATCCAATTTATAATATCAAATCTGACAGAGCCTTTAAACACATGATACAGTACCGTTCTGACAATGAGGGATAGGTGTGTATGTGCGGTTTGTGAAGGTGTCCCCAGGAGAGACATTACCACCAAGAAATCTCCTAGAAACCTAAGACTTCCCCAGCACAATAGGTTGCTTGGTGTTTTATAGGTAGATGGCAATAACTTTACTGATAACCAAGAGATTGACATGTGTGCGAAGTGTTCAAGAATTATCAGATGATGAATGGCGGAAATTACCCATAGAAGATATATGTTGTGGCCAGTCTTCCCACGCAAAATAAACACTATGTACATTATATTAGGTATGAAGACGTTCAATCATAACTCGACCATTTTGCCCAAGCGCGCAAAACACCAACTAATATATCGTACTTAACATCCTAATTATAATAATCTTCGATGTGTATTTATGGACGAGGCCTGCAGTCGTCGATATTTCTGTTTTGCTTGATTAGGGTTATAAAAATCAGGAAAAAACACATGTGTGCATTAAGGTTTGGAGTTTTACAGAAATGTCTGTTATGTCCACTATCCTTCTTACTGAATATATCAGACATTCCAAATTTGAATCGGTCACCAAAAAAATGACCCTTTTTTTCACGAAATACTCACAAGGAGACTTAACACGAACATACCGCAGCCTCCAAAAACACACATACGCAATCACCACACGCATGCATGTCGCACGCACGGGATGCCGTCCTTAAACAACCTTAGCTGTTAATAGGACGTTAAACAAAATAAACCAAACCAAACCAATGTCTTTCTTAACTTTCTTCTTCCTAATGTCTCTCTTGACAATGCCTCACTTTTACCCTTTAGTTGAGCGTTCGCCCCTGTGAGGAAGGCTGTGGGTTCTGTCCCCAAGCCGAGACATACCAGAGTCTTTAAAAATGGTAGTTTCTAATCCTGCTTAGCGCTCAGCACATTAGGAGTGGGACGACTGGTTCGTCCGTTGTCAGTATAATGTGACCGGGTGGGGTGCGCTGCTGGGTGTCTTCGGCAGTATGCTTCAGTGAGATAGCACTATACATCGCCAAAAGTTCCGGCCTATCACAAGGCGGCTTAACAAGTACATACCGCAGCCTCCCAAAACACACATACGCACTCACCACACGCATGTATGTCGCACGCACGGGAGATCGTCCTTAAATGACCTTAGCTGTTAATAGGACGTTAAACAAAATAAACCAAATCGAACCAACATCGGCGTTGATATATATATACATGTATTTCCCAAGTATTGCAGTGTTATAATACTGTCTGTATCCCTACGGCATACCGTACTACTTTGAAGCAGTGGTACAATATTGAATCTTAATGACCTATAAATTATATCAGAACAAAGTGACAATGTTTGATTTAACGTATTAATTCGAAAGTATTGTGGAGCGTTTCAGCGTAGCACTCTTCGATACCCGTACATGAGTGGACGCTATATATTTTGTTTTTGTCATTGTATCTATTTCCATATTTAACTATAGGTAATACATTTACCTTACAGACCAGAACAAGGGATATGGACAAACGTCCAATCACGGAGCGAGAGTTTACAATCACTATGATAACTACCAAACAACACAAAGAATGGTTTGATATTTTACACTACACCATCTTTTTATGGGTTTATCGCTCAATGAACAGCTACGATGATTTTGACTCGCGGTCTTCTCGTAATAGTACCTCACTTAACAACAAACGGAAGACCCGTCGTGCGTATACTATCCAGAACAATTAGGGTAAAGTGTCTTGCCCATGGACGCAACCACAACACATTTCTATATCTCCTAGGAAACACAAACCGACACGAGAAAGGTTAACCTCACGTTACATGGCCGGCGCTCTAGACGATTGAGGTATCGCGGTCCGTTAAACTAGATTTAACTTGACAAGGGGACATGTGCATTGAATATAGTTGACCGACGAAAGGAAGTGGTCCTTTACGTGCGCATATACGATGCATGTTACTCATGTTTATGCTTTCCCCTTCGTTAAGATTTTATTATCTACATGTAATTGTTCTTTACTAAAAATATGATTGCTGATAATAATTTGATTACGATGATTGGGCCGCGTTGGCCGAGTGGTTAAGGTGTACCGACACTTTATCACTAGCCCTCCACCTCTGGGTTGCGAGTTCGAAACCTACGTGGGGCAGTTGCCAGGTACTGACTGTAGGCCGGTAGTTTTTTCTCCGGGTACTCCGGCTTTCCTCCACCTCCAAAACCTGTCACGTCCTTAAATGACCCTGTATGTTAATAGGACGTTAAACAAAAATAAACCAAACAAACCAAAGATTACAATGAATAGGGTATATGCTTTCAAGCTACGAGTGTGCATTTTATGTACTAGTCACATGTTTAATCTTTATGAGTTTTGTTATTATTTGTTCAATGTTTTATGTTAGTGTCTGGCTCTAAATGACTCCAATTATAGATGGACAGTAAAACAAAACAAAATATGATTACAAATAAGACCATGAGGGAACTATATACTAATACACAGAAACACTTATGTTGATTTAAACCATGTTGATATAGATGATATATATCAGATGCTTACTGAATCATATTCTTCATTACCGATTTACAGGGATCCTTTAAGGCTTCTTTATCTTTCTTTTTAACTTTATCATTAAAAAGCAAGAAATACCTACATTTTTTTTTAAACTATACCAAGAACATTCTGAGAAAATATATCTAGCAACTATAAACTTTTAGACGACTGGAATGACAGGAACCTATATATGGTTTTAGAAATAGCTTTGAAGTACTCAAGAATTACCCGCAACAAATTTCAACGGATAAATAATCCAAGACGACCGCCTGTTGGCTATTTTATTTTGTTTTGTTTTTATCCAGATCAGACTCAGAAGTAAATGGGCACAACTAAAACTTAGCGGTGCCTACACATCGAAAATAGGAAATTTACTTACAATATGTCGGAAAAATGGTGATATTTAAGGATTAACATCAATTTTTTTTTTATGTTATGACTGTATAACAGAAAAAATAATTAATGTTAATTCTTATAATTTAATTTCGTCTTATACACACCAAGATATTTCACTTTCTTTGGCGAACTCTTTTCTGTGATAAATTATTACGCAACGTCATCAGTCAATCAAAATGACGTTACATTTCGTTTGTATTATGGAAGTATAACAAAATTATTTCAGCCAATGAAAATGCGTGTTTCATACAAAATTAAATTATTAAACTTAAATTGTCAAAATCCAAATAAGCCGTCTGTTCAAACAAATGTTATGTCCTGGCGTTTTCCTTACCATTCCTTTTGGATTTCCAAACGGTTTGTCCCAATCATTAAAATAACGATACCTAGGAGGAAACTATTGTTTTTTTATATATATATTATTATTCAGCATGCGTTTCATTTATTTCAAACATCCTGTTGAATATGCTTTTCGTAGATGTAGCCTATAGTACTCAGCAGTATAACAGTTATTCCTTCAATCACGTTACGCTATTTTATATCTGCCCTGTCAAACGTTGATTTTAAGTAGAATTAACTGATATCGCTAACCAATACAAATTTATAATTGTTACAACCAGGAAGTTGTCGATTTCCGATTCAACGTTAAATAAACAACATGTGTTTGTTAGGTATCGCTGCACAGCCCTTGTTGAATATTGATATGTTTTGGCTATTAGCTACATTAACTGATCACGCGATATACACGTGTGACAAATGATGCCTATTTTGTTTAACGTATACCTGACGTTAAACAATAATAAACCAAGCCGCCTGTTTAACGTATATCGTACACTGTATTTTGTGTCCTAAACACGTGTTATTCCCATTTCAATTGCAAAATTGTTGTTCGTTGGCAATACATTTCTATAAAGTGTTTGCGACAGAATATAGGAGGAATATAGAAACGTAGTTAGGTTACACGGAAATATGCAATATGCTTTATAGACGATGGCAGTTATTTATCACAAGCTCGATCAATAATTATCACCATTGCGTTCTGAAAGACCCATTAACAAAGTGATTGTAATTCGGGCCAACGAATGGTGGGAGAAATGAAACAAACACAAGAAATTGTCATGGACAACTTGACAGGCTTGTCCACACCTGTGACAAGTTTAAGGCAGTTATTACCTTTATGGCTTTGAATGTAGGTCAAGGTCGTTCATTAAAACAAATTTATGCAAACCTCCATCCAAGTATGCTACATACTTAATAGCATGTCCCTCGATCTCTTGGCTATTAAGAAGTCGTTTCAAGATTTGAGCCAATATGACTCCTGTAACCTTAATTGTATAGAAAACAAATACCAAGTCCTTGGCCTCTTGGTTATTCAGGGGAAACAATATTTTAGCCTATTTGATCCTTGTGACCTTGAATGTAGGTCAAGGTTATTCATTTAAACAAACGTGGTAGACTTTTACCCAAATATACTATATGCCAAATATCAAGTACTTATTCAGAAGTTGTTTAAAGATTTAGCAATTACTGCGCTATCATCAAAATAAAAAAAAAATGAAATTGAGGTGACCTTTGACCCGTAGTGAACTTTTTTTTAATTCTACCTCCGACTTTAAAAATTGCAGTGATAACAAGTTATCGTTAGACATTATCTACGAATAATATAATTATAATATAACTACATGACCTGGATAGAGGATTTTTGTCTTTACACGGCATTGCAAACAGTAGCCCCGACGATATTCTACGAATAATATAATTGCAAGAACCCTGTCAATTTAACGGTTTTCGAGTTATAACCATTTCTAACTTTTTAGGTATGAAATCATGGCCGCCATGTTGGATTTTTGACCTTTTTAATGATAGATGAACAGACCCCTTTGACATATGCTATACAATGTAAGGGGAATATTGACATAACTCTAACCATATTTTGGGCCAGTTGTTGCCACAAAAAAGAGAGTGCAGCAGCAGAAAAAGAAGAAACAAAACAGAAACAATATGTCTGATAAAGAAAAGTTGTAACTACTTACATATGTATCGTTTAACAACAAAACGGTGGCCATGGTTTCAGAATTTTCAGATAACCTGTTCACCGGTTAATATACCCGATAAACTGTGTTTAACGATCATGTTCATCATAGCGCTACAATAAATAAGAATGTGTGATTATAATTCACCCTCCGAAGACGGGCAAGGGCAATCACCTCTCGGTGTCCTAATCTACACAGCTAGACTATTAATATCAACGATAACTGATGAAATGGAGTGTAATTTGTTGTCTGTACACAGGTTCCTTGCATGACAGGATATTAACAGGGTAAATACCTACATGGATATCATTGAGGAGGAATAAAATACACCCAGAATTTGGAGGTGATGATAACGCTTTCATTTTGTAAAAAGAAAACTAACATTGCGTTTTTAAGTAAAGGTTAATACTGACTCTGTATCTTTTCTCACCTATGTAAATATTAACGTGTCTTAAAGTTCATTATTACCACTCTTAACACTGTATATTTCAAGTAAATCGTTTTCCAGCGAGCACAATATTTAATTTCCATCATATATTGATACTTCTTTGTTCTAATTGGTACAGGAGCAAGAAGACGTATTGCGAAGGATATTGTTTCTTTCCTTTAGGCTACAACCTACGATAACCGACCCCTTTATATATGACGTACCCAAACACTATAAATCAGGCATAGTATAGAATAGCAGTCCAGTTTATATTAACCACTGTACAATTACAGTGGAACTTCGTTAACTCGAAGTCGACGGGACCACGAAAAAAACTTCGAGTTATCCGAGTGTTCGAATTAAGCGAGTTATCATTTATATGACTGTAAAACTGACAGATTACAGACACGTATTAGTTTCACTGCATTTGTATTATGATGTATATGTGTGTTTTGTCTACACAAGCAATGTACACCTGCAACAATGTAATTTGTTTCTTGTACTCCAGAAAGGTATACATGGAGTACAATCAAATAAATAGGTTATACAATGTAGTTGTGATTTTGGATGTCTCCCTCTTAGAAAATTAAGTAACCCTATTCATTATCATTGTGAGTAACGTTTGAGTTTATAGAATATAGCATTGGTCCATTCCGTGGACAAGGATATCCCAACCAGAGTGTAAGAGTTTGGCAAGTCAGCACTGACCAGCCGAATTCTTACACGAGGGTTGATATATCCATGTCTTGGAATAGTCCTATATTTTGTTATTTTTTCTCACATATTTGCAAGCAAATGTTATTTCTTATGAACGTTTTTCATCGTCATCTACAGTGATTCTTGGAATGTGCGTCAAAATTGATGACGCTTTTATTTACGACATGATTGCGCAACATATTATGATGACATTTCATTATTGTTAACAGCTGTATATAGTGTGCGCCTCTCTCTCTCTCTCTCTCTCTCTCTCTCTCTCTCTCTCTCTCTCTCTCTCTCTCTCTCTCTCTCTCTCTCTCTGTGTGTGTGGTGAGATCCTACTTTCCGTATGTAAATCAATCTTACGCTCGTGTTTTCTACTCGTTATACGTCCTATCGATTTTTAAAAAAAGGGTGGGGGGGGGGGGGGGGGGGGGGGGGAGTCTTAAGGTTTCTTTTTCACGTCGGAAGTTTCTTATTTATGTGTTAACTATGTCTGAAACATGATGATGCAATGCACGGTTTCTTCTTTATACGGAATACAAAATAGTTCCGAACACACAGATAGTTAATTCCTGTTCAGGGGTTAAGTTTTTAAGGTACATCAATGAAAGCCTACATTTATTTTCATTACCAATGAAGTGCATTCCTTTCTCGGTGTTAAAAGAACCTTTGAATGAAAGTGCAAATAAATTAGATGGCCATGTACATCCTCGTCAATTAACTTCATGTAACTTCCCGTGTGATTTTGTTGTCTTTCCTTTCGTTTGCATTGAATTACAAATATGAGTCGTTTTCCTTTGTTTCGAAAATAATACCGTTCCAACCCTAACGTTGTGTGAGGGCCGGAGGACCTGAACTACCTATGCCAATACAGATGTTACGTTTATTTAAAGAATGAAATTAATTTTTTTTAACATTCATGAGGTCATTACAACATTTGCTTCTTGACACATACGTAAATATTTACATTCAGTATGCTTAAAAGCATTAGAGGAAATTGCTTATTTTTTATAACATTCCTCACCAAGTTCCAACGTCAGCTGAACGACGTTGAATGGAGGGCTCGGCCTATGTCTTATCCTTCTGTCCACCTCGTACCATGATGTTCTATCTGGAAGAGTCAGCAATGTATAGTGGCTAGTATGGGGAAATTGTTTGCTGTGTGAAATGCATAACAAAATCTTGCTGTATGTGGTCTGGCGTTGCCCTACAACCGAACGTCAGTCGACGTTACTGAACTAGGGGGAACAACACGCGACACTAAAACTTGATCTCTATGATGAGATGCTGTGGGATTTCATTACAAATTGACTAAGAGACTGTTGATGCAATGTACAATCCCTCCCAATACCCTGATAGATCCTCCGCCGAAACGATAATTCCCGATCACGCAAGAATCCGCATCGTGTTGGTGGGCACGTCCGACGTATAAAGCGATAACTATTAATTGACTCACCGAAAAGACCTACACATGTATTAATGGAATGTGCGTTCAGCAACTGCATTCGTAAAAGATATGAGCGTTGCTCACAATATATACTTTATACCAATACGTCAGGCATGGCTCGGAATATCGTATTTTATTTTATTTTATTTTTTTCTATTTTTTCTATGAACAGTCTGCATGGGCAGTGTGTGAATTTGAATAGTGAACCCTAGACAGGAATCCTAAATGTACAAAACTTTGTGAAGTTTCAAGGCTGTACCTCGAGTTGTTAGTCCACAATGTCTATTTTCGACGATTGTGTTTATTTATCATTTCAGTGTGTTGATGTAATACGCATTAACGCATCAGTAAAAATCAGTGGGGTGTATCAAAATTGTCGACGAAGATTACCTATGTACATAGACGTATAACAGCTATTATTATGTTTGCTGTTACAATACCCATCTGGTACATATGTTGTATTTTCTAGCATTGCAAAGTTTGTACAACGTACATTTTGTATATATATATATAATATAAAAGTTATTACATTAAGATGTAGCCTCGTACAAATACTAAACACCTTACAATCATAATGGTTCTTTGGCGACTTTAAGAAAATAACATCCTTTCAGTGAAAATGTTCTTTTCCCTCTCCTGTTTTAGTCCATCCAACTAACTCATTCATTCTCTCTTTTTTGTTTTTTCTTGTCATTTTCCTTTTTCTTTTTCTCTTTCCTTTTTTTTACAAAAACAAAACAACAATTTTACAGATTTTGAATGAAAGTGAATTTGGTTGCAGATGGATGACATTTCTTAGAAATTAATTTGTATGTTCGCATAATTATATTGTTTTGTCATTGTTTTAAACTTGTTGGAAAAAAATATTTAAAAATACCACATGAAAAAATAAACAAAAATTATACCTTAAATTATAAAATTAATCCTAAATGGTGAACAAATCCCGCAAATAGTTTTACAGTAAACGTCATCACATGTATGTCACAAAATGAATATCAATATTTACATAGCATGTCAGGCGGATTAATGTCGACCGGAATCACGATACCTTCATAGTTCTCAAGAGAATCGATAATCCAATTAATACAACAGTGTGTATACTTAATTTATGGTGTTTTATAGCGTCCCTTGAAGTCTGGAAACAGACCAGAGCAATAATAGTTATACATTCATGATGTAGAGATAGATTACCAAGTCTACATACAGCAAATATAGGGTCATATGTAAAGTAATGATGTCCGACCGGGAAGTTCCTGAACTCTAAAACTCTTGTTTAATCTAACACGACAAAACTGTGGTGTGAAAGAAACGGTACTTTCTACTCGAATTTGATGTTTACATGGATGGAGTAATTTGAAAAAGAGGAAACTAAAATATTGTAGATCATTTCACTTTTTTCTAAGGTTCAATAATTTTGATCCTTAAGTTTGGTACTTAACTTTGAAATTGTAGGTAATTAACATTATTTGGTTAACGTTAGTTACAATCTAATTAAAATCTAGATGGTCATTATCACTACGTTACAGGAACATCTAACAACATCCCATAAGGGGTCACGTCAGGGTGACCCTTTGGATTAGCCAATCAAATGACTACTTCCAGAATCTTGGAAGTGAATTTTATATGTCCGAATTAGCAAGACTAGAATGCATAGCTTGTATAATCTGTCAATTGGTTTCAAGTCATTTCGTCCCATAAAGCATATAACTATATACTGTGCCGAAATGGTTTGCTTCAGATGCATGCTGTGACGAAATGTTTTGCTTCGATAATATCGACAAAATGCCAATTCGCCCTGAAAAAGAAATCTCAGAGGTCATCAGAACGTGACCCCTTACGGGATGTTGTTAGATGTTCATGTAACGTAGTGAGAATTACCATCTAGATCTTAATTAGATTGCGTTAGTTACCAACATTTAATTATCAGTAACGTTAGTTACCAACATTTAATTATCAGTAACGATGGTTACCAACATTTAATTATCGGTAACATAAGTTACCTACATTTAATTATCGGTAATATTACTAGTAGTTAATTAATACGTATTTGGGAAATATTCCAGGCCGAATGGCTTCGCATATTTAGCATACGTTTTCTCTTTACTTTAATTTCCACGTTTACTGTTTTTTTCAACATAACCTTACCTCTCTTGATGCCTTGGGTGTAGGCACACGATTGCTTAAGGGTCATCTATATAGCAGAATAATGTTGAATTTCAAACACGAATCAATACCTAAAGATTTGCACAAAAAATGTCATGTAATATACCAAAATGTTTGTTTGAACATGTAGCTTCTTACAATCACCAATAAATTGCTATATATGCTACCAGGTTCTTCTATAGAGTAACTTTGTGGTAAGATGTAGCATGGGATAATTCTAAGTCACGCAAATGACCAAACCTGAAAAATAGCCAAGCTGTTATCTTCACAAGTGTCTATAGCACAGGGTAGGAGCATTTGTTTGACCGGATTTTACTGTATGTACGTATAAACACTTATTTTGTTTTGACCTTGAAATGCAAATGGCGGATGTGAATAATATTTCACAAATATGGCTTAAAGGGAGGCATTTCAGTCAATAACAATACTCGTATATCATACTTTTAAGACATCTCATCATAGTAAGAACAACATTTTAAAGTCAATTTGTTAAACTGGTGAGTTTGCAGCCTTTTTTCAGAAATAGGCATATTTTACCCCAAATTCAACGGTTGAACATTTTTTTCATAAAAGCAGTCTTCCTGCCACTTCAAGAATACTTTATATTGTCTAATAAGAGCATTGTTGATGTTGTAAATACCTCCTTACATGCCGTATTTGTGTAATATCATTTACGACCGCCATTTGCAATTCAAGGTCAAAATAAAAACAGCGTTTATATATATAATAACGTCTAAGCTGGTCAAACCAATGCTCCTATATTGTGCTTAAGACACTTGTGAGCAAACCGACATGGCAAGTTTGTGTAATATATGGGCTACAAATGAGTTAATTATGTCCCCCTGAAACATGCATTTTTCTTACGTTTTGTTGAAATTTACAAACAGCTTAACAAATTACATGTCAACAGCAAGTCCCAAGGTTTGCCATGATACATACTAAAAGTTCATCACGTTACTGTGACATTGCACCACTATAGGGATTTATAGGCCTGTAAAATATCAATGTTTTGACTGGATTTGCTGTTTAGATGCCCCTTAACGTGGGCGAAAACTGACGATATATTGAGATATTTCAAACTATTAAGTACATAGCTGGTAACGTATTGGGGTTTAGATACTGTAGAGCCCAAATGAAGTAAACTCTATCCATACAGTAGTCATTTCGACGGTTTCAAGTGTGTTTTGTATCTGAGATATATTTTAACAATTAGTTACTGCTTCTGAAATCCAGGGAAAATCACATGGGGAGCATTCATTGGCTTACATGACGGTCATGCAATTTCCTTCTCATTAATATGTGATTATCTATATCCACGTGCCCTTTACTATCAAATATGATTTTTGGAGAACCAATTCAGTTACATTAACTCTTTAAATGTTCAATGTTATGAATATGAAGTTTATGTAAGTCTTTTTGAGCACGTGAGTTTTCAGTTATTTGTGCGTTTTATTTTTTGTGAATTCCTTTTTCTGTTGTTGATCGGTTCTAAATGACTCCAACTTTCGATGGGTGGTTAAACCATACAAAATCAAACTCGTGAAAGAAGATAAGTTGAAAACTCTGTTCGCCTTCAACATGCTAATACATATATGCTATGAACGCAGATTGATTAAACCTTCAAGTGATGTATCTTCGAGACAACATTTTGGTAAAGACTTAATGTTAGAGGGACAATACCGCAAACGTGGTCATTCATCAGTCAAAAATTATAAAGTCTCCACGTTATTCATCAAAGTAAGATGTTAGACGCCTTCTGTCCTAAACTCTGTCAGACAGTGGATAAAATTTCTATCAATTCTGTCTTTCATCTACAATTAATTATTAATGTCTTTCCAGTCACGAAATACTAGACTTCTGATCAGTTTTGTTACATGTATACTAATAAATCTACACTACAAAGTATATATGATTCAATCTAATGTCTGTCTCAGCTTCTCGAATAATGCACTGGTTGATATTGATGATGTGTATAATCAGTATACTTGCGTGCTTTTGAACTTGTAGAGTATCATAGTTTCTGAAAACTGTTAAACAGACTAAGTGACGGGAGGTTCAACATAATGTTGGTACAGGTGCTTTTAGTAGAGCAAGTCACCGAAAGAACTTGTCCTCTCGAGTTTGCGCATTGGCTAGACACAAATTTCATTAAAGGGACATTCCTTTATTTGAATAAAGTTAAGGTTGTTAAAATTAAACTTACTGGAAAAAAACGTGTTTTACTTAAGTAGTCAAAGTTACAATCTTTACACTAATACGGCCGTTTTACTCTCAAGATAAACCAAAGTTCTTCGAGTACTAAGTCCTGAAAGTTCACAAACACTCATATATTTATCGTTCGGCCATAGATTTCATCATTAAAAATTGTGCATGTTTCTGATGATAACAAGTATATCTACAAATGTCAATCATTATTTCTAGTATGACAAGATGAACTCGGATAAATCATTGACAATAATTTTACAATGTTTCATTAGAAATGCTTTCAGTTTGAACGTCTCTAAAGGAATCCATGTATAATTTAGAAAATAATGCGCATTTTACAACCTAAATTCTACATAAACCATCATCTCAGGCAGACACACTTCTCTTGCTGTCTAGGAGGATCGCCAGAGACAGGCCTGCTGAGATGTCCCACCGGGATTGATATTCCACAACCTAGAGATACAGGGATTTTGTTCTGTACCCGACAGAGAATCCCAATTTAGTCATATGACATCTTTAAGGAATCTTGTTTTCTTTCTTACTTTTGTTGATTTGGGCAAATTCGCGTAATCTCTGGAAACAATTTAGATTACAAGTGACCGGGTGAAGGGTCAATCTTCAATCTTCAATAATGGTCGGACAAAGGAATACCCCATTTAACGAAACAGTGACTCTCATTTTGTCATGCGTGTGACAAACATTTTACCATCAAACACTTAATGATTGAAAACTCTCACTTCAAACAGACTCATCATGTTAGCAAATGTGGCAGGTGTCGTTGATGAAGCGGAGACATATTTTCTTCCGTAACATATGGTGTAATTATCAGGAGCCTCAAAGGAAATCTACATTTTTGACTCGTTTAATCGATTTTGAGTTTGAATTGTAGTTTTGTTATGTGAATGTGTCTGTATTCATTATTGTTTTCAGCAACAATATTTATCATTACATCCATCCATCCATCCATTCATACATACATATTGGGGCTCCTTTTTAACGTCGTTTGTCTCCAAATCACCAAAATTCCCGATTGGTATGGAATATAATAATTTCATATCCTACGAGCCCTATATTTGCATCTTTGTGTAATTAATGGTGAATTTATATATAAGACGGACAGCGATATTTGTTTCTCTGTAGATACGATCGTGTCATATAGATCGTGACGTCATGAATTATTTATGAAATCATTGAAGTGTTTTTGAACATGTGTATTTATGATATTAATTAGGGTTAAGGTAATATCTGAAAATAGTGCCAATCAGTTACGTTACTTAAGAAATAATTAACGATGATTCGTGTATTATTGCAGGATATACAACGAGGACGAGGATATTTTGCGATTGAATTAATAACGAAGGCCGCAGGCCTTCGTTATTAATTAAAATTGCAAAATATCCGAGTCCGAGTTGTATATCCTGCAACAATACACGAGTCAAACTTGATTATTTCTATTCTACCATGTACTGTTTAGTTCTGAGATCGACCTCTTTTTAATAGAGAAACAGCAAAGAAACCCCGAGAAAACCTTGTAATTTATTTCTTGAGTATTGTATTATTTGTTGATGAAATATACAGGCAATACAGTACTACGATCAAGAGCATCTATCATATGGCATTGATTTTGATAAAAAAAAAAGGGGGGGGGGGGGGGGGGGGGGAGGAAAAAAAGGGGGGCTTCCGTAGGATTCGAACTCGCGTCGTGATAAAAAAAATTACTGAAAGACTAACCCATTAGCCCACTCGGCTATGGTAACCTTTTATATAATGGGTGAATATTAGATATACAAAATTGTTACAGCCGTGACTCCCGACCGTGTATTATTGGCACGAGCGTGGGTTATTGGAAAATAATACATGGTTTTAAACCAATCAAAACTCGCGTTGCATAGCAAACATGGTAGAATATGAAATAATGTGTTTTGTTTGTTTGAATGCAGATGTCCGGCTAGCAGATCATCCCCAGAAGCAAACCGAGATGCGTACAACAGTGTATATGGTAGATCAGTTCATAGCGGTCAAACATTACAACACGGTAGTCATGATACTCCAACACCGCAGAGGTCAACTTAGAGGTCACATGATAGTCTTAACAGTATGTGTATCAGCAGTCATAACAGTCAGCACACACAAGTCGCACTAGTCTTTATATCGCCAAGACGTATAGCGGGTCAAATGAAACATGTAAATGCAGTGCACATGGCTGGATTAGCAATGGACGCGGAAAGTAGGAAATTGGAATGAAACACAATGAAAATAGCCAAGGTATTGGAATAAAGGAAGCAATTTTGGGATACACTACACGAAAACATATGGCAATACTGCGCTAAATATCACACCCCAAACCAACCTTCCAGAACTAATGAAAACCCATATAACACAACAACTTGTCAGAACATTTGGAACATACTAAAGTGAGATACATCAGCACGCTAATGATACTGCTCTCTAGCTGAAACCCATGTTACCCTGATAAATACAATTCTACAAAGCCGCAATATACCGTTCGGCTAGAGATACATATTGTATTCTCTCTTCAACTCCATCGGCCGAGCGTTTGCTGAGTATTCCTTATAGTATTCCTAATTAAGTCTTGACGGGGTAAGATTATTCCAATTTTTGTAATTTCTTTCTTTCTTGGTGTATTTTTTTTTTTTTTTTTTTTTTTACTAAAGAATGAAGAGACATTAAGCTCAATATGATATCAGTGTCTAAAGTTTGTTCAGGGTGAATATAAATTTGGTTAAGTGGGAAACTAAACACCAGAGGAATAGTATCTACACACATAGCGAAATGTGTTTTCTGTGTTAGCCACAGAAATTTATTCTATTGGAAATATTTGTGTGTAATTCCTCATTCAGTTCAATGAACTGACATACCGATATGGATGTGATAAACATAAATAGAAACAGGAAATCCACAATCGATATATTCCAAACCTTCAGAGACACAGCAAACACGGACATCTGATTGGTCAATATTTGATGGGTTTCAGAGGTCGCCATGACATGACATAAATCGTGTCACATTTAGATCAACAGATATCATTAGTAGTAAATAAAGCCCTGTAAAATATAGTTCTGAAGTCAGTGAGAGTAATGTTATTATGTTATTAAATGTTTAATCATCTTAAATCATCACATCACACCTTCCGGAGATATATAATAATTAACGTTTTTCGACAATTTGCTTTATTTTTGTTATCGTAAATGTTAATGATACTTAAATCTATTAAGGATACCACAATACTGACAGTGTATACACTGCTTCTTAGAAAAAATATCATAAACTGCCACCCATGGTTTATAAACATTTAACTCAAACGGATTTTGTCGAGATGGAAATGATTATCTGTCAACTTTGATTTTAAAGATGAAAGTAAAAGAGCTCACAATGTTGGGGATGGTAAGAGTGTAAAATAGTGTAAAATATAAAACTGTATAAAATAAAGTATGTAACCTTTTGGTGGGGGGGGGGGGGGGGGGGGGGGGGGGGGGGCTGGTAATAAAGTGAATTATGTTACATGTTTTATTTTTTTTTTGTTGGGGGGGGGGAGGGGTAATATAAAGTAAAGTATATAATAGTTTGGTTTTTTGAACAAAAATATACAACAACTTGTTCCTGGTTTTTTTCAATCGGTGATAATTATTTGTCGGTGGTTTAGTATCTTTAGGAAACATAAGTGAAAATTGTTTTATTAATGAAACCAGACCAGACTCATAAATTAACAGTCCAAGTCCCTGAATAAAAAGAAGATTTTACGGGTTAACGAGAATCGCTGTGAATACCATGTTGATAATATCTAATATGAATTAATCGGAGGTCGATGACTTTTGGGATATTATTCAGATGAATACGTCACATTGTAAGGACGGATAAATCATCCTGTCTGTGTTCTCTACCGATAAATAGCGCTCAGATGATTGTATAACATAGATTATGTCAAAAACAGATTAAACGTGAACCAGTCTGGAAGGAAATTTCTATGTTTCACTTGATGTCAATTATCGGTCGCGGAATAACAAGTAGATCTACTGATGTCAATCATTATTTCTAGTATGACAAGATGAACTCGGATAAATCATTGACACTAATTTTAGAATGTTTCATTAGAAGTGCTTTCAGTTTGAACGTCTCTATTAGAATCCATGTATAATTTAGAAAACAATGCGCATTTTATAACCTAAATTATACGTAAACCATCATCTCAGGCAGACACACTTCTCTTGCTGTCTAGGAGGATCGCAAGAAACAGGCCTGTAGAGATGTCCCACCGGGATTGATATTCGACAACCTGGAGATACAGGGATTTTGTTCTGTACCCGACAGAGAATCCCAATTTAGTCATATCACCTCTTTAAGGAATCTTGTTTTCTTTCTTACTTTAATTGATTTGGGCAAATTCGCGTAATCTCTGGAAACAATTTAGATTACAAGTGACCGGATGGAGGGTCCATCGTCAATCTTCAATACAGAAGCACCATGAAGTCGACATCAGTTCCTCATTACCAAGGACCGGAAACCATGAATATACCGTAGCCTCGCAAACACATACACTCACCGTACACATGCAGTCTGTACACAGTGGAGGCAGTCCTTAAATGGACATAGCAGGTGAAAGGATGACATAAAACCAAACCCCGTCAAACAATTAGAATTTAGTATAGTAGTAAACCCTGTTAGGATGGAAGACAACCCAATACTGCAGAGTGGCGATTCGCGTTTGTCTGGGGAAAGCATCAACACTGTTCTTCTTGACAGAGAGTTTATCTGCAAAGCAAGATATCTGCAACCCATCAATATCCGCCCAAACACGGAGCTCCGGTAACCACATGGCACAAGCTAATGAGAGGAAGTAGTAAATAATAAAATACGGACCTGGTACGGACAACAATTCTAGATTCACACCAACGTATAACCTTATGTATTAATATGATACAGCTGCAACAGCTAATTCTTTGTTGTTATGACATGATGTCATTCCCTTTTAACCTTTCTAGTTGACACAGAAATAGCAATACTCATAATTGCATCTCTCCAGCTATCGCCGTAACCAACCATGCATATTCATGATGTAGAGTACTACAATATCCCAGTACATGTATATTTCATTTTTAATTTTACAATCAATGAAATATTCATATGAATGCAAGGCCCAGGACAATGTCTCGAACTTACCCTAGGAATAGGAAATATAAGTGTTCATCCTAGTGAAGAAGCTACATCTGTGTATTCCGTCCACTGACTGCCACTTAGCATTCGCCACTGTTAAGGTTCTGGGTTATGTCCCCTGTCCGTCAGTTGAGAGTTCGCCCCTGAGACAAAGGTTCTGGGTTCTATCTCCTGACAAAGTCTGAAATCGGCACTGGCTTGCTTTCGTTCGACGTTCAGCTTTAAATGTATTGGTCATGATTATGTAACCGGCGGTACCGTGTCTGAGGTTCAGTCTGATTGCACTCAAACAATCTCCTTCAGTGGTCACATCATTCGGTGACACGTAATGACGTCATCAATCTAATTAAAATCTAGATGGTAATTCTCACTACGTTACAAGAACATCTAACAACATCCCATTAGGGGTCACGTTCTGATGACCTCCGAGATTTCTATTTCAGGGCGAATTGGCATTTTGTCGATATTATCGAAGCAAAACATTTCGTCACAGCATGCATCTGAAGCAAATCATTTCGGCACAGTATATAGTTATATGCTTCATGGGACAAAATGACTTAAAACAAATTGACAGATTATACAAGCTATGCATTCTAGTCATGCTAATTCGGACATATAAAATTCACTTCCAAGATTCTGGAAGTAGTCATTTGATTGGCTAATCCAAAAGGTCACCCTGACGTGACCCCTGATGGGATGTTGTTAGATGTTCCTGTAACGTAGTGATAATGACCATCTAGATTTTAATTAGATTGTGACGTCATATGGATAGGATGTAGTTTTAGATATCTAAGTGCTGAAGTACTTCAGTATAAATCGCTTAAGTTACGTAGTACCACGTGAGGGAAAGGGGAGGAACATTTGCTTAAACAATATATGCGAGAGTTTTTGTGTCCTTACGAATAAGATACCCTAAATTAACACCATGCATTATTATCATTTCATGACTTGTCACGCGAGAGACCTTTATTAAAGACTTGTCACGCGAGAGATTTGTATTAAAGACTTGTCACGCGAGAGATTTGAATTAAAGACTTGCCACGCGAGAGATTTGTATTAAAGACTTGTCATGCGACAGATTTGTATTAAAGACTTGTCACGCGAGAGATTTGTATTAAAGACTTGCCACGCGAGAGATTTGTATTAAAGACTTGTCACGCGAGAGATTTGTATTAAAGACTTGTCACGCGAGAGATTTGTATTAAAGACTTGCCACGCGAAAGATCTTTACCTAAGACTTGCCACGCGAGAAATCTTTATTACAGATTTGCCATGCGAAAGATCTTTATATCAGACTTATCACGCGAGAAACCTTTATTAAAGATTTGTCACGCGAGAGATTTGTATTAAAGGCTTGTCACGCGAGAGACCTTTATTAAAGATTTGTCACGCTAGAGATTTGTATTAAAGAGTTGCCACGCGATAAATCTTTATTAAAGACTTGCCACGCGAGAGCTTTGTATTAAAGACTTGTCACGCGAGAGATTTGTATTAAAGACTTGTCACGCGAGAGATTTGTATTAAAGACTTGTCACGCGAGAGATTTGTATTAAAGACTTGCCACGCGAGAGATTTGTATTAAAGACTTGCCACGCGATAAATCTTTTTATGCATGCTTCACATAAAACTAAAACCAATGATTGAATTGAAAAGGCCATCTTTAAGAAACATGAAAAATATTATCATCAGAAATATTTTGAAAAGCTCATCATAAGATGGCTAATTCGCATCAGTATTAGAAAAAAATACAAATTGTATGACAATTTACATCCTTAGGTGGGTATTCGACAGAATTACGCCAAAAGTATTGATAGAATTACACCGAAATAGAACAAAATACAAATTGAATGACAATTTACATCATGAGTGGATATTTGGCAGAATTACCCAAAACCGTATTACATGTAAAAGGGTGGAATGAGGGTGGGCTTCGAAATAGCTTAATTTTAGATTTAGTTTTATATGCGTAAAAACAAAATGGCGATGATGAAAAAAAAAAAAAAAAAAAATTCAAGTGAAGAAAGTAAACAGCCAATCATCGACCAGCAAGTGCTGTATGCTCTGGGGCCCCCAACGGGATAAAAAGGGCCCCATAAAGGGACATAACCCAAACAGAATAAAATTACAAGAAAATGTATGTGTTACAGCATAAAATCAGCTATTTGCATAGCTTACATTTATGCATGCTCCACATAAAACTAAAACCAATGAGAGATTTGTATTAAAGACTTGTCACGCGAGACCTGTATTAAAGATTTGTCACGCGAGAGATGTGTATTAAAGACTTGTCACGCGAGAGACCTTTATTAAAGATTTGCCATGCGAAAGATCTTTAAATAAGACTTATCACGCGAGAAACCTTTATTAAAGATTTGTCATGCGAAAGATCTTTATATAAGACTTATCACGCGAGAAACCTTTATTAAAGATTTGCCATGCGAAAGATCTTTATTTAAGACTTGCCACGCGAGAAACCTTTATAAAAGATTTGCCATGCGAAAGATCTTTATTTAAGACTTGCCACGCGAGAAACCTTTATTAAAGAGTTGCCATGCGAAAGATCTTTATTTAAGACTTGCCACGCGAGAAATCTTAATTAAGGACTTGCCGCGCGAGATATAATTATCAAAGACTTGCTAAGAGAGAGATATTTATTTAAGACTTCCCACGAAAGAGATCTTTATATTCTAGTCACATAAGATATAGTTTTATTAACTGCATGTTATGCGAGAGATCTGTAGAGTCTACAGCAAATGCTACGTTCTATATCAATGATTTATCTATCGTGTGATTTGTCCTCCTAGTTCTGACCTATCACAAGGAGACTTAACGCGAACATACCGCAGCCTCCCAAAACACACAAACGCACTCACCACCCGCATGCATGTCGCACGCACGGGAGGCCGTCCTTAAATGACCTTAGCTGTTAAAATAAACCAAACCAAACCAATTATCTTGTGATTTGTCTTCCAACGTTGGTAGGGCTGTTTTGTTTAGAATATATTTCATTCATTTAATGTGCTGATTCACGTGACGATTTTGAAATATTTACATAGAAACATAGAACCAGTGTTTATATGCAGGTTTCTTCCAATTAAACAGTGACATTTATAAAGTACAGTACATAATGTGAGACTTAACATGCAAAGTGTCTTATAACTCTCCCCTTTGAATGTCGGGAAAATTACAGGTGACATGGAAAAAGTGAATGGAATCTGATAGCTAGAGCGTCATTCTAATGGGAGACATCACGTGTGGATTGCGTACGCGAAGGAACAGAACATTTCAAGGGCAATTATTTCATACGAGATCTCATATTTTTCTGTGTTGTTGTCTCCTTAGTTCCTAAGGTTCCTTTTTATGGACTAATTATGAAAATGTGGTCAATTAATATTATTCTATATTTCAGACTAGTCCATACATTGAGAAATTAAGGCGCCGATATCGAAAGATTACCAATGTATAGGGAACAACCAACCAATTGAGAAATTAGATTTTTGAAACAGCCCCTGTGTATAGAAAGTTGAGCCAAGCATAAAATGTCTGGCAGCCACTGATTGGCCAGTATGTTATGAAGTGAGAAAATAGATATGTAGCCTGATAGGTAACTGTCAATAAGAAATGTTGATATAAATTTCGTATGTCCGATTGGTTTTCCCCCCAAAAGTATACGTAATAATAGTAAACAGGTAAACATTTAAGATTTTTGAGAATTTTTACTGCAAAATTCACCTATTTTCAAAATGGCTACCCTGGAGAAAATTTGAGCTGAAGGACCCAACTTTTTTTTTATTAGGTGTTATATCAGACCCTAAACTTTTGTTATAAACCATAATCGTCATATTCAATTCAAGAATTTGAATGAAATAATCCAAAACGTTAACACTAAAGTCTATGGGAAAACAATTGGTTGGTTGGTCTCTAGAATCGTTGTTACCGCCGTGTGATTTTCAGAGATGATAAAGAGTCTTGGGGATAAGGTATCGTTGTAGTTAATGATACCGAGCGAAATTCGACAAGTCAATAATACGATTGTAATTAGGTAGGCAAATACCGGGACATGGTTGTCACGTTTTCAGCATGTGAGTCACTCTCATCTATAAACTGATTCGTCCTTTTGATTTCTAAAGAAAATTAAATGAGATATATCGTACCGTTATGGAAAAATACACAATGACATCTTCTTACAAACGCATAACTTTGCTAAAGGTGATTTTATACAGTTGAACAAAACTGAATTAGCGTTTTATTTATTCAATCGCAACATCCTCACGACTGCCAAAAAAATTAATAACATGTCCATTTAGGATGACAATTAATGTATGATAGAAAAATACTCTGAACCCAGAAAGTAAAACCATGTGTTTTTCGTAATTTTACCGGCCATGAAAATTCGTTGTGATGTCATACATTCATAATGCTCCATTTATACAGCTCGGACACACATCAAACACGAACGAAATTATATGTAAAACCTTAATCAACCCTGTTAATTAGTTTAGCACTAACGTTGAATGTGTGCACTTCAGGAAACGGTCAAAAGAACTGACCGATTAGCTCTACGGCCCTTGTATACTGCCGTGTCTGTGAAGTATCTTCCAAATCCTGTCTGACATTAATGGTAGATTTACATCGACCATAGTTGTTTTCCTTTAGATGGCATGTTGTTTTTTCTCATGTGCTTTTATCCAGCAGGAAACAATTACTTCACCTCCGCTTAACAGTGCCTCAGTAGTACGGTGAAAAAATAACAACTTTGTTTGTTTTCAGTACACACCACAACCTGCCTAGTACTTGATACTTGCATCCTTATATATTCGAATTTTATTCTTTATCTTACCATTGTCACTTATACTATAACTGTATGTGAAACCGTACTGTAGTCTGCTGTCTTCATTTGCGCGGCATTCTTGAGTCGCTCTTGTGTTTGCCTTGTACACATTTTGCTGTCGATGTTCTTTTCTTCTACGTTTTAATACATCATGTATCTAATTTTTTACCACCCATTTATTGGCCGAAATGATATCTTTCTGTGTTGATGGGTTATCCAAGCGTTTTTGTTTGCTAAAATACAGTTTGCCAACATGATTGGTACATCCATCAACGTCCATCAACGATAAAAGAGTAAATTCATATGCTCCGGAGACGATATTTCAGAATGATAGCACTTTAAAATTTGTCCAAATATGATTATTCTCTCTTAAGTCATTGGCCAAATTATACCATCAATATATTGACATTCGTATGTCTTTATAGAACTGCTGTTTATAAAAATGCATGATATGACCTATGAGTTTGATAACACAATCAAGTTTATAGTTTTATTTTGACATAGGAAATTATTATTTGCATCCAAAGCAGTATTTCAACGTGTTGTGCGTCAAGAAAATTGAAGTTAAACACCAAAAATGTTAAATCACGTTCCTTTTAATTGTAGAACAGGTCAGTTCCATTGGTCAATTTATTTGAAAGATTTAAATGAAGGAAGTGTTTGTCAGTGCCAGTTGCCAACTTACATGCACGTTGCAAAAGAAGAATATTTCAGAAATGTTCGTAAATTTGTTGTCTTTGAAGAATTATTTGTAAACTGCTTTGAAACGGCTATGTTGTTGTGATTTAGTGTATAAAAAACTCCAAAATATTAACAATTATTTATTCGTAAGAGAAGAACATGTCAGAACAAGTTGTGTTATTTGTCGATTAACCCTTAAAAAGAGAAATGTATTGAAATATTCTATAAATGTCAGAATGTTTCGTTAATTTGTTGGAAAGTATTATGTCCACCCTGTAAGAGAAGAATAGGTGAGTAGCTTTTGCTGACTTACCTTGTAGAAGAAGAAAGTGTCGGTGCCATTAATAGCTCCAGTAGTGTTTAAATCACTGCTCTCAGTTGTAAAATCCATTTTCGCTACGTCTATTAGATTATTGTCCAAAGCGTATGATATCGTTCCGAAATTTCCCCTCTGTCGATTTATATTTTAAAAACAGGTACTTCCGTCCATCAACGATGTACCTCTCATCCAATGTACAGGTATTATGAAAACTCGTTTTACTTATGCTATGGTGCCCATAACTCCTGTGAATAATTCCTTTAAAAAACTACGACATCAAACCAACATTAGCGTTAATAAAAGTCTACTGATGAGCACAGCTGTTGTATTTTCACAGATGATCCAAGCTTTTATGTTTGAATTGAAAGATGTTATTGTCAACCGACACTAACTGAATATTTCCACTTTCTGTATGTGAAGAGAGAATCTCTAAACATCAAACAGTTTACATGATAAAAATTTCGACAGGTAATTAGCACTTCAGTTCCATACTCTGCACTGTAATATGCTCAGGACTAGGATGACCTCCCGGTACTACTAACCAGCTATAGCCACACTGGAGTACACGCGCGTCTATATAATCGACCAGGCAGTATATACATGTTAACGGCATGGAATTTACTCTGGCATGACAAGATGGAAACATGTCAAATCCCAAACCGACATAACAAGTTAGAGGTAGTATGCATCATCTTTACCTATCTAGTGCATTACAATTCTGCTTAAAATCGCGAGGAACGAGATTTTAATTCTAACGGAAGTATATCAAAAGATTATGAAAAAGTTTAATTCACCAGAAATATCGATTATACGAAAACTTGAGCAAAGTTACTCATTCATATAAAATTAAAATATATAAATAATTACTTATCTAAAATACCGGAACTTAATCTTAAGATAGCTATCGATATCAAATATACTTGCACTTATGAAATACCGAGATTTCTGGAGACAATTTCGAAATTACGATTTTTTGTGTGTATATATTTAAACAGTTATCATGCGAATGATATAATTTAAAACTAGTAAATTGAAACAGAGAAGATGAGCGTATCCCTTGCTTTCCAAAATGCAGCGATTCAATAAACTGTGTATCGAGTTTCAGGAATATATAAGTGAACGACTGGTATGATAGAGAGCATCGCGTTTACTGCCACTGTATTCAGCCTCTGTATCAATGGGCTAGTTCAGCGGGAGCCTATTCTGTCTATATGAGAGTGTACACTGTTTGAATGACAGAGAGCATCGATCGAACGTAAACCTAGAAGTTTAACATGTTTATGTCACGGAACAGGTTAAGATCTTAGGCCATATGTGTAGCACTTTTTTAATCTAATGTGTCGCTATCACTGTTGCTACGGTTTCTGCTATGTAAATTTCGTGTGTTATCTTTAAAATATTTATTGTTTGGGAGATTTGCTGTCTGCATTTCCAATTCATTTTTTCCATTTTAGTTTGTTTTCATGATATGAAAAATCACGTTATAGAGTAGACCGAAGACTGCCGTCACTCTCAGTCCGTCTTCTTCAGACATTCGAGTTACATTCATTTGTGTGGTACTCTGTGTTATATGATTTCATTGGGTTATGAACGCAGTTGGATGAATGTCATGTCAAGTTATCATCAGATAGATTTGCATTTCATGCATGAATCAACAAAATGCATGTCTCACAAAATGTATTTTTAGCATGTTCATTGTTGTTTCTGTGTCACTATCAACTTAGATAACACAAATTTCTGCTCAAATTCTGTAAAACTCGATGAGAAATCATAAATGCTGTTTGAAGTGTATTTACGTATTTGTTGCTCCAAATATTAAACGGATGGGTACTGTTGGTCATATTAAATCCTGTGATTTGACTCCTTAATTGGATTTTCATTAGATTGCTTTGTGCAAGGCTTTGGGTTCTGTCCATGAAGACCCATTAGTACTCCTGCTAAACGACCAGCATTTTGGGAGGTGAACCACTGGTTCGCCAGTGACCGGATAGGGAGTTCTGCTGGGTGTGTTCGGTTGTTTACTTCAGTGAGGTTGCACTATGAAGTTGAGACACACTACGAACATACCAGTCAGTCAGTTTCTCCTGTGTTCGAGATGTATGCTTCTAGTGTATGCTTGACCCATAAGATCCTTGTAATATTGTAATATACATACTCAGTACCCAGTGGTATAGCGGTACTGCCGGCAAGGGCGGTCATCTTTGATTGATCATCAACCCAAAAAATAAAGATATTTCATGCAAGTCTGAGCTGAATCACTGATGGAACATAGCAAGAAATTTGAGATGTGTTATTCAAGATTACAACCATGGCGGTCATCTTGGATTTTGGACAAACTTAAAATAACACCATCTAACTTCCATTAGTGATAGTTTAGGAGCTTGAAACGGTTTTCAAAATGGAAGCCATATTTGACTTCAGACCGGCCCAAAAAATAACAACAGTTGGTCAGGATCACCTCAGGATCACTTTATAAAGTTTGAGCTGAATGCCAAAGGTGAAACTAAGAAGTTTAAAACAGGGTGCTGTTCAGGAAAACCGTGACTGTGCAATCATGTTACAAAATGGCCGCCGTGGCTGACGGCGGACGGTTGACGGCGGACGACGACGGACGAAGTACGATGGCTTTAGGTCATCCTGGCCGTTCGAGTTGATGACCATAACACAGAAGGAACAAACATCAAACAAGAGAGCATGCAAACAAGGCCCTTCCGAGTCTATTATGACGTAAATGACATCATCCGTACATGTACTAGGGATCGGGTCATATTGGTGAAAGTATGCAGTAAAAGGCGTGACATGCACTTGGTGTGTCCTCGCGACCTTGACCTTATATCAATTATGCCTGTCATTAATTCTCTTCAACAAAGAATCCATTCTCCTGTAAAAATAAGATAAAAAAAAATCTGCTGCTGTCGCTTGGTTCATGTATGCGAACGGATCAGAAATACCGCGGGTGATTCAGCGAGACGTTAATAATGAAATCTGTTAATGGGAGTTTTGGATAAAGCAACAGCAAAGACAAAAAAAGACCCATCTTTCAGAGTTCCATTTTAAATACCAATTTCTTTTCATTTCGAAAGACTTTTTTTTCTTAACAAGCTTCTATTTCACTTGGTATTCTAATGATGACATCATCCGATTGAGCTTGCAGGTTATTCTCCTGTGAGGCAGTAAAATTGTAAAGGAAAATCGCTACACCTTGGTCGGTCCCGTCAAGGCTCGGAGTGGAATTCCGAACTTTGGCAAATTTTGCCAAATGGCTATTCTCAAACAAAACCAGTTATTCTATTGAACAATAACGCAGTTCTTCCAACTTTTCCTAAAATATATTTTTGAGAGATCAATCTCGTTATAGATCGACAGACATCATATCGTACGTCAACACTATGCTGTGGGTACAAGTTAAAGAAAGAAAAGCATAACATCCATCTTTCTATCAAACGATGCCAAGTGTTTTGGTAAGCGGTCATAGATTCAATGACTTCTCAATTCCTTTGAATCATTTTTTGAATCTTTGTATATATATACCATACGTCTATCTAAGGTTCATGTAAATAGTATATCCAGTTTCACAAACCATTTTTAAAAATGACTTATTTGATGCAATGGAACAGAAACCGCTTTATCAATTATTAGTATGTATCATGGGTCTTGCTGTTGACATATAATTTGTTAATCTTAACTTCGGCAAATCATGCGTGAAAATGCAAGTTTCAGGTGAACACATTCTCCGTCAAAACTCTAGCACTGTATATATACTACATTTCAGGAGCATCACAAATACCATCAAACAACGTTTTCGGATATACTATATGCATTTCCTCAATGATCCATACCGGTGTAATGTTGAAAATGGACCCCCGTGGAAAATGGAACCCGGGTCCATTTTCAACGTTGAAAATGGAACCGGGATGCCGTGGAAAACGGAACCAAATATTAAATTTTCTTTACATACCCGTTGAAAATGGACCCCGTTGAATATTGAACCACATAAAAGTATTGAATATCGGTACCAGTTTACACATGTATATTGTCATAGACGTTGAGATAAGATATGCTTACATGCTACAATGTATAATCGTTATTGAAGGCCAATGGTAAAATAAAATGGCCCGTGACCTTAAGTGACCTTTGATATCACATTAGGCTGTTATGAGAAGTGTATATAAAGTGTATATAATAATTATGTACATTGATTAACACTTTAACTCGTGACATCTGGTGACCCTGATAATGACCATTATCATCACTTTAAATAAGATGTCCCTATACATGTATACCATTTATCGACATTGATTGATAATTTGACCCGTGACCTTAATTAAACCTGATAATGACCTTGTTTATCAACGTTGAATATGGAACCGCGTCATTTAAAAATAAAATATATTGAAATGGGTCAGTATGTCGTGGGGTCCATTTTCAACGTTGAATATGGAACCGGGGTCATTTTCAGTAAATAATATGGAAATGGGTCAGTATGTCGTGCGGTCCATTTTCAACGATGAATATGGGACCGGGGTCATTTTAAACTAATGATATGGAAATGGGTCAGTATATTGTGGGGTCCATTTTCAACGTTGAATATGGAACCGGAGTCATTTTCAGTGAATAATATGGAAGTGGGTCAGTATGTCGTGGGGTCCATTTTCAACGTTGAATATGGAACCGGGGTCATTTTAAACTAATGATATGGAAATGGGTCAGTATATTGAGGGGTCCATATTCAACGTTGAATATGGAACCGGGGTCATTTTCAGTAAATAATATTGAAATGGGTCAGTATGTCGTGGGGTCCATTTTCAACGTTGAATATGGAATCGGGGTCATTTTCAGTAAAATATTTCATAATTATGCTACACTGTTACCGATGTCGATATGTCCCATGTTATATAATGTACATGTATATATATTTACTTATGACGTCTTTTTCCATACTTAATTAATGTGACGATGACTTTATATACAATGTTTACTGTAGTTACCAATGACGCCACTGCTGACGCAAAGTCTCATATTCTAAATTTATGGTATTGCGAAGGCAAATTGAGCTTATGTCATGGTGCAGCGTCCGTCTACGTCATCCATTATCCGTTGTCCGTCCGTTAGCTTAACTTTTCTTTTAAATCACTACTAATCATGAACCACAGAGCCGGTTTTGACCAAAATTGGTCTGAAACATCCCTGGGCAGAGTTGAACCATTGTTTTATAAACAGTATGTTTGACTCCCAAGGAGCATGATAGACGGGACCAAATATGACAAATAGGACATATTACAATTTCTCATAAGAATGAAAAGTTCTTCCATATTTGGTAAAAAAAAAATCTTTGGGTAAAGGGGAATCAGTTTGTATAAACAGGCCAGATGGGTGAGGTCCAATGGGGAAAATAAAGCAACCTCGTTAAAATTCTACTTAGTCCATAGTAATGAAAGCATTTGTCCAATATATTTGGTCTGAAATATACCTGGATGAAGGGAAATTAACTTTGTATAAATGATAGGTCTGTCTCCTCAGGGGCCTGAGGGACGGGCCCAATGTAGCGATTTCCTTAAAATCCTACTTCTTCTGTTGGAATGAAATGTTTTGTTCCATATTTGGTCATAACCATTCTTGGATGAAAGGAAAGGAAACCAATTTGTAAAACAGTGAGTCAGGCCTCCCAGGGATTGGAGGAGCGGCGTCCAATAGGATTAATATAGCAAATTCTTTAAAAATGCTTCTTCTTCTGTAAGAATTACACGATATTGTCCAAATGTAGTCTGAAGCATCATTGGGTAAAGATACTTTACTTTTATAGAAAATATTAGACTGACCCGAGGGTCAGAGGACTAAGACCAAATAGGGGAAGTGTAGTAAATTCTTTAAATCCGTCTTCTTCTTAAGGAGGAACAGGATATTGGTTTGAAGTTCTCTTGGGTGAAGGGAAATTCATTTGTATACGCAGTTGATCTGACCCACCTGGGGTCTGAGGGGCGGTTCCCATGGGGAATTTAGTAAATGCTTTAAAAATGTATCTTACTCTATATGAATGTCAGGATTATTTAAAATTGGGTGAACATGGTTCAATTTTGTATAAATGGCGGGACTGATTGATATTGTTGATTTTATGTGATTTTCATTATGTATATGGATATGATTGGTTAAGTTGTGTTTAAAAGGACAAATAACTTACTTTGATATTAGTTGCAGCATATATCGCAAATAATATAACAAAAACAGTATTATCCTTTCCAACCTAATTTCCTGGTTGTAAAGGGATTAATAAACTGTTAAACACAGATATATGGTCTTCATAGTTTCGTTTTGTTAAATAAAAGTTGTCCGCTTGGGAGCATGCCTGGATACTAAATGTTTGTAACGACAGAAAAAATACATACATACACAACTGTACACCAGCCAAGAATGCAAAAACGTAATCAATTCACTATACAAACTATCAGTGAAACCACATCATATTGATGTTTTCATACCCATACTTAGAATATAATCAGTCAAAGTGTCATTGTATCTAATCCAACAAAAGAAGGATAACGTGGGTCATGTTCATCGTTGAACATTTACATTGGAATATGATATTCAATATCATAATTACTCTTAATGACCGGGTGTAATATTTGAAACGTAGAAAATGGGCCCCCGTAACGTGTCGAACCATTTACGTATCAAATATTAAAAAAAAACAAATGACATTGGTTTCGTATTCAACGTTCAATAGGTTCCCAAGTTAGGATCATCGAAAATAAAATATGATCAACCTTTACCAATTACATAAAAAAATTAACCCGGTTCCATATTCAGCGTTGAAAATGGACCCCACAACATACTGATCCATTGCCATATTATATGTTTAAAATGACACGGTTCCATATTCAACGTTGAAAATGGACCCCACAACATACTGACCCATTTCCATATTATATGTTTAAAATTACACCGGTTCCATATTCAAATGTTACAGCGGATCTCAGTTTATGAATAAATAACCGAACGTTTAATAGGACAAATTGTTTATCCGTGTCGATCATATCATACGTTTTATATGCATATCCTATTACAGTTTGAAGATATACCAAAGGTCATTATATGGGTCACCAAAGGTCACAGGTCTAATTGTCAATCAGTGTCGATCAATATCGTGTACGTGTTAGAAGAATAATTTATCATAGTGATAAGTTATACCATAGGTCATAATATGGGTCACCAAAGGTCAAAGATCAAATTGTTTACCATAGTTGATCAATATCTTATACATTTTATATGCATATTATACTACAGTTTGAACATATATCAAAGGTCATTAAATGGGTCACCAAAGGTCACAGGTCAAATTGTCAATCAGTGTCGAGCAATATCGTGTACGTGTTAGATGAATATCTTATCATAGTGATAAGTTATGCCAAAGGTCATAATATGGGTCACCAAAGGTCAAAGGTCAAATGTTTTACCAATATTGATCAATAGTATATACATTTTATATGCATATTATACTACAGTTTGAAGATATACCAAAGGTCATTATATGAGTCACCAAAGATCGAATTGGTAATCAATATCGATCAAAATTGTATGCTTGTTTAATTGTATACAGACTTGTATAAAACATGTACATGTGGCTCACTTTTCAACCGGTTCCGTTTTCAACAGGCTACACGTGGAAAAGAGAGACCTGATGGGGTCCATTTTCAACAGGAGGGTCAGTTTTCCACGGCATCCCGGTTCCATTTTCAACGTTGAAAATGGAACCGGGTTCCAATTTCCACGGGGGTCCATTTTCAACGTTACACCGGCCACCATACCACTAATTATCTTAAGTTGCAAAATTATGCCGATAAGCTACAAAGAGAATACATTGTTGTGAATAAATTCCAATAAGACCTTGGTCCAAGCCATATCTCAAGTATGATAACATATGCAGACATGGGTTGGCACATACATTTGGAAACACTAGAGATAGTCTTCGTCTTATTGATACGAGTAGTTAATTATGTTGTCGGACGGCTGTTATTGGCGGGGTAATGAGTTTGTACGCCTCTGATCCTCGTTAAGGGGTTTTACAGTATATTGTTTTCAACACGACGGCACAGAAATAATAGTACAACAAAACTATTCGCGTACGTGGTTTCTCTAGATGTTTTTCTGTTTGCTAATCTATCTGGCACCATTCCGCAGCAATTTTAAAAGTGACGTCATAATTAGCATAACGTCATATCGTGCTGCATACACCACCCAGTGTTTTGATTCAGTGAAACTGAACGAATTTGAAATAAAAAAAAAAAATCTCATATTATTAGATGATTCTGTTTTTCCTTTTCATAGTGCCTACTTTAGTAATATAAACATTCTCACTTAGCTCAACTATGACACCGACCCTAAATCAACGCTCCTGCTTGACATAACATTCAATCACAATCCAGCAACATGATTTTTTGTCGAGTTATAGAACAAGGGACTTCCCTGCATACTGTACTCTGACCTCAAAATATGCAAATTAACCAACATTTTCTGACAAGATGGCAGAAGACGAAACACTCTGAACAACTTTAAGGTTATTATAAAAGGGGATATAAAAATCAACACCAAGCGGGTGACGGACATATCAGTAAAACATTTGAAATATAAAGGAAAACGGGATCAAACTAAATTATACATTCTGTCAGACACTGTTTAGATAGATTGTGGTCCAAAATGTATACCGAGGATAGCAATGGTAGGAAAATGTATACCGAGGATAGCAATGGTAGGAAAATGTATACCGAGGATAGCAATAGTAGGAAAATGTATACCGAGGATAGCAATGGTAGGAAAATGTATACCGAGGATAACAATGGTAGGAAAATGTATACCGAGGATATCAATGGTAAGAAAATGTATACCGAGGATAGCAATGGTAGGAAAATGTATACCGAGGATAGCAATGGTAGGAAAATGTATACCGAGGATGGCAATGGTAGGAAAATGTATACCGAGGATATCAATGATAGGAAAATGTGTACCGAGGATGACAATGGTAGGAAAATGTATACCGAGGATAACAATAGTAGGAAAATGTATACCGAGGATAGCAATGGTAGGAAAATGTGTACCGAGGATGACAATAGTAGGAAAATGTGTACCGAGGATGACAATGGTAGGAAAATGTATACCGAGGATAGCAATGGTAGGAAAATGTATACCGAGGATAACAATAGTAGGAAAATGTGTACCGAGGATGACAATGGTAGGAAAATGTATACCGAGGATGACAATGGTAGGAAAATGTATACCGAGGATAGGCAATGGTAGGAAAATGTATACCGAGGATGACAATGGTAGGAAAATGTATACCGAGGATAGCAATGGTAGGAAAATGTATACCGAGGATAGGCAATGGTAGGAAGTGGCTCAGGCCTCTGTATCTGGTTAGGGTTAGTGTTAACTTCTACTACTGTACATCATCAAATCACCAAGGTGGAACATGAAACCGGAACTTGCCGGGGAGGGGGAGGGGGGTTATCGAAAAACTTTGAAGTTCAGTTTAATCTTACAGAGCTTAACAAATATACACGCGATTACGTACTATTTACGGGGCGATAATTTAAACCTAACAAACAAGCAAACAAACGCCCCTTACAATCACGCAACAGGAACAAGAGTAGAATTATAACGTTCTACAGTCGATACATTGTCCGCACTAGCTGCTCAACGTAAGGTTCTTTTCCCATAAAAATAAATTGCGAGTATTTGTTAGTTTTGTAAGATTTAACAATATTTTGTTTTTATTCAGTTTAATCATTTGAAATTATCTTCGCCTGGTGTTAGATTTTGTTACAGAACTATAGTCCTAGGCTACACGATCCATTAATTTCCAACACATACAGTCACATAGTTAGCTGAAAAAAGAAACATATGTTTTCGATAGTTATTTACATGATTAATAATTATTTAATTATAATTTGATGTTTTATAAACCGCCATATCACAACAACATAGCCGTCATGAAGGCGGCTCACAATTTGTTATCCGAAGGTATCGGGCCTTTATCAACCAGCAATCTACCTTTATTAACTCCCTGGTGAGCAACCATTTCAGCGCTAATAACTTACACACGACATATCTTGCACTATTCTACCACACAATCATTTACAACAGAAACACAACGGAGTTCAGTTTCTTGTTAAAGTAAAACTAGCGACATTTCGGTCAAGTAGTCGATTTCGGTACAACTATAGACTACCGTGCCTCCAAAAAGTACCCACATACCTGAGCCAAACTACAGGTACGAGGGATGATTGATAAGTTGTGAGCCACGTATTGAAGGGGATACTCGAGGATATTCGTTTTAAGGCATATTTTTCTCTGAAAATATAGGGGCGTGTACCCGAGGACTAGTCTCATTTGGTTACCTTATATTGACGAGGTGGCACTCTAAAGTAAACAAGACAAGCGGCTTTTGCAAAATGGCCAAAATCGGTGAAGAGCAGTGATCCAATATTTGTATAAAAAAACGGTTAAAGGATATCCATAATGATATGGTAGCAACACTAGGGAAAGACGCCCCTTCATATGTTACAGTGAAAAGGTGGGTAGCGGAATTTAAGCGCGGCCGACAGGGCCTTGAAGATGACCCCCGTCCTGGAAGGCCTGTCAATGTTGCAACCCCTGACATGGCCAATAAAGTTCATGATATTGTTATGACCGACAGACGAGTCACAGAAAGATATATAGCCAGTAGAGTTGGCATTTCACAGGAAAGCGTACATTTCATTCTGACCGAGGATCTTGCAATGAGAAAGCTTTCGGCCCGATGGGTACCAAGACTTCTGACAGTTGATCAGAAGCACACCTCCAGGCCCATATTATCGCGTGCTAATCTTAAAATGTTTGAGTAAGATCCTGCAAACTTTCTTCAGAGGTTTTTCACTATGGATAAAACATGGGTCCATCATTCTAACTCAAAGGCCAAACAACAATCGAAACAATGGAAGCACACTGGCTCTCCCTCGCTAAAGACTGTTCCATCAGCTGGAAAGGTTATAGCTTCGATTGTCTGAGATGCAGATGGTATTCTGCTGATAGATTATCTCCAAAAGGGACAAACAATCAATGGCAAATACTATGCTTCACTTCTGAGGCAGTTACGGGAAAATATTAAACTTAAGTTAAAAACGGAAAGCTCACTAAAGGTGTGTTATTCCGTCAGGACAACGCTCCTGTTCACAAGTCTGACATTGCTATGGCTACCATTCACGATTGTGGCTTTAAATTGATTGAGCATCCGCCTTATTCACCTGATCTCGCTCCATCAGACTTTCATCTATTTCCAAAACTGAAAACCGCCAGTACTACAAATGACTCGATAAACTTTCATTTTCATGGATATGAATTCAAACAGGTTTCATTAAATACATGGTAGCTGATGTGTGTAAAAAAATATATGGCTCGTTGATTTTAACGCGATTTTCTTATCACAGATGGGTCATAGTAATATCTTAGTGCCACAGTACCAAATCTGTATTTTCCTTGGATCATTAGCTATTATTTGGTGACATACCTCACCTACCTATATTTCGAATTCGTTGTCGTAACTCGTACAACACTCGTTGGAAAGATGAAATATTTCTTTCTGCATTGATATGTGATCAAGTGTAATTAGCGATCCATAACATTATACAAATCTATTTAAAAGCGCTTGTTCGGCTTTTGATTATGGGGAGATAAATATATATACATGTTAACCTTAGGTTGGGAATGCACGGCACTAACTAGTCCCTCTGGTTTGATACGACAATTAACGGTTTTCAAATGTACAATGATATCAATTTTGCCGGTTATCAGTTACGAAGATATTTCTTGTTTATCCGACAGCATCTCATATCCGAAAACAGATAATAGAGATAATTCAGAGAAGGGTACTTGTTGTTATATTTTATTACAGGGATTTGATACTAATCCCTAGCTCAACGTCCATATATGCATAATATGATAGACAATCTATACATGTAATAAATATATACATGGACTGTTGGTTGGAAAATCGTGCCAAGTCCCTGTGATTTTAGCACGAAGGTGAGCACGTGCAGGAATGGAAAGTGCCTTTGAGACAACCCCTTGTCTTATTGGTATCGGTGTCGTCTCACGCTCCTTGCTAGGTCTATACCTCAAAATAAGAAACGCCTAAGAATCGCACACGTTTTAGCTACACCAGTGATACCGAAAAACCCCACAAAAAAGCACTGGTATTTAAAACAGGCTTCTGTATTATATACTTAGTAATGCGATATAATATAATATAATATAATATTTTATAATATTACTGGACACAAGCAAATGACTATATATCTAGATGAGAGGTGCCCCGTCGTTGCAAAAAGCATCACTGTCAATTTAATGATCGACAATTTATGTATTCACTTTTCAAGTCACCGACAATGCCTCATACACATATATATCTTCGTAACCAGCAGCAGTTCTCAACTTGTGGGTATCCCGTGATTAAAAAACACAGTATGGTTTTTACATAAACCATCAAGTTATAATCAATAACGTATTTACATAGTTGAATGGACTAGACATTACTATGGGTAACCGGGTGTGATTTCCCAGGAGGATTTTTTTAACGTCGAGTTGTTAATATAATAAATATCAATCAAGACAAACATCGGTTCTGGGCTATCACTTTTGTTATTGGCTATATATTTCTCATGTATACATGTACATGATATTTTTACCATTTTTAAGATAATGTTAGCGTTGCGTCATTTTTCTCCTATTCTCTTTATTGGCCAGAGAAGCCATTAACCTTGAAAACCTATAAACAATTAGATTGGGCGATACACGCGATATCAGAAGCATATTTTTTCTACTTTGTTTTTTCAATTGGACTGGAACAAAATGGGAATTGTCAATTTTGCCTAGCACTTATAAGTAGGCACACAGATAGATCACAGCACATGGACAGGAACACTGTTAATTAATATTCATCATCCAACAAACTCACTGTTGAATGCAAGCCATCTTAATAGTAACTATTTTTTATTCATTATTAGACGTCCCCGTGTCACGATAAACAAGAGGCCCAATGGGCCTGTATCGCTCACCTGGCTCTACAGCAACGTTGGAAGTTGATTGAGGTCATTTCTACAGATACTATGCTGATTACCTCTTTATTCAAATATCATAGTAAGCTAGGTTTATTCCTATTAATAAATTTTCTAGTCCTTCATTCCGGCAATCTATTGCCTAATATCAGGTCTCGGAGGCTCTTGGCTATCGCAAAATTATTGTTTACGGATTTAAGCTGATTTCAAACCTGTGACCTTGAATGTAGGTCAAGGTCATTTATTTAAACAAAATTGGAAGCCCTTCACCCAGCATGCTAAAAGCCTAATATCAAGTCCCTGGTCCGTTTGGTTATTAAGGAGAAGTCAATTGAAGATTATAGCCTATATGACCAATGTGACCTTGAATGAAAGTCAAGGTCATTTATTTGAACAAAATTGGTAGCCCTTCACCCCAGCATGCTACAGGTCCAATATCAAGTCCCTGGGCCTCTTGGTTATTGAGAAGTCGTTTGTAGATTATAGCCTATTTGACCCATGTGACCTTGAATGAAGGTCAAGGTCATTTATTTGAACAAACTTTGTAGCCCTTTACCCCAGCATGCTACGTCCCCAATATCAAGTCCTTGGGCCTCTTGGTTATTGAGAAGAAGTCGTTTGAAGATTATAGCCTAATTGACCAATGTGACCTTGAATGAAGGTCAAGGTGATTTCTTTGAACAAACTTGGTAGTCTTTCATCCCAGCATGCTACAGGCCCAATATCAAGTCTCTGGGCCTCTTGGTTATTGAGAAGAAGTCGTTTGAAGATTATAGCCTATTTGACCAATGTGACCTTGAATGAAGGTCTAGGTCTTTTATTTAAACAAACTTTGTAGCCCTTCACCCCAGCATGCTACAGGCCCAATATCAAGTCCTTTGGCCTCTTGGGTAATGAGAAGAAGTTGTTTGAAGATTATAGCCTATTTGACCAATGTGACCTTGAATGAAGGTCAAGGTCATTTATTTGAACAAACTTTGTAGCCCTTCACCCCAGCATGCTACAGGCCTTATATCAAGTCCCTGGGCCTCTTGATTATAGAGAAGAAGTCGTTTGTAGATTATAGCCTATTTGACCCATGTGACCTTGAATGAAGGTCAAGGTCATTTATTTGAACAAACTTTGTATCCCTTCATCTCAGCATGCTACAGGCCTAATATCAACTCCCTGGGCCTCTTGTTTATTGAGAAGAAGTCGTTTGAAGATTATAGCCTATTTGACCAATGTGACCTAGAATGAAGGTCAAGGTCATTTATTTGAACAAACTTTGTAGCCCTTCACCCAAGCATGCTACAGGCCCAATATCAAGTCCTTCGGCCTCTTGGTTAATGAGAAGAAGTTGTTTGAAGATTATAGCCTATTTGACCAATGTGACCTTGAATGAAGGTCAAGGTCATTTATTTGAACAAACTTGGTAGCCCTTCACCCAAGCATGATACAGGCCCAATATCAAGTCCCTGGGCCTCTTGGTTATTGAGAAGAAGTCGTTTGAAGATTATAGCCTATTTGACCAATGTGACCTTGAATGAAGGTCAAGGTCATTTATTTGAACAAACTTTGTATCCCTTCACCCCAGCATGCTACAGACCCAATATCAAGTCCCTGGGCCTCTTGGTTATTAAGAAGAAGTCGTTTGAAGATTATAGCCTATTTGATCCATGTGACCTTGAATGAAAGTCAAGGTCATTCATTTGAACAAACTTTGTAGTCCTTCACCCCAGCATGCTACAGGCCTAATATCAACTCCCTGGGCCTCTTGTTTATTGAGAAGAAGTCGTTTGAAGATTATAGCCTATTTGACCAATGTGACCTTGAATGAAGGTCAAGGTCATTTATTTGAACAAACTTTGTAGCCCTTCACCCCAGCATGCTACAGGCCCAATATCAAGTCCCTGGGCCTCTTGGTTATAGAGAAGAAGTCGTTTGAAGATTATAGCCTATTTGACCCATGTGACCTTGAATGAAGGTCAAGGTCATTTATTTGAACAAACTTTGTAGCCCTTCACCCCAGCATGCCGCAGGCCCAATATCAACTCCCTGGGCCTCTTGGTTACTAAGAAGAAGTTGTTTGAATGAAAAAGTTGACGCCGGACGGCCGGACGGACGGACGGACGGACGACGGACGCCGCACCACGGCATAAGCTCACTTGCCCTTCGGGCAGGTGAGCTAAAAATGAGGTGATTGCATGCGACAAGAATGTTTAAACAAAGTTCCCAAAGCTGTACATGTACTGAAGAAAACATGTGAAAAATATCCAACCTCTGTATATACCTCTTGACACAATTTAGCTTGTCAGTTACATCCTATACACCAGTAGTGTGCAATACGATATGACACAAGTCGTTAAATCAATTATAACTTAAAGTCCCCGTGTAAGCCAGTATGCATGTTAAAACTGCCTAACTGGTTACTCAACAAAGCCTTTGGTGTTTGCCACCAGTAGATATTTTTTCCCTGATTTTGAATATCAGGTTAGGTATTTCAATATGTCCTTTACAGGTATATTGGGTTTGTTAATACTTACTGTTTACTGGCTGAACAATCAATTTTTAAAAATAGATTTTATAGCCATTCATTTCAGCATATTATTTGGCCTAATATAAGGTATCTGTCACTTAATCTTAGAAAAATCATTATATAATTTTTTTCAACAAATTTGAACCCTGTGGCCTTGAATGTAGATCAAGGTCATACATATGAACCAGCATACTATTGGCCTAATATCAGGTCTCGGAATCTTTAGGCTATTGAGAAATCAATTGAGAGATTTTTGCCTATTTGACCCATGTGACCTTGAATGAAGGTCAAGGTCATTCATTTGAAAAAAAACTTGGTAGCCCTTCACCCCAGCATGCTACAGGCCTTATATCAAGTCCCTGGGCCCCTTGCTTATTGAGAAGAAGTTGTCTGAAGTTTATAGCCTATTGGACCCATGTGACCTTGAATGAAGATCAAGGTCTTTTATTTGAACAAACTTGGTAGCCCTTTGCCCTAGCATTGAACAGGCCCAATATCAAGTCCCTGGGTGTCTCAGTTATTAAGCAGAAGTCGTTTAAAGTTTTTTACCTATTTCACTCATATGACCTTGAATGAAGGTCACAGTCATTTATTTTAACAAACTTGGTAGCCCTTCACCACAGCATGCTACAGGCCCAATATCAAGTCCCTGGGCCAATTGCTTTTCGAGAAGAAGTTGTTTGAAGTTTTTTACCTGGGCCAATTGCTTTTCGAGAAGAAGTTGTTTGAAGTGTTTTACCTATTTCACCCATATGACCTTCAATGAAGGTCAAGGTCATTTATTTGAACAAACTTGGTAGCCCTTCACCCCAGCATGCTACAGGCCCAATATCAGGTCGCTGGGCCCGATGCTTATTGCGAAGTTGTTTGAAGATTATAGCCTATTTGACCCATGTGACCTTGAATGGAGGTCAAGGTCATTTATTAGAACAAACTTGGTAGTCCTTCACCCCAGCAAGCTACAGGCTCAATATCAAGTCCCTTGGCCTCTTGGTTATTGAGAAGAAGTTGTTTGAAGATTATAGCCTATTTGACCCATGTGACCTTGAATGAAGGTCAAGGTCATTTATTTTAACAAACTTGGTAGCCCTTCATCCCAGCATGCTACAGACCCAATATCAAGTCCCTGGGCCTCTTGGTTATTGAGAAGAAGTCGTTTGAAGAGTATAGCCTATTTGACTCATGTGACCTTGAATGAAGGTCAAGGTAATTTATTTGAACAAACTTGGTAGCCCTTCACTCCAGCATGCTACAGGCTCAATATCAAGTCCATTGGCCTCTTGGTTATTGAGAAGAAGTCGTTTGAAGATTATAGCCTATTTGACCCATGTGACCTTGAATGAAGGTCTCGGTCATTTATTTAAACAAACTTAGTAGCCCTTCATCCCAGCATGCTACAGGCCCAATATCAAGTCCCTGGGCCTTTTGGTTATTGCGGAGAAGTCCTTTGAAGATTATAGCCTATTTGATCCATGTGACCTTGAATGAAGGTCACGTCATTTATTTTAACAAACTTAGTAGCCCTTCATCCCAGCATGCTACAGACCCAATATCAAGTCCCTGGGCCTTTTGGTTATTGCGGAGAAGTCGTTTGAAGATTATAGCCTATTTTACCCATGTGACCTTGAATGGAGGTCACGGTCATTTATTAGAACAAACTTGGTAGTCCTTCACCCCAGCAAGCTACAGGCTCAATATCAAGTCCCTTGGCCTCTTTGATTTTGAGAAGAAGTCGTTTGAAGATTATAGCCTATTTGACCCATGTGACCTTGAATGAAGGTCACGTCATTTATTTTAACAAACTTAGTAGCCCTTCATCCCAGCATGCTACAGACCCAATATCAAGTCCCTGGGCCTTTTGGTTATTGCGGAGAAGTCGTTTGAAGATTATAGCCTATTTTACCCATGTGACCTTGAATGGAGGTCACGGTCATTTATTAGAACAAACTTGGTAGTCCTTCACCCCAGCAAGCTACAGGCTCAATATCAAGTCCCTTGGCCTCTTTGATTTTGAGAAGAAGTCGTTTGAAGATTATAGCCTATTTGACCCATGTGACCTTGAATGAAGGTCACGGTCATTTATTTTAACAAACTTAGTAGCCCTTCATCCCAGCATGCTACAGACCCAATATCAAGTCCCTGGGCCTTTTGGTTATTGCGGAGAAGTCGTTTGAAGATTATAGTCTATTTGACCCATGTGACCTTGAATGAAGGTCAAGGTAATTTATTTGAACAAACTTGGTAGCCCTTTACCCCAGTATGCTACAGGCCCAATATCAGGTCGCTGAGCCCGATGCTTATTGAGAAGAAGTTTTCTTAAGATTAAATGCATATTTGAGACATGCGACCTTGAATGAAGGTCAAGGTCATATATTGGAACAAACTTGGTAGTCCTTCACCCCAGCAAGCTACAGGCTCAATATCAAGTCCCTTGGCCTCTTGGTTATTGAGAAGAAGTCGTTTGAAGATTATAGCCTATTTGACCCATGTGACCTTGAATGAAGGTCAAGGTCATTTATTTGAACAAACTTGGTAGCCCTTCATCCCAGCATGCTACAGACCCAATATCAAGTCCCTGGGCCTCTTGGTTATTGAGAAGAAGTCGTTTGAAGATTATAGCCTATTTGACCCATGTGACCTTGAATGAAGGTCTCGGTCATTTATTTAAACAAACTTAGTAGCCCTTCATCCCAGCATGCTACAGGCCCAATATCAAGTCCCTGGGCCTTTTGGTTATTGCGGAGAAGTCGTTTGAAGATTATAGCCTATTTTACCCATGTGACCTTGAATGGAGGTCAAGGTCATTTATTAGAACAAACTTGGTAGCCCTTCACTCCAGCATGCTACAGGCTCAATATTAAGTCCCTTGGCCTCTTGGTTATTGAGAAGAAGTCCTTTGAAGATTATAGCCTATTTGACCCATGTGACCTTGAATGAAGGTCACGTCATTTATTTTAACAAACTTAGTAGCCCTTCATCCCAGCATGCTACAGACCCAATATCAAGTCCCTGGGCCTTTTGGTTATTGCGGAGAAGTCGTTTGAAGATTATAGCCTATTTTACCCATGTGACCTTGAATGGAGGTCACGGTCATTTATTAGAACAAACTTGGTAGTCCTTCACCCCAGCAAGCTACAGGCTCAATATCAAGTCCCTTGGCCTCTTGGATTTTGAGAAGAAGTCGTTTGAAGATTATAGCCTATTTGACCCATGTGACCTTGAATGAAGGTCACGGTCATTTATTTTAACAAACTTAGTAGCCCTTCATCCCAGCATGCTACAGACCCAATATCAAGTCCCTGGGCCTTATGGTTATTGCGGAGAAGTCGTTTGAAGATTATAGTCTATTTGACCCATGTGACCTTGAATGAAGGTCAAGGTAATTTATTTGAACAAACTTGGTAGCCCTTTACCCCAGCATGCTACAGGCCCAATATCAGGTCGCTGAGCCCGATGCTTATTGAGAAGAAGTTTTCTTAAGATTAAATGCATATTTGAGACATGCGACCTTGAATGAAGGTCAAGGTCATATATTGGAACAAACTTGGTAGTCCTTCACCCCAGCAAGCTACAGGCTCAATATCAAGTCCCTTGGCCTCTTGGTTATTGAGAAGAAGTCGTTTGAAGATTATAGCCTATTTGACCCATTTGACCTTGAATGAAGGTCACGGTCATTTATTTGAACAAACTTGGTAGCCCTTCATCCCAGCATGCTACAGACCCAATATCAAGTCCCTGGGCCTCTTTGTTATTGAGAAGAAGTCGTTTGAAGATTATAGCCTATTTGACCCATGTGACCTTGAATGAAGGTCAAGGTCATTTATTTGAACAAACTTGGTAGCCCTTCATCCCAGCATGCTTCAGACCCAATATCAAGTCCCTGGGCCTCTTGGTTATTGAGAAGAAGTCGTTTGAAGATTATAGCCTATTTGACCCATTTGACCTTGAATGAAGGTCACGATCATTTATTTGAACAAACTTGGTAGCCCTTCATCCCAGCATGCTACAGACCCAATATCAAGTCCCTGGGCCTCTTTGTTATTGAGAAGAAGTCGTTTGAAGATTATAGCCTATTTGACCCATGTGACCTTGAATGAAGGTCACGGTCATTTATTTTAACAAACTTAGTAGCCCTTCATCCCAGCATGCTACATGCCCAATATGAAGTTCCTGGGCCTCTTGGTTATTGAGAAGAAGTTGTTTAAATGAAAAAGTTGACGCCGGACGGCCGGACGGCCGGACGGCCGGACAGACGGACGGACGACGGACGCCGCACCATGGCATAAGCTCACTTGCCCTTCGGGCAGGTGAGCTAAAAAGAAGATCCGCCAGACAACGCAGGAAGTTGTCAGACCATGTACACTGGACACAAAGGTAGCATAAAACTAATCCAGTCAATTTAACATGACATGTTAAACACATTGCAGAGGGAGCTATACTGTTGACTAGTGGGCGTTAGGTCACCAAGACTGTGTCGTGTGACCTATAATGTTGACTAGTGGACACTGGGTCACCCAAGACTGTGTCATGTGACCTATAATGTTGACTAGTGGACACTGGGTCACCCAAGACTGTCAGATGACCTTTATTAGTGGGCATTGGGTCACCAAAGACTGTGTCACGTGACCTATACTGTTATATTAACTGAGGGTCACCCAAGACTGCCATGTGACCTATGATGTTGACTAGTTGGTATTACGTCACCCAAAACAGTGAAATGTGCACTGTAATGTTGATTAGTGGGCTTCAGGTCACCAAACACTGTCACGTGACCTATAATGTTGATTAGTGGACACGCGGTTACTCAAGACACTGTCACGTGACCTTTAGTATTTACTAGTGGGCACTACGTCACACAAGACTTCACGTGACCTATAATGTTGATAAGTGGTCGTTAGATCACTCAAGACTTTGGCATGTGACCCGATATATTGATGAGTGGCCATTACGTCACCCAAGACAGGGTAATGTGACCTAAACTGTTGACTTGGGGGCGTAAGGGCAGCCAAGACCCTCATGTGACCTATAATGTTGCATTGACTGGTGAGTATTTCGTCACCCAAGACTGCCATCTGACCTATGATGTTGACTTGTGGGCATAACGTCACCCAAAACTGTGTCATGTTACAAGTAATGTTTACTAGTTGGTACCAGGTCACCAAACACTGTCACGTGACCTATGATGTTGACTAGTGGACTCGCGGTTACTCAAGACTGTCATGTGACCTATAGTATTTACTAGTTGGCAATACGTCACACAAGACTTCACGTGACCTATAATGTTGACTTGTGGGCGTTTGGTCACGAAAGATGTGTCATGTGACCTATAATGTTGACTAGTGGGCATTGAGTTAACCAAGACTACCACATGACCTTTACAAGTGGGCAATGGGTCACCCAAGACAATGTCATATGACCTATAGTATTAACTAGTGGGCATAACGTAACCAAAGACTGTGTCATGTGACCTATAAGTTGACTAGTGGGCATAACGTCACCCAAGACACTGTCACGTGACCTATAATGTTGACTAGTGGGCATTACGTCACCCAAGACTGTGTCATGTGACCTATAATGTTGACTTGTTGGCTTTAGATCACTTATGACTGTGTCATGTGGCCTACAATGTTGACTTGTGGGCTTTAGGTCACTTATGACTGTGTCATGTGGCCTACAATGTTGACTTATGGACAATGCATCATGCATCCCATAATAGAAGTTACAGTCTGAAACTGTCTTAGACAAAAATAAAACACTTTCTCTAAATGATAATTATCGTATCCTTTTTTTAATTTCAGGAAAAAAAGTTTACAAAAATAATCATAATCCATTAATTATCATAGGTTATAATAGTTTTTTTCCATTACAAACACTTTATCACAATGTCTCAACACGTAACCAGGAGCACTTAATATACAAACTTAATACACATCAACATATATATCCAACACAAGACTGAACAGACATACTACAGGCATCATCTACCTTGAAGCTATAAAGTAACCTTACACAATCACACTTTACAAGTATATTTATATTCTTTTTCTATGCAATATGCCCTCAAATATGGCTAATGAAAAAATGAAGCCAAGGGGAAATAACTCTTGTTTTGTCAACAATTCTCATGCAAGCCTTGAACAGACTTAATTTACAGGTAAAATTGTGTCCATTCCAAACCCCCCCCCCCCCCCCAACCTCCCTATATATCTGATACAAATTATTGACTCTAAGTGGTATTTTTTTAATTACATGATCAATACACTGTCTGACCTATCAATTACATACTATACACATTTTCCAGTTGTTGACTAGTGACCATTAAGCCAATTCTCTGTATATTTTCCCTCCTTTACAAAAAAAATATTATTCAACATAAAATAATGTAGGAACCATTTTGTTTAATGGTTACAACATATTTCTTGAAATAAAAAAATGAATTTTTTGCCCAAAACACTATAGAAATATCTAATTAAAATATTATCATTTTTAATACATCCAAAGCAATTCCTTACTAAATATGCATGACAATTTTTTTGAAAAACCGAAATAGAAATCAAAAGAGAAAGTGATTCTATCATGTAAATTAGCATCATTGTTTTGTAACTTATGACCATTTATCTACTGATTTCCACACAACAAGTTCAGATGAACCCAAAAAATATCAAAGATGTCAGGAGTAATCAGCTTCCTTTTGTGTGTGTGTGTTTATTCTTATTTGTTTCAAAATATTACCCAATTTCCAACAGCATTTTAATGTAGCGAAGCACCACAAGCTTGTGTTTGCATTTATATAATGGTAATTTTTACTTCATTAACCCAAGCATTCCCTAGACCATGATTCATAATAAAAGTCATCAGAATGCAATAACAAGTGCAATCAATGATTGCGAAAGCTCACTGGCGGCAGCAATCACACTATGCATTATTTTTTTATGTATGTATAAGCATGTCATTTTGAAATTGTATGTCATATAATATCACTCCTAGACCTCTAATGGATGTATAAACAAAATAAGAAGGGTGTGGACTTACAAGCTTTCCAAAACTTACCCCAAAAATCTTTAAAGAGGGTTTTTGTGCAAAAATAATTAAGTCCACTCATCAAAATACCAAAACAAGTCACAATTTTTTTCTGCATGATTTTGCCATAACATCACTCCAAGACCTCTAATGAATGTATAAAACAAATTAGATGTGTGTGAGGTGTATACTTTTGGACTTAGAAGCTTTCCAAAAACTGATCCCAAAAACTTTAAAGTGGATTTTGGTGCTAAAAAAGTTAAGTCCACAAAATGATAAAATGCCAAAAAATCACGAATTGTTTCTTCATGATTTTGCCATAACATCACTCCTAGACCTCTAATGAATGTATAAACCAAATTAGATGTGTTTGAAGTGTATACTTTTGGACTAAGAAGCTTTCCAAAAATTGATCCAAAAAACTTTAAAGTGGGGGTGGGACGTCGACGCCGGGGTGACAGCATTAGCTCACGGTTACTCGTAACCGGCGAGCTAAAAATGTTCCATAGTTCCAATCAAAGTGTACTTTCTCGTCAATTTCACATATTTTGGGGTATTTTACCCACCAGGTTTTTTAAAAATCTCATGGAAAAAATCAGAATTAGTGTACATATATAATTAATTTTATAAGAATATCCTAACAACAACTTTCAAAACTCTGAAAGTGCCCAATAACATTCATACCCAAGAATTAGCCCCTGGTCAATGCACTTAATACAATATAAAATTACAAAAAAATGTCATGGTTATACACAATACATTTACATGGTACTGAACTCTAGTTGAGGAACCTGGACAGAATATTCATGATTAATTCAAAGCGATTGTAACCCTTTTACACATGAATGTGTTGAACAGTATAACCTACATAATTACCATCGCTACCAAATTAATTTGTTTAAAGCATGATATTCTCCATCCCGATTGTTAAAATGTCAATAAATGATACACAGTGATAATGGAAATCACAGTAATGTTGATACAACATATTTTGACACAGTCAGATCTGGTACAACATGTATTGTTGTAAAAAAAACGTTATGACTCCTTACAGAAAATTTAAATGTGTAGCAATGTAACAGCTACATTGCTGCATTCATATGCCAGAGGTGATTCATTTCTGTAAGGAGTTTGATAATAAAATGCTTTGAAAGAAAGAATTGAGCCATGCTATATATTTATCAGATCTTTCATGCATATGTTTAACAACTATATTACTTGTTTTATCATTAATGTGACAATGAGCTGGTTAGATATTAAGACAAAATAAAATATGTATGAAAAGGATATTCTAATTACACATCAAATATGTTAAATGAGAAAAAATGTATTTATAAATCAAAAGTGTTTAATCTAACTTCGAAAACTGGACACTGTTCAAATTCTGAATTTTTTTCCTTTGAAATGAAGTTAATGTGTCTTGAACAAAAAAAAATCCTTAATTTTTTCTATATCATTATCACAAACAATGTAACACTGTATAATAAACGTCTACTATTATATACATTACCAACACAGGAACATTACATATGGTGGGTACAGATTTACATATATTACTTTTTAAAAGTAGCAATTATTTATATATATATATATCTATATTCTATGTACAAGTAATCACATCTTTTAAAGATCGTCATTCCTTTGGCTAGTAAAAATCACATTATCTTATATTACCTCCCCTTAATATCTGGAACACTTACCTCCCCTTAACGCATACATACCTTTTAAGATACAAGTGCCTGGAACATCACAATACTGACAAGACACTTTTCAACACAGTAGATTGTAAAGAAAGAAAAAATCCCAACTTCACTTGCTTGTCGAATTTCATAGAAAATGAAGATAGTATATCAGAAATATTTGTTTCAGGAAAACTTTAGAAATCTATATCTATTTTTTTGTGGATCAAATGAACTTTTTTTAAACAGAGAGTACTAGAAAGATTCAGCTGCAGTTAACATTTTACATGTCGGACTATCACAAATTTTCAAGCACCATTTCTCTAACTTATCGACAGTGTATTACAAGTAATTCAACTTGGTTTTTTTAAATCATACAGGTCACCTGTCTGACCACACAGGTTTTCTCAGAGTATTTTCCTTTGCAAATGTTCAAATTTGTATCAGGGCTTGGAGCAAAATTTGTATGTCTGAAAGATTTTGAAGGTGTCTATACCATTTGTGCTTTCCGACATAGTAATAACAATCTTATATTATCTGCTACTATATACATACTTAATTTAAAAGGTAAATCTTATTTTAGCACTTTTGCAGGAAAGCTTTCCAACAAATTATGACCACGCTAATCACACTTTGTTCAAGCCATTTCTATAGCAAATAATATGGGTGCTCAATTCATTATTGTGCTAATCTGTTAAAATTGGGCTATGTGCTAAAATTTCGGTGCGCAAAAATTATTATGTATACACAATGTAACCTTGTATTTAAGAAAAAAATATATTTCTGTTAATATCTTAATTCACACTAAAGACAAATAACATATACAGGAATGTTCTTATAGTGTTATTATATACATGTAGTATGTATCATTGTCTCCAGCTGACTGATAAGTCGGACACCTGTGTACCATACAGAGAGAATGCACGGTAAGTGTCTTAAATATAAGCAATACATGTATTTTGGCAAGGGTAAAGAAAGACAAAAATGGTGAGCATTGATTGGCAAGCCAATTTTGTCTTTCTGTCGCAAGCCAAAAATACAGCTTATATTTAAAGACACTGACCATGTATTCTATTTAAGACAATGACCATGCATTCTATTTATCCTGCAACAGTCATCAAAAATAAGCATTTTTTAAGTGAAACAGTATCAACAATGTTTCAATTACATTTGCCTTTTAAACATTGTTTTACTTGGAAGTAGGTCAGTCGAACCGACTATTCTAAAATACAGCTGTTTTCCATCACTGCAGAATACAGCAAAAATGTATGTGGTGGGTGTATGTATTCTGACAATGCCGATGCCAATTGCAGGATAAAACAGTATATGGATGTAAGCATCTGAAATATAATAGATTTATTTCCTTTTAATGCCTTTAAAAATCATGTCATCTATATGAAGGATATACCAACAGTTTAGTATCAATACATGGTAACAGACTCATTTTTACCACTGTTAAATTAATTCTGATATTTGTTCAAATCTCCACATTTTATGGTGCAAGAACAAGAGCAGTTAGGATTTAATGGCAATTCCTCATTTTAAAAACATACCAACGATATGTTAAAGATATGTAATGACAAAAATGTTGCCGTCTTGCAACTGGTCAACTTCAACAACTAAATCATCAATCACAACATTCATTTATATGTTGCAGCACGTTTTTCCTGTTTCTACGGAATGACCCATGTTACCAAGACACATTATTCAATTTTAGAAATTCAACAGCAAGTACAAATAGTTATATGCCACTTATATAGCACTACTACCACCAGTACATCAGTCTTATACAGTTGATTCTACATCATCAAGAACTACAATGATATTATTCTTCAATTATTATACATACACAACATTAATACTTATACAAGTCTATTCTATCAAATAAATATCTTCTTTATAACCAAGAATTCCCTACAGAAAAAAGTCAAGTTTTGTTTTTACTTAATAGTTTTTCTAAGATATCAAACAAATTAAATGGGTGTTCAGAAACTGGCTAAAGCCTATACTAAATTAATCCTCTCTATAAAAATTACAATGAATTTGGACATAACTTCTAGCAGAAATCCTTAAAATAATACAATCCAATAGTGTCTGTTGAGGGATGTAATATCATATGAGCACTTGTTCCCTATGAACAGGTGACCTAGAAAAATATATGTCAATAAATGATGTATGTCAGAATATGATGAAAGTATTTGATGAAATAATTGACCTACTGTGGTATCTAAAATGAGTAAAAAAAAAAAAAGGTTGCCTGCAACGTAAACGGAAAATACCTTCGACTCCACACAGATATAAAGCGATCATCGCTATAAAAGCATTCTATAGTTTAGGGTGAGATTCAGCACCACTTTGTTCCTCGACTCAATGTGTGACATCTGGACTGCATGGTCATTGTGAACAACAGCAAGTCCTCATTAATAATTTTAACAAGCTCAGCTGACCAAACACATAAATTTTGACTCAGGACAATGAAATATTTCAACAATTCTAAAGTAGCTTTACCAAACTGCAATAGATATGGGTGGGCTTATTACCAGAAATTGATTTATTGCTGGACAAATATCATAAATTGTCATAGAAAGGTGTTAAAGGGCAGCTCAAACTCATAAATTAATGAATCCAAATGCATTTATGCACACCAGTCTTTCAAAATACAAATAAATCAACGACTTCTCTGTCGGAAGTGCTACACTATTTTGGACAATAACAACAATCCACTATCTTACCACTCACACCCCATGAAGACATTTTTTATGCATTTATCGCTTCAATAACATCAGAATTACATTTAATACTAATATTTACGATTGAACTGAAATATCGCATCACAATTAAGAACCATGGAATGGCATTGATTATTTCTGGATGGCATTGAGACTTCTGAAAATGTTGATCATATGATTGTGAATGATTTGTCTATGAACAAAACTTTCCAGGATACACTTTACTTCCAGTAGTTCTCAGATATAGAATTCATCCTCCAGTTGGTCAGAATAAATTAAAGTTGAAAGAATCCAAAATTCTGTTGTAGACATCCATCAATTATTATCCAAATTTTTATTTCTGGATAACAACAGCAGCCAAAAGTTCACATGACATTGACTGCTCCACCCCAAAAGGAAAGATTTATTTTTCTGGAAAAAAAACAACAACATATCGTAAGTTCAGCTTGTGGTTTCATTAATATCAAAAAATTTAGTTAAAACCTCAAAACAAATGATTTACAGAAAAGTTTGGTTTGGTTTCATTTGTATAACACCCTATCAACAGCTCAGATCATTTAAGGAAGGCCTCCGGTGCGTGCGATATGCATGCATGTGGTGAGTGCATACAAATATGTGTGTTTTGGGAGGCTATGGTATGTTCGTGTCAAGTCTCCTTGAGAAAGTCCGGAACTTTTGCTGATTTATAGTGCTATCTCACTCAAGCGTACTGTCAAAGACATTCAGCAGAACACCCCAACTGGGGGGACAGAACCCAAAGCCTTTCTCACAAGGGCAAATGCTCACTTATAGGCCAATAGTGTAAGGCGTTGTCAAGGGAGACATTAGACAGGAGAAAATTGTTAAGAAAGAAGAGAAAAGATAAGATCCCAAATGAAGTCGCTTCTTAGCATCATGCAATGGGGGCAGCAGATACAATTTTTATGCCCTACCTACAGGGCAGTTACAGAAAAGAACTCAATTTTGTTTTAGGACTTCAGTCTCAAATTTAAATCTAAAAGAAACATTTATACAACAGGACAACGAACAGAATACTAAATATTTAAATGATTATCTATGCTTAAGTCAAAAGTCAAAAGAATGCTTCATGACTATCATTATGTAATTCAATTACTTACTCTTATATATAAACTGTATGACATTCAGTACCAAACTGATCACTCAGTAAAATTATTACAGTTAATCTCATACCTACTCTGTTATCAGTGTTATAACACCCATCACATAACTACCCTGTTACCAGTGACATAACACCCATCACATAACTACCCTGTTATCAGTGTTATAACACCCATCACATAACTACCCTGTTATCAGTGTTATAACACCCATCACATAACTACCCTGTTATCAGTGTTATAACACCCATTAAATGTAACTACCCTGTTATCAGTGTTATAACACCCATCACATAACTACCCTGTTATCAGTGTTATAACACCCATCACATAACTACCCTGTTATCAGTGTTATAACACCCATCACATAACTACCCTGTTATCAGTGTTATAACACCCATTAAATGTAACTACCCTGTTATCAGTGTTATAACATCCATCACATAACTACTCTGTTATCAGTGTTATAACATCCATCACATAACTACCCTGTTATCAGTGTCATAACACCCATCACATAACTACTCTGTTATCAGTGTTATAACATCCATCACATAACTACCCTGTTATCAGTGTTATAACATCCATCACATAACTACTCTGTTATCAGTGTCATAACACCCATCACATAACTACCCTGTTATCAGTGTCATAACACCCATCACATAACTACTCTGTTATCAGTGTTATAACATCCATCACATAACTACCCTGTTATCAGTGTCATAACATCCATCACATAACTACCCTGTTATCAGTGTGTATAACACCCATCACATAACTACTCTGTTATCAGTGTTATAACACCCATCACATAACTACCCTGTTATCAGTGTTATAACACCCATCACATAACTACCCTGTTATCAGTGTCATAACACCCATCACATAACTACCCTGTTATCAGTGTCATAACACCCATCACATAACTACCCTGTTATCAGTGTTATAACACCCATCACATAACACCCTGTTATCAGTGTCATAACACCCATCACATAACTACTCTGTTATCAGTGTCATAACACCCATCACATAACTACCCTGTTATCAGTGTCATAACATCCATCACATACCTACCCTGTTATCAGTGTTATAACACCCATCACATAACTACCCTGTTATCAGTGTTATAACACCCATCACATAACTACTGTTATCAGTGTCATAACACCCATCACATAACTACCCTGTTATCAGTGTCATAACATCCATCACATAACTACCCTGTTATCAGTGTCATAACACCCATCACATAACTACTCTGTTATCAGTGTCATAACACATCACATAACTACTCTGTCATCAGTGTTATAACACCCATCACATAACTACCCTGTTATCAGTGTCATAACATCCATCACATACCTACCCTGTTATCAGTGTTATAACACCCATCACATAACTACCCTGTTATCAGTGTTATAACACCCATCACATAACTACCCTGTTATCAGTGTCATAACACATCACATAACTACCCTGTTATCAGTGTCATAACATCCATCACATACCTACCCTGTTATCAGTGTTATAACACCCATCACATACCTACCCTGTTATCAGTGTCATAACATCCATCACATAACTACCCTGTTATCAGTGTTATAACACCCATCACATAACTACCCTGTTATCAGTGTCATAACACCCATCACATAACTACCCTGTTATCAGTGTCATAACACCCATCACATAACTACCCTGTTATCAGTGTTATAACACCCATCACATAACTACCCTGTTATCAGTGTTATAACACATCACATAACTACTCTGTTATCAGTGTCATAACACCCATCACATAACTACCCTGTTATCAGTGTTATAACACCCATCACATAACTACCCTGTTATCAGTGTTATAACACCCATCACATAACTACCCTGTTATCAGTGTTATAACATCCATCACATAACTACCCTGTTATCAGTGTGTATAACACCCATCACATAACTACTCTGTTATCAGTGTTATAACACCCATCACATAACTACCCTGTTATCAGTGTTATAACACCCATTAAATGTAACTACCCTGTTATCAGTGTCATAACACCCATTAAATATAACTACCCTGTTATCAGTGTTATAACACCCATCACATAACTACCCTGTTATCAGTGTCATAACACCCATTACATATTACTTTCCTATTATCACTGCCACATCATCCATTTACATAGCTACAATGTTAGCAGTATACACAGTCAATTGTTAATTTTTACCTTTAAAAATAAACCCATATATCCTGTCCATTATTATTTTCTTTGCCAGTAAAATGAACACATGATAGACGTTAGGCACCACACTGTGTAACTCACCAAAGGAATACTAGCTCATTCCACTCCGTGAGCAAATATCATAACCAGTCCTGGTTCCATGATGAGATCCTCAGGCATGTGTTGGTTCTCACAAGCCATCACCACCACAGCTTGTTTACCTGGGAACACAGGGATGTAACATTTTAGGATGGGGTTCATTCAGATCTTCACCTCAAATTGTTTGATGCTTTATATGTCAAAATTTTCTTAATTTTAGAAGAAAGTATTTTACATGCAGGAATTAACTATTAGTATATATCCAAGTTGCAGACATTTTGCTTGAATCATCAGTTAAATACAATTTACACTATTGACATCAAACTAATCATGCAAAAATGTTGTATAGTATAAGCTGACATATGATATTGCTTCTTTCTGTGATAAAAGTCACATTAATGATTTGGTAGCAGAAATAATCATCATGCAGTAATTCCTATTTTTTTAAAAAAATTAAATCAACACAATCATAAACCTGACAAAATAATGTCCATGAATGAGAATAACAGTCTGTACCTGGAATTCTTTTTGTGACATAATTCTCATACTGCCTCCTGTTGAGCTGTCGTGTTTCTAATGTACTTAGTCCACTGGGCCACCGACGTTCGTGGGCATTTTCCATGAGCTCATTTACGATATGGGAGGGGCATCCACTGTCAATCAGGGCACGTTTTATGACTGCTTGTAGTACTGCATCAGGTGTTGATATCATGCCACCCCAGCGAGTCACCCTGGCTGCCTGTAGGCTACCCGCCCACCTGTAAAGTGATAACTGGCTGTTATGGTAATTGTTCATGTGAATGTGCTGGCTGTTATGGTAATTGTTCATGTGAATGTGCTAAGTACCTAAACTTCTAGTGATGTAGTAATATTCTATTACTGCTATCCTTGAACTTGCTTCGATTTTCTAAATCAACATTATTTAATGTCAAAGCCACAAGGACCTGAGAATTGGTTAGTCTAGGTGTACATTGTAGCCCCTTTGGATGTATAAAATGGTATATACATCAGTTAGTTAATTAGTTATAAATTCTTAACAGCCCATCAACACTATAAGCTCATCAGGGCCTACAAATGGTGAGTAACTACAAAAAGTCTGTAAGACTTAAATGCCCCCGCTGCCACTTTACACCCTGTTTGGTGAGGATCACATCAGCAGTTCCTGAGATTAGCTAGTTACATTGCATCATGACGGGACGGGATGGAATGGGACGGGACGGGTACGGTACAGACATGGGTAACACTATATGTCCCCCACTCCCCCATTTCATGGCGGGGCATAAAAATTATGAATAAAATGGACAAAGGTACTGATATATAACCCTAATACTACCTCTTGGTAATTGAGACGAAGTTGAAAATGTTAATTGTTTATCAATGGATGACGCACGAAGACTGACAAAAGGCGATTGGAATAGGTCACTTTAAACATTGTCTGAGGTGACCTAAACAAGAGGCCCATGGGCCTTAACGGTCACCTGATTTTTGAAATATTTCAGTAAATTTGAATGAAAGAATGAATTTCAAAACAAATAAAACAAATGATAGTCAAAAATGTGATTTCCCTATAACTATAGTAAAGTTTATCCCCTCCCATGGGGCAAACGCGAGACCCCAGGGCTAGGAAATTCACAATTATGGTAAAGCACCTTAAGACCCTTCGATCTGTGAAGAGTAATTAATTCTACCTTATTTGGGTTGTAAGAAGAAGATTTTTGAAATTTCAGTTAATTTGACCCTTTTTGGCCCCGCCCATCAGCCCTGGGGGTCAGTCAGGGCCAACATGTACATCAAACTGTCATCCCAAGCTGATAAAGTTAACGAAGTTAGAATGAATTCCAATAAAAATCCAACAAATAATAGTCAAAAATGTGATTTCCCTATATAAACTATAGTAAAGTTTACCCCCTACCCAGGGGCAAATGTGAGACCCCAGGGTCATGAAATTCACAATTTTGGTAAAGCATCATAAGACCCCTTCATCTATGAAGAGTATTTGATTCTAACATATCTGAGAGTAGAGAACAAGATTTTTGAAATTTTAGTCAATTTGACCCTTTTTGGCCCCGCCCACCAGTCCCTGGGGGTCAACCAGGGCCAACATGTACATACCATCAAACTGTCATCCTATGCTGATAATTTTATACAAGTTAGAATGAATTCCAATACAAATCCAACAAATAATAGTCAAAAATGTGATTTCCCTATATAAACTATAGTAAAGTTTACCCCCTACCCAGGGGCAAACGTGAGACCCCAGGGTCATGAAATTCACAATTTTGGTAAAGCACCTTAAGATCCTTCCATCTATGAAGAGTATTTGATTCTACCATATCTAAGAGTAGAGAAGAAAATTTTTGAAATTTTTGTAAATTTGACCCTTTTTGGCCCCGCCCGCAGGCCACTGGGGGTCAACTAGGGCCAACATGTACATACCATCAAAGTGTCATCCCATGCTGATAATTTGATACAAGTTAGAATGAATTCCAATACAAATCCAACAAATAATAGTCAAAAATGTGATTTCCCTATATACACTATAGTAAAGTTTACCCCCTCCCCAGGGGCAAACGTGAGACCCCAGGGTCATGAAATTCACAATTTTGGTAAAGCACCTTAAGACCCTTCCATCTATGAAGAGTATTTGATTCTACCATATCTAAGAGTAGAGAAGAAAATTTTTGAAATTTTTGTAAATTTGACCCTTTTTGGCCCCGCCCGCAGGCCACTGGGGGTCAACTAGGGCCAACATGTACATACCATCAAAGTGTCATCCCATGCTGATAATTTGATACAAGTTAGAATGAATTCCAATACAAATCCAACAAATAATAGCCAAAAATGTGATTTCCCTATATACACTATAGTAAAGTTTACCCCCTCCCCAGGGGCAAACGTGAGACCCCAGGGTCATGAAATTCACAATTTTGGTAAAGCACCTTAAGACCCTTCCATCTATGAAGAGTATTTGATTCTACCATATCTGAGAGTAGAGAAGAAGATTTTTGAGATTTTTGTCAATTTGACCCTTTTTGGCCCCGCCCACCAGCCCCTGGGGGTCAACTAGGGCCAACATGTACATACCATCAAAGTGTCATCCCATGCTGATAATTTTATACAAGTTAGAATGAATTCCAATACAAATCCAACAAATAATAGTCAAAAATGTGATTTCCCTATATACACTATAGTAAAGTTTACCCCCTCCCCAGGGGCAAACGTGAGACCCCAGGGTCATGAAATTCACAATTTTGGTAAAGCACCTTAAGACCCTTCCATCTATGAAGAGTATTTGATTCTACCATATCTGAGAGTAGAGAAGAAGATTTTTGAAATTTTTGTCAATTTGACCCTTTTTGGCCCCGCCCACCAGCCCCTGGGGGTCAACTAGGGCCAACATGTACATACCATCAAAGTGTCATCCCATGCTGATAATTTTATACAAGTTAGAATGAATTCCAATACAAATCCAACAAATAATAGTCAAAAATGTGATTTCCCTATATACACTATAGTAAAGTTTACCCCCTCCCCAGGGGCAAACGTGAGACCCCAGGGTCATGAAATTCACAATTTTGGTAAAGCACCTTAAGACCCTTCCATCTATGAAGAGTATTTGATTCTACCATATCTGAGAGTAGAGAAGAAGATTTTTGAAATTTTTGTCAATTTGACCCTTTTTGGCCCCGCCCACCAGCCCCTGGGGGTCAACTAGGGCCAACATGTACATACCATCAAAGTGTCATCCCATGCTGATAATTTTATACAAGTTAGAATGAATTCCAATACAAATCCAACAAATAATAGTCAAAAATGTGATTTCCCTATATAAACTATTGTAAAGTTTACCCCCTCCCCAGGGGCAAACATGAGACCCCAGGGTCATGAAATTCACAATTTTGGTAAAGCACCTTAAGATCCTTCCATCTATGAAGAGTATTTGATTCTACCATATCTGAGAGTAGAGGAGAAGATTTTTGAAGTTTTAGTCAATTTGACCCTTTTTGGCCCCGCCCCGCAGGCCCCTGGGGGGTGGGGACCATATAATTCACAATTTTGGTTCACCCTCAGCCATGGAAGCTTCCTGTAAAATTTCATTGAATTTAGTTCAGCGGTTTTTGAGAAGAAGTTGAAAATGTAAATTGTTTACGACGCACGACGCCGGACAAAAGGCGATTGCAATAGGTCAACTGAGACTTCGTCTCAGGTGACCTAAAAACCTCCAGTGACTCTGGAAATGACAACAATCAATATCTATATGAAGCCAAATCTCTGATATATTTATTACCATAAATACCATATCTAAAGTCAGCTCATATGTAAGAGAAATTATGAATCCAGATAAAAACAGCATCTATGTAAGCTGTCTATTATCTGATATTACCTACCGCACAACATCTGCATTTTCCATTTCTGACTGAATTTCCCTCATCCTTGGGTTAGAGACTCTCATGGACCGCATATATTCCTGTCAACAGGAGAGGAAAATTTGTGAAATTCTGTTCTTGATTCCAATATATTATATTCTTTATTGAAGTATATGGGTATGACATTTATATTCATTTTCATGTGTATCAATGATCGAGTTGTCTCCCTTTACCTTGAGGAGTTGTAATTCTCGTTTTTGTTCACTAATCTGTAGTTTGTGGTCTGAGATTTCTGTCTGCATCTCCCCGATCCTGTCCAGTTGTTGCTGTACAAGGTTCCGTAGTTCTCGCACACAGTTGTGATCCTAATAATTAGATTCATTGTGTCACAAAAACATTTCAAAGTCCTATATAATACATATATATATATCTAGTCCTATTATTTAAAGAGATGTGATTTGACCATATAATCATTGACTGCCTCAAAATTCATCAACATTGACGGTTCAAGTCATGCCAAAGACATGGTTTGCATTAAAAATTGTGCACTCAGTAGTCAAATGACCTTTGAAGTGCACAGCCCATCTGGAAGATGCATATTTCAAGTTTCATTTTTGAAGTTTGACTGTTCAATTGTTATGCCCTGACAAGATTAGAATGACAATAATGAAGAAGAAACAAAACTCAGACAGTTTGTATCCCTTCATATCGGGGGGAGACAATATGCATGTCCTCAGCGTGTCCAGACTACATCATTGAAGTTTCAAAAAAGTTTGGGTGGAAACTGCAGGAGTTGTCTGGACAAGATTCTGGTGGTTATAATAAGCTTTAATTTCAGAAATTGAAAGAAACAAAATAAGAAAGACAGGTAAGCATGCAGGAACACAAGCATGTTGGGTATTGCTAAAACAATACGTCCCCTACCGGCTCCCGCAAAAATAGTAACAGTGACCTTAACACAAAAACCCTGAAACTCAAACTTGATCTGTAGCAACTCTTACTGAATTTATATACTAACTTTCACCAACACACCTTGAAACATGGTTGAGAAAACAGCAGGACTATGAGTGGACGGACTGACAGACAGATGGATGGAGAAGAAACATTATGCCTCCCCTCCCCCCCCCATGTAGGGGACTAAGAAACAAAGAAGCTCTATAGTGATTAGTCCCTGTACAGGTACTTACCTTGAGCTCATCTTTTGGTACCACCAGACCACACCCCTGTTCACAATGCACAGGTTTTTTCGGATTATGCTCACACTCTAGTAAGTGTGATGACAGCATATCCAGTTTGACTAGAGCTGTGCAGCCGTAAGATGAATTGTTACAGTTGATTTGTAAACGAGACAGAAGGTTACGAAGGATTCGAGGGACTGGCTTGAGCTGGTTTGGGGTTATTGCATTACGGTCAACTGGACATGTTGGTTGATGAGTCAGCCATTCACGTATACAAGCCCCACAAAAGGCATGCTCACATTGTGGTGCCTGAAAGAGGAGAATAACAATTAAAACATTTTAAACATTTTTTGATGACATGAACAACATGTTTTATAAAATTTCAAAACATTCAAAATAAAATACATATATGCTTAAATTAAAACAACATCTGAGGATTTCAATCTTAGTCATACCCCCTCCCCAGGGGCAAATGTGAGACCCTAGGGTCGTAAAATTCACAAATTTTTTAAAGAACCTAAAGACCATTACATCTAAGCAAAGTATTTTATTTTACTATATCTGGGTCTTGAGAAGATGATTTTTGAAATTTCAGTCAATTCGATCCCTTTTTTCTCTGACCCTCAGTCCCCTTGGGTCGGTGGGGACCATTTAATTCACAATTTTGGTTTACCTTTGATCATGGAAGGTTTCTGCAAAATTTCTTTGAAATTGGTTCCCGGGTTCTCAGAAGAAGTAGGAATTGTCAAGTGTTTAGAGATGCATGATGACAGACAATAGGCAATTACAGTAGAATAGCGCTATAGGTCACTTGAGACTTGGTACAGAATTTTGGTGTGTTGTTTTTTCATATAGAAACACAAGGGTTAGTTTTATCTTTGTACATTATTAAGAAATATTTGACTAAATAAAAAGATCTAGATGTCAGATTGAACTCTCTGAATCGTCCTAGTCACTGTTATGTAAAATGCAAATGCAGGAAGCCGCCATATTGGTTGCATTAACAACAAATTGTCACCATTACTCTAACGGAAAAAACATGTAACAGAAACGAAATAAACATGAATACATCAACCAAAATGTTTGTTTCGAAAGTTATGACCACCTTTTTTTTTATTTGTCATTGCATCGGGTGATTGTGTGTGTCCGTTGATGACTTCCACAAATCTACACTTAAGTAACGTCAACTGAGCCTGACGACTGCCAGGAAGAGGGAGCTTGAAATTACAGTCGACAACGGGGAAGAGGGAGGACATTTTGATACTGCACTGAAACAGTTAACTGTAAAGGAAAGACTTAGTGATATGCATTACCTGTAAAGGTTCCTCCAAGACACAACTACAAATTGGACAGATTAGTTCCTCATCAGGCTCAGTCTGGAACCTGTTCACCTCGTAGCCCATGTCTCTTCCTGAAACATAAATTGATAATACATGATTGATGCATTGTTAAGACATATATTTCATGGGTAATATAATCTTAAACAAAACCGACAATTTATTCAATTGAATGATCAAATTGGCATGTATCATTATGTAGCTAGTTCTCCCATGCAACACTATATTGGTGAAAGTCATCCAAGTGCGTTATGAAAGTGAATCAACCAAGATTTTGTTCACATGATATGGTATAATTTAAGTTAATCATGATATGGCTTAATTTTTAATACAAATTTAGCACTTATTCGTCAATAAATTGCAAATGTAAATCTGATGGCTCTTCATCTGTTAAGAGTGACAGTCTGACGTTTCATTCCATTGATTATTGTCTTCAACGTACTCAATGTACAGGCAAATGTAAATAAACAAAGTCAGACTACCGGTGTCTTAATCCGAAGGGTTCTGATGTTAAAGCTGCCTTACATAGTAAGATCGTCAGAAAATTCGGACTACCGGTGTCTATGCTCTCTGCCCGTACAGTTACCATGCACCGTTTCTCGTTTTATTAACTAATTGAAAAACAAACGTTAGCGATAGCAAGACGCTTGATATTGTTACTTGTTTCAGAAATTTCGGTCTGTATTGTTCAAGTTTGTGGGAGGGGCAGGGACTTTTATTACGAAGGCAAAACACCAGCACAGTAGGATTATCAACAACACAAATGTCTGTCGCCAGGAAAACGAAGTGTCGCCAGACATTAAAAATGATATTTATTATGACAATGCGTGAATTGCCATGGTTGCCATGAGGAAAGATAAAGAACGAAGTTTTCAGCTCCGTGTTACGGAGTAAATGACTATAAAATGTTTACCACATAGGTTTTCCACCTGCCAGAACGAATGTATGTTGTCCAAATTTATGTCAGAACATTTCTCTGGTTCCTACTTCCGTCGGAGTCAGTGCGCAAGTCTCAAATGTTGGCGAGGGGAGGTAACTCGAGGTAATTCGAAAATTAAATAGTTTGCTATAAAATAGTTTTGCAGAAACATGTATTGTGTTATATACGTTTCTGGATGTTGTCATTTATTTTCAATATTATTATTTTTTGATATTTTTATTTTATTTAGGTTGTTCTTTTAAGAAAAAAGTAAGATTATTTTCTACATATATCCAGAGACATATACAGTATATATATATATATGTATGTCTCTGATATATCCAGAGACTTGTAGAAGACCATATTTTTCTAGTAAAATTGGTTTACCCTTTACTACATGTAAGCAGAGACATATATACAGTATATATGTCTCTGATGTAAGATGGTCATGGATATTGTCATTTTTTTTTTTTATGATTCTTTTATTTTTTGAAGATTTTTCACATACTAAACAATATAATAGACATATATGACAAAGGCAAAAACATACACACACATACTCTCACTCTTACATGCTGTGTTTTAATCATCATCATCATCATCATCATCACCATCACCACCACCACCATCATGCACATTCTTCTTTTACTTTCTTCACAGAGCTCACTCATGTACATTATTATCATGGTCACTTTTTTGTAAAACAGCTTACTTGACAACTTAGATATGTCAACAAAATAAATTGTGCACACAACTATACTTTTTTCTCTCCATTGCAGCATATCATCAAGGTCGTCTACATTTGATTAGATTTGTTATAACTTATGGTGGTCATCGGTCAAACTTAAAAGTACTTTTCACACATATTATATGTTCTTCATATCATCACACCAATATAGGATTTGTTCATGACATCCTGACTAGGACTAAATAAGGTCGTTTTTACCGACGTTATATTAAGGGTTTATTGAACCTCACAAAAATCCGTGCTACCGAAAAGGTTAAAGGATTTTAGACACAAAAAGGTTAAGTTGTCTATAGGTTGGTTTTCTGAAAAGCCAGTCAAATTATACACGCTGAGATACAGGGCACAGCATAGGTCCATCTGGACAACTGACCTATATGCAAAATTTCATTCTGATAACGAGGTCGGTCAGCCTCCTACGTCACAGGTTCACTGCTGCGGAGACGACAGTTAATATCATTATGACAAACCTTTTTTTAAGGATTTACTTATATTTCATCTTAAGGGTATATTTTCACAAAGGTGAAATTCCTTTTCTTAAAGTGAAATAAAACCTGATTCAAACAATTACTGTTTATTTGCCTTAAGATAAAACGAATTTCACTTCAGTGAAAAAAGTAGCCGTAAAGACATATTGCAAAATCTGTTTCCCTAAAGTGAAATACTTTTTGCCTTAAAGTAAATAAAACTGATCAAATATTCTTAAAGACACCCTATCCATACCATTGTGTCATGGAATGCATCACCCCGTTTGACCTGTTTCACAACCATAACATTCAAGTATTCGGATACTTTTTTGGTCATTATGAAAGTACACTCCTTATTAGCTCGTCTCTTCGAAGAAGAGTGAGAGCTTATGTTGTCACTCCGGCGTCGGCGTCGGCGTCGGCGTTGTTTTTCAAATGTTAAGTTTTTGGTGCAAGTGTTGAAAGGCATAGTAATTTATGGTAATAAGGTCCCTGTGGGGGTTAATCTTTCCCCTGCCGGAGTTAAACTAAAAGTTTTTTTGGGAAAAAAACCCCAGATTTTTGTAATTTTGTGGACTTAGAATATTTTTGCGTTAAGTTTTTGGTGCAAGTGTTGAAAGGTATTAATACATCACTTTATAATTGTACTAGGGTGCTGATATTTGGCAATAGAGTTCCTATGGAGTAAGACAATCCCTTCCTGGAGAAAAACTAGAAAAAAATTATTTTTTTCTTTTTAAATCTGTGGGTTTTTTTTGTTTTTTTTTTAATCTTTGGACTTTGTGTTGAAGTTTATGTTGCGAATGTTGAAAGCTTTTAATACATCACTTTATGATTATACTAGGGTGCTGATATTTGGTAAAAACTCCCTCTGGGGTTACACTATCCTTTCTTGGAGTGAAACTGGAAAAAAAAAAACAATGTAAGAAAGCTCACATTAGACAATTTATACCCCTCCACATTTTTCAAGGGAGACAACTCTCATAAGGATAATATTTTATAAAAAAAAAATGAAGAAATAGGTCCAAAAGTAATTACATTTGTATTTAATATATTCATTCAATCTACAACAGCATAGCTTGTCTCCCGAATGTTTGTCAATGAATAATTTATATATATAGATTGGTATGGTTATGAAAATTGCATGAATTCACAAAACACGATCTGATCAAGTAAACAATATGAATATTATTAATGCAATTTGCGAAACCATATCAATTGATATATTTGAATTATTTATTAACAAACATATGTGAGACGAGCTATGCTGTTCTCCAACAGCTCTTGTAGTATTTGTGACTCACTTGACATGATTTTGAAGATAACTTACACAAGGAAAAAGTATTACTCAGACAACAGAAAGTCACTAAAATACATGTATATTTTAGATACTTTGTTCATAATAATGATTGGAAGTTGGCTTAAGATGGAAACAATTTTTTACCTTTTAAATATTTCCATTGTGTTCTTTTCCAGAGGTAAAACGATTCTTATTTCCATTATGTTCTATTTTCTTTTAGGTAAAAGTCTTTTATTTCCATTCCATATGATTTGCTCTACCTTAAGGTAACCTATTTTCATTTCTATTATGTGTCATTTTCTCTTAAGGTTCACCAAACCGCCTACGAAGATGTCATTGATTCAGTAATTATTTACAGAATATTCACATACAAAGAAAAAAACGAAATACATTGTATAAATATTCGAAACCGACTTCACAGTTGTTGATTTATATAGACCACAGCAGAAAGTCATGACATGTTAAAATAATGCATACACAATTGCTGCTTCATGTTTAACATGCCGATCTGTTTGTTGGATCCGTCAACTTATAAAATGACAAGTGATTATCAAAGTACATGTCAAGAGCGAGGTCACAAGGGCCTGTGTTTTTGTCTCACAAGTTCATAAAGCGCACATAGTAAGTACAAATAAACATTGAGAAATTCGGACAATGGGGAAATTCGGAAGGGTGTTCTTGCCAAGCGTTCATGCGAAAATGTTTTGACGAGATATGTAATAAGTTGTATCCCGTAGGCCGTGACCTTTTCATAACCCCTCCCCGCCGATTTCGATTTGGAGAAGACTTTGGTTCGGTTGGGTTTATTTTGTTTAACGTCCTATTAACAGCCAGGGTCATATAAGTACATACCAGGTTTGAAGATTGAGGAAAGCCGGAGTGCCCGGAAGAAACCACAAAGAAGAGATTCCCGGGAGCCTATGCTACCCGTTCCAATAAATGAAGATGGAAATAGTCAATTTTACGAAATATTGTTAAATTAAACATCCTCCCATGACAGACGATTGCGACAGCAGGTACAATTCGTACGCCCTAAGCGCAGGACTTCAGCATTTCGATCTATTCTTTGATACAAAATACCAGAGAAACCTTTACATGAAATGTAAATGCATTAGAGTCGACAAAATATACTTATCTTAATGTGATCTGAAATCCATCGTGGGTTACACATGATTGAATACAGTATACTACGTTAAAAGGGCGTAGCGTAGTGCAATCAACCGCGGGTATACGGCAATGTTTGAAACCACGTTTTCATGAAACGATAATAAATGTCATACTCGTTTCGACGTCATCGAAAGTGATAGACCATCTTAATAAAAGACGATGCACGGAATCGAAAATGTCGAATACTCTGTACAAACGATATCTAGGTGCAAATAATTTTGCGTAAAAAGCGATGTATACTACTTCAATGTAGCAGATGAATTTCGTTTGTTTATTCATTTATAAAACCATATCTACTTCGAGGCAGAGATAAAAAGAAAAAAAAAAAAAAAAAGCGTAAGGTATCCTACTATCAACTTAAATAATGATATGAATAGACAATACAGAATGCTTCCCTACAGGTAGTGCGTAAGAATAGCCGACAACACTGTTGGATTCGTGCGGGACCTTCTCCTTTCACTTCTTTCTCCGCAACACTCTTCTTCCTCGCTGAATGTTAACTCGGAAGATAGGATCTTGTCGGTCACATTATACTGCATGCGGGCGAGGCAGTCTAGGCTTTCGTGGCTGTGTCATTGGATAAGACACTTTTCTATTGCAAGCCAAGTTGTCATTTATTCGCGGAGCAATGTTGATCCAGTATTTTATCAAATTATATAAGATATATCTCATACCGTGAATAAATGACAACTTGGCTTGCAATACTTTCCCCTAGTTGCACAGAATGGTACAAGATGTGTTGTTCAGTGAGGTAGTCACCAACTTCTACCAGGTGACCCCACCTCAAACCCCCCCCTAACGGGCGTCATTCTATTTTTCTGTCACCCAGATTGCATTGATATTGACACCAATTCGCTAAATAGTTGGAATTTTCAACCTATCTCTATTTTAGTGTTGTTTTTCTTGTGTTCCTACTTACATTGTTTTCTTTCCTCTCTGGTGTCCCCTGGTATCTCGATACTGTTGTCGGGATGTTTATTCGTAAAACCTTTTGGAGCCGTTATAGTATGACTAGCTGATGCGTTCTTGTTTATTATTAATGTAACTAGATGTTATCATTATAATGATTTTACGTCCTTGTAACAGCTCGTGTCGTTTGAGGACGGGTGTCTAGGAGACACTTAAAGAAGAAAACAAAGCACAGGAAGAGAGGAAAGAAAGAAAAAGATGAAAATTGCAAGTGGGACAACACATTATTGTCCCCAAAATAGAGGACACTGAAGAATATACCTTAAATGATAATTGAATTCTAAAAACAGCGTGTTGTTAGTGCTTACACGATGGAAGAGTGTTCCGTCTGGAATATACATAATTTAATGCACACGCATAGAAACATGACGTCTCTCAAGGTGAATCCAATTGATGAAACATTAGGCCTATATTTGGAACAATCAAGTTATCTTACCGCGACAGGCAATGCCCTCTCATTGTACCATATTTACATTGTAATGTTACCTCGGATGGCCGAGCATGCGTCATGTTTTCATTTCAGACTTCCTTTAAAGGACGTTTTCATCAGCAGCAACGAATTTTAAATCGGTCAAGTACTGAGAATGTTTCACTTTCTAAGTCTTGTAGCCAATAATATCTGTATCTATTATTTCTTCAGGAAGCCAATGAAATCCCTAAGGTGGAATCAACAATACCGGGTCCACACAATAACAACGCACGATTTCACCAGGACGAAAGGTGTTTATTTTACAAGCATGGCATTTACCATCAAATCTAATATTTTCAATTGATAAATTGTTTGTTTACAACATAACCTTTACAATACCATTCGACAAATTACAGTCCCCTATCTGAGTTGAAGATATACCAAGACTACATGTGTACAATGATGACGAATTCATTGAATAACATATTCTTCAAATTGAATGATTGACACACCTACCACGTTCAATTATCAAATAACTGCATTTGGAAATATCAATTTGATACTAATTTCAGTAGACGTTAACGATTCCCCAGGTAAACGTTCCAGTGACAAGTAATGCAGGAGCACTGACTCGAACCTTTTTCTTTGATGTAGGTCAAAGGTCAAAATGTAGGCCGAAATTACTTTTGGCACACTGCCTATATATACTAGTAGTCTGGACAATTTGGTTTTGCTTGGTTTCAACAGCTGGTGCCATTTAAGGACGGCATCTCGTGTGTGCGAAATGCATGCGTGTGGCGAGTGCGTATGTGTGTTTTGGGAGGCTGCGGTATGTTCGTGTTATGTCTCCTTGAGATAATTTGGATTTTTTGCCGATTTAAAGTGCTACCTCGCTGAAGCATACTACCGAAGACAACCAACAGGACACCCCACCCGGTCACATTATATTGACAACGGGCAAACCAGTCGGCCCACTCCCAAAATGTTGAGCGCTAAGCAGGGATAGCAACTACCAATTGATAGACTGGTATGTCGGCCAGAGGACAGAACCCAAAGTCTTAATTACAGAGGCGAAGGCTCAACTGATGACCAAAAGTGAGACAGTTTCAAAGGAGGTATATGGGAAAATATATCAGCAAGGAAAGAAAATATCCCGAATTTAGTTACCTCTTACTATCATGCAATTCTTACGCACTACCCGCAGTGCAGGTAAAAATGGTTAGGAACTGAAACAACATCAAAAAAACAAAATATACAAAACATGTAAAAATGTATTTGTACACTCGGGTATATAGTTAAACATGACAATGGTTACTCATATTTTGTTGTACAGACGACAACTTTTAGATAGTTCCAAATTTTGTATTGTTAACAGTCTCTAAAAGAAGTTTTAGACTTGTTTAGCAGTTGTAGAATCCATCGCTTGTAGGTTACAGATTAATGCAACCCAAGGGAATGTGTTTAACGGTTAATGTTTCATTGCATGCGATTAACTGAGACTGGTTCTCATGAATGGGTTATATATGTGTAACGCATTCTAGGACGGAAAAGGACAATCTTGTCACGGCGACTATTTCTATAGCAAGGGGATCATTCACTTATAGTTGCTTTAATGTAGTGTAATTTATTGTCTACATATTGATTATGCCACCACTGTGATATTTGAAAAATAACTGTTAAATAAAACATACTTAATGTTTTGAAATAGTTAAAACGATGTTCAAAATAACAATAATGCCAATAAATGCAAATGCTAATATATATATATATATAGAGAGAGAGAGAGAGAGAGAGAGAGAGAGAGAGAGCGAGAGAGAGAGAGAGAGAGAGAGAGAGAGATTTATTGTCAATGAAGTATATGATATCGCAAACGCGTAGTAAAATGATCACATGACCGCATCTCGTTAAGTCGATTGGGCAGACTGGAGAACGCAAAGCATTATGGATTAGAAAACAGGTGACGTAAGACTTTATGTCCTTATTTAGTGATCAACTCGATCCGATATAACCATTAGCTGCACATATCCTCAGTTCCACGCAATAGGCAAGATGAAATTCGTGCATGCATACGACACTTGGAATATACTGTGTGTTGTTTTGGTATTTTCTTCGTCGACATTTGGTAATTCTTTGACCAAGGTATCACTTGACGGGCGAAACCCACCAATGTTCAAACTCTTTCTCGGAAGAAAACTACCTACTGTCTATCAGTGTATTGAACTTTACTGGGCGTACAAACTTTGTAAAACACTCGGCTTTTCCAAACCTCAAACCAGGTGTGAACTGTATTATGAGAACGCTGATAAATCTTGGTGGAAACTTGTGAATGGCATGATTATATTTACCAGACCAAGGCTACCACGGGTAAAATATATTTGTAAACAATCAATGTTCAAAAAGAGTTCACAGTATTATATATTGCTAGATTTTTGTAGAATAACTAAACTTTATCAAATAAATGCAAAATAGATACTTTTATATAAGATATATATTTACATTATGTGTCGCATTTGTTTATATGTCGTTAGTAAACCAAATTGTATTCATGGGACTGTATACTACAATTCACATTGCTTCGGTCAGTGTAAGAATACAGCCGGAGGTATTGCAGGTTAAAACAATGGCCGCTAGTTACCAGTTACTGTACTTTCGGCCTAGAGAGCTTTGGAATACTAGCATTTATTATCATAAGCCACCACAAAAGATAAAGCAACTTTACAAGTTATGAGAGTAATATTTTATAATTAAAAAAAAAACATGTAGTCAACGCAAAATTACTATTAGCATCTATACGAGTATCGGGGGTATCGACATGGTTTCCGGTTGTGTATATTAACTGATATCAAAGGCCTACCTTACAAAATCGAGGACCAGTGCAGTGATCGTCTGCTAAGTTAGCGACACTGATGCGATCGGTTAGACTGAAATCTGTTTCGAACGAAATATTATTGGAATCGTTTTCACCTACTGTCAAGACGACTTTCATTTAGAATTTAAGAGCTGATATTTTTTCTGAAAATAACGTAAATCTAGTCGAAAGAAACCTAAGTGTTTCCGAGGAATCGAGTCTGGCCTAGGCAATACCCGTTTAACGCCGCATCACTTTTTAATGTTAACCGTATAGCATTGCACAGAAAAACGGTTTTGATTTTAAACAATCAGAGATTATGCAATTGTGAACAATTTGACGATATCTACAAACGTATATAAAATATAAAATAAATCCTTTGTGCAAAACAATTGATGTGTTCTGGAAATTTCGGCTTTTCCGGTATTTGAACTTGATGACGTCAGTGATAGTGTTAGCGGAAAATTTAAACGAGTCATAACCTACAGTAAAAAATAAATCTTTATATAAGTATTGAACTGTTACCAAATTGTAGTATACAGTCGATATGAATCCAAATTGGGTGACAGATAAATATAATGTCGCCCGCAAAGTGTATTCATATCGACTGTATACTACAATTTGGTAACAGTTCAATGCTTAAATATCTTCTTTTTCTCTCCTTATAAGATATATCCGGTTTGATTTTTTGTTTGTATGACGTCCTATCAACAGCTAGTCAAGGGCGAAACCGATGGCGACTTTATAGTGCTATCTTACTGAAGCATATGACAGAAAACATATGGCAGTCCCATAACTGGTCACCTTATACTGTTTTTATCCGCTTAAGGTGACGGTTTGGTTATATATATTTCAATTGATTTAAACATGTTTTATTTGTATCAATATATACAAGAGGATTGGGCACAAGTTTTCAAACTTATATGAAGCCCTTTCCCAATTATCATGATTTTTTAAAATTTTTATACAAGATGACATGACATTTGAAATATTAACAATTATATTTGGGGAGAGAGAGAGAGAGAGAGAGAGAGAGAGAGAGAGAGACTGAAAGAGAGAGAGAAACAGAGAGTCAGGGAGAGGGGTATTACGATTCGAATTTATTCAAATATTCAATTGATACATTTTAAATTTTTTACTTCGCAAACAAAACAAATCCGATTTCTATAGCAGAAGATTAAACTGTTCGCTGCACAAAAACACACTGCTATTTCTAATGTTCGTTATATCCTGTTCCATGGTAAGCTTTCTCCGTTCGATCCATTGCCTTCTGGAAAAAAAATATTCGTTTCTCTTGCGCTATCGGAATCGGAAGAGACTTTATAAATACATTTTTTTTAACTGTCAATATATATATGTATGTATAATATTTCACAATATTGATTAAAAAAAGAGAAAACGGGGAATTAAAATCTTCTTGAGTCTTGAATGTATTTCTGAGTGATTTGGCTTATCATAAAATTATCTTCAATGGATAAATAATTGTTTCCATATAATAACAGTTGCAGGTCTAGTGGCATGAAATTGTTTAGATTTCGGAACAATTCGATTCTCTGTTCAAAGTAATTTTGACAAATAAAGAAGTAGTGGTATGCATCCTCAATAGGATGTCCACACTGACAATGGCGATAATCAATAAGATGTGATTGAAAAAGGTCATTTTTTAGAATACTACATTTGTTTCTTAATCTCGCATGCAATATATTAGATTTTCTATTTCCAACTGAGTAATGGGTAGGTACTTGTGTTCTATTTGAGATAGATTTTTTAAATACTGAATATGAGATACTATGTCTAATCTCTAGATCAAGTTGATTCCAAAGTCGAATAGTAGATGGGAAAAACGATTTGTTTGTTAGTTGAAGTCTGAAGTTCGATAGAGAGTAATTATTTGCATCACGTAGGTTATAATGTGAGTTTTCAGATACCAAGGGAGGTAATAAAGTATATAAGTAACTAGGAGTGAGTTGGTTAGTAATTTTATAGAATAGTTGTAGTTTTCTTCTAGAACGACGATTTACAAGAGGTTCTAATCCACTTTCAGAGTATAATGAGAGCCTGCTAGCAAAGGAAGGTAATCCGGTAATTATTCTTGCAATTTCTAAATTAAATTTTTCCAAATTATCTGCATCACTGAGAGAACATCCATCCCAAACCTCGCAACAATATTCAAATAAAGGCAGAATATATGACTTGTAAATTTTATACAGAGTTTGCTTATTTAAAATATATTTGAGCTTTCTGAGAATACTTACTTGTTTAGATACATTTTTGCATATGCTTTCAATGTGTCGAGACCATTTACAGTTTACATCTAATGTTACGCCTAGGTGTTTGTGGTGATCAACAAATTCTACATCTATATTATTAAATCTAATGTCTATAACATGTTCATGTTCATTTTTTGAAATTAGTAAGGCTTCCGTTTTCAGAGGGTTAAATTTCACCAACCAGGTTTCTGCCCAATTTTGAATTTTTGCTAAGTCATTATTTATTTTAATTTCAATTTCAAGTTGTGATCGACCAGAACATAATAAAGAGGTATCATCAGCAAATAATTTTGAAAGACTATCGAGATTATCAGATATGTCGTTTATGTAAAGAATAAAAAGTAGTGGGCCCAATACAGATCCTTGTGGCACGCCAGCATTAGTAGTCCTAACGGAAGATTTACTGTTTCCTACAAAAACATGCTGTTTCCTGTTACTTACATAATTTTTTAACCAAACTAGAAGTTTCCCATTAATTCCATAATTCGCTAACTTTACATACAGTCCCTTATGCCACACACGATCGAACGCTTTGGAGATATCACAGAATACTAGACAGGTTGGTTGATTTTTTCCAAATTTTCACATAAGGTATGGTAAATTTCTATCATTTGATGGACGGTAGAATGACCAGATTGGAAATCAGATTGGAAACCAGATTGGTATTTATAAATAAGTGAGTTTTCAAGCAAATAGTTATTCAAATATTTAACTACTAAACGTTCAAAAACTTTACCGATAGTGCTGAGTAATGAAATAGGCCTATAATTAGAAGAAACGTGTTTATCCCCTTTTTTGAATAATGGCATAACTATTGCTAATTTCAAGTGTTCCGGGGAAATACCAGTATCAAGAGAGTATCTAAATATTAATGATAATGGGTAGGCTATAGAAAATGCTGTATTTTTTTAACATATTGTGGCTAATTCCGTCGTGACCTACAGCTTTGTAAAGAGATCAACGATTTAAGTATGTCGGTAATGTCGCTGAGTTGAAAATGTATGTCTGATATCGTAGCGTCAGTCCTTAGTTCGACCTCTGGCTCGTCAATGTCTGTATCGTCAATGGTAGAAATGGAAACAAAGTAATAATTAAGTATATTGGCTTTATCGACGTCTGTCATTACAAGATTTCCGTTTGTATGTACAAGCGGTAGTATAATATTAGCAGTGTCAGAAGTTTTTATATTTCAATTCATTTGGAAAAATTAGCAAGTGCGATATCAAGCCATACTTCATGCTTGTTGATATGGCTATTGGTTGCGTGGACACAACCATAGTTCTTATGTTCTTATGGCTGTGCACAGATTTGACAGAGTGACACGTGGGTGTTTGCGATGAAGAAGACGCTTAACATTTCGGAACAATTGGTCAGATGAGGGCTCCCCATCGTGAGATGCGGTGCTCTATATTTTTTAGGTCATCTGTCCCAAAGGGGTTAGGATGACCTAAAGGTATCGTGCTCCGCCGTTCGCCGTTAGAGTTTTACTTTCAAAACGCTACTCATCCTTAACCCAAAAGGAGATTACTACAACTTGTACCAATTTTGGTGTGAAACATCATTTTGGTTGGCAATCATATTTTATATAAATAAGGCTGATCCAAACCCTGGGGACAGCGGGACGTTTGAAAGTTTTGCTTTAAAACCCTACTCCTCCTTAACCATTTCGTGGATTACATCCAAAATTTGTTCTGAAACATCATTAGGGAGGGCAATCATATTTTATGTAAATGAGGTTGGCGTAACCCATTGGCCTCGAGTGTTGGGCTCCGAAAGTAGAACTTCGTTGAAATTTTGCTTTAAAACCCTACTCTTCCTAAACCTTCGAGTGGATTACAACCAAATTTGGTGTGAATCATCATTCGGGGTAGGTAATCATATTTTAAATAAACAAGGCTGATCAGACCCCTTGGAACAGAGGGACGGGTCTCAAAATAATTGTTCCTACTGTGAGTGTTTGTCAGATGACCGTTTAGGCCCATGGGCCTCTTGTTTGGTTTTGTAGTGTTTAACGTTCTATCAACCGCCAAGGTCATTTTAGCATTGAACGGCTTTCAGTTGGCATTCATAGTCAATATGAATGCCAACTGAAAGCCGTTCAATGCTTATATCTACCATCTGTTGATAAGCTGGTGAACTCGCAACTGAATTGGTAGGGTTATATCGTGGCAGTGCCATACAATGGTAAATATTTAAGAATGACCTCCCTTGTGTGCGATATGCATGTGTGTGTTGAATTTGCGTTTGTTTTAAGAGACTGCAGCATCACACACAAAATCCGACTTTATTGTGCTATCTGAAGCATACAGTCGACGACGTCCAGCAGCACACGCTACCCTGCCAGACGGCAGACAAACAGATCGTCGACCTCCTAAACTGCTGAGCGCTAAGTAGGAATAGCAACTACCATTTTATAGAGTCTAGTATCTTTCGGCCTGTGGACAGAACCCACAGCCTTGCTCGCAGAGGCAAACGTTCAATTAAGGGCCAAAGGGAGGCAATTTCAAGGAAGAATTTTAATAACATGGTTGTTTAAACTCCATAATGTCTTTTTCTCAACGTTCCTTACTTGTAATGTTTGCAGTTAAAAGCTGGTGACTGTGTGGCGCATGATTGCAAAATAGACGAGGTTTGTGTTTCAACACCATTAGGGAACACCTGCATTAAACATGGTAAGTTTAATGAAAGATGCATAGTCATGCATTAGAAATTTAAAACAGGAGGCCAATGCTTCCGGCCCAATATCATGACCCTGGACATAAACTTCGCCCTAAATGACTCAAATTGTCGATGAGGTGTATAATATTACAATATACAATAACTACTAAAGTCCATAACTTATTGACATAAAGATAACAGCATATTACGTTTCATCAAAATCCATTCCAATTTACTCCAGTTATGCTCACAAGGTCGAATCATAATTAAAGTACAAGAAGCATTGGCCCTATTTTTGAACTCGCCCGGAATATATAAAGATGTAGATTATTGACATGAGGTTCCTCACCATCACTTAAGATTAACTGGTGAAACACTTAAATGACTAGTGATGCCATCTATGCAAACGTTTAAGTGATAAAGATTAGTAGTTCAATTGATATAACTGAAACGTCTAGGTGATATCACGAAGTCAATTTTCGAATGTGATATTAAATATTAAGTACATAAATAATAGTGATAGGCGATTAAGTAACAGTTTTTCTATGTTTAATATTTATTATTTCGATTCAATAACTGCAAATATATTGCAAATACACATATTTGTTTATTTGCAACTATTGAATGTAGCAACGCTTGAAACACCATATTCAAAAATAATTTGATATGGAAATGGTGCATAAAAGCTATACTATTCACTGTACTTTTCAGGAATTAGCACCGTGCGATGTCCAACAATGTCTGCGCAGCATCATGACACCTGTATCTGGCTGATTATAGGGAATTTTACATGGAAGGAAGCTCAGGTATGTTTTTGTTTTTATTTATTTATTTCTAATTTATGTATGTATCCTTGTGCAATGCGTTCGTTAAAATTTTGCTCAATGGATAGAATTATAGAATAGTGTAGTCAGAATAATCAGAACAGATTAATGAAAACAGAAGTGTAGGTACACAATCTGGTATGGGACCAAAGACAATATGGAACGGTAGGTACATAATCTGGTATGGGACCAAAGACAATATGGAACGGTAGGTATACAATCTGGTATGGGACCAAAGACAATATGGAACGGTAGGTACACAATCTGGTATGGGACCAAAGACAATATGGAACGGTAGGTACACAATCTGGTATGGGACCAAAGACAATATGGAACGGTAGGTACATAATCAGGCAAGGGACCAATTTTTAAATATGAGCGGTAGGTACACAAACAGGCATGGGACCAATGAAAACCGAGAAGTGTAGGTATATAATCAGGCCTTGGACAAATGAAAACATGGGACGATAGGTACACAAACAGGCATGGACCCAATGAAAACAGAGAACGGTAGGTACATAATCTGGCCTGGGACCAATGAAAACATGGAACGGTAGGTACATAATCTGGCCTGGGACCAATTAAAACAGAACGGTCGGTACATAATCAGGCCTGGGACCAATGAAAATAATTAGACAGAAAATGCATTATAGAGGTTTAAAGTTATTGTCATGCCGCCTGTCTCGAGATCACTTCTCAAGCTCGCTCATTCTATTTTTTCATAAGATATGTGAATGGATAATTCATATAGCTAATAGGCACAGATCACCAATTATTCTGTAAATAATTCATATAGCAAATGGGCATGATATCATAATTGATAAAGTTTTTGTTTCACGTCAGCTTACATTCTTAATAAAACATGATTTGTTTAATACGATATGGGCACAGAGGTATCTTATCAGTGTTGATCTAGGCCTGTTGACTGTTTCAGGTGATAACGTTCAATTCAATTTATTTCCAAATGCAACCTAGCATATAGGATTCCAAGATACAAATACATCATACAACAATTCATACATACAAAATGGCGTAGAACACGGCCGAATTAATTCTGACTACACTGAAACACACAAAAAATATAAATAGTACATTCGACATGTCTATGTATGCTAGTTACACTCTTACTTCGTTGGCTTCATACAAATAACTTAAGAACTTCCCCAATTATATTATCACACAGTAATTGGATTAGTTTACACTGACGGTTTGCATCAGCAAAATAGGTTTATGTATTTTTTTTCTTAAATCATAAAAAAAAACTTTTGCATACCAGAATAAACTGACACTCATCTTCAATATCTTATTGATATTTAGTACAAAGTCTTTGTTTACGTATCTACCTGTCTCGATAGCTAAATTATGAGCAGGCAAGCGTAATTGTGTAAGACAGGATTTATATTTTGCAGGTACATTGTATATACTAAAATCATAAATATTTATAAAGTACGCATTTTGACGCGGTTTGGTTTGGTTTGGTTTATTTTGTTTAACGTCCTATTAACAGCTAAGGTCATTTAAGGACGGCCTCCCGTGCGTGCGACATGAATGCGTGTGTTGAGTGCGTATGTGTGTTTTAGGAGGCTGTAGTATGTTCGTGTTAAGTCTCCTTGTGATAGGCCGGAACTTTTGCCGATTTATAGTGCTACCTCACTGAAGCACACCGCCGAAGACACCCAGCATCACACCTCACCCGGTCACATTATACTGACAACGGGCGAACCAGTCGTCCCACTCCTTGTAAGGTATCAAATAGACATTGCTGATGGTGTTACAAAATTACTTGTTTTATCATAGAAGTACTTTTTTATAATTCTAAGTGTAATGTTGTACCGATACGTCACCAAAGCCAAGAGAAAATAAAATGCGATGCTTAACATGGATAGCCTAGTTTTAACAATTACCAGTATCATTATTACATAAAAAGGAGTAGGCTGTGTTGAAAAAACAATTGTTTGTGTTCATTAGTTTGAACCAATATTTAATCATTCTGTATTTTCTAGTACATTCCATGGATATCGCCTAAGTTCAAAATACACCATGGCATTGCAGGAGGTTTTTTAACTTTAAGAATTATTTTACAAAACACCAAATGCACCTTTTCAATGTCCATCACCTTCGATGATCCCAAACTTTTGCAATCGTAATTCATTATTTTACTAATGTATGTATCAAACAGATGCAATAAGGTTGAACAATTAAAACTCATATTAGATCAGCTAATTGTTTCTGTATATCACTGAATTTATTATTATACTTGAGCTTAACTCCACAATAGCTAAAAAAATCTACAATTTCTACTTCATTACCATTATATGTCCAAGTCTCACATCTTTTAAGCAACCCCTTTTTTAAAGACTACGATTTTCGTTTTTTTTCTGTATTGACAGTTAATTTCTATTTGTTTGAATGATCATATAGACTATCTTAAAGACTTTGTAGACCTTCAACCGATTCGGTAACATAATAAGACCATCTGCGTACGTAAGGACTGTTGCACTGTAAGTATCTTTGTGACAGACAGTGTATAGGCTGTCGGTGTTGTAGTATTTTTGTGACAGACAGTGTATAGACTGTTGGCGCTGTAGTAACTTTGTGACAGAATGTAGCCTGTCGGCGCTGTAACATTTTTGTGACAGGCAGTGAATTGGCTGTCGTCGCTGTAGTATCTTGGAGACACAATAGAAGACTGTCGGTACTGTAGAATCTTTCCTGAGAAATACAGAACAAAAGAGAAAAAATATCGAAAATGTGTGAAATCTACTAGAAAGCTGCTGTTTCATCTCAAATCCTCTAATAACAGTAGTGTTACATGTCGCCATTAAACATTACATGTTTTTTTTTTATTAGAGTGCGTGTGAAAATGGGGCGACGCCACTGGAAGTGACCTCGGAGGAAATTTTCAAGCTTTTCAAATATTATACCTACTATAAATGCAGTAAGTCTTTCTGTTTATATATACCAATTTATAATTCTTTAAAATATCTTTAAAAAATAATCTAACTATGCATGATTTGAGCGGAGATTGTCTGTTGATATTGTGCTCTATTTTGAGATTGTTTGAATAAGATAAAAGGTTACATAACGAGTGGTTGTTGTATGTGGTATTTTTTTTACTCTAGTTAGTTATTTTTCAAAATTTACAAAAACAAGCTCGAGTTTGTGTTACCTGTATCTACCGCAATTACAAAAGCCACTGCAATTTAATGGTATCATTACGGGCATACGGATATGACTTGCAGTGAAATGCTGCTAATTAATATGCAAAACTGACAATTTTAGAAATACAGTGTATGTGGAAACATAATTATGTATATAGTATATTACAAATCCTGACAAGTAGATAGCAATTTTATCATATTCAATACATTAATTTGATATAAATCCTTATAAAACAGTCAGAAAAAGCACGATCCACCTTTTCTCTGTCATCACTTCTGCGACGGCCTGAAGCGGCCTTTACGTATCAGCCAATCAAAACGCCTTGGTCACTTGATTAAAAGGTAGTTCTGGCCAAAGTTTACCGTGCCAGCCAATCAAAGCGCAATTACAGATTAGTCCATATGTGGTGAAAACTAAATGTAATTCAATATTTGTAATAATTGATGTCTTGGGAATATAAACATGCTTTTGTAACACGTCGTTATCTTTATGCAGACGATGGCACCTGCCCTCCTTTTCCACTAAATATATGGATTGGTCTAAAGTACTCGGCTGAACTTTCAGCTATGGTCTGGAGCTCTTCGGGAAAGATCCTGACATCTAGGAACTTTCACAATTTTCGCACGTTTCCTCCACCCAAGGACATTAGTCTGTGCTTTGGACTGTATTGGGAGGCTAAACATACTTCTTTTCACATGGCTTCCGTGGACTGTGAACGCAAGTCAATGGTCGCTTGTCAGCTGATGTAAGTACTTATAGTAACACGCGGTAAAATCATCATTATTTGAATCATCTGAAAGTTGTCATACTGCACCGCAAGATTCAAATACATGACTAAGCATACCCACATGTATCATATAAAACTATGAATGCGATTGTAACCATCACATTGCTACATATTTTGTTATCTATTTTGTTTCGTTTAATACCTTTAACACCCATTTTCGACTGACCCTTTATTGTTCCTAATGCATTTTCTGTGTTGAGAATATAATAATGATAACAATCGTTTCATTGTTAGAATGTAAAGGCAGCAGCTCATGCCTTTAAAGTGAGAAGAGATCAAAACACCATGATTTAATATCAATGACATATAATATGTATGAAGTATCTAGTTAGAAGGTTGATGATGAAGGAAAGTTTAATGATCGACATCATGACCTCATTTGGAAATGTTTATTACCTTATGCGAAGTCACATGTGTTTGATGATTCAACCCAATTTGACCTAGATTTGTATGGCGGGTATTATAGAGGAAGCAGAATACGCTTACTCTTCCGGGATACCTGGTCCTATTTTCGGTGTACTTTATAATAAGTCTCCCTATTTTGTTGCAAATATACATTTTTTTATGTTTTGCCCTCGATTAATCGATTTTGAGTTAGAGTGATAGTTTGGTTTAGGGTCGGTGTTCTTTGTTTTTGTTACCATCATCTGCGAAATAGCATATACTTCGTGAGGTATTATGGTGTAGATTATCGTCCTATCAACAGCTATGGTCAGTTAAGGACGGCGCCCGTGGAGGCTTTGTTTTGGTTGGTGTAGCATCCTCTCAACAGCTAACAGCGAGTCTCCCCTGTGTCCGCACTACATGTGTGCGTTTTGGGATCATTCGTGCGGAGAGTTTGAGAATCTCTCTTTAAATCTCCTGATATATATTTGAATATTTTTGCAATTCCTCATCCCGATTTCAATATTTGTACGATAGTTTAGTGGTACATGGTATCGTGTATGCTCCGACATATGAGAAGCATGTATAATGGAAGATACTATTTCATGTATTCAAAATTTCTCTTTTTATGACTGAACTTCAAATTTATTTCAGTGCTCCGTTACACTGGACATGAACTCGTTTGGAAGGGATGGGCTGTCATCTGTCGGCTCTGCAAATCTTTGCATCATCGAGTTCTGCTGATGTCATCAACTGTGTCCTCTGAAGTCAGAAGATTTTTATACATCTACGCCACAAACTTACGTCTCTCTTTTCTATCAATCAACCAACACGTTCAAATAAGAATCTTACGCTGTCACAATTAACTTATCTATATTTTGGAAATAGCATTTCGTCATTTCGCGACTTTTTAGGTACTGCCACCTGTAGTTATTTTGCGAGAACAAATTCATTCAGAACTCATTGGGGAACCATAGTATCTCTGATTTCTATGATATATACCGATGAGTTCAGGATGTGACCGAAAAGTATTCTTCCCCAAAAACAAACAACACACTATCTCCTTCCACGAAGTATTTGTTTGTTATGTAGTAATATGATTCACACTTTTACATGATTAAAAACATCTGTTTAACATAAATGGAATATAGTAAAATCGTTTAAAACCATTCAAAAAGACTTTATCATTGCATTTTCCCAACAGCTTTTTCGCAAATTATGACGGTAGAGAATGACCATCTAGATTTTAAAAACGTAGAGAGAATGACCATCTAGATTTTAATTAGATTGCCTTCACACGTCAAATACTGTGTTTAGTCTCGGATTCTCTAATTGGCAATCAATAGTGAAATCACCGATTGTTTCTATATCAGATACTTAAAATGAAAGTAGATTACTTCTGATGGGTTCTGGCATCATTTCCAAGAAATAAGCCTACACAATATGGCTGGTTGAGCAGGTTGAAGTGATTTTTAACATGAGGCGAAACCTAACGTTTGCTTGTTTCTGCAACAGAGAATCCGATACCAATACAGTGGTTTCATTGTTTAAATCAGTCAATAGTGAAATACTTGTACAACGTACATCAACAGAACCCATCGGTAACAAACAACACATTTCCGAGACAAGCTTTCTCTAAAGTATAACATCAAAGATCAACATCTAATCATTGCAGATCAGTTAATATATGGAAGGGAAAAGGCGGTAAATTCAGTATAGTTTAAAAACTTTGGAACCAAAATATTCATCACAAGATTTTTCGATTTAAGAATAGTATGCCAAATAACAGTGAGCAGTATACATGTATGTTGAGTCTTTAAAAAGAGTAATCCTGCATCTTGCAGCAGGACTTTAACGTAGCCACGCTGCAACAGCCTTTTAAAGTAAGCAAAATTCCTTAAAGTGACATAAGATAATCATCTTTAAAACATCCAGGAATGAACTTTTAATTGGAGATATGTTCAATTTAATTGAAGATAGGTTCTATTCAATAGAAGATAGGTCCAATTATTTGTACCTATCTTTAATTAAATTGAACATATCTCTAATTGAATTGAACCTGTCTCTAAATGAATTAAACCTATCTTTAATTGAATTGATCCTATCTTCAATTATTTGAAGATAGTTCAATTAATTGAATATATGTTATTTGGGCGTTCCATACTTAAACAAAAGTCATATTATTCCCTGTCATTTTAAATGTATGTACTACTTGCTTTTCTCCTTTTTTTCAATCCATTGTAAAAGATTTGGGTTTTGAACACTTACCCGCTGTATATAATACCATATTTACATCCTGTAAATAAGAGTGCGTGTTGTTGTGATCATCGGTCCATATTGTTTATACGGGGTATTCCCGTTGGGGAATCCCTTCCGGTTGTATTTGTCGACGTTTCTGATTGGCTTATGTTCGGGGTATGTGTTTATTCATAATCACCTTACCTGTACATTACTCTTCGCTTCAGGTATCGGTCTATCTGTAGTCTTGGGACAAACTGCACGTGCATTTCGAGGCATACAATTAAATTTAGCTATATAGCTGGGAATTTTAGTATTATACGACAGTCTGGCAGAGGCTTACATGTAGCTGGCCGGCTTGTCTTTCTCCTTCGTAGAGTCAGGTATGCAGTAGATTTCGGACTTAAACCTCTAAATTATCTAGGGTTGGGTGGTTTTTTTCTCTCAATTATAGGCATGATATAGTCAGTAATTCCGTTGTTATTTCGGGTGGTTTTTTCCCGTTGTAGGCATGTTATAGTCGTTGTATTTTTGGGTACATTGATCCCCAGGGAGGGACAAGGGTGGATATTTTTCATACGAGATATGGAACGGACCGCACGGCTAGGTTACGTGAGCATTGTGTATATATTCATGTTTCATCACTTCTAATCTTCATATAATAAAATGTTGAACTTTATAAACTGTGTTGTCATTCCATTGATCTGTAGCCAGCTGTAAATGTCGAGACAGAACCACAGAGTTGACGAACTTGAAAATCACTATACGAGGATACACTGGTCTCAGGAGTCGGAACTAATACAGTAGTGCCGTAACTCCTCAGAACTTTTACACTGGTGCCGTGAACCAGCTCTGCGTAATCTGTTGTTAATATTTTGTTCGCCTCACGCGTAAATATTGCAATGGCTACAGGTCAGTGTGGACGGGACGCAACAGTAGTTATTGAACATGAGCAGCCTGCTAACGTTAGTTGTAATGGTTGGGTTTCTGCACGTGGTACAGTGGGAGGTCCTGTTAAATCCACTCATAATGTCAGCTTTGCCTCTGAGCTAAATAAACCTGTTCGGCGCACAAAATCTCAAATTCGAGAGGGTGTAGGTTTTGAAAATCAAGGTAATCAGTACACTGCTGGTACGACAGACGCTAGAAATTTTTCTGACCAGCACGTGGGTGCAAGGCCAAGGTCACACGTAACATACAGTGTACTCAGCTGTTAAGGGGCCGTCTCAAAACAATGTATACTCAGCTGTTGACGGGCCATCTCAAAACCATTCGTACTCAATTGTTGGGGGGCCATCTCAAAACCAATCTTACCCAGCTGCTGGGGGTCCATATCAAAACCAGTCTTACTCGCACACAGTAGATATTGAGTTGGGTAGGGAACATGAAGGGCATCTTAGAACTAGTACCCCTTACCCTTCTGGTACCAAAGAGCATTCTTCATGCTGTGGGCCATCATTTCCAAGCCTGAATGTTTCAAACATAGTGGGTACAGATCCAAATAGACCACCCATGAACTTCGGATGCAGGCACAAGTCTAAGGAACCAGGTAGCCCCGGAGAGCACCGCTGCACTCCTGGGGCGAGAGAACACCGTGTCGCGGGAACAGGAGGTCACACCTGATGGAGTTATACGGGACAGTGCGCGGTGGTACCGCAAAGTGGACGCGGGATCGCGCTACATCCCCGTTGATGAGGACTTTTCCAGTTTTCCACAGGATGTGGAGTGAACAGTTATTTTTTTTTTTTTTTTTTTTTGTGATTAATATATCATATAATATTATGTGACATTTTGATAGGTTTTCTTGGTGGTGGACTAAATTTCTACATGTACTGTATATACTCATTGTTATATATCATCATATGGTTTTCCTTGGTTATTTTTGTGTAATTTTTTATTATTAATTTTTCTGTATGATGTGTAGCTGTAAGACAGGAAGTGCTGTCCACTGGTTTCAATAGAGGGGTTATGTATATTTCTGGTATGGAATAGAGGTATATCGGAATTGATTTTTATTTTCATGTGTTGTTACTTTAGCGTAAGCAGCCTAATACTTAAGTATTTGGGGCTGATCACAGTTCACCTGCTGTGTATAACATCACATGTAAGGTAAATTTCAGGGTCTTATATAGAAGACAGGGTCCGAGGGATTATTCCATTATCAGAAAGTATGCATGCAAGTCTTTGGATCTGGGATATTTTAAAGCATTTATGTCTTACGGGCTATATATCTGGTTATGCATGTTGTCATGGTACAGCTGTATGCTATATGTGGGTTGATGAATTGGTATTAAGTTATGTTTTTGTACAAGATGGTTAAAATGTCATTTTTTTTACTTAAACATCTTGTAGCTGTTGTCTTGGTACAACTGCGGTCATAATTGTTATGGAAAAGGCCTGTTTTACTTTTCAAAAACCATGGACGCATGGTTCATCATGTTTATTGGGTAACGCTGTTATGATGGTTGATATAGTGTTACAAAACCATTGGATTATGGATTATACCAAATGAGGGCATTTGTCTCTTTTAAGGGAGGGCGAATGTTAAAGATTTTGGTTTTGAACACTTACCCGCTGTATATAATACCATATTTACATCCTGTAAATCAGAGTGCGTGTTGTTGTGATCATCGGTCCATATTGTTTATACGGAGTATTCCCGTTGGGGAATCCCTTCCGGTTGTATTTGCCGACGTTTCTGATTGGCTAATGTTCGGGGTATGTGTTTATTTATAATCACCTTTCCTGTACATTACTCTTCGCTCAGGTATCGGTCTATCTGTAGTCTTGGGACAAACTGCACGTGTATTTCGAGGCATACAATTACATTTAGCTATATAGCTGGGAATTTTAGTATTATACGACAGTCTGGCAGAGGCTTACATGTAGCTGGCCGGCTTGTCTTTCTCCTTCGTAGAGTCAGGTATGCAGTAGATTTCGGACTTAAACCTCTAAATTATCCAGGGTTGGGTGTGTTTTTTCTCTCAATTATAGGCATGATATAGTCAGTAATTCCGTTGTTATTTCGGGTGGTTTTTTCCCGTTGTAGGCAGATTATGGTCGTTGTATTTTTGGGTACATTTATCCCCAGGGAGGGACAGGGGTGGATATTTTTCATACGAGATATGGACCGGACGCACGGCTAGGTTACGTGAGCATTGTGTATATATTCATGTTTCATCACTTCTAATCTTCATATAATAAAATGTTGAGCTTTATAAACTGTGTTGTCATTCCATTGATCTGTAGCCAGCTGTAAATGTCGAGACAGAACCACAGAGTTGACGAACTTGAAAATCACTATACGAGGATACACTGGTCTCAGGAGTCGGAACTATTACAGTAGTGCCGTAACTCCTCAGAACTTTTACACCATCATGCACAACCCATATCAATATCTTTTGGATAATATTGGCCTATTTTATCATGATCCTTGTATTTATTGTTGATGTTGTATCATTAAAGGAATTAGTAAATTCATTGTCATGGTCAATATTGATTTTCAAATACTGACATGATGGTCGTGATCCGAAACAAGTGTTATAGTACCGTATAACATCCAAACAATCAGCGAGGCACTTAATGCCAGCGCTGCCCGTCACGTCAAAAATGTGTCGATTAGTAACACGAAGGTCAATTTATAATTAAGGGATAACGTAACCTGCTGTCCAACTGCGGTATTTCAGCTTGATTATACACTGAAGTGTCCGTCTATGGCCTAGTCATTAAATTTGTTAATAAAAAAATTGGGTTCTAGTGTTTAAAGTCCTATCAGTAACCATAGTCATTTATGGACAGCATCACATGTGGGCGAGATGCATGTGTGTTGTTTGTGTATTTTGTGAGGTGCAAACTATTTCATGATCACATGATTGAGTTGGTATGCTTGGATTTCGGTTTGGTTTAGCATTGTCTGTATCTAAGGTCATTGAAGGACGGAGCCTATGAAGGTGCGGTTGTGTATTGTTTAACGTCCTATCAACAGCTATGGTCATTGAAGGACCGGGCCTTGGAAGGTGCGGTTGTGTATTGTTTAACGTCCTATCAACAGCTATGGTCATTGAAGGACCGGGCCTTGGAAGGTGCGGTTGTGTATTGTTTAACGTCCTATCAACAGCTATGGTCATTGAAGGACGGAGCCTGGGAAGGTGCGATGTGTATTGTCTAACGCCTATAAACAGCTATGATCAGTGAAGGACGGAGCCTGGGAAGGTGCGGTTGTGTATTGTCGAACGTCCTATAAACAGCTATGATCAGTGAAGGACGACGGAGCCTGGGAAGGTGCGTTGTGTATTGTTTAACGTCCTATAAACAGCTATGATCAGTGAAGGACGGAGCCTGGGAAGGTGCGGTTGTGTATTGTTTAACGTCCTATCAACAGCTATTGTCATTGAAGGACGGAGCCTGGAAAGGTGCGGTTGTGTATTGTTTAACGTCCTATCAACAGCTATGGACATTGAAGGACCGGGCCTTGGAAGGTGCGGTTGTGTATTGTCGAACGTCCTATAAACAGCTATGGTCATTGAAGGATGGAGCCTGGGAAGGTGCGGTTGTGTATTGTACTGCATGGCATCGTATAGTATATTTTGTTAGTATGTCCCCTTTTGATAGCACGGAACTGATGACGACTTTATCGTGTTATCTTATTGAAGTATACTGCCGAAGACACCCAGCAGGACACCCCACCTGGTCACTGTAGTGTTCAATATATTTGAGTGTAACAAGGGATGTAACTTACCTCATCCCAAGTTCAGTATACGGTTATACACAACTAATTCAGCCAATCAGCTGATGTTTCGCCTGAACAAAGTCCGAGAAGAAATGTGTTTCATAGGCTGTATGTATTTATGTTGTTGTATGTAATACTGTATTTCCTGGGTAAATAGCATTTGAAATGGGTACATTCTATATACGAGAATAACCATTAGGGTCTTCAGATTTTGAAAATAAAAAAAATACGTAAGATTTCCAGGTATAAAAAGGCGGCAATCCCCCGATGTGGGTTCCCTAGTCCACTGTAAATATCAGGGTTACTGTCTAGTAGGGATATCTTCAAACTTTAATTTGTTTTAAATTTCACAACATTTGAACTTCATATGAACGATTGATGGAGTCATCGGTAATATCATATAGTGAAATAATTGGTTGTGTGTGAAGGTGTTCATAAAGTTGTGGTTCGTTTTTATCATCCGGATAATATGTAAAAATGCGGCCATTTAACTGATAGCTAAACTGGTTTATTGTGATTCAATTCAAAGCCATGATTTAAATTGACACTTCAGTAACATAATACTGGAAATGGAAGAACAAGTCCTCCCTCTAATAATATACTGAGCGCTAAGCAGGGGTAGCAACTACCATTTTAGATACTCTGGTATGTCTCGGCTAGGGGACAGAACCCAAAGCCTTCCTCACAGCGGCGAACGCTCAACTAAAGGCCAAAAGTGAGGCATTGTCAAGGGAGACATTAGAAGGAATGAAGTTGCTAGATTTCCCAAATTTAGTCGCCTCTATACAATCATATAATTTCGACAGTGCGTTCAATTCTTCTGCCTTACCTGCAGGGCAGGAATTATTATACAGCGATTTTTTTTTGCGTATATACATGTATGCCACTTGTGCTAATTAACCTAGACACTTTTTCATTAAGGTTCATCTATATTTAAGAAATAATTAACGATGATTCGTGTATTATTGCAGGATATACAACGAGGACGAGGATATTTTGCAATTGAATTTATAACGAAGGCCACAGGCCTGAGTTATTAATTAAAATTGCAAAATATCCGAGTCCGAGTTGTATATCCTGCAACAATACACGAGTCAAAGTTGATTATTTCTATTCTACAATGTACTGTTTAGTTCTAAGATCGACCTCTTTCTAATAGGAAAACAGCAAAGAAACCCCGAGAAAACCTTGTAATTTATTTCTTGAGTATTGCATTATTTGTTGATGAAATAAACAGGCAATACAGTACTACGATCAAGAGCATCTATTATATGGCATTGATTTTGAAAATAAAAAAAAAAAAGGATAAAAAAAAAGAAAAAAAGGGGGTCCTCCGTAGGATTCGAACTCGCGTCGTGAAAAAAGTTTATTGAATGACTAACCCATTAGCCCACTCGGCTATAGTAACCTTTTCTAAAACAAGTGAATATTAGATATATAAAATTGTTACAGCCGTGACTCCCGACCGTGTATTATTGGCACGAGAGTGGGTTATTGGAAATAATACATGGTTTTAAACCAATCAAAACTGGCGTTGTATAGCATACATGGTAGAATGCAAAATAATGTTGAATTTTAAACACGAATAAATATACAAAAAATTGCACAAAAAATAGTTGTAATAAATGTAAAAATGTAATATACTAAAATGTTTGTTAGGACATGTTCTTTATGTAGTTTCTTACAACCACCAAGAATTTGCTGTAGATGATACAATTTTCTTTATAGAGTTACTTTGTGGTAAGATGTAGCATGGAATAATTCAGAGTCGCATATAAGGAGGTATTTTAAACATCAGAACTGTTCATATTAGGCACTATAAAGAACTCTAGACAAGGCAAAACAACTGCTTTTAGAACGAAATATTCAATTGTTGAGTGTTGGGTAAAATATGCCTATTTCAGAAAGAGCCCACAAACTCACCAGTTTAACCATAACATAAGCATAACCGTATGATAAAGCAGCATTTTTATTGATTGAAATGCCTCCCTTTATGCCGTATTTGTGAAATATTTTTCACAGCCGCCATTTGCATTTCAAGGTCTAAACAAAATAAGTGTTATTACGTACATTTGTGCTTTAAACACTTCTGAGCAAAATGACATGGCTATTTTTTGGTATATATGCGATACAAAGAGGTAATTATGTCCCCCTGAAACATGCATTTTTTGGTATGTTTTGGTAAAATTTACAAGCGGCTTAACAGATTACGTGTCAACAGAAAGTCCGACGATTTGCCATGATAAGTATTAAAAGTCAATCAAGTTACTTCTGTCAAACTACACCATAGTAAGAATTTACAGGCCTGTAAAATATCACTGTTTTGACTGGATTTGCTGTTAAGATGCCCCTTAACAAACACAAAGCCTACAAGAACTGTAAGCAAATGGCTAATCCCTCTACCCCTTTTTTGCAAATATAACCAAATAACATGAATTACTGTTCTGGAAATTTGCTATCCCTCAAAACATTTATACCAATTTTTAGCTTTATTTTAATTTTAATTTTGACCAATAAAAAAATTTCATTATATGTTTATATGTTAATGATTATGGGGTTATTAAGACGTTAACAAAACTTTACCGAGTTTGAATAAAGTTAACCTAAAGACTGATGAGCCAACACGGAAAAACTGTTTATTGGCTTGCCCCAATGGCATTTAATATATATATATAAACCAAGTTAAATCTCTTAATAGTTACCAGTTAACATGGCAACAACAAAAACTGGAATTGAATCATGTATGCACGTCTACACAAGTTCCGTAACATTCCTGTGACGTGTTGTGATAATTGGTCAACAAGTTAAGGAGATAGTCGGACAAGAGAAACCTGATAATAGTGACTGGTTAACATGGCAACCAAAAGTTTGGAATTAAAACAGCTGCATGTCCATCTATGACGTTCCCTAAGAATCGTAGAGTTTTATGATATTCGGTCCGCAAAGTTAAGGATTGGTCCGACAAGATGTGTTTACAGATGGACAGACAACTTGAATTCAGTATACCCATAACTTCGTTGCGGTGGTATGAACTTATAATTATATGCTGTTGCTAATAAGTCTTCTTCCCGCCAGTTGCTTGATAATGTTTTTGTATACACAGGCGTACTAAATAAATAGTTTGCTTTGGTTTCAGTTTTGTATTGTTTGAAGCCCTATCAACAGTGATGGCCATTTTGAGCATTGCCTCCCCTGTATACAGGATGCACGAATGTAATACATGTCAGTTTTGTTTCGTTACACAATGCCTCTATTACGCATGTGTAATAAATCGGCAAAAGTTCCGGCCTATCACAAGGAGACTTAACACAAACATACCGCAGCCTCCCAAAACACATACGCACTCACCACACGCATACATGTCGCACGCATGGGATGCCGTCCTTAAATGACCTTAGATGTTAATAAGACGTTAAACAAAATAAACCAAACCAAGTAATAAGTTTAACATTTTACAAGCTTGGCTGATATTCCTGATCTTGTTGCTTCTTGTGTGCTTTTAAAGTAAACAAACGGATGAATAGCAGGGAATAACAACGTTTTCATGGATGCTAGTTAAATTTGATTTAAGAAAAATATCTCAATACATATATGAAAATCAGAAGATGTAAATGTGAAGGTAGTGTTTGAAGATTCTTTGGTGCTGAATATCAATATGGCTGCAGGACTATGTGCGTAGGTCGCATTTAGAGTAATGTATAACTCAAAAAGAAGGTAAAGTCTTACCATTATGTAAGGGAACAACAAAGTAGATAGGGAAATACAGTATTTAAATTATAATTAAACACACTACCCTTCAAGTATTACTTAAAACATGAATTAACTACAAGGCTATTACCAAAATGGAACACGATGTCCCCATATTAAGAAGAGTCGCCTTTGGTTAGATATATAGTGGATATTGAACGGTTTATATATAACATCTATTTTACGAGTATGACTGAATATCGACATAGTCTGTCATGCGAGTGACATATTATTACATTCAGCGGGGAACCATTCAATTTTCTTTTTATTGATTTTTAATGATAAAACGCAATATCAAAAACATTGAAAAATTGATAGTGTCAAAAAGTGGTGGAATCAGTAACATAGTTAATCACGTCATCTCTTTGTGACGTTACTCCACGTCAACTTGACGGCGCCATTTTGAAAGAACTGATCAGATTGATACAGCACAATAACCTATCTATCTCTCCATATATGTTCGCTCTGATTGGTCAAAAATGAAAAACCTATATTGTCACTGCAAAATTTATTTTTTTCACTCCAAAATCTTATATGCTCACTGCTCATCGCTGCATTGAAAATATACGTTTGATAGGTTTGATAATTTTCTATATTTCACTGGCAAAAATGATTTTTTTTTATTTATTTCTTGTTTAAAATGAGAGCAGTATGATCACATGATCTTGAAATCGGGTAAGTGATTTATGAAAAAGCAATAATATATCTGACCTCTTTGAGGAATGTCCTTCAGTCTTGGGGGTTGGTCAAGGTACAACCTTTCATACAATCAAATATTATTGGAAATATTTCCAACTAAATTCCAGCAACAGTGTCAATAATGATTTATTGTTCCGATTAGGGATATATTTATAACTGCCGCCAATTTTGTCTGCATTATATAATTAGCAATGATATTGGATTAATTCGTTACCATGTTTTTTTCATACATTGATACATTGTTTGTGTCGATTTGGTTTGGTTTGTTTAAAATTTACAGCTTTGGCGAATGTGTGTGTGTGTTGATCTTAGTTGTTGATAGGACGTTAAACAAATACAACCAAAACCATACTCAGTGTGTGAGAAGCATACGTGTAGTGTATGTGTGGATGGGTTTGTATATCGGGCGCGGTATATCCGTTTTTTGTTTTTGTTTTGTCTCCTCGTGATAGCCGACTTTATATTGCTCCTCATTAAGGCATACTGCGAGTTCATCCTGTAGGATACCATGCCCATTTCCAAAACTATGTAGTAGCAACTACCATTTAAACAAACATTTGTAGGTTTCGACCAGGGGAAAGAAACCAAAATATTTTCCGTACAAGGGCGAACGTCAAAAAGAGGTAACATGAGAGGCTTTGTGAAGGGATACATTAGGATGTCGGTTGGTAGACTCTTAAGTTCTATGCAATCTGAGCAAAATTGTCAAGCTATTGAATTAGTAAACATACGTTAAAACTTCCATTTACTTTTCAATGATAATGCAGTACTAAATAAGTTGAAACATGTTCCAGTAATGTCAAGGTAATATCATCTATCAAATTTATTTATTGTCAAATTACAAATGCGTTGAGACCGATCGCGTTTCCTTAATTATTTATATAAGTTGAACCGTGTATGTATAAAATGGTAGTTAACAGCATGTTCATGTCGCCGGCATCAACCTAAGTGGTTCGCCATGTTGATAAAAGACGATGATAGAAGTTGTACTTTGTAGGTGTGGTTTTGTTTTGTCTGATAGTGGCGAGATATACATCACTTAACAATGCTATTACATATACACTCATGCATATAGTCGTAAAAATGAATAACATCGCAAGATAGTAGACGAATTACTTTATATATTTATAAGCATATCTACTGATCTACCGATATCCATATGTTGAAGGTCTCGTACTACCAACTTAAATTGGAATGTTCAGCCTAATAATGACTTATTTTTTACAGCTAAAACCGTTTCAATTATGGTGTATCCTGAATGATGTTTGATCTTTTAATCACAGGCGTCTGCTTCTGGTTAGTATTTGTAGAAACAAACATGATAGCCCCTACTCCTAACATATCAACAAGGTGTAACACTTGAAGACCACACTATGCATCAACTGTGGAAAGAGTCGAGGTATCCTCGGCTATCACATTTTCTAATTCATAATCAAACGACAAAGAGTAACATGCATTGATATTTAATGATTTTAAACCAAGGTACGTTACTGGAGTTTGTGTGCATTTGATATTTCAGCACTTTAAAGTGAATCGAAGGTCACCCCCACTTCTGACTTTTTGAGCGTTAAACCTTGTTTGCATAGTAAGAGTAGGGGCTAATAGTTTCCTATTGATACTAACCAGAAGCACAATTTATGCAAATCTATATAATTTAATATCAAATAGTAAAAGCCACAATATTACAAGGTGATTTTTTTTATATCTGGCTTATGTACAACATTGCGACAGTTACACACTTGTGAGGTCACAGTTAGACAGGTCACAATCTAGGACAAAAGTCCTTTGTACAGATGTCAATTTCACAAAATCAGAATGGAAAAAGATACAATATTTTCACAAATTTTCTTCATAGTACTTTTACATCTTCAGCTAACAATTAGTAACCATAACAAAATCATGAAGGGTATACTTTGATTTCGTTTTTGAGGAAATAGAAAACAACAATATTAAAAAAGCAGCTATCTGCATGGAATCAAACATAGAAAATTTAAGAATAGCCTAGTATAAAATGCAGTTTTTCATACCCATAAAAGTTAAATAATACATGTATGTCACCTAAGTCGAGTGAGCGTAAGGCGGTGTTTTTTTAGCCTCTGGTTTGTCTCGGCCAGGAAAATTGCAAAATTGAGGCAGTATAAAGTGACAGAACTAATCAAGATCATTTAATGCTGTATCCGAGTTCCCTTGTAAAGAAATGAGAATCCTCTTACAATGATGTTTGTAATCCATGAATACGAAGTAGGAGCAACATTTTAAAGCAAAATTTAAGGAAAGTTCTCTCTTTTAGACCCCACGCTGGTGTCCCAAAGTGTCGAACAGGCCTCATTTATATACGGTATGAATTCCTTCCCCAATGTTGTTTCCGACCATGTGATAGTATTCCACGGGTATAAAGGAGGAATAACATTTGAAAGGTGAAAAATGTGGAATTACACAAATATGGAAATACCTGACCGATATTAATCGTCAATACAACCTTCGCAAATCCCTTAACGCAGAAAGCTTGCATTCTGATGTACAAAAGTGGCCAAACGAAAAGAAACAAGAAAACGAATACAGGGATGATAAAGACAAGATTCCAATATATATTTGGGAGTAAAGATAGATTATATGACAATGTTTTTTTTCTTAGCCGTTTTGCCTACTTTGTACCCTGACACTATGCGAACTTGCAATGTAATCAGAGATGAAACGCATAAGCCCTTTTTCCCCACTTTATAACCTGTAACTGTACATGCGCGTACTTGGTGAGTGGTAGTCTACTTTTTATGCAATATGCTCTGTCCCATATCACTTTCATCATACCTGCACTATGAACTTGATGATTATTTTTATCTTAACAACTGCTAAGAAAATAAAAAGTTACATCTGATCTTTGATTAATGTCATTATTGAAATCACAGTCCGGGTGCTAAAATCTTACCCGGCACCGGCATACACAACTTCAATGTAGTGTTAATGGGTAGCAAATGTCAGATATTGAAAGGTCTCTTTCTTCCTTTTCTTCCGGGGCGCATGTGCGAAAGATATATATAGTTATCTTTTATTTATTTAAATACATATTTCGAAATAACGTCCCCACAACACCATTGGTATCAGGGAATGGTTGTCAGGGTGGAAAACATAACATACAGGAAAGCAAGGAAAATTCATTAATTTGAAATTGGATGAAATATAACTTGATTTTGTGTGTATATATTTAACAAAATAACATGTACAATTTAAAAGAAGATTATGGCAGGTCAACTTAACATTTATTCAAGGAGCAATGTCGATCTTGTATTTCAGAAAAAATATATATCGGATATCTTATATAGCATATGAGATCTTGTATACTATGTAAGATATCTCATATGCTATATAAGATATCTTATATATTATATGAGATATCTCATATACGTTATGAGATATCTTATATAGAAATTAAATCACATTTTATATAAGATATCTTAATTAATATATAAGATTTATCATATAGCTATATAAGATATCTTATATAATCAAAGATCTCGTTTCTATATAAGATATCTTATATAACAACGAGATTTTAACAAAACGACGAAATGAAGTCTCCTCGTCCGGACGTTGGACGGACACGAGGCTGGACAAACCATGATGATCTTTTAATACATTAAGTGCTTCTTTAGAATCATCTATAAAGCCTAGTATATGTCCTGATAAACCGTTGCCATGTAAAAGAAAATATTTGGCCTTTTCAACACATTGTTCAATGCCATCGAATAATCTATCCTTTTCCGCCATAGTGCCATTCCACATGCTCTGTTCAAGGGAGAACTTAGTTTCTTGTTTTATTGCCTAGAATTTGGTTTGTTTTTGTTTAACGTCCTATTAACAGCCAGGGTTCTTTTAAGGACGTGCCAGGTTTAGGAGGTGGAGGAAAGCCGGAGTACCCGGAGAAAAAACACCGGCCTACGATCAGTACCTGGCAACTGCCCCACGTAGGTTTCGAACTCGCAACCCAGAGGTGGAGGGCTAGTGATAAAGTGTCGGTACACCTTAACCACTCGGCCACCGCGGCCCCTATTTGCCTAGAAATCTCGTGCCTATATAAGATATCTTATATAACAACGAAATTTAAATTATATAAGATATCTCACATAACATATGATATATGTTATTTTAATATATAAGATATCTTATATAGAAAATTAAATGATATATCTTATATGCGATATAAGATTAGATATCTTATTTAATTTTCTATGAGATATCTTATATATTTTATATAAGATATCTTATATGCTATATGAGATATCTTATATAATATATAAGATATCTTGTATAATATATAAGATATCTCATATGATTCGATAAAATACAGAATCGACATTGCTCCTTGAATAAATGTTAAGTTGGCTTGCCATAGAAGATAGTCGTTTTGTGAATTACGCATGCTGGCGAAAGTGTCTGTTATAATTTTAGCAAATTCCAAAATAATTAATTATACTTCGTTCGTCCCTTTATCAAAAATAATTTCAAATTAGATATAGTTTGACATCATACAAGTAAATTCTATTACCCAACAGCTATGGAAGGATTACATATTTACATGATTGGTCACAGGTCATTCAATTCAATTTAACGGCTTTCGTGTATCTGGTTGTATCGCCTTATCTTACATTCTGCCTGGCCTTACACTATAACCGTGACATAAAGACAAGTATGTTAAAATTTTGCTGAATTCGAATATAATTCATTATACTTTATGATTTTTGAATCGTTAAATGGACCAATCGTCTTGTGAAATACATTTTGATAATGGTAAGGAATACAACAGTACAAGGTCTAAGTACGAGACATATTTAGCTATCAAAGCTAATACTACAGCAGCGCCTTTTGTAATCGTATAACCAGAGCTCCTATGTCCCGTCAAAGTTTAATGTTTCGGGTTATAAATGTATCACCAGGGATAACTAAATTTACGTAGTCATTAAATGATGTATGGAATGTCTTTTACATTGTCGTGGGGAAGCCGTTTTATAAGCCCACACATTAGTGCAATTTGTTCTTATCTTTTTTTAATGTAGGTAACCTGCAGACGGCTCATACTTACATTAGAATGTTATATTATTGATCTTGTTTGGTGTATGTTTTCAGCTTCAATTAAATCCAATAATAAACCAGAATGTATTAGCTAATCATGTTATCGGCTTCAAAAATTCTTGATTCCGCAGAAGTCTCCAACATGCCGAGGGATAGAGCAGGCTTTCAGCAAAACACATCGTCAAAGCCAAACAGATAAATTTGCGGCATGGAGACAAAATAAAGTCTGCTTTACGTACTGGAAGCGATTCCCGTATGCCACAGCTCTGCTCTTTTATTTGATACGTACCAAGTAGACAAAAATACAATTACGTGCATGTAATACATGCATAGACCTAAATATTATGACGCTTACCTCCGAATCGTGATACCATTGCTCCCGTAGTTTTTTAACAATCGCGTCTTCTTTCCCAAAAGAGTCCCCTATGAGGCCGCTTACGGACCAAATAGTACGTTCTTAGCTGAGAACGTTCTCAAATATGTAAGAACGTATTTGTGAAAGCCATTTTTATGAACTTCTCAGCTAAGTACGTACTTAGCTTGAGAATTGAGAATTAAGAAGTTTCGTGAAACATTGCATATACTGATACGTACATTCCTCACTCTGCATGCACAGGTTAACCAGCTTTATTAGACTTTTACTGCACTCATAAAATATTGAGTTATATTGATCAGAATGCTGGCCTGGATGTTAAATATGCAGAGTGTCTTAACGTTTGTTGAAATAAGAAAACCAAGAGGAAGCCCACGTGGTGGGGCAAATGAAAAGCTTCTTGTCACGTCCGATAGGGGAGTAAAATATTCGACATCTAACCATCTATATGGCTTGTTTAAAGGTGAATGAAATGCCAACCACACCAATTTTCTTCGACTGTGGCTTTACTTGTAGGTAAGTCCTAAACATTCTACAGATGAACTTAGCTTTGAACCTGTCCTACGATAGGGAGACCATGAAAGCCAGGTTATAGAGTTAACTCAAAATTTTGGTAAAGCATAGAGGAGTATTGTTATCAAAGCGTATCATATTAACTGAAAATAATGTTGCTTATCCCCATTTCATCCACCATCAAAGCATGAATCGTGAAGAAATTAACTTCAAATAGATACTACAATTCAACAAAATAATTGTTGCGAAATTTTGAGAGCTGTACTGTGTTTTAGAATGAAGGCAATGGTTCACAATATGATACGAAACTATCTCAGTGAAAACGTGTGTAGAGACGAAGAATAGTACAATGGTGATATAGTAGATTTGATGTTAACAATCATAAATATCGAGATTGCTCAGCACTCTGGACCTTGTGTAAAGCGCAGCGTCTAATAAATCAATTGCTAAAATGCAGCTTCGCTCAAAGTCTCCGTTTGATTGGCTGGTTGAAAGCATAATCATAGCTCATTGAGACCACGTGCTTTTGACTAAAGAAGCTTAAGCCAGACAATGACATGGTCAAACTTGACTGATTTTAGTCGATGTTTGGCTCTAAATGACTCACCAACTGTTAATTGATCATTGAACAATACAATAACGGGAACTAAACAGACGCATGAAATCAGTTCTACATCTTCATATGAAGAAATTCCATCTAACCATGGTTAAAAACATAAACTTTCCGAAGATAAGATTACTCTTAAAAGTCAGAATGTATAAATTGCTTGCGATAGTTATGGTTTCAAATGAATAATGAAAAGGCACAAGTCAAACTTAACTGTGGCGTGCGCATAAAACTTTCAAATGTTCATATATCCACCAGGTGCACACGGCGTCAGTTACCCGCAATCAACATGAACTTCACGCCGGCACCTGGTACTTGGAATGTACTATTTGTTGTGTCGGTACTTTCTTCGGCGACATTTGGTAATCAGTTGGCCATGGTATCACTAACAGGACTATACCCACCGATCTTCAAAGATTTTCTCTTCAGAAAACTGCCCACTCTCTATCAGTGTTTAGAACATTTGTTGGGCTTTCAAGCTCTGTAAAACTCTATGCTATTACAAAAAACAATCGAGATGTGAGTTGACTACACGTTTACACATACTATTTGGAGATCGAATAATGGCAGGATTGTGTTTACAAGGTCAAACCTTCCACAGGTAAATATTTTAAGGCAAACTATTAGATATGTCATGGGCATATTTATTATAACAAATGCATAATCAAATGTATATCATATGTTTTCGTAATGTATTGTATCTCCATCAATTAGGATAGATAGCAACATTCACCACGATGATGTCTTTCGTCCACAACGTCACGTATATGCCGTTTTATTATTCTGCAGTTAAGAACTGGTGACTGTATGGAACATGATTGCAAAATAGATGAGGCATGTTTCAACACAGTTCGGAATCTCTTGCGTTAAGCATGGTAAGTTTAAGAAAAAAACGCTTTTGAAACTGGCCAGGTATTGAAATACCTACTACTTTTACCACACGTGGCCACCATAGGTTGAAAATCACCCAGATTGTTAACCGTTTATTTGGTGACAAATGGTCTTGCCAGTTCAGTCTAACTAGGTTCATTATAAATTTATTTTTGAATTGGACTATGGCAGTCTATTGTTGTTTTGCTGTATATTAAGTGCCGTATTACTGATCAGTTTTTTTTTTTATTAATTCTAGTAATTCCGACATAACCTGGTATCCAAAACAGCATTAGGTGACATATCATTAGATTATAACGGATGAGAAGTCTTCATTTGTTACTTTTGCTCTTCATTTCTCAAAGCGCCTGAGGTGGTGTCTTTTCGTCAATCATCTGATTCAACTTTTGAACATTGCAGAAGATTTATTCAGTGATCACGATTCATTAAGAGATCTGTAATTATTACAAGACTAACAAACGTGAAAAATAATATTGTATGTACTCAGTTTAACGTCTCATGTACTTGTGCCCATGGAAATCTTTTATCGTATTTTCCTCTTGAGCTGTCGATTTCGAGACAGATTTACGGCTTCGTCTTATTGTCGCTATTCTCCGTTTATTTTCTATTAGGAAATATATGCAGAAAACACATAAAAAGTCATTTCGATGTAGCATCAACCAGTATACAAAGTATATTTGAACGTTCTCTGTCTTTTTTTATATGGCAACTGCAAAAAAAAAAGATATCGGTTTTCCTAAAAACAAACTATTTTTAATGGTTCCTTATTTTTATTTCATTCATATCACATATTAAATAGAGCGCTCATTCGAATGATTAACGAGGTCTTATAAAGAAACATGTGTAAAGCAGACTAGGTTGACGTAGTTGGGAGCGATTTAGTATTTTATTGGATATCACATCAACACCACAGCTAGTATCAAATAAAGATTGTGTCCAAGGATGACAGGGATAAGGATGAGGATACAATTCTTACTCACTATCTGTAGTCACACGATTACGACAATGTTACGACATTGTCCGGTTTACGACATCAGCTGTCGTAAACCGGATATAGTGTCTTTGCCAAAAGTGCCATTTCACGGGTAGACGACCATGTCTTTCGAAGACGAAAAAACGAACATTTATGGACAATTAGATGAGATAGTTTCGTGTCTCAAAGTTATACAGGAGTCACAGAGGTCGTTCGATTCACGGATGATAGATTTGGAACGTTCACAGAACGAGAGTCGACGAAAAGACGATTACTTATTTCAGCCACGTGCTCATCACAGTGAAGATTCTCAAACACAGGTGGCCGGTCCCACTACTAGTACCTATAGTGCAGCCGACAAATCCGACATTCAAAGGGAGTATGAAAGTATTCGAGATTCTTTGTCCAAGCTTAAACTCCCGAATGACTTGAAAGTATTTGATAATAAAACGGGAATTAAACAAATTGATCAGGCGCATTTGACTTCGGTCAGTAAATCGGCGCGTTACACAGAGACTGCCCTGAGATGGCTACAGACCATCAATATTGAAGAGAAACCCGTTTCTGTGGTTGACTTGGGACATTTGTTTACGATCCTGTCAGCGCAAATTAATTTTTTGCAATCTGAGTATTCTGCTCTGTTGGTGCAGAATACATTTGACAAAGAAACGTCAAAATTATTTAGGAACTTGGAACGCAATAATTCCACATTCACTGAAACAAGTCTAAACAACTTGAAAACAGCAGCTGAGATATCAGCCATTAAACAGAGAACTGGCAATACTAATACATTCCAGCGGTATGCTCCACCTTTCCGAGGTCAGTACAGCAGGCGCGACAACTCTTACTCTTATGGAAGATCACAATTCGGCAGGGGATATCCACGACGACCATATAGAGCTATGATGGATGGACATGGTTACAACAGATTCCAATCTTCCATTCCTCAAGAACGTCCTGCAGATGATGGTTAATTACATTATGCCAAAGACTTTCGAGGTCATAGCAAAATTATATTTACACAGTTGTACTAATGTGTGTTTCAAAACTAAATAGTTCACTTGAACACTGGCGAGATATTAATGCTCCTCAAACTGTGTTGGATTGGATTTCGCATGGTGTTACAATTCCGTTTGATAGGTTACCTCAGAAATTTTGTTTACCAAATAGATCATTTTCTGCGAAAGAATCGCAGTTTATATCTAGCGAGATTGAAAGACTTGTTGATGAGGGAGTATTGGTAGAATGTTTTGATGATATACCAGTATGTATTTCGCCAATTTCTTGTGTGCCAAAGAAAAATGGAAAGCTTCGTCTTATTGTTGATCTTAGAGTTTTGAATGAGTGTATATCTCAAAAATCATTCCATTACGAAGATATTAAGATTGTACAGGATATTGTTAAACCTAATGACAAATTAGTTACTTTAGATATTAAAGATGGTTTTCATCATATTCCAGTAAGTTTGGATTCTCAAAATTATCTTGGTATTTCATTTCAAGACAAGATTTATAAATGGTCAAGATTACCATTTGGTCTCAAAGTATCACCATATTTTTTCTGCAAGACATTGCGGCCTATAATTTCTTACCTTCGAAGTTTAGACGTTTGTATAACTGTATATGTTGATGATTTTTTATTATCTGCAAATTTCAATGACATTTGTGTGTTGAGAGATTTTGTGTTATCTCTGTTAAGGAGACTAGGTCTCAATGTTAATTTTCAAAAATCTAGTCTTGAACCTGAATGTAGAAAAGACTATATAGGTTATACCATTGATACTGTGAATGATGATGGCAACGTGTGGATTTTCATACCTAAAAAACGCATTACAAAAGTAAGACATGACATTAATGTGGCCCTTAAAAAGGGTATCATAACTGCGAGAGGCCTAGCTAGAATTGCAGGACAATGTGTTTCTATGTCACGAGCAATCTTGCCAGGGAAGTTGTTATTGCGTAATTTGTACAGACTCCTCAAACAGAGGTTGTCATGGCAGGACAATTTAAAGTTAGACATTTGGACCATTCAAGATCTTCAATGGTGGGACAAGGCACTGTTTTCGTGGAACGGTACAAAGGTTATACATCGAGCTATAGATCTACAGATACTTACGGATGCGTCAAGCACCGGATGGGGTGCAGTTTTGGACAACAAGAAAGCACGCGGATTGTGGAATCAGGAAATGTCATTAGAACATTCAAATATAAGGGAAATGATGGCAGTTCTCCTCGCTCTAAAATCATTCCATTCAGATATTCGGAACAAGGTAGTACAGCTCTTGAGCGACAATATTTCAACTGTAGCCTATATCAACTATCAAGGCGGGACAAGTCACCGACTTACAAAACTGGCTATCGCGATATGGGCCGAATTGATAAAAAACAATGTTACATTGGTAGCCAAGCACATAGCCGGTTGTCGGAACCAGCAGTCAGACTTTCTAAGCAGAGTGGCCTCCCACTCGGACTGGAAATTAAACCCAAGACTTTTTCGTTACCTAGAAAAACTCTGGGGGCCACACACTATAGACAGATGTGCCTCATTTCTAACAAGACAGGTGCCATGTTACAACAGCCTGTATTACGACCCTCTTACTTCGGGAATCGACTGTCTAGGTCAGAGAGACTGGTTACATCACAACAATTTTGTCAACCCCCCGTTCAAAATCATTCCAAGAATTCTTCAGGTGATCATCAGCCAAAAAGCGTTAGCTACAGTTATCGCCCCTTGGTGGCCAGGCAAACCATGGCTTCATACCCTGAGGCGGCTATCAATAGCACCGCCAATTCGTATAAGGAACAACGCCAAGTCTTGCTTGACAGTAAATTTACTTCCGGAACCTCTAAAAAACCGTCGGTGGAAAATCTATGCTTGGAGAATTTCTGGCGCGAGAGATTAAGTTCTTTTGGATGGTCAGCTAGAGCTATTGAACAATTTATGAGTTGTTGGGCTAAATCTACGCTATCACAGTACAATAGATATGTGAAACGTTTTTGTACATTTTGTGAGAAAGAGTGTATTATATTTCCACCAGACGCTGGAATGACAAGTGTGTTTGCTGACTTTCTATGTTCACTTACTGATAGTAGTGACAGACCACAGTCGCAATTAAAAATGGCGACAGCTTCGATATCGTGCTTGTATGATTCACTGGGACGTAACAATCCCATGCATTGTGTTACTTTGAGAAACTTGACGACTGCGCTTATCAAATCTGGTACGTCGAAGCCTGCTAAACGGACTTCGGTCATGCCTATTGTCGCGTTTATGGATCTTTTTCAAGTATGGAAGGACAATCATGAGCTGTCGTTAAAGGACCTCAGGCTTAAGGCGATAACGTTATTGGCTCTTGCATTTATGGCTCGACCCTCGGACCTAGCTCCCCGTGGGCAATACTTTGATCCAACATCAAGCTCGTGTGGCGCGTTTACATTTTCCAGAAAACAAGTAGTTTTTCACTCAGATGGGTCAGTTACTGTATATTTCTTCGGAGTAAAAAATGACACCACCAGAACTGGGTTTGAAGTTCGCATTCCCAAGTCGTCATGTGATAAAACGGACGTAGTATCAACTCTCCGTTCTTACTTTGATCGTACTAAAAATCTTGTGTCGGAGGAGGGACCCGTGTTTGTTTCATTGAGCAGACCATACAAAGGTATTATGGCTAATACAATCAGTTCGATTCTTGCAGAATCAATTTCTGTCGCAGGATTAGGTGGGCAAGGTTTTACTCCCAAGTGTTTCCGTCCCTCAGCTGCTAATGCAGCTATTATGTCAGGTTGTAAACCTGAAACAGCTATGCATATTGGTCGCTGGAAAACCAAAGAGGTTTTTTATGATCATTACGTTCATCCTATGGCCCCTGGCCAGTACACTACGAACATTATGGGTTTTAAAGGGTTGCAGTATGATTCATAGTTTGTAATGTTTGTAGATTATAAAGTCAGACATTTTACATATATTATGTTTATATTTCCAGAAAATTGTGGTCATTTATGCTTGATATATGCAATGACATAATTATTGTTTTTTCCAATGGAAAAGTATCCATTATACAATCAATGGCATAGCCTTTCAGTACATAAGTAACACTTTTCAGGTTTATGATTTTGATATATTTCCCTCTATAGTTAGGCATTAATAAATTTAAGTAAAGAAGTGTGACGTAAGTTTGTTTATTTATATACGAAACTGTAGTCACACGATTACGACAATGTTACGACATTGTCCGGTTTACGACATCAGCTGTCGTAAACCGGATATAGTGTCTTTGCCAAAATTGTTTTTTCATAGTTAAGGTTTATTTGATGGTTATATGTCCAATATTATGGTTGTATGTATGTGAAATGGCATGTGGTGGAGATAAGGCATTAATAAATTTAAGTAAAGAAGTGTGACGTAAGTTTGTTTATTTATATACGAAATCAATATTCTCGCTTTCTTAGGGTTTAGCACCGTGCGCTGTCCAGGAAACTCAGCACAGTATCATGACACCTGTATCTGGCCGGTTTTAGGAAATTTTACATGGAGAGAAGCTCAGGTAAGTTGATGCTAGTGGTTTAAGTTTGATGATTTTTAGCTGTTTTTCAATATCTAAAATCTCCAGGTTTTATGATTTTGAAATGAGCACAACATCCTTTTCTCAAAAAAACGTGACTACACTTACAATAATGATGCGACAGTTTGAGTTACATTAGCTGTTAAAGAAACAATATCAAATGTGATCATTATATTGATGACGATCACTCTTGGTAACTAAGAATCAACGTAATCACTTTAGGCACGATGTGAGCACAATATATCCACGATGTAATAAATGTGCAGTTATAATGAGCAGACAAACGGACGCACGATGGGCAATCGGAATTGAGTGTTTGAGACAGTTAACGTTGATATAAATTTAGGAATTGAATGCGAATAATGTTACGGAACGGTTTTAAGATGATGTATACATCGCTTCTGTATTTCCCTATTTGGAAGTATGCATATCTGCTGTTCATATTAGATAAAATTGTATAATATATAATTAAATTCTGCGATTAGGACTCTGGTAGCCAGAGACATTATGTTTTAGGTTGGGGCACTGTTTAAAATCCAAAAGACCAGTTGTTGAAATTTGAGTTGCTGGTAAATGTCGTGGTGTAGAGAACACAACATTTGTTGATCGTAGATGAATCTGTTTTTGAAATTTCGTCAACCCCTATATAATGTATAATGTTACTAAGATATAAGCCATCCTCGCTGAAAACCTCCACAACGAGAACTGTAAATATACATAGCTATAGTAGCTATTAAGTTATTGAAACAATTTGCTCACAATGAAAAATTTAGACAAAGAACTAACATTTCAGTTTTGTACGTGTTGTCAGCTTAACTTGATTAACTAAAACAAATGACACGATATTGCTTGTGTGTTGTATATTGACATAATACGCAAAATGAAAACATAATATAAAATGATGGATGAGCTGCAATGGTAAAACAACATCTTTTACTATAGGTAAAGGTATTCCTGTTGCAAAACAATTGCGAGAGCTATGATAAGATGATAATACTGTAACGTTCAAACTAATTTAGATAAAAATAATCTAACTAGTCAGCGTTGAATGTACCGTCAGCTTAACTGTAGATAAAATTTAACTGTAAAGTGCTTGAAATATTTCGCGTTTTCGTTTTCGGAAAATATTCGCCGGAATTGAATTTTCTATACACCGCTTCCTATCATTTGCGGATCTGCGCTTAGTAATATCATTTTCGGTCATCGTTATTCTAGTTTGCTTTGCAATGCATTCTTTTGTATAATTATTTGACCGTAAATTCGTTTCGGTATTGGTACAAAGCTTACCAAAGTATGTAACAATCTGGCTTTGTTTATACACTGTCCAGAAAGTCGCCATGCACCTTTCATTTCAATTAAAATAATCCACGTGTATATTGTAAGTACTAACTTACGTAATAGGCGTATCTTGTAATCAGCTAATTGGTCTGGTTTGTATTTTGTCTAGCCTATTTTTTAGAACATGCGTGATTTGGCTAGTTTTTGTTGTTTTTAGAACACTTGTCCAGTATGCAGCAATATATTTAACCATGTCTCTTGACGCATGTCTAAAACACTGATGTATTTTTAAAATAAAATATGTTTTGTTATTTATTTACTTTAAATAAAACTATAATCTAAAATACCACGTGTTTTGCCACCTGTTCGTTTGATAAAAATATATTATAAAGATTTTACCCCGATAGTTTTTACTGCAGGCTAAATGTGACAATGTGTTTCCCGGTGGTTATACACTGCCGATAGAAATATTAACCTTGACCGAAGGTCGATAATTGTATCACGAGTGTCGAACACAACGCGTACATTATCAAATCAACTTTACCATTGATGTAATCCTCATAGTCCCTCTTGCCACTTTAAAACAAATGATGCACATATCAAATCCAAACAGTGGTACTTTACGAGCCGCTATGTATATATTTTTCTTTTAGCCGCATGCATGCCCAGATGGAACGACGCCACTGGAAATACTATCGGAGGATATTTTCAATTTTTCGCATCTGTTGTAGGCGACTATCGATGCCGTAAGTTTAAAGTTTTACATATTAACATGTATTCTTTCAAAATTTTTGTGAAAGCACCCTTCAGTTTATCAGGAAATACTTGAAATTTCAGTCTCGTTTTCATAAATCATAATCCAATGCCTACTGAAAATAAACAAAAAGTACACAAAATATTTTTTTCTGATACAACCGACCGTAACCTGCACCTCCTGATACGCGTGATACCCAGAGTAATACATTTCACGATTTTCAATAACCTGATGACTTTTTTTTTATCTAGACTACAATTCCACAACCACCACCACCACCACCACATACACACTCTTACACACACCATTGAAAACTTTTGTTGCGGATAACGCCTTAATTGTGAATCAATTTGACACATTGTTTTCAGAAAATTTTCTTCTGATTAGTCAAAATAGAGGTATTGTCTACTCAAGCAGGTATATAAGGTTTTAATGATGGTAATCAAAATTGTACTATTCTACTTTAACTGTTTATTGATCATTAGAAACTCTCCAATCTACATACAAGGATGAATCGGTCAAACCAAAACTATGATCGGAGACATAGCGGCACTGGACATATGGTTATTCTCAAAGTGTTTAACATCCAAGGTTTGGACCAGATGGACTCCAATATAGTGTGATTTAGAGTGACCTCCCTTGAAATAATATCATATGATAGGAAGACCCTTTCTGTAACGCATTAAAGATTTGTTCGCCATTCTAAACAGGTATTTTGACCAAAAAATATGTGATTATTACAGCAAAGGAAACGCATACATTTATTACAACCCTAACTGCTTCTCGGTTTGTTTTTGTTTAACGTCCTATTAACAGCCAAGGTCATTAACTACTTAACTGTGAAAAAGATTAGATTTCAGTCTTTTATAACACAGAACTTCTTCAGGAAATTAGTAGTAGCTCTCTAGGAATGTAACAACATATATGGTGTGGTGTGGTGTACATTGGATATCGAAAGAGGATAAACATGAATCAGAACTTGACAGAAATGTGGATGTATACCCCCTCCGAAAAATCCTGAAATGAAAAATATCATATACCATGAGAGTTGTGTCTCTTCGTTTTTTTGTTCATCTTCAATCTCTTTTATCAGCTCCTATTTCAAACACGATAATGATAAAAATAAAATACTGTAAGGTATTTCTTGTAAATTCATTCAACTTGAAACTATTTCCTGAAAAATGGGAATAATTATTTTTAACACATTGATATCCGAGATTCTGTGACTTTGAGGGCTACAGAGTTAAAATAAATTCTTCATCATTCGACATTTTTGAGTAACCTTCGGATTTTGGTATGCATCCTTTGGTTATTCGAAAAGTTTTGTGTTAAACTATTCTTTTAGATCATTTGAATGAGGTAGACATTTTGAAGTTTAAGTTGTATACGATGTACACTATATTATTGTCACATCCCGTATTAGTGCTTTAGACTGATTGGTCTGAATAGCATTTATTTTGCAGTCGATATTTATTAGAAGTGTTTCAATTATTTCTATTACATTGAATTATAAGGCATTTTATGTTCCGAACAGTCTATCAACACAAAGTGTCATCAGCGTAAGCAATTGGTGAACAAAAGCTTGTTTAACCAAGTATTCTAAGTAATACATGTCTGAAGTTTAATCAAAATCCCTTCGGGAATAAAGCCGCTAGAGCGCTGACACAAATATTTGTATAAATAGTAACTGTAACCTTATCCCAACAACCATGAACTGCAATACTTGTCCTAGATGTTATGGTTCTTTCCTTTATAAAACGAACTGGCGTTGTCACTCTTTATTTGCATTACTTGATTCTTGTTTCAAATATCTACACGCAGAAAATGCCAAAAATTGTCCTTACCCACGAAAATATGGATTGGTCTCAAGTACTCAGCTGAGCTTTCTGCTTTTGCCTGGAGCTCTTCTGTGAAGATCTTGAAAACATGAGACTTCCACAATTTTCCCACATTTCCACCACCCAGGGACACCAGTCTATGTTTTGGACTTTATCAGGAGGCTGGAGTCACCTCTCTTCACATGCCTCCCATAGACTGTGAACGGAAGTCAAAGGCCGCTTGTCAGCACATGCAAGTACAACAGGTGTCAGCATAGTGCTAAACGGCGGTTATTTGCCTATTACATTGATAGAATTGGAAGACATTTTATGAACTGGTGAATGGTAAATAAAGGGCACTTATATTTCATTCATGTCCCCAAAAAGATTCTGATTTACATTATGTAGGTTCGGCATATTGTGGCATTTTGTAAGTGTTTTCAATATTTGTTAGTAAAGCTACTTAAGTTCCCTTAGTAATACCTATATTTTATTATGTTCAATGTCGGTAATCTATATTTGTATTTAACATTTAAATTTTATTTCAGTGCCCCTGGATACTGGACATGATCTGGTACGGACTGATCGCTATTTGTCTACTCTTCTAATCTTTACTTTCATCGTGATTTTAAAGCCGAAACCTTGGAAACAGTTTGACATTGGCATCTACTAAAGTATGCAGATTTTAAACAAAAACGTGATATAATATATAACATTTGTTTGATAAATTTCTCTCTGCCACTAATAAATGATTTAATTTTTTTTGGAATTTTTGCAGGTGAAATATAGAAATTTATCAAACTTATAAAACTTATAATTTCACTGCAGCGATGAGCAGTGCAAATATATGATTTTGCAGTGAAAATATAAGATTTTAGAGTTTTTGACAAATCAGAGCGAACCTTTGTATTTACCTCATTGAAACTTGCCGATATTTTCTATCAAACCGAAGATAGATTGGTTATTTTGCTGTATTTCCGAAATATTCAAAGTAGTTTTTGACAAAATACTCACTTGATGTTAGCTATTCATGCACATATTATCTGATAACAGCAGAAAACGCCTAAATTGCGTTCATCAGTACTTTCAAAATGGCGCCGTTAAGTTGACGTGGGGTAACATCACAAAGAGATGGCGTCATGAATTATGTTACTGATTCCTGCACTTTTTGACACTATTATTTTTTTCGATTTTTTAAATTTTGTTTTTAAGTATATAAATGCAATAAAAAAAGTAAATGGTTTCTCGTTCAATATAACATATATTTCACTCGTATGACAGAATATTTCGAAATATCGATAATCTGTCATACTCATGAAATATATGTCATATTAAAGAGGAAACAATTCTATATCCTCTATAGCTACCAAAACATATGACTGCATGCTGACATCCAATTCATTTAAAACCATTACTTTATATATTTCAATATTATATGTGTCTTTTTTGATGATCAGATTGTTTAACTATTTAATTATACGTTTTAGTCTGGTTTCCTGTATCAATTGAATGTCTGTTTTCTAGCGTTGTTTGACTCTAAATGACTCTTAAATCATATGATCCGTAAAACAATACCAAAAACAAACGCTGAAAGTGAACAAACTATGATAATTGGAGTTATATCCTGAAATATTCTCCTTATTGCAATAGATTCCAATAATTGAGAGTTAATATACCTTGTGGTTCCATTGCCACAAACCAAGTTATCATTTTGAGAATATGATAGTTTTATTGCATTTTTCTATATAATTATGAAACGGACGATAATGTACTTTCTTGTTGATTGTTTAAATGTAATTTTATTGCATTCTTCATGATTCCTTTTAGATATAACATCTTTAAATAAAACTTGATAACAAACTAAATGTGGTCAATTTTATGTTATATCTATGAAGTTTGTTTTATAAAATAACAACAGCTGCATCTTATATCAATCACTCTTTTTTTGTCTCGATGGAAACGCTAATTGGATTACAAGGTCTTACTATAGGTGGAAAACTATTCATCTCAGAGAAAACCTATGTTGTCGGGCAAGTATCACCGAAAATCTTTCTATTGCCCGTCCTAGAATCGAATCAAGGTCGTCTAGGTGATACATTGCAGATCGTTCTATGAATGGTAGTCGGGTGTCTTCCTAGTCACCCGTCTTATGACCATGGTCGTTTTTGTCCCTCTCGACGACAGTCACCACATGTGGTGGTTGACCGACAAGACGGTGTTCTTATACCTATCAATGATCCATGTTGCAGGTGCCTCCTATACATCCATACTTATATTATCCCGACAGTTTTCACCTAGATACCCTTACGTCTATGACTGTTGGCGACTCCCCTAAATACCAGTCTGCATCTGACGCTTACTGTTTGTGTCGCCCTAGATACCCGTCCTCATATAACACTGACTGTTTGTGTCGCCCTAAATACCCGTCCTCATATGACACTAAATGTTTATGTCGCCCTAAATACCCGTCCTCATATGACACTGACTGTTGGTGTCCCTTAGAAAATCCGTCATCATATATATGACACTGAATGTTTGTGGTCGTCCTAAATACCCGTCCTCATATGACACTGACTGTTTGTGTCGCCCTAAATACCCGTCCTCATATGACTCTGACTGTTAGTGTCTCCCTATAGACATCCCTCCTCATATGACACTGACGGTTATTGTCTCTTTAGACACCTGTCCTCGTATGACCCTGACTGTTAGTGTTTCTCTAAATACCCGTCCTCCTGATATGAATCTGACTGTTAGTTTCTCCCTAAATACCCGTCCTCATATGACACCGACTGTTGGTGTTCAGTAAAACACCCGTCTTTTGACAAACTGTCGAGAACGAGACAAACAGGCCAATCCAATACTTCAGAGCCAATGGAGAAATCAGCACGAAAACAAGCATTATAAGTGTCAATAATGTTACGTGTTTTATTTGAAAATCTACAAAGAATACCAAAATAGGTGATGCCACCATTCCGTGTGAAACAAGATGAGGATAAAAACTACTAGACAGTGATGGAATGGCCTTCTTTACTCCTTTAGAATATCTGAAAATGAAATAAACAATAGAAGTAGATATGTAAAAATATGAAATATTAAAACTTTTTGGTCCAACTGTTACTTCCATATTAATCAATCTGAATTCATTACATTTTTGCCGTAAAATATAATTTTTTTTTTTATATTAGTGGCGATAACAATTTCGATATTTTTACTAATTTTTTACCAATCAGAGCGCAGTGTTTGGATTCAAAATATCATCCTTGACGTTACTACCTTCAAGCATACTGTCCTCTGTCAAAACAGTCCTTCTTATGATCAACCATTCCTAAATATAGTGAAATCTTTCCGCTTACAAGCTAAGATTGAATATACATATACCTGAAATTTATTGAGGTTTTTTACAATATCCACAATATTTAGCACATTTCTTCCGCGCCCAGCCGTCGAATCTCATACAGATAGCTGGTCCCATACTCTCACAATCTTCCTCGTCCTCGCAAACAACTGAAATAAAGGTATAAAATGCATTGTATTCTTCCCAGTCGCAAGTTTGTTTTTTTCTGTATATATATAAAAAAAAATTTTTTTTAAATTCTGAACAAATTCAAACGTTTTCTCGTAAAAATCTAATTTGGAATGATTTTGTTTAATTGTAGTCTTACGATAGCAACGGCTGAGGTAGTCAAACTAAGACAAGCTCGAATGACGGAGCGACGTATGCGGCAATTTATAGTGTTATTACACTGAAACTCCATAACCAGCAAGCCTAGAGTTTTATAAAGTCTCGGTAGAATTCAGCCGTTAGCCAGCACTAAGATCCAGACATAGTTAAGATGACTGAAGAAATTTCGATCGTAAAATAATTTATTAGGTGGTAAACAAATAACGTTTGATTGGCCTTTTACTGTATATATTACCTGAGCTTCGTATTGTGTTACACCCTTTATAGACGCATTATAATAATTTCAAAATACATATTTTACAATGCAGCTGGTGTGATACTTGAAAGCAAGTGTTGAGTTGATGTTTATGATAATTCAGCTAACTACGAATCGTATGCGTGTTGCTATTTTAACATTCAAGTCAAGATAATATAATGTTAGTACAACATAAATCTACACGAACAGATTATATATACATGTATGTATATATGTACATACTTGCGTCAACGCATGCAGATTTTTCAACCTCAACTTGGATTCCTTTAAGAGCGTTGAAATCGGCAACAGTGTAGGCCAACTTAGGATCGGAAGCGATCTGTGATATTTCAGAAGCATCTACTCCAGCACCGATCCCGATGGAGATGACTTTGGTGCTTGTATTGTGGAGAAACTCGGCCTCGGCTATGGTCTCATTTTTATCCGTTGACTGACCGTCGGTCAAAACAACAAGGACATTTCCAACATCTGGTCGATCTCCAGCCTCTGGGGTGAAACTTTCCTCACGGACAAATTTGAGTGCTGCCTCTGTGATGGTGTTTCCGGGGGTGAATGGTACCTATGTAAAATATGGAATATTGTCCATGGTTTTTATTGCTTCAGACTGTTCCATTGTCTTACTAATAACATATCAGCTAAAAACCTCTATATTATTAACAATAACAAAAGTTAAATACAAATAATATAGCGAATGCAGTCACAGTTACCTCTGCAGTTTGCACGACACAAATTCCAAGTTAATCTAAATTAGTTCTTTGTCAAGGGAACATACCTTCGAAATAGCTTCTAGAACTTCCGCCCTGTTATCATATGTTGATAGGTTGAACTGGTTGAAGACATTAGAAGCGAATGTGACCAAGCCTACACGGACTCTATCTAGTCCGATATCGAAGTTTTGTGCTACGTTGTAAACGAAATTCTTCTGGATGGCAAAGTTGGAAGGACCTTCACTATTAGATGTGTCCAGGAGGAAAACCATGTCGACTTTCTTGTAGGCGCAGTCTGTAAAATGTTTTGTTTGACTTTAAATAATTTACTTTTCTCCATCGATGAATCTTTCCATGCTACGTTATGTTTCAATCAGTCAGGTCGTAGTGTTTGGTAAAGTATTGTAAACGTACATATGTTAGAAGTCAACTTATTTTGCGCATGACATATTGCGCTGTATACTGATAGTGCTAATTTATATTTCTACATATCATGGATAAAAAATGATCTTAGTATTTAGTATTTCCCATTCAAGATTTTAATGCGCCTGGATAAGTACACCTACAGTATTTTGAATTCGCATTTGAAAGTTGACTGCAATTGTACTCGTCGACAAATGATTAAAATGCATTAAACATATATTCAAATGGTAATTCATATCTAAAAGGATAACCGATGATGGCAGAGGGTTATATAAACTGTTTACGTGAAGTGGTTTATGCACAAAATGACTCAAAACTAGTTGTTACTTAACGTTGCCATCTGCTGCAACCAATGTGTTCAGTTAATCATTGCAGATATCATACCTCATAGGTTACCAATATACACTCTTTAACATAAGGTCCCTGTTTTTTAATATTCAATCAGCATTCAATAAATATACTAAACACATTTTATCGTTTCAATTTTTGTTTTCAATAAACATGCTTTGTCTGTCAGAACTAATTGTAGGTACAAATACCATCCGCCACAATGTATATGTTTGCTTTGTTTTACGGCTAAATTCCCATATATCTATCTATATATATATCATATATAAAGGATGTACTTACGGATTGGGAGACTTGGAACGGTTGGTGCCGTAATCGGGGCTGTTGCTATTAGGGACAAAAAGCAATCAAAGAAACCATTAACTATAATACTATAACAAGTTATATAACGAAATAATGTCATTTTTTATATTACTAAACATGAAACTATTACATTTATTTATTTTCAAGGATTTCGTTTTCTTTTCAACATTGCCGTGTCTGTGCATTTTAATAATAAGTCAAATCATACTTAGATGTGATAAAGCAAAGTGATAAACGACACATCCCATTTAAACGGTAAATCATTAAACATTTGAATTGATACAAGATAAATGAGGCGATGACAAAATATGGAAAAAGGGATTTATAAAGATATAAGGTAATCAGAGATAAGACGGCAGTTCCGGAGGTGTAAACGTTTGAACAAAATGCATTTTAATTATATACTTACTTCGTGGATTCTCGGTTGATGTTGTTGGAGCTGTAAACAGGAAATCAAACTATTATACAAAGGTATTGTTTAAAATAAAATAGACAAAGTTTGTCATTACCAGTATATATCTTAGACGTCGACTTAATTATAGAAATATAATGCTATACTAAGAAACAATAAAAAAAATCATAAATTTCTATACAGTACAATCAGAAGTTATAGGACAGTATGAATATTGATCATGTCTTTGAGAGGCCTTTGAAACTAGGTTAAGAGGGTGACGATTTCGTGAAGTGATTTAAAACACGTGCATTTTGTGAGGATGCATTCAATATTTTTTGGAAGAATTTCTTCAAAACCATGAAAATAAAGTGACAGTACTGAATATACATACATACCAAATGTTTGATACCGAGTGAGATTTGTGTCATTTACGGTCAAGGTCACAAATAATTACGTTTCACGTAAACGCATTAGTAACGATTAAGCACACAAAAGCGTATTTAACATGTAAATGGTGGGTTAGATTTCAAGTTCGTTCTAATAGAGGAAAACTTATTACAATTTTTATATTAAAGGTACCAGTATAGATATGCATAAAACTGCAACCACGGACTAAGCATATACTGGTTATATACTAAAATTTACAAAAGCAAGCCAGCCTGTTTGTATCAAAACGAACCATTTCCTCTTAATACCACTATAAGCAATACATTGTACGCACAGGCATACTGTTCAGTGTGATCATCGTATGTCTTAATTGTAAAGTCAGGGTAGTAACATAGTTATGGTTACAACTTTTCAACTCGAAAGCCATTATAAACACAATAGTGAAAACCATGAAACTTTCATCAACCGAAAAAAAACATGTTACCTCCCTTTGTAAGAAATTCATTAGTTATATTTGTTGTAGAAAATAATTTCGTTCAGATGTGATAGCATTATATCCATGCTAAAACATTGTAACGTGTTTACAAGAACCCATCACAGAAGGAAAAAAAGCTGATAATACATAACAAAAGTGAAGCGCATAGGGTTATTTGATCAATCAAAAGGCAAAACACCACTTGCCTGGCTCAATGGTAGTTGTCGTCGCTGAAAAGATATGTCAATTGCACACTTAGGAAAGATTAAAATACCAGAGAAAAAAAATCGAAACAAAACATATCAAGAAAATATATATTCCTTGTATTAGCCTTCGGGAATAATAATTGTATATTACTTTTATGATACAGTGACTAATTCATATCAATACACACTGCCAAACAGAAGTTCAAATATATTTTGAAATAATATTTCGAAATTCAGTAAATATAATTTTGATATTTTTGTCTATTGTATTTTTTATCTTTACATAGTAGGATATTTTTCTATATCTAAAAACAAATTGAAGCTTTTTTGAAATTTCTTGGAAAAATAATTCCTTCCCTTGACCCTTCCTGAAATTCCTTCGAGGTAGCTTATTTTCATAAAAAATACCAATGTCACTGAAAAATTAATAACCTTGTATAAATTGCAAAGTTAAAGTTTGCCATGCACTCATAATAATTCAGCAACTCAAAAGTGTGGGAATTCAGATTGCAAACATTTACAAAATTAAGGCATGAAATGGGAAAAATGAAACAAAATAATCGAAACAAAAAAGAAAAGATACATTTACCCAATGTTAAATCACTGGTAAAATAAACGGAAATTAGGAAATATTTTCTTTACATCACATACATATTAGTAATTTTGAAGTTCAAACGATCGCACTAAAAAATCAATAATAAGTTCATATATCAAATGTATTGTTCGAAAGTAAAGAACATACATTTTACATTAATAGGAATGAGTTACATCTAAAACAGTATATGCACTTAGATCCTATACAGAAATGACACATGATATCGCATACCTACAAAAATGAATAAGTAAAATATCACATTTATGTATATAAATATATTAAGTGGTGATATATATTGTAAAAGTTATGATGTTGGTGATATATCCGGAAACGAAATATACTTTACGTACCATTACAGAAATGACTTCCTAATGCATCAACAAGATCAACTAGACCGGCAAAATCATCCACAAGAAATGTGGTGTTATCATCCGTGGCTATCGCCTCAAGTTCATTTTTGTCAATGTACGACCCGATCCCAACGGTGTAAACGGTAACAGGTTCTGAGGAATTGTGGACAAGATCAGCTTCACTTAGAGTTGCATTGGGATCTGTAGATTCGCCATCAGTAAGAAGTATGATCACATTATCGACCCCAGGGTCGACCACCATATGAAGATAGGAAGCTGTTTTCTCTTGCTAATTTTAATGCAAGATCGGTGAAAGTATTTCCGGGAACGAATTGAATGCTCATAACCGCTTGATTTAAAGCATAGTGATTGGTATACGAGTTCAGGTAGAATTGGTTGATAGGGTTTGATGAAAATGTTATTACGCTGATAAGGACGTGATTTACATCAACGTTGACTCTGTTTGCGAATAGATTAACAAACTGGAGTTCTTTCTGGAAGTTTTCAGGTCCTTCCGTAGTTGATGAATCAAGTAAGAAAACCACATCCGCTTTTCTTTTGTCGCAGGCTAAAGTAAACAATAACATATTCCAATGTCATTATTAAGCGGACTTAAATGATTCACCAACAAGATAATTACCTCAGAAGGTAAGTTTTTATACAATTGAAATAATGGAAAATGATGTATATGTAACTTTAAAAGTTATTCTTTCTAGAACCCTTTCATCTTCTTGGTTGGTTGTTCTTCTGTTAATCTATTTTTGTATTACAATATCATTCCGTAGGACTTCTCTTTTGGTCAATGAACTTCAGATTAATAAGCAGCTCCATTAATGCAAAGCGATGTCAACATATGCATATAAGCATTTTGATTTTGCTATACTTCAGCTCGTTGCAGCAGTCAGCCAGTTTTCACCATAGGCATGGAGATTGAAGCTTGTCCCATTGTGTCACTGGTAAGCAGGGGACTGGTGTTATGAAATCAGTAATTGCGAACATTTGAAAAAGCAAATCATTCCGTTGTTGGTGAATGCAGTATATATGTATAGTATTTTAATGCCATAGTCCATTTGCGATGCACTCCCTACGCTTTTTTTTATCTACATATCATTCATGTAGTTTCCATCTGTATATTCGACTCTTCAAAATATTAAACCTCCTTTTGGATGAAACATTGGTGCCTTTTGAACAAGTGCTGTTCCCTCTTGAAACAATTGCCGTTGTATATGAGATTGACCCTCTTTCCCATTAACATATACGTAAGTAATCATTAGACATGAACTCCAATCATATATGTCCTTACGACATTATTATGCATGCATGCAATGAATACGAAAATGAAAGTGAAATTTTCAGTATCAATAGTGAATTCAGTATTTTGGAAATATTTTCCCCCATAAATGTCTATGTACAATGTTCAAAACCAGGCACTTCAATTTGTTAAGAAGCAGACACTTTCAACCATGTTAAAAATGCGATTCCATACTAAATACAAAGTAAGTGTTGTTAGTTTGCTCCATGATCTCAGTATATATATAATATTTATATGTATATACGGATATTCTCTTTGTTTATAGACTTCCCACGTAGAGTCCTATATAGCTAATTAGAACAATCAAGATCGTTTACATATCACGCTGATATCAATATTTTCCTAATTACTTCCCATTTAAAAAAAACTGCGATGGGAAACATTACAGATAAAGTTCTTTGTTTTAAACACCTAAAAAATCCTAACCGCCACCTTTAAAGCAGACCCTGAAGCATACGGTATTACAGACCAATTTCAAATGTTTTTTTCCGGCGGCTGTAGGAAATAATCGTGCTTGCTCCGAAGAATGCAGCATACTCAGGCTAAAAGCAAGGTATTTCCGATAAAATCGGTAGAAGACGAAGACAATCGTTGGAAAATTTGTTGCTTTGGTAAAGCCAAAGACAAGTAAAAGCTAACATCCGCAAAACTTCTGGACGATCCCCCATTATCGGCTACTAACAATATGCAGCTACGTCAGGAAGATATCTATTGAAATAATAAGCAGTTTCTTGATATCATTCTCAGCGCAGATGTTTGGCTTCCCGAGTTATGGTTTGGTTGACGAAGGAGGTATATGGGGATTCACATCCTTACAACAACAATGTTCCTAAGAAGAGGATGATTGGATAACCTAATGGCTATGTTATCGTCTCGGAACAGTATCATAATCTTGGTACTCGAGCACGGCATTCCTCCTGGTCACCTATCACTGATATATTTTGCAGTCCAATTGAAGCTGACCCTTAAGCAGAGAGTATGGATGACAAGTGTTACGGACCTAGGTTAGGAGGAAATACAAGCAATGGAATTATGCAAAACGTTATGCATTTGTATGCAAAAGCAAATGGATGCTCCTTACTTGCTGTGAACATGATTTCCATCATAACGGGAAAAAAGTTTATCCATGAAAAGAATCAAAGTTAAAAAGCGTTCTGTTGCAAATACGTACCAGTTCCAGTGGTTTCAGCTATAACGGAATGTATGAAATGAAAAGTAAACATGACAATCATCAAAATGTAATATTAGAGGTTGTTCCCTTAACGGGTTAGAAAATCAACACAAATGTTCATGAAATGATTTTCTTAGAATCCTTCGGAAATACGGATGAATTTGTCAGTTAATATTTTCATAATGAACGTTCTTATACTGCTAATGCTATTATTGACCTGAAGTTATAACCATGATGTTAACTAATATATATCTTCACAAAACAATATAAGTTGACATACGTGGAAGACATGTGCTGTTTCCAAGTAATGGCAGAATGTCAGAGATAAACTGGAAATTCGGCGCATGAAAGACATTTGAACTGTCAGAAGCGATGGCAGCCAGCTCCTCATTGTCAACACCTGCTCCAATTCCTATGGCGAATGTATCAAGATCTGGATACGAAGATTTCAGCATTGCAGCTTCCTCAAGTGTTTCGTTGCGGTCTGTGGACTGTCCATCGGTCATTACGATGACTATATCATTTGCATTTGGTCGATTTCCAGCAGCGGCAGTGAGACTATGATTGTTTACGAGCGCTAATGCTTTACCGGTAAAGGTATTTCCAGGTTTATAAGTAATACCATCAATAGCACTTATCAGATCTTTGGAATTCAGGTGTTCATTCAGATCAAATTCGTTATGTTCTTCAGATTCAAATGTTACTACTCCTATTTGGACATTATTTGGACCAATTTTGACCAATTTAACAAAATTCTTAACAAAATCGAGCTGGCGATTGAAATTTACAAGTCCCTCGCTGTTCGAAGAATCCAGTACAAAGATGATGTCTGCTCGCCTTTGATCACAATCTGTCATAGACATTAGTTTTGATATTATAACACTAATTTGATCTGTTCAAATAAATGTTTGGATAGCATCTAACTATTCGAAAAGCAAGCTCATTTGTAATACGAATCGCTGTCTTCACAAGCAAGCTCTGTTAATGACTTTTCAATATTATTTGTAAAACATAAACATCGTTTACTCATTTAAAGCCGGTTATAAAAGTCGCAGAAATACGCCCCAAATGCGTACAATCCTCGTTCGATAAGCAGGCACAAGTTCAATATGAATTACTGCCTCAAAAGCAAGCTCCTTAAATGTATGACTTCCTAAGTGTTTGCAGTCGAGCTGTTTACACGAAAAGCCATTGCAAAATGTAACATCGTTACCCTTTTAAAGGCGATTATGAAAGTTGCAGAAATACGCTCAAAAACCTTTCGTACAATCATTATGCAACAAGCCTGAAAATGATGATTTGCTGTCTTCACATGCAAGCTCTCAAAGTCAATGACCTTCATAAACGTATGCAAGTAAGCTGTTAACGTGAAAAGCCGTGGTAAAATGTACACATGCTTCATTCTTTTAAAGGCCATTATTGAAATTGTAGAATACTTTCAAATAGCCATCGATGCAATCCTTATTCGACAAGCCGACACATTTTCAATATGAATTTCAAGCAAGTTTCCAGCTTACAAGGCCATTATGCAAGTTGTAGAAATATGTTCAAAAGTCATTTGTGCAATCCTTATTCGACAAACCGACACAATTGCAATATGAATTTCAAGCAAGCTCTCGAGGTTAAAAGGCCAATATGCAAGTTGTAGAAATATGTTCGAAACATATGTTGTACAATACGTACATGTGCAATAGATATATGCTTAGATAAAAAAAAGCTAAGCTCCTGATCCTGTATCAAGCACATTACCGTCGCCTCATTTTTTATATATCGGTCTGCCAATTCCACTTCAAAGTTAGAAACTTTCATCGAAAGCAGTTTGAAAGAAGGTATGACGTTACTTGATAGAAAGCATTACAAGCAAATCCAACGTAACAAGTCTCCTTTAAAATCTTCGAAGCAATATTAGAGTTGTGAGTGAAGCATTATGTATGTCGTATATATCTACTTGATATGTATAATAGAATTGCATACTCCATCACCACGTAACCTGTTATCATTTCTTAAAGCAAACTGCGTGCATTTGAATATTCTGAGAAGCATGGATTTCACACCACATCATATTATTATAAAGACGTACTACAACATCTTAATAAACAGATACCAGCAAGCTCAACGTCTACAAAAGCGTCAGCCCCACGGTTATTTCATAAATCTTGTTGAAATAACATTTATGTAACATATTTGATCAGGTTAAATGATATGCATAAGTTCCTCGTGTTAGTCAATGAGGATTAATTATCAGTAGTACAATATACATAATTTTCCACTTAATTGCAAAACGAATTTACAATCATTAATTAAAATATGTCATTAATTAAAATATGGATTGTTCCCTCCATGTCGGACACGATCAGCGTCACGTCATTTCCGCTACTTGCCTGGAGTGGGCGTTGTTGTGGGCGTGGTCGTTGGAATTGTTGTGATAGGTGGTAACGTAGTGGCTGAAAAAGATATGGTATAGTATACAATTCACAAAAAGACACAAATATTTGTATCCGAAAATATCCAGTTCGATTTATTTGGTTTCTCATTTAATACTTAATGTAAGAAGCTGTGGCATGTAAATTTATATTATCGTAGTCATTTCATATTCTTAACAGCTTATCAGCACAAGGGCAGGGAAATTGTGCGCTAGAAGTGGTTTTAAACGGAAACAAAATCAAACAGACAAAAGTGCAAAACAAATGGTATCTAAGATTAAATACTTACAATTGCAGTCAATCTCTGTGAGTTCAATTTCTGATTGAAGCGAAGAAAGTGTGAAGAAGTCGGAAGTCTGGAAAACATGATTTTGATCAGTGGCAATGCTCTCCAGTTCAGATTTTCCATTATCGTCAAGTCCAACTCCAATGGCGAAGATCTTCACGCTGTCGTTTTTCAAAGAAGCGGCCTGTTCAAGTGTTTCATTGGTGTCGATAGATTTTCCATCAGTTAGCACGACCAGTATATTGTTCGCATTAGGACGATCACCGGCATTCTCGACGAAGACGAAGTCATTGACGAATTCTAAAGCTTTTCCAGTTAGGGTGTTTCCGGTGTTGAAAGTTATGTTACTGATCGCTGCTATTGCGTCATATTTGTTTTGATAATCATTTAAGTAAAATTGGACCGTTGGGTTAGATTCAAACGTTACGACACTGACTTGCATGTCGTTGGGGCCCACGTTGAGATTATCAATTAGATCCATTACGAATTGCTTCTCTTTTTCCCAGTTCTCTGGTCCAAGACTATTTGATGAATCCATCAAAAATACTATGTCCGCTTCAGGAGCAAAGCATGCTGGAATTGTGATACATAATTATTCATTTCTCACAACACAAGCAAATCAATGATCAATGGGTATAGCAGAGATAGCAAAAATACGTCTAACAGCGGAGGAATGATTTCCTTTTGGCGTCTTTAGATAAAACACTTAAAGTCGATAGCTTAGCACGGAACATCTTTGCAATTTTTACAGGAAGACACCAACATGTCCAGTACAGGTAAAAAACCGAAGATACATTGATAGGCCGACTAGATAAGATTGGCGCAGTAATAGCGACAGTGCGAAAACTGAAATGTCCATTTTTTTTTTCTTATCGCCAAGACATATACATATTAAATTGCGTTACACAGCGAAAATAATCAAAACAATTGAAAAAATATTTAAATACTTATCCAAAAGTCTCTAGTATTGTCTAATTTGACATTTTTGTTACTTAAAAACATTTATACTATTATTTTCCAAATGAAAAAGAAATGTTTAAATATTTATAGAAATAATTTTTTTTATATCCCCAAATTTTAAAGGCAGTGCGTGTTAAGCAAATTCCAATGAACAATACATATTTTTATCTTTTACTGTTGTCATTGTATCGGGATTCATGCCTATTTCAATAAGCAAAGCAAATCACGCAATGAATGCTTTTTAAGGTGAACAAAATGCCCATCGATATATATGCGATACAGTTTGTTAAAAATACTTGCGGTTTTTAGTCGGAGGAGCTGAAACAGCAGGTTAGTATTGTTAATGTTTATTCATGATATCATACAATTTCACAAACTGACTGATTACATTACAAGCTTAGCAAGCATCATTTTCGACATTTTCCCACTTTTCTATATCCACTTTGATTTTCCCACTTCTCTTTTGGATGTCCACACTTCTGGCTCGAAGCGTCACTAACGTGCCCTCGAAGGATGAAACACCTACTGATACAGTTTTAAAAAGGTGTATTTCCACCTGCCTGTCACGTTTTCTAATTTTTTCTTTGTTTTCGAATAGAGAATGCTGTATTGGTTGTTCATTTATCCGACAAGATATTAATGTTTTAAAGTCATAAAAGAAACTTGTAAGAAGAATCCGAAACTTAAATCAGCGTTATTAAATACCTCATGAATCTATAAAACGTACCAGTTGGGGGACAAAGTGATAGCCCTGAAATTACGTCAGCCAATCCCGTGACTTTGGAAATGAGCCCCGTGAATGAGGTATTAACAGCAAATGTTGGTGATGCAATTTCCTGTAACTCAGTCAAGCCCGTCGTGTCAGCGGCGTCAGAAATAGCAAATGTTACAATGGTCACATTATTAGCCTTAATAAGGTCTGCTTCATTTGAAGTTTTTTCTGGAAATGTCGATTCTCCATCACTCATTAGTACGACAATGTTCGAGACGTTTGCTCTGTCGCCGTTTTGCGGGGTGAAAACCTGTTCGCGTGCATATTGTAAAGCGACGTTAGTATATGTATTTCCGGGTGTGTAACTAGTTGCCTGAACGGCAGCCAGAACGTCAGCAGAGTTGTTAAATGTGTTGAATTGGAATTGACTATGAACAAGCGTTTCGAAAGTCAGATATGCAATCTGGACATCATCAGGACCGATGGTAAATTGCTGGATTACTTGAGATGTAAAATTCTTCTCTGTCTCAAACCTTTCATCAGTAACACTGTTTGACGAGTCCACGAGAAACAACACGTCAGCCACAATCTTACTGCAAGCTATTAAGATGACAATACGATCTATTAGGACTAGTCTAGAATAACTATTTACAATATATATATATATATAAATAACTTCATTGTATTTTTTCAGTTTATCTTGCAGAATTTAAAACTATTATATACAGGAAAATGGTTTTTCATAACGGTAATGATAAAATGATGTTATCGTTATATCGGCATCAATTCAATAGTAAATCCACACTGATGAAACAGCATTTGAATTTCATCGGAAACCAAATAAAGGCAACCAATAGCGGACAGATATACCGAGCACCATTCATCAAGTATTAATCATAAAACGTGCATGAAAGGTAATACTATGGCGATATTACTTCCAAGGGTTTTTGAAATGTTTCAAGTAAACGTAAACCGTTGTTAAAGGAGCTTAGTTACTTGCCGGGAGTAACTGTCGTAGTAGGAGGGGGCGTGGTTGTAGTTGTGATAGTCGTAAGGGTAGTCGAAGGTGTTGTTGTTGGAACTACGGTGACAGGAAATATTTAAGCTTTGAGTCACCATTGTTTTGTTGAATTCGTGAGTTAATATTTATTACTATGGTATACAAAGTTGAATAATTCCTGACAAAAATATGTATTAATGATTCCAACCAAATATTTTTCTTCTGATAATTTAGATATTACAAACAGGTAATTATCAACCATTATGTTTAAAAATCAGTTGATGGTTAATTTTTGCATTTTTAATAAATGGATTATCATACAACAATCGTATTTGTTACGCAGTGAAAAAAAAGTTGAATATCGTAAGTAAGCACATACCTGGAGTGGTGGTTGGACAGGGAACGAATCCAGATATCTGATCAATCATGCCTTTAATTTGAGACGGTAGACCAACTGTCGTAATGTTTTCATCTTGAATCGAGAATGATGGAGATGCAATATTCTGAAGTTCAGTTGAATTCTCTGAAGCAAATGTGATTATGGTGACGTTCCTATTCTGTAAACGTTGCACTACGTTATCAGCGTTTGAAGCATATATGGAATCACCGTTACTGATTACTAAAACAATGTCCGTAGCATTTTGCCTGTCTCCGTTTATAGGCTTGAAGACTTCTTCAGCGAATTCTAGTCCCAATCTTGGCATCGATACTCCAGGCGACGATGTTTGAACAGTTTGTGAAATCTCGTTAACGATTTCACTAACGTTGTACCATTGGTTTAAGAAGAAACTGCTGTGGACTTCTGATGAATATGTAGCAAAGGCAATCTGGACATCGTCTGGACTGATGGGTAACTGTTGCACTATCTCCGAAATTAAGTCTTTCTCCTGTTGAAACTTTACACTGTTAACGCTTGACGAAGAGTCCACGAGGAATAAAACATCAGCGACTGTTTTGTTACAATCTGTCGACAAATTGCGCAATATATTTTGCATTAGATATGTAACATTTTAAAACATCAAACCATTACAAGCTGTATAACTATATGTTGATGTAAACTTTAAAAAAAATAAAGCAATGTTTTTCCTTTCATTTTGCTTCACTCATTTAAGCGCTTAGTTCAAAAGGATGAAGAGGATACACAACGAGTGGTTGTAGTTTGTAGTATCTCGTTCACTCGACCTACTTCTTTTTCGAAAAGTTACAAAAAAAGACACGCTTAGCGAGTGTTTTTTGAAAACAGAAAAAAGTAACTAATGAGAGTGAATGAAATGTAATAAACAAAAATCGATGAACCACGTCATTAAAAAATAGTCCCGGTCAAAGATCATCGCGTCAGCCAATTAATTGAAAAACATCCACCTATTGGGGAAGAAATATATTTTCAATGTGCACGAATTGTGATGCTTTTATCTGAAGTCGATACAGAAGAGATAACTTGCCGAGATCAACAGGAACCGGTGTTGTTGGAGCTGTAGTTGTTATCATTGTTGTTGTTGATGTCGTTGGTGGCAGGGTGACTTAGGTAAAATTAACAAACAGATACGATTAAAAAGATCAGAATGTTTTCTTTTCCTACTTAAAAAACCCATCTTAGACAGAGGAATTAATTTCTTGGAATAAAAACCTGCATGGAAAGGGTGTCTAGAAAACAACGTTTCACATTAAACTCTGAAATGGATTGTTTAAAAGCTTAACATCTATCAAACAGCCAATCTACTACTGCTACTTTATGAAACCGCTACTATTTCTTGCAAATGCCTAATTGTTTATAATACTCTGATTCCATAATTAACAAAAAACTAAAGTTTAACGAATTCCAGACGTATCAACAAACATTTTATAAGAAAGAAAAAAAAACTACGATGTATGTAGCTGTTCTTGAATTGAAAAGAATGATCATCATTCTAAAAAAAATAACGATTTAACATAAAATCAACACAAACGAAAATTAAATTTCATTTCACTATAATCAGATTGATTTAGTGGAAATTATAGTTTGAAGTAATTTCATATTGATATAGACCTATGTAAAGAAACATACTGATACATCCTGTAGTCTGAAGTCCAAGTTCTGCCAGAATGCTGTTCAATTCAGAGTAGTCATCGACAGACAAATCATACGAAGGCTTTGATGCTATTGCAAGTAATTCGGCATTGTCAATCAAATTCCCTACGCCAATGGTAATGACATCGATTTTGGTCGTATTGTGGATTTCTTCTGCCTGTTTCATCGTCCCGTTTTGGTCAGAGGACTGACCATCGGTCATCAAGATGAGAACATTTCGGACGTCAGGTCGATCACCGTTTTCTGGTTGGAACATCACATCTCGAGCGTATCTTAAAGCTTTGTCCGTGAACGTATTTCCAGGAGTAAACCTGATATTTCTTATTTCGTTTTCCATGTCAACTTTGTTTCCAAAATCTTTCAGTTGAAACACATTATATATATCCGTTTGAAATGTGGTGATAGCGACTTGTGTGCCATCTGGACCGATGTCCAATGCATTGACCACATCCAGAACAAACCGAATCTGACGGTCAAAATTGACCTGCCCTAAGCTGTTGGAGGTGTCTAGAAGGAACACTATGTCGGCCCGAGTGACATTGCAAGCTGCAGTTAAAATATAACCGAACTGAATCAAAATATTGAAGATTCCTTGTGATCATTATATCCAACATAACATGAAGATGAATATTCATCACAAGTAATTTCATTAACATATCCTTTACTCAATGATTTCGCTTCAGTTTAACGAACATGGAAACTCACAGAATAACCCATGCATGAAATATGTGATATAAATACTAAATAAAGTACTGGTTAATCAGCCACGAGTTTTTCGCGAATGATATATTCAATTTTTACCAACATATGAGAAAATGTACAATATTCAAATCATATCATTAGGTTTGAGGTGAAAAAGATATTGTGCCAATGTAATATAAAAAAAACTATACCAAAAATGAATAATACTTTTTATATTCAGACAGAAGACCGCCAATGTACTTCATGTTGTGGCTGCAATAAAGATAACCATGATACGGATACGTAGACTGGTGCCGATAATTTGCGTCGAGAAAGCGAAGCAATTTTCCATAGCACAGAGCAGACACATTATATTGCCTTTCATTCATTTTAACTTACCTTTACTTTAATGCATCACGCTCCTCTGTATCAACTTCAGTTAAAAGCTATTTTGTCTATCTGAACTAAGCGCAATAAAATCGCGATATATCGCAAAACAAATTACATCACAGTTAAGTAAGCAAACAAGATCAACCAATTAACTTCCTGTATAAAGCACATAGGCTGAAATACCACGGATTTCCATTTGCAAACCAAGCGCTAAAATCAAACGTTTTTGGATATATGCAACAAATAATCAGTGCGTTCTTACACTGGCGAAACGGAAGATCAATTAAAAACTCAGACAATTAAAAAATGAATCGAATGACTTTTTGTTTGTAGGTAAAACATATCTTACCTACATTTATTTGTGTTCAATATTCATGGTTATTCTTCAACATGACACAGATATATAAACACGAATATCTTACACCAACATACGATGGACCATCAATAAAAATAATAAATAAATAAAAGAACACGAATCAGTTTTTTGTATTTTTAATGAATCAATATTTGTTCTTAAAACTAAATTAAATTAAATGCTGTATTAGTAAAAATAAGACACATATGCATAAGCATTTTTTTCATTTTTGCTTTTTTTAGTAATAAGGTCAACATAATTTCACTACATAAATATTCAAAAAATAGAAATAAGTATGCATGATACCCAAGTAAAATGATTTAAATGTAAAAAAAAAATACATGTCAAGTTTTTAGTAAAACTGGTGAATACAAAAATATCGTGACTTTACTCCCATTATCGTGATTAAAATGATGTTATAATTGTTTTCCTCCATCTTAAGATTATCGTACAAAAGATAATTACCTCACGATTACCAACATATAGAAATCGCATTTCTTACGTAATATTCGAAGAAGAAAGTTTCATGCATTTTTGACACTACACATATTGTAGTTATTTTGATTCGGACAATGTATTTGTGAGGAAATGTCGTAGATACCATGCCTTCTATAAGGATAAAGCATTCTGATTAACCGTGTAGCGTATGTTATTGACTCTTTCTGAATCTTTCATAATATTCGCTTTTGCCTTGTTTCAAACCATGTGTGTGAAAGGGATGATAAATAAGGACACATTTGGTACGTAAGTTTATCATGTAATTTCACCAGCACATACAATATTTATAACACGTTGTCAGCGTGATACTATTTTCTATCTCTAATACAGTTTACGATATTCGTCTTTATTGAATGCATCCTGACAAGATATGATTTCTCATTTGATCCACACATGCATTTTATTTAATAAATCACATGCTTTTTACCTCTGTTTAGTAAATTATTCTTTGATATTAATTTAAGACCCATTTACAATCATTAAAGTTCAAACAACAACAGAAAAAAACCCAATAACAATAATATTATAATAAAGGTGAATAATATCTAACCGGAAATAAGATATATCAAAATATGTATGGTAAAGACTAACGTATGCAAATCATCAAATATAAACAAAAAAGAAACCGTAACCCTTTTAAATATGAGTAATGTGTAATATAAGTACTATAAGAGATGAAATAAATAATTTAGTTTTAACTGATACATTTTGTGTATAAAAAATGCATTTAACAATAAAAGAAAAATCATTTATACCTGCAAATCGATTAAAATGACTTCCGTCTTTATTTGTTTGGATAAAACCGTACGTTCTATTTTAATCAACTGATGCATTTTGTCAACGAACTTAAAATTATCTTTGGGTAAAAACAATACAAATATTACATAACATAGGTAGCAGTGATGTCCACTTACCCGGTGTCGTGGTGGTGGTTGTCGTGGTGGTTGTAGTTGGAGTAGTTGTCGTGGTTGTTGTTGTGGTGGTGGTTGGTGCTGTAATGGATAAACACATCAGTTAGAATTTAAGTCACCGGAACAGCAATCAAGGAAAACCGAAGAGAAGAATAGTATGTAATACGTTGTTTGTCTTTTGTTTTTAGGGGTTTAACTTTCTCGCAACAGCCAGGGTCAGATGAGGGCAGGTGTGAATTATACACAAACAGCCAGGGTCATATGAGGGTAGTTGTCAAGGAGACACAGACCGCCAGGGTCATATGAGAACAGGTGTCAAGGAGACACAAACAGCCAGGGTCATATGAGGGCATGTGTCAATTATACACAAACAGCCAGGGTTATATGAGGCAGGTGTCAAGGAGACACAAACAGCCAGGGTCATATGAGGGCAGGTGTCAATTATACACAAACAGCCAGGGTTATATGAGGCAGGTGTCAAGGAGACACAAACAGCCAGGATCATATGAGGACAGGTGTCAATTATACACAAACAGCCAGGGTAATATGAGGCAGGTGTCAAGGAGACACAAACAGCCAGGGTCATATGAGGGCATGTGTCAATTATATACAAACAGCCAGGGTAATATGAGGACAGGTGTCAAGGAGACACAAACAGCCAGGGTCATATGAGGGTAGGTGTCAAGGAGACACAAACAGCCAGGGTCATATGAGGACAGGTGTCAAGGAGACACAAACAACCAGGGTCATATGAGGGCAGGTGTCAAGGAGACACAAACAACCAAGGTCATATGAGGGCAGGTGTTAAGGAGACACAAACAGCCAGGGTCATATTAGGGTAGGTGTCAACGAGACATAAACAGCCAGGGTCATATTAGGACAGGTGTCAAGGAGACACAAACAGCCAGGGTCATATGAGGGCAGGTGTCAAGGAGACACAAACAACCAGGGTCATATGAGGGCAAGTGTCAAGGAGACACAAACAGCCAGGGTCATATTAGGGCAGGTATCAAGGAGACACAAACAACCAGGGTCATATAAGGGCAGGTATCAAGGAGACACAAACAACCAAGGTCATATTAGGGCAGGTATCAAGGAGATACAAACAACCAGGGTCATATGAGGGCAGGTGTCAAAGAGACACCTATAGAAAAAATACAGAAAGATAGGGTTTTGACGAAAGTTGTAAGATCCAAAGTGTCGCGATTGGGACAAAATAGTTATTTTGGACCCTTCAGTATCCCCTAATTAGAAGACAAGGACAAAAAAATATGCAGGGAGCCCTGTAATGTGTCGCCATTTACGACATTCAGTGAGATATAGCAGGCATATTATGTTTTGTTTATTTATACACCAAGACATACGATTTCATTTCATAATAAAAAAAAAATACGAGCTATTTCATGTTTAAATCATTGTAGAATGTCCGTGGAAAGTCTAGGGGTGGTAACATGATATTGACGTGTATCATGTGACATTTTTAAACATAACACAGAAAGAACGAGATGATAGAAGAGAGAGAAAATGACTGAAAAAAAAGGAAATGGCAGAAAAGTAAACTTTCCTATTCTCATAAGCATTAAACAAAAGAAAAACTTCTCTTGACCCTGCAGAGAATCTTACGTTACATAGTATCAACAGTATTCTGGGTGATACGTCGAATCGGAGTTCATCTTCAGAAGAAACATTAAAGATGGATTCCTAAACCTATATATGAGATATAAACGATAGGGCGCAGATATGAAACGCGTCATTTATATTATGTGGGTGATTTAAGGAAGGAACATATACTTCATAATTACTCTTTGTTATGTACATATTTTGTGTTTAAGACTCCACTGTGATATTACAATACAAATTAAATAACCGTATGACTAACGGAATTATTCCAGGTTCTCCTCACAACTCACAGCACACCTATATAGAGGATACATCAATGATATTGGATCCATCAAAACTGAGGTCATGACATAACATTAATGGATTAAGTGGATTAAACAAATTCTCCCCACAATTAACTATAAAGACTTACGCTGAGTGGCACATGCTGAACGTCCAATTTGAGATTCAATTGTGCTGAGAGCTTTAAAATCAGGAACAGTAAAGACGAGTCCCGACTGTGAAGCAATTTCATTTAGTTCAGTGACGTCTACACCAGCTCCAATTCCAATGGTAATGACCTTGGTATCTGTGTTGTGGAGGGCGTTTGCCTCAATATCGGTTTGGTTTCTGTCCGTAGATTGGCCGTCAGTTAAAACCACGAGAATGTTGTTTGCTTCTGGACGATCACCGGATGTATTGGTGAAACTGTGTTCCCGGACAAACTTGAGAGCGTTGTCGGTCAGGGTGTTTCCGGGAGTGAATGTGATATTTCTAATTGCTTCTAAGATATCAGTAGCGTTTTCATACTCGTTCAAATCAAAAGCGTTATGAACATTAGACTCGAAGGTTACTGCGCTGATTTGAACGCCGTCGGTGCCTAGTTTTGGCACAAATTTTGTTACAAAATTTCGCACAAAATCCTTTTGTAATTCAAAATTTTGAGCCCCCTCACTATTAGAGGAATCCAGCAAAAATACAATGTCGGCCACACGGTTGAAGCAGGCTGAGAAATAAAAACAAATTCAAAAGCATTTGTCCACAAATGCGAAATCGACGGCAAAAGCAGACATCGTATTACACCGTCGGACAGACCAGCGTGACGACAGTAGAAGCAGAACAGCCAAAAACACTCATGGCAGACAATGACAAGCAATACATGCAACAACGCTAGGTGATGACTTCATTTGGACCATGGATAAGAAAGCCACAAACAACCAATGTGGTTAACCACTTCAATCCGCTCTCCGTTTAAAAGCAGCAGAAGTAAAGGGGTTAAATCAACAGAAACCTAAACGTTAGCACAATGTCAACGCCAAAACGCAACAAAAAGCACAGTTGCAACATATTGGTATTGTGTTTTAAGCGGGCTTTTGACAGTAATAAAGGAAAAATTGACATGGGATACACGGAAGCAACAATATTAATACCACAAATGAATATACATTATATAACATTATAATGTCAATTCAAAACTGACAATGTACGCGACAAGGTAAAAATTGTCCTGTATTTAAGAAAATACACTAATAATCACTTGAATTATAATGTGTTTAAATCACCTACAAAAAGAATGTTAGTATAAGCCTCGTATGGCATTCACATTCTGTAACTAGATACAATTTTCACTCACGGTTGTTGATTATTGATGGGTAACACCAAAGCCAAAGACTATCAGTGATAGTTTTCAATGTATTTAAAGAAAAAAACATTATTGCAATTTTACAGACATATGCTGCCAGTAATACTTAAGTAACCGTCTATTACTAGTGTCAATTCAATCTTAGTAAAAATATTTTCTGACATAATTGATAACATTATATATTGCAGTCTTACAAATAGTGTTTTAACAAGCATGTATTGATTATATACTAAATCATGCGAATAACTGTAGCAAATGAAATGTATCACTCACGTGGTTCGGTAGTGGTAGAAGTAGTGGTTGGTTCAGGAGTGGTGGTTGGAACTGAAATTAAATCAAAACGATGAATCACATATATTTATCTTATGAGTCCTGTTTGGTGAGCCAGCAAAATTTTGAAATAGTATTGTGTTTTATAAAATACAAGTACAGCCGTTTGATCACTTCGATACATTATTATATTGACCTTGCAAAAATAATCAGATTATAATTTTCTGGTTGATAAAACCGTGACATTAATCACTGATTATAATAGTTTTGTTATAAAATGACCATTTTGATTTTTGGAAATCAATAAATGCAAGCAACACATGAAGTTGTAATGATTTACTGCTTTGTATATCTTTTAAACACCACACAATCAACAGTTAACAAATGCATTAAAACGCATTAAGTACATATGTTCTATAATAATATTACATTTAAGCATTCGAAGTTATTGCTTGTTATGTTTCAATAGAATGCTGGATATTTGACACTGTCAAAAAATACTAAGGGGAGGTAATTTATAATGAATTGTTTTTAGAAACATCCAGTCGACAATTAGTGTTACCAGGTAGTTTCTCTCGATTGATCAATATGACTTCTTTATCGGAAAGTACGTGACACTATTTTAGAACAAAGTTTGATAAATATAGATTTGTTTCACGAGAGTGTGAATTGACTTTGATATAAAGTAACCAAGGTACGATACATGATGTATTTGTTGTAATATGCCTAAGTCTATTTACATTCATACGTACCAACAAAATACAAACATGCCTATGGAGGAATTTCATTTTACGAATCATAAGCAACCTATTACGATGGAATGCAACAAAAGCTTCTTGATGTACATTATACATATGATGTCTCTTCATAACCCGTAATTGAAGACGATCTCTAGATACTTCACTACCTTGAAAAGGAGGTTATTTATCTGGTAAGCGCTCTTGACTGAATCAAACACTTTAATGTCTAAACTGATCTAAAGCCATTGCAAACACACGTTTGAAGTGTCATTAAAATCTGTATGAGTGTGACGGCAACATTTTAGTGACTGTGACTCTTTTCAATATACATTATATAAAAATAATATGTCAAACTTAAGCAACATCAGAATTAGTACAAAGGGTGTAACGACTAAATGTTATTTCACTTAACAGTTACTTTGTTTTATTATAATGATTATCTTATTCTGAACTGCTCATTCACATCAAAACGTATTGGGCCAATAAATGATGATTAAAATTGGTATAAGTGTTATAAACAAATACATGTATTATATCAAAGTCATGATATACTCTCGAATAAAGCTTGATGTGATAAATTTGGCTATGGATAGCCATATCGTATGATACAGTTTTTAGATAATTTCGGATATCTGCTTTCTTTTACTAAGATATTTATAATTATAAACTATATTTTGAACTCAGTGGTTGTATGTTTTGTGTGATAATGCTATAAATCAAACAAAGAAATTCCTCACCAAAAACGACACAAGCCTGGGCGGAAATAGAGTTCTGGATACCGGCGAGTGCATCAAAGTCGGGAACTGTGAAAGCATTTGATGGATCGGAGGCAATAGCATTTAATTCAGAGATATCAATATCAGCTCCGATTCCGATGGTGATGACCTTGGTGGATGTGTTGTGAAGCATCTCAGCCTCATCAAGAGTACTGTTCCTGTCCGTAGAATGGCCATCAGTTAAAACGACCAGAATGTCTTCCACATTCGCACGATCGCCAGAAGAGTTTGTGAAACTCACAGTACGAACGAAGTTAAGGGCTTTCTCTGTTAGCGTGTTACCCGCTACGAATGAAATGTTTTTGATAGCGTCCAAGAGGTCTGTTTTATTTTCGTATGTGTCTAAGTTGAACTGGTTGTGGATGTCGGACTCGAACGTAACTACGCTAATCTGGATGTCATCGGGACCAATGATTAAGGAATTTGCAAACGTTGAGACGAAATCTTTCTGTTTTTCAAAATTGGCGGCTCCTTCACTGTTTGAAGAATCTAACAGGAAAACAATATCTGCCTGGCGGATATAGCATCCTGGAAAGACATAAGATACATGTTTCCGTTAATATAATGATACCATTTTATATACAACTAGATATTACAACGTAACGACTACCGAAAGCTGCATATGTTGAATACTGTTTGATTACAGTGTACAGTATTACCGCAGGGATGAAAAAACATAAGGAAATGAGGCTTACAATGAGACGGGACATACAATATCAAGATTACAAATAATTCAATAGTCTGGCAACACAAAAGCTATGTTGGTATACAATTGGTTCAGGACAGTCCTCGTGTTACATACGTTTTGTGGACGTTAAATTCCAAACATTTCTATGAAACTGATTGTCGTTTTTTGTTTTAGATTACAATTCATTAAGTTGAAATGTGGTCGTTTAAAAAAAAAAAAAAAAACAGAAATTTGATTCCCTTTTTGGACATCTGGAACAAATAGTTCGAATTCGCTATAATACAGATACAATTAAAAATGTAACTAATTAGGAAAACAGTTTATAAAACAGATCCTTGTTCAGCCTAAGAACGAAAATTGGTGATATTTTATGCATAGTAAAAGAATTTTAAGGTTTTATGTGGATGTGCCATCTACAATAAATATGAATTCATAAGAAAATATAATGCACACTATCAGTGTATATCTCAATAGTATCAATACATTACGTAGTTGATGGTTAAAAGGTTAAAAAAATCATTGTAAGGAGTCATCGAAATTGCGTGCACTTCCATGAACTTAAAACTTAGAAAAAGCAATTGTTAATGTCGACTTATTAATAGCAAACTGCATTCTAAGCTGTGATGCTAAAGAAAAGTAAATCTAAAAGTACGTTCGGAAAAACAAAATGGACATAAACTCATATCAAATTTAAAGTGATATTAAATAAATCCATAATTTAATCGAGTCGGTAAATATTGGATTTGATTTTTTTAAATTAACATGAAAAACACGTATATAATGAGCCGGTGACTCTGTTGAATCGGTTAGAGTCTTGGGAACAAATTTGCATTCACCATATGTTGGGAGCCTACATACTGATAACGTGACCACTGTATGTCATTACGCCTTCGTGTCAAGGTAGACGGTACTTAAGCGTGGAGATAGCTATCATTTCTAGGTCAGTGCGGCCTACATTATGTATAATATGGAGCATGACCTGTGGTGTGATGATCGGTGTAATTGGTGTAATATATGAATTTATGTTAACATTTAAGTATTGATAGACGTCCACACGTTTAACCACTAGGTTGGGTTAAGAATGGTTTTATGTCCTTTCGTGTCGATGATAAGATCATTTAAAGATGCTGGAATCACTATCAGGAGAAATGGAAATTGTAAAATAGATCTTCTACCCTCATTACAAAAAATGCAATCTTCACTTTTCCCCATTGCTCTGATATTACACTGAAAAACTGAAACTAGAAACGGCAGCTTGTCACCCCTCCCATCCGGATATTTAGAACAGGTTTAGAAAGGGAGAACCCAACTTCAGTTACCTATTACGGGCCAAGCAAAGGGAGTTTACTCCCTGCACCACTGACTATTCATTTGAAATAAAAACAAATATAATGTAAAGTTTTGTTTTCATTATTCAGTAGCTATTATTGAATTCATTTAAGGATTGAATCTTGATTTGGTCGATTTCATGGGGTCATGTATTGAGTTGCTCTTGAGACAAATTTAATGAACTGCGAAGTGTTAAACTGGTCAAATTCATGAGCAAATGAAACAGATTAAGTTTGGTAGTTTCATTGAGTCCAACTTGAGTAGAAATAGAAATATAGGTAAATGTGCAACGTTTTGTATTCATTATTTAGTAACTGTTCCTGAATTCATATGTAAATGTGCAACTGGTGTGTTTGATTATTCATTATCGAAAATCATTACCAGTATGTACATAATTCCCTATGAAATAAATAAACGTATTCAATAATATCACCTTACTTTCAGGTCCAACGCTGAATTTAATACCATTCATCATATGATTGAGTACTCTACTTATTTACGAGATCATCATTCACTATCAAAAGTATTTTGTTAATTTGAAAGGATTGTTAATGGCACCATTCCAACTTTCGAAACTTACCGACTAAAAACACACTCATAGGACAAAAATTTGATCACTTAATAAACTATATTGAATTATGAACCGATGAATATTTCATGTTATGCATTGTATGATTCAATATAGAATCTTTAACTTTGAAAACAAATTCGATACATCTTTTTTCACCTTACCACATTAAAATGTCGTTTAATCAGTGATATCGCGGTCTATCACAACTTTAAGAAACGGATGCATCAGTTATAATCCATGTATCCTACAGAGAATCCGTTGATTTTGAAACTTTGATGTGTTTGATTTTTCATTTTCTAGCAACAACTATAATGAATGTATCATGAGCTACCGAAATAGTTGGCTTTGCCTAAGTATTTCGCTAGGATATAGATCTACCTGGGAAAATCACGGATTATACAGTGGAAGGAGATGGAATATCTCCAAATTAACTAATGTATTTATACTAAATCATTATTCTATAGACCTTTAAAAATGAGCATGAAAGTTCTTCACAAGTAGCATTTTATCTGTTCTAATGGTGTAAAACCAATTGCTTAGCATACAAGCAACACTAGTGTCAAATATTGGCTATAGAGGATTGGCTCATTCGAATTGTAGTAACAAGAAGTAAGAGGGTATACGTTATAACGAAACATCTTAATTCGAGGTAACTACACGTTGCATCACTTTTCGAGCAACATAACAATAATAATTCTTAACATTTTCAATATTTTGTTTTTAACTCAATTAAACATAAATGAAATGCTAGTGTAACAGTATATTCTTACCTGGGACTACTGTTGTTTCTTGGGCTGCAGAAAGGCTTATCACTACTAAACACACTAAAGACAGGAGAGGGGCCATGGCGACCATGCGAGACGGGACTGGATCAAATTCTGGTACCTAACTATTGGATACGTCTGGTTTTCTGCTAGAAGGCCATGTGACATTTATCAGGACGCTTATCTAGTATGCGACATTATCGCATGGGTCAGGTGGTGTAGATAAGTCACATACGTCAGTTTAAGTCGGTAGAATCTTCGACAACTTGGTGCAATAACGCAAATTGTGGTCTAGCCGGTGCCAGGTAGACCAGTGCCATATATCTATGGACACCAAGCAGTGCCTAACACAAAACTCAACCCAGTGACCTAGTTTAATTATAGAGTACATATATTGTTCTTACCATATACCCTCTCGACGTATCATCAAATGTATTTCACCCGAGAAGATGTTTTATAGCTTCAACATAAAAAAATATACCATTAAATATACTTCCAATTTCTTTCAGTGATACGGTAATTCATGAATATGTCGCGTACTATATATATTAGTCATAAACAACACTACTAAATGATCAAACAATCCTATTAAGAAAACGCATAGAAGCAGCATTATAAGGAGAACATGAACATTTTAACATTTTGACTGATGTAAGTTAAACGTTGATCAAACTCGCGGGGAGAGGTGCGCACGCATCACAGCTAATGTTGCCCTATGTAAGCACCTTAAACAGAACACGTTTTTTTCCCCTTGTCTTTATTTCCTAGTTTACAATGTTGTACATGCTCAATAATCATTAAAAATGAAAGTGCACATGCCTTCTGTATTACGGCAGGCCATTCATGTTTCCCGTAAATTCGATGAGGCCATGCAACTGGTAGTTCATTAACGCATTAATATCATTTACACCGTTAAAGATTTTCGCACACTGTATCTTCTAAATCACTCTTTTTCAACGGGGTATCTGGAATCAATGGAAGATATCAATATCCACATAAAAAGTCCTGTGTATCTAATTGATTTGAACTCTTCATTTCAAAACAGATTATTTGTTGTCGGGGAAAGGTCCAATTACAGTGTTTTTGTCGCGGAAACCATCCAGGTGCATAGCAATATCTACCTCAAGTTAAGTTAAGTTGAGTTGGTTTCCTATCTTAAAAGCCTCTGTTCATAATCTTTTAAATTGGATACACACGTTTGTAAAAAAAAAAATTGCATCGATATAAATATTCCCGATATTATAATTTCTCTGTCTTTCAAGTGTCGAAAGGCGACATAGAAACAAATAAGCATCACTAAACGAATGCCACGGATCGTAATGAATTACATTTGTTACTTGCAGATAATGCTCAACACATAATGTCTTGTCTATAAAGTTTTCAGTTATATGTAAGTTGGTAGATTCAATATTTTCTTAATACCACGGCCTCCATCATTGCCATGACAACCGATCCCGGCATCGATCAGGAATGCGGTGAAAAGTGAAGTAAAACTTCATATCTGGTATTATTTGATGATGTTGTGTTATATCATAGTACTATTACGCTGAATTTTCATAACTAGACACGACAGCTTGTCACCCATCCCACCCGGTCATAAATAACATGTTTAGAAAGGAAAGTTCCCAAATTCAGTCACCTATTACGAGCCACGCAAAGGGAGTTTTTACTCCTAGTATCACTGAGGATTCATAGAAAATAAAAACAATTATATAGTAAAGCTTTGTACTCATGATTACGTATCTATTCCTTAATGCACATGTTGATTGTCTACCCCCTGTGTTCCTTTTGTATAGGACTTAAACATTTTACTTTTATACCGGCCCGCATCATCAAAATCCATTTCAATCTGATAGCTCGGCCTTCCAAAACATTCGAACCCGTAACTTTAGCTGTTGACAGGACGTTAAACAATACAAAACAGAACAAAACTATCTTCAGGCGAATTCGACATTACATGGCATTCCTTAAATTACCATAGCTGTAGATAGGACAGTAGATTTTCTCATCAATTTTCAGACATCAGACATCGAAAACGACCAAAAACACTTGAAATACAAAATGCAGTGCAGAAACAAAGCGGAGGTTGTAAACACTGACGTAATAGGAATGTTGAAGTTTCATCAAAGTATAACAATGTTTATTACATTTTTACCAGTGAAATATCAAAAATTATTCATTCCATAAAAGTGATATTTTTCACTAGTGAAAAATATCACTTTTGCTGATTTGACAAATCAAATTAATGATTAGAAAATACCAAAATAATTGACCAATCAGAGAGCCCGACATATATGTCATCACCTGGAAAGAGGAAACTACATTTTTTGTATGCAAACTTTCGCTGTAGGCCTAGTTAGCATACGGGGTAGGTTTTTCGTTGATAAAAAATGTAATAAACAGAATATCTAACAGTGTCTTCAGTAATACCAAATATATTTCACTCGTGTGGCTAATATTTTGATATTTTTCACTCGTGCTGCGCACTCGTAAAAAATATCAAAATATTAGCCCCACTCGTGAAATATATTTGGTATTACTGAAGACACTGTTAGATATCCTCTATATATTTTACATGAATACACTAACGAGCCATATCATTTGGCGCATCATTAAACAATGTTGTGGTTGGGCAGGAAACCAACTCCTTTAAACACTCGCATAAGGATTACAAGATAACAAGAACGGTAACAAAAAACTACAAAGTACAGATTCCATATCGCGAACGTTATCAAAGCATCACAAGGGATACAAATCCCCTCAAGAGCGTAATTGAGGAACAAAACAATTTGTCTTTAAATGATAACGGTAACCTTGTCCTTAATGCTGTAACCCTGAATTTGTATCACGTTTGCAGTAACCTTATCATTCATCATATAAAACTTTTGATTAAATGCATATAATGATAATAGTAATGAAGTCGCTAGAGCGCTATAAAGGAGTTTCTGAGCAAAGTAACGGTGAACTTCTTGATTCGTACAACCTAAAACACAGACAGATAGAGGTATTTCCATATTTGACCACTAAAGCTTGCTCGAACTCTGTTTAAAACAGAAGTAGTTAAATGATCACTATAGCGCTGAACAATGGTAACGACCAAATTATTTCAGTAATTTAATCAAGCTTTATTTTATTTTACAAATTAAGTTCATCACAAACATCTTATAGAATAAGGATTCAGAAAAGGAGGACAGAACAATTGGTCTTTGAGTCCTAATCAAACTGCATCTGTCGACACACTGTGCTGTTAGTTTCTCGGTCAGGATCAAGGTCAAGGGGATATTATCACTGGAAACAAGCTAATAAATATCAAACAGACTTTGACATGTTAAGATAGCGGACGGGAGAATCGGAGACACAACTATCTACAAATGGAAATTCATTGAACATGAAGGAAATCTAATATCACAATTTCTAACCCATGAAAACAAAGAGAAAAAAATAAACTGTAGGAGCCCGTGTCTGTACTAAAGCGGTATAAAGAACGTATAATTATGTTTGTAGTTAATTAAGAAATATCCAGATATGAACATATTAAGAACTTGGTTATTTTTCCGATTTCATTGACATTCGTGATAAATACTTTCGAGTCCCGGATATGAAAACTCTTTCCAGTTACGTGGATTAGAAAACAATATTTAGCTACTTGAAGGAAATCTATTCATTAGACTTTGATGTCTTTTACCAAAAATAACTGTTGAGGGATTGGTGATATACTGAATAACAGTTAACGTTGAATATATATCACAAAGTTCATATAATCTATTCGTTATATATACATATATATATATTAACGTATTTATCATAATGATCTAAATATACAATACGAATGCTTTTAACAATGGCCAATTTTATCTGATTTTAAAGTCATAAAACAAAATGGTAATAACCTGTTTTGCCCTAAATGACACTAATTGTCGATGGACCGTAAAATACAAACAAACAAACAAACAAACAAACAAAAGCTTTCAAAACATTTACACAACCACTGAAGACTTTCACCGTTTAGCACGTTAATGTTTCCATACAAATTATCATAATTACAACGCGAATCTGCACCTGTTTACCGAGGTCTGTGGTCCATGAAGAAGTCGATCCCTTGTTTTCGTCTCCACACAAATGACTAAAATTACTATCTTAACCTGCACCTGTTTAACAAGTCTTGTGGTAAATGTACGGGAGAAGTCGGCCCCATGTTTTTGGTTCCATACAAATTAGAATTACTACATTACTACATGAACTTACACCTATTTACTCAGTTCTGTGGTCAATGTACGGATGAAACAGGCCCCATGTCTTTGGTTCAATACAAAGTAGAATTACTGCATGAACTTGCACCTATTTACCTAGTGTTAGGGGTCATTGTACGGAATAAATTAACGCGTGCAAGTCAGACGTAAATATTTACATTGTAACAACGTCATCAAATCGATAAGATTTTATCTAGTGTGTTCATGGTAAAACTAACGAAATTGGTCTGACGACCACCCCTCACCTGTATAGCTTTATGGTAAAGCTTGTATTCTTTTTCAACGGAACAGTACTTCTAAAAACGACATAAAAGCGACATAATCGCTCCATCATTCATACCGAGCATCCTTTATCTATTGCTATTGTGATAATTGAAAGGTATTTGTTGTCTTTATATGGACCATGATGGGGCTTTTAGTATTACTTTTTCAAAAATAAGTCGGGGTATTAAAATCAGAAATATTTGTTTGGACTAGAATACATATGTTGTAAGGTTTTTTGATGTCGTCAAAGGTAATCTAGAAACACATAAACTATTTCACGATAATATGCGAAAATCTAACTGAAGGAAAGGCTAAAGTATTGTTTGATATCCTATGAGCAGCTCAGGTCATTCAAAGATGGTCTTCTATGTGCGAGAGGGATTTGTGTAGTGAATTCGTGTTTGTCTCCTTGTGAAGGGATACATTTTAAAAGAGGCGAAAAGATAAGATCCCAAGATTAGACCTCCGTGCATCGGTGGCAGCAGCATGATGCCAGTCACGAGTCCCGTCCTCAGTCACCACCACCCATCGTGTTCTGTAAAATGGCCGGAAGCAGACAAGAGACGTAATTATGACTCACTTTAGAAGTATTAACTAAGAAGACAGACATCGACATTTCAACGATTTTGTATATGCGCTCAAAAAATATTACAAATACTTTTTCCCATTTGAGGCCTGCCTCTCATTTGGACCCGCCTCTTGGGGAATATACTTTTAAGTAACGCTTTCATTCGTTCCGTTTTTTTTGCTTTCGTAAATCTTTTAAAAACCATGATCCTACTTGCGAGTTATTACTTTTCTGTGTCAGACAAAGGGTAAGTCAGGTCAGAGTTGATTTATGTACATACCTAAAACAAAGGCATCCAGAGGCAGCAATATGTATTTAAGGGAACCTCACTGCGCCGCGGGGCGGTGTTTGTATTTGGTATATTTTTACACCTGTTAAGGGGCATCTAAATAACAAGGCCAGTGTTATTTTCACAAACCTACACATCATAACTCTTGCTTTAACAGAAGTAATTTATTGATTAAAATATCCCTTGCTGTTGACATGTAATTAGTTAAATTGTTTGTAAATGTCGGCAAAACATTTGAAATAATGCTTTGTTCAACATTTTTATAATATCTAGATTCCTTATGCAACATAAAATGGCATTACGCTTAGAAATGTCTGTAGCACGCAATATGGATTTAATATAGATTTGACTGTATTTATAGCATTTGTATTTTGTCCTGACCTTGAAACGAAGTGAAGATTGTGAATTAGAGTACTCAAATACTCAAATGTGGTATAAAGGGAGGTTCAGACAAACGCTCCTACTAGTCATGAAGACATCTGAACATAGTGAGAAAGATGTCGTCCCTTAGGAATAGCTGAACTGTAGAGTAAGGATTTCCTTTCAGAAATCTGCTCAGTTTACCTTAATTCTAGTGATTGAAATATTTTGCTGCAAAGGGCCCTCTTTCCATTCGACTTATGTGAAAGTAATGCTCTCAGATTCAAGGAATATATTTCCTATGCATTGGTCAGCGGTGCAAATGTTTTAATTAGAACTCTGTCATACAAATCATGCTTGTCATATTAAACGCATCATATCCTCTTTCAATGCAGTGATATTTTTATACAGAGTGTAGCACTGCGATTCGAACTGTTTGCCATTACGGTTTTACGAATGGTGACGGGAATATAAACTCTTAAGATAGAGGCAGCAGAAGCAATCCTTGCTCCTTTCCTGCAAGAGAGGCATGAACCTTAGCTTGAATGTAATTGAAAGGAAAACGTATCTTTTTTGTTAAAACCAATGACTTATGAACTAAAGGAAACTTCACCCAAGTCTACTACTGGCCACATATGACCATACTAATCCTTAATTATGATCGACATTATGATATACTTTTGGCGGATGTTCACAATGAACTGAGACGCTTACCCTTCTGGAATTTCTGGTCATATAATTCTTTGACTTGTTCAAAGGTCTCTATGCAATTTTATTTTGGTTGTATGTTTGACTTGTTTATCGATTATGAGTCTGAATTAGCCGCTTACGTTATCCTGTCGGTATTCTCAGTTGTATTTATAAAACCATCGGACATTAAATATAGACAGGTATTGGTAGTTACTCTCTATGTATATTCGTTTTCATTTCATTTCAATCCTTGCAAAAGAGTTATATACAGACAAATACACGATTTTAAAATATTCATAGAGGTTCTACGAGCAAATACAGTTTAGTAAAATTTAGTGTCATTCATTAACAAGTTGAATGAATTTACGCTTTACGACGACAGAAGGGAGGTAACACTTTGATATTCTGATGAGATTTAAGTATGTATTAAGACGTTCAAGTATCCTCAGTGTTGTAGAGTATAAAACCCATTGATACTCCCTAGGACTCAGACCATCAATTTCCATAGCCTGTCACTGGCATTTGTCTTTTACCCAGGTGATTCTTGGATTTCTATCTCATAAAATTTGAGTATTTATAAGGATTGGATAAAGGGTATACAGGTATAGCAAAGCACGCTGGGTCAATTTTTAATTTTCCTAATTTTCGTTTGTAAACAGTGTTTTGATTAGTCAAATCAGTAAAAAAAAAATATCAGAAAAAGTGGTATCACTTGATAGAATGAATAATTTTCGACATTTCACTTGTCAAAATATATCTATATATAAGCTCACTTCCAAATCTTTATTATGACGTCATTATTATAGTGACGTCATAATTGTCACGTCGGCGATAACGAAAGTGACTGTTGAAAAGGCTGTTCCGTCTTTGACGATAATAAGTTGTTCATTCATTATCAGAGTAAAATTCCTGGATATAGTCTTTCAAATTCGTTGTCAAATGTAAATATATAGCGCGCTTCATTAAAGTTGCCTTTGTCCAGTTGGCATTCATCAGCCCATAACTTCCAAATGAAAGCAGTTCAATGCTTAAATGAATCACTCATTATATCACTGTTAGGTATGATATGGCTGCTACGTTATGATTCATACAATATCATTTCCGAATAATTCAGCTTATGTGATTTCTAATTTCCAGCGTACTGACCTTACATAGAGATATGTGATTCCGATATTCCATGGCCAGGTTTGATTCTACATAACGACAAATAACAATACGCTGAGGTTGAATAAAGTTAAGGTATGCAATACTATACATTATTACCATAGTTTATAGGTGAGTAAATAAAACGACGGTAGTAATAGTTTGTATTAACAATCAATCAATCAATCAATTTGTTTATTAAAGTGTCATACATCACAATTACATTGTACAAGTATATAGTTGCAAAGTATAAAACATAGTTTATATCGCGGTCAGTTATCAAAATATAGGTTATGCTATCAGTTTGTGACATGTAGATAAGGTACTAACAGAGCATGTGGTACAGAGGAATCTTCTAAGATACCCCATTTATCTCTAATACTGTAAATATTTTCAACCATTATCAAACATGTGGTATAGATACATTTGCAGGTATACAAAAACCATAATTGGTTTAGGATCACTTGTTATGATGAATAACATAGGGTATTCTGGACATGGTAATAAGCTTAAGATTCGTCGCGTACAAGGTTGTAAAGTGTACTCCCTGTATACATGTAGATAATATATATATATAGTAACCATGGAACAATTATTGGTATATTTGGCATTTAACAAATGAAAAAAAATCCTACTTAGACAATTGAACAGATTCAATCAGATATTCACCATGTGGCTTCTGTCATGATCAGCGTAGTAAGAATTTTTTCAAAAACGGTTTTGTTTTAAGTTTCAGTTTCGAATGATTTGGTGGAAAGGAAACAATTTTAAGCATACAATAGACTTAACGGTTAATTCATATTCACGGAATGATAAGAATTTTGATGGTTGGTTAAGTTTAGTAATGGATAACGTCCTATTCCTACCCTTCGTACAAGCGGCATGCGTGTGGTAAAGGTCTGTCTCCATGTGATGACACGGAACCAATGCTGACTTGCTGTTGTATAATTCTTTTAAACAAAGGACATCAAAAGGCTTTAAGCATTATATATCTTTATTAATTACGAAACAGCCATCAAATTAGAACGCATCCGACAGCTAGTCTCCTGCAAAATGAAAAATAATTAATTCAATATTCTAGGCAATGTGATTACAGACTTTTACGGTAGATCTTTAAATGATATCGATTGAGAAACGTGATACTGTTGTAATAATGAAAGTAAATCTGTAAACTTTATTTATTTTACAACAATTTCAACACTTTACAACAACTGTGAAACAAGTTATATCAAATTAGTATAATCACTCATGTTGGCCGGTATGGAAACGCTCAAAGGTTCTTACTGTGGGAGGAAACAGTTTACAGTAGATAAGTGCAACTACACTATATTACTCAACTATTGTCATGAAACTATGTAGGTATATATGAACAGTGTTTGGTTTGGTTTGGTTTATTTTGTTTAACGTCCTATTAACAGCTAAGGTCATTTAAGGACGGCCTCCCGTGCGTGCGAAATGCATGCGTGTGGTGAGTGCGTATGTGTGTTTTGGGAGGCTGCGGTATGTTCGTGTTAAGTCTCCTTGTGATAGGCCGAAACTTTTGCCGATTTATAGTGCTTCCTCACTGAAGCATACTGCCGAAGACATCCAGCAGGACACCCCACCCGGTCACATTATACTATGAACAGTGTGAGAGCACTATCAAAGAATATACCACTATATGGAAGACGATGTGTTTGTATCACTGAAGGTATTTAGTTTGTTAGTACATTCTCAACGTCCCATCAACACTTATAACCAATCAAATCAATATAATGTTACACTCACATCAACGTATTGCCGTCTGTCAGCCTAATAGATGTCCGTAATTATGTACGGCTTTTTCAATTAACTAAGAAAAGACAAATTGAAAAAAGGTGACACATCAATAATATATATGATATTTTCATTGTTTAATGCCTTCTAGGACTCACAGTGGAGCTAAGAGATTAAGATGCAATGCTTAAGCAACAGGACAATGAGATGAATTACAATTCCCTACCGGATATTAGATTATTTACATACACAGATGATGAATAATGATGAGGTCAGAGTGATTGCTAATAACACTTCACACAGCCGCATGATCACCAAGGTGAACACATGCCACCAGGTATGAATTTTCAGTGATAAGTAGTGTCGAAGATAGAAGATTGTACTAAAAACACATAAGATATTTACAACTTCCAGTAGAGTCAAATGCTCTACACTAAGTCATAAAGCTGTTTTTTCCTTCTTTGAATTGTGAGTAATGCCAAGCCTAATTTAGGCATCAACTTCGAATGAGGGAAAATCTGGAATAGATCGAATGAAGAAGACACCACAAATGCACATTTTTTCAGCAAAATGTTTTTAACAATATCCTTATACGATAAATGAACTATGATAATACAATACAAAGCCGAGAACATCGAAAGAGGTTATTTTTTCCTCTTTTGGTCGACAAGTATATGAAATTAATATAGCCGAAAATCCTTTTGGTAAGCTATACCTATCCGAATATAACGATACTTACCTCTGCATAAAATGTGTCGAACTCATTTCGACTGACGGTGTTGTCGCCTAAAATGAAAGGTGTTCTTTAATGTTCATTTCCATTAGAACAAGTACATATTATTGTATTTCACAGGTCTGGAATTCTCAATATAGTAACATTAGAAAATGTAGAAAACTAAAAGAATATTTTATCCTTCTAAATATCAAATTTTATTGAGAATGTAAGGTGAACGGTTCTACAAAGTATATTGGTTGTAATTTTCATGTTTTTAACGACTAATCAACACACAAAAAGGTCATTCATCTCAATAAAAAGGAACTCACTATTGCATTTCAATGGTATTCTTGGTTTTTGAGCGGCAGCAAATATTTGATTTTAGCAAATGCTAAGGCTACATTGATAAGTTTTCAATCAAATCAGTAAATGATGATCATCAGAGATTATTGTTTAAATAGAGAAAAGAAGATAAAAACAAATGATCGCTCTAGATTTGAAATTACCAGCCGATAGATCATATCTGGTCAATATGATTACTGTATTGCAGAGTAAATGGTTTAAGTGATGCGTTGTGAAAACGAAAGGTAAAGGTCAAAGCTATGCAACAGGGGAAGCAACCGATGCCGAATGTGTCGGCCGTGTCAGTGGACTTTAGATAAGTAGTAGGATACATCTGGGTATATTCTATCCCAATAAAGAAGGTTGTAAAACAACCATATCTAAAAAGTACACGAATTTGATTTGACATCTGCCAAATTTATCAAAAAATATATTTTCAAATATCTGTAAAAGTTTGATAGAATAAATTACATAAATAGGATTCATTCTTGCGAAATGTTGTAAGAATGGTCGGTAGCATCTCGATTATCGGCGATAGTTTTATATACACACTCACTGTTCGTATCCATTATGGTATATTCCCCCAATATGGCACTGCGGCCCACGTAACCATCGCCATCGTTGTCCATTTCCTGAAACACTATACCACGAAAGGCATGCTGGGCACCTCTTTGTTCATACTCCGCTTCACTCACCAGGTCATCGTCTACAAACAGATTTTAGCGGCGTATTTATACACAATTGTTTACAGCCATTCGTCTTATCTTCATGCTATAAAATGCGATGCTAACGAAATACTAAAAAACAGAGACAGTAGTAATAACGGATGCACCATTACACATATTAGTGAAGAACTTACATTTTATGTCGCAAATGTCAATCTTCATAACGAATCATTTTCGTTTCTCTCGTCAGTCGAGGTGTTATACTACTGTGTCTAGATGTGGTGTGTGTTGTAATTTGGTGGCACCGCAAAAAAAAGCAGCCCGTCAGTGGCCGTGGCGTTCGTGAGCTTCAGTCTTCGTAATAGCATGGCATTGCTGTGTTAATATGTATGCCGATGTATATCCATAACACAGTTAAGTGTTTTAAAGAAAGTGTCAACAAATGATGAGGTCACTGAGGGATTATTTAAATATGTCATCACACCGAAATGTCATTCCGAGACAGTCCACTAAATTTCGAAACGGTCACAGGGATTTGACATTAGGCAAAAACAAAATTAGTTAAAATAAACTTTCTTAATGCAAATACTAACTTTGGGTTTATCATTATTATATTTTTTCCCATTTATTTCATTTCTATACGTTCCCGCTATGAAATGCTTATATCGATACAATTTTTGCCATCATTACTTTTGATTTTGTATATGCCATAGACATTTACACATGAAGCGATGTGTTTGCAATATTGATATTTCATTTTGAGATTGTTTCTTTTTGGGTACGTCCTTAAAATCTAGTTGTGTATTTTAGTTGGGTTTTTTTTTTGGGGGGGGGGGGGTCGTTTTTAGTTTAAACAATATTTATTCAATAATCAAGATAGCCAAGATATATACAAATATTTTTATGGGATGGGAAAACAAGCTTAGAGCTGTTATAAATCCTTTCCCATGTACATACAAAGGCAGATATAAATCGTCGGAACTGGAACACTTTACATCAATATGAAATGAAATAATAATATTTATTGGTTACAATTAAAACCAAGACATATATACATGTGGTGAATAGAATAAATAGTAGAATTAAACGACAGTGACGCCTGGTTTTTTTAGTGTAAACTTACGGTTACTATCAATGTGGAGCCATGATTCCTCCAGTTCACTCGCTTGCACAAAACCATCCTTATTAGCGTCTACTACATCAAACACTTTATTCATAGCTCCAAGGATCTGTGTATGTGAATAGTTCCCGACCTGCCTGTATAAAGGAAGAAAAAAAATGACTGTACTTCGCTTAAAATAATTTATCATTTCGTGGTAGACTGGGTGAGAGAATGAGAGTTAGCTGTGTAATTGGTATATGATGATATTTATAATCTGAGCGTTGATTCCTCATATGAAACAACAAATATTTTACCATGAAAACACTATGAATACAGTATGAAGACATCGTCTCACTTGCTGATTTTCCACACAATAATCAGTTAAATGAAACAGAACGCCGGACAATAAGTCCCCGTTTCATTTCCGTAAATTGTGGTTTTTTGGGTTGTTTTTTTTTCCCATCACATAAAATCAATCTAATTTAACACGAATAATTGTACTTGATGTTATTGGATGACTAAAACAAACAACGCAAACTGCGGAAGAACACAGTAAACGATGGCATGGTGCATCGGCGGGATCGCCGGCTGTTTCATTAATTTTGTATCTTTTCCTTTAAAGCTCTCAAAAATCAAAACTTCAATACTGACTCTGTTCTTTGGTTTTATTCCAGATTAACTTTATGTAAATTATGGAGCAATTCAGCCCCTTTATATTTATGTGTATTGAAAGTATTGTGTCAGTGGTGTCGCGAGTGATCGCCTGCCGGTTTGGGGATATTGTTTATATTTTGTAGGCTGAACCACGGCTCCAGCCTTGGCAGCCTTTCAATGTATACATGTCTGGGGGATCCTCATGTTTTTTGTGAAAAACAAAACAAAAAACATTGACTTCATGACGGTTTCTTCTATACCGGTCCGTTATACCCATGCGCGAAAATGAAACGATAAAAAAATTGGTGGCGTCTTTCAACCCAGACTTTCTAGACAGGGGTTAACTTTATATACACGATTTACAAAGTTATTATCAATTATTATAGTGTTATAATATAAGTGTCTTATTGTTTCTTGTTAGTTCCGACGTATACATCAAATCAACATCAAAGTAAATAAGTACTAAGGAGAAAATTACGGTTTGTAAATTTGGAACTATCTATAAGTTTTCGATCGCTTCCACAAAACATAGCTAGCCCAAGTAATATTTATCTATTTATCATTTTAAACTCTAAACATGAGTGTAATAACCCATTTTACACATTTCGTTCGATTGATGTAAATTTTGGTCCTACCCATTTACTCACAATTTGATGGCCTCCTTAATGGCCTTTTCAGTGTTGTTAAAAAATGTAACTAGAACTGTCGCCAGGATGGCTGACTAATACCCCTGCAATCTGCACAAGACAATGGTGAATTGGAACTCTTAATTAGAGGCTAACTAAGATAACCCAGTAATATAGTGACCATTTGTCATAGTAACAATAATTTTGAGGAAAAGAAAGTGAGTTGCACATCTACACATGGTCCTCTATATTTGTGTGAATTTTCATTGAAATCGGCCCTTCGGTTTATGAGGAGTTGTCCGGACAATCTTAAAGTTATGGTTCTTATCGGAAAACCTGTTTATAGTGACCAGTTGCCAAAGCAACCATAATTTTGAGAAAAGGAAAGTGGCATGCACATCTACACATAGTCCGTTATAGTTGTGTGAAGTTTCATTGAAATCGGCCCTTTGGTTTATGAGGAGTTGTCCAGACAAACTTTAAATTATGGTTCCTATCGGAAAACCTGTCTATAGTGACCAGTTGCCATAGAAACCATAGTTTTGAGAAAAAGAAAGTGGCATGCACATCTACACATGCTCATTAATATGTGTGTGAAGTTTCATTGGAATCAGCCCATCAGTTGTCCGGACAAAATGTGTCTACAGACGGACGGACGGACGGATAACCTGATTCCAGTATACCCCTAACTTCGTTGCGGGGGTATAATAACAATAATAGTAAAAGCTACCTGATCCACTACCACCCACATTACCTTATTCCTTGCAATCATTTGATGTTTGGACCTGGTAATGAAATGGTATATCTAACCGCAAAGCGGCATTCTCACTTCTATTCATTTTACCGATTTTAAATTTAAAATTAAAAAAACAATTCTTTTTACGTCGCACAAATGCACAGATTAAAGCAAATACAGTTTCTGCGAACATTTTATTCTGTCCTATGAATTGCTATGGTCATTTAAGGACGTCCCTCCCCTGCGTGGATACGATGTGCTGTTTAACGTTTGGTCATTTGGACGACCGCCCCAGTGTGTCAGATGCATTTTTGTGATGAGTGCACGTTTAGGAGGCTGTGGTATGTTCGCGGGAAAGAATGGAACTGATGCGTAATTTATAGAGCTGTTACAATGAAGCATAGCGTCGAACACATCGAAACATTTAACGATATAAAACCTGTCGGGCTGTATCCCAGGGTCAGAATAACCATAGCCCTAATTATCAATCTAATTAAAATTAGACTTGTAATTTCCGTTCCTCTACGATACACTGTAATACAAGATCTAACGACGCCCCGTAGGAGGTCATCTCAGCATGACCTTTGAGCTCAGCCAATCAGCGCGTCGCCTATGAAATTTTCGGTGTGATTTCATTCTTCGGAAGTATAAATACTTACGTAACGTTCCCGAGGTATTCCGATGGTCGATAGCAACGGTAAACAACATGGCTTCACCCACTCCACCTCATCGAGAACACTTCAACATATTTATATTTTTACAAACGGGTAGTGCCTGTGAGATTTTTCATCAATCATACGAAAGAGAGAGAGACAGTGAAGACAGCAACGTCATATAAAAAGATAGTTTGGTAGGGAATAACGTGTACGGTAACGGTTTTCGAAATCCAGTTGGCAACACAGTCCGTCCTGTCTACTTAGACAATATATAGGTCTTATCGTTTTCTGTTTTTCTTTCAATGTAACACCCAGATAATTAGCGTAGCCATTTAAGTAGTCTAACAAAGTTGGTGAAATTTTGCGTTTTTCAAATCAAGCGCTGGTTTGAGTCTTCAATACTAAGGAGACGCAACCGAAGACTCGTATAAGGCTGTTTGTCATTGGTTGACTGATGACGTCATTGAACAATTAACATTGGCTTATATTTAAATCTCAAAGGTCATGTTGAGATGACCTCCTTCGGGGTGTCGTTAGATCTTGTATTGCAGTGTATCGTAGAGGAACGGAAATTACAAGTCTAATTTTAATTAGATTGCCCTAATTATCATTTTAAACTACAAACGTGAGTGAACCAATATATTCTTATATACTTCGTTTGTTTGGTCCTTATGGTCTTTACGGTTTGGATTTGACGTTAAAATGTCACATTTTACTCAAAACCTTTATTACTGCAAACACATCATCTATATATGAATCGTATGATGGTATACTCTATATTCTACCATGTTTGCTATGCAACGCCAGTTTTGATTGGTTTAAAACCATGTATTATTTTCCAATAACCCAAGCTCGTGCCAATAATACACGCTCGTGCCAATAATACACGGTCGTGAGTCACTGCTATATCTAAAATTCACCCGTTTCATAAAAGGTTACAATAGCCGAGTGGGCTAATGGGTTAGTCTTTCAATAAATTTTTATCCGAATCCTACGAAGGCCACCCTTTTTTTCTTTCTTTCTTTTTTTTATTTTCAAAATCAATGCCATATGATAGATGCTCTTGATTGTAGTACTGTATTGCCTGTATATTTCATCAACAAATAATGCAATACTCAAGAAATAAATTACAAGGTTTTCACGGGGTTTCTTTGCTGTTTTTCTATTAGAAACTTCAAAGAGGTCGATCTCAGAACTAAACAGTACATGGTAGAATAGAAATAATCAACTTTGACTCGTGTATTGTTGCAGGATATACAACGAGGACGAGGATATTTTGCAATTGAATTAATAACGAAGGCCGCATCGTTAATCATTTCTCAAATATTGTAATTATATATTGATAAATACCTACATAGATACTTCTTTGAACAAAACGTAAATGGCGCAAAAAATGCGACGTCACAATAAGTAAGATTGTAGATAAAACGTTTTTTGAACTTGAAATAGTTTCAGAAATTAATCATGAGCACGAATGTCAATATTTTTTAGTTCCATAAAAAGATGTTTGCATACTTTTGCTATGCGGATTCCATATCTCTATGGAATTAAAAAAAACTATTGGCATCAAGGCTTAAGTAAAAGGCCGTTACAAATGTAATTACAAATTAACTGTATATAATCTTTTCATCCTAAATGATATAAACTTGTATAAATTATTGTTATTCATGCGAGATATATGGCAGTAATTCTGATTTTCTTTGCAAGGTGCATTTTTTCGAAAATCATAAATATTTTCGTAATCTGATTTATTTTCTGAATACATCACATTATCACTTAATATATACGTTTTGTAAACATCAGTGGGACTTATCAACTACCATTGTAGTTCAAAAGTATATGTAAAGAGTTATGAAAAGACGTTTTAGACTTGCTATTCTGTTCAATAACGCGATTATTGTAGATACAATATGTAATTTTGAAAGAAATACTCACTGGTATATATTCTTAAAAATATTGTATTACTTACGCATAGGAGGAACCCACTGCAAACAGAAAGACTAGCACACCGATCATGTCCATGTTGAATACTCTGTAAAAACACATAAAAAAAATGAATAATGATTTCAATGAAGCAACATTTAGGTCTGAAAACATACGTAAACCGCAAACACATTTTGTTACTTACAATCAGTAAATTGCTAACAAGCCTACCTGAATGTTGTCTACACAAACCGACTTACGCTAAAGTTGTTTAACGTTTTATATCTACGCCGTTATCTCTGAAGGGCGAACACCTGTTTATTTCACTTCGTATGTGTCTTGCTTTTGTAAATTATGTAAATGCTAAATGCCCTGTTGGCACACATCCCCACTCCATATACCCCTCCCAGGTATACATGTTTTCTGGTTTACGTTCTCATTTCCAATGAAACGCCACCTCATAATGTTTCAGAATAAAATATTTATTTGAAATAGTTTCTGCATCGCTTACATTTGAATCTGTACATGATTAACATTTGCCATGACACATGTTTTATGGTGTCTAGATTATGATAGGAAGCTTTGTTCTATGTTGTAGATACAAACCATCGAGGTTTTACAGCCTAATCTCTTGCTACAAGTGATTTGAAAAAAGTTTTAATTTGTAATTTATTTAACTTTCTGCTGGAGTTGTTTGACCATATCTAAAGATGTTGTTCGACCTGAACTAAATGTGTTGTTTAACCGAAACCGAATATGTTGATTGACCTAATCTAAAGGTGTTGTCTGACCTAATCTAAAGGTGTTGTCTGACCTAAACTAAAGGTGTTGTCTGACCTAATCTAAAGGTGATGTCTGACCTAATCTAAAGGTGTTGTCTGACCTAAACTAAAGGTGTTGTCTGACCTAATCTAAAGGTGTTGTCTGACCTTATCTAAAGGTGATGTTTGACCTAATCTAAAGGTGTTGTCTGACCTAGACTATAGGTGATGTTTGACCTAATCTAAAGGTGTTGTCTGACCTAGACTAAAGGTGATGTCTGACCTAATCTAAAGGTGATGTTTGACCTAAACTAAAGGTGATGTTTGACCTAAACTAAAGGTGATGTTTGACCTAGACTAAATATGTTGTTTGACCTAAACTAAAGGTGATGTTTGACCTAGACTTAATGTGAGTTTTGACATAATCTAAATATGCTATTTAACCTAATATAAAGGTGATGTTTGACTTAATCTAAATATGTTGTTTGACCTAGACTAAAGATGATGTTTGACATAATCTAAATATGTTGTTTGACCTAGACTAAAGGTGATGTTTGATATAATCTAAATATGTTGTTTGACCTAGACTAAAGATGATGTTTGACATAATCTAAATATGTTGTTTGACCTAGACTAAAGGTGATGTTTGATATAATCTTAATATGTTGTATGACCTAGACTAAAGGTGATGTTTGATATAATCTAAATATGTTGTTTGACCTAGACTAAAGGTGATGTTTGACCTAATCTAAATATGTTGTCCGACCTAGACTAAAGGTGATGTTTGACAATCTAAATGTGTTGTTTGACCTAGACTAAAGGTGATGTTTGACCTAGGCAGCAAAATCAGCAATGCTGGATGAGGAACATGAAAATAATACACTTGTTAATATCAAATGTATTTGTTTTAGAGCCATAGAGGCGACTAAGGTGATTGTTTTACTATTGGCGAGTGTGTGTTGTGATTAAATTCTTTATCAATTAACCTTCTTTAGGTTTTGTTTCACGTCGGGTCTTTACATCCCAATTTTTGCTGTATTTTCAGAGTTACACTATTGAATTTTATCATTACATGCATCCCAAACTATATGATTTTAAAATTGAAGATATAGTAACACGTGATAGTACCATAGATATTCTCAAGCCAAACTGGTTAACTATTTGCATATTTTCCCTCAAAATAGAGTGTATCATATTAAAGTGCATACAGTAAGGCTGATATTATTACAAGAAGGTTTGTGCGCATGGGTAAAATCAAAAATTAATTAAAATACTAATTAAATACCATTCCCGAAGAATCTATCGATAATTTGCAAGCTATTAAAAGGAAACCCAGTATCAATACAGTAAAAATATTGACTTTGACAAACGCCCGAGACATTTGGATACATAAACAAAATCGCAGTTCACCGTGGATAGTTTATATGGACCGTTTTTATATTCACACTATTTATTTTGATATTTGTATGATGGGTTACATGATCAATCTGATACCAAGAACGCTGGACCATTTTCTTTGTAGTCTATAGTAATGATGTACCCGAAATAACAGCATCGGAGTCGCCACTCTTTGCGAACGACACAAAATTTATTTAGCCATATTTAAATGGAAAGGATATTTTGACTACACCAGAAGCATAAAATATTGCAAATATTGTCCTATTAATTGATATAGATATAGAAGTTTACAGCCTGCATCCATTATTTATCCTATTAAATAGATGACCAAGGGCCATTTGAGGGCCTGATGCATGCGTATGATAAATGTGTGTTTGAGGAGGCTGCAGTATGTTACGGGTTGTCTCCTTGTGATAACATGAATTGATGCAGACTTTACAGTGCTGTCTCACTGAAGCATACTGTCGAAGACATCCAGCTTGGTACCCTTATTGTTAACACTATATTGAATACGGACAAACAAGTCGTCCTAACATGCTGAGCGTTACCCAAAAGGAGCAAACTACCATATTTAGAGATTGGCATTTCTCGGCCAGGGGACATAACCCAATGCCTTCCAAACAATATACCGATATTATGTCTCGTGAAATGTAAGTTGTATTCTTCTGGCAATATCCTTTGTGTATTAGTCTGATACTTATAATCTATGTCTGTGTATTGTTATGGCAGTAACAGCATATCCAGCTGTGTCCGTTCTTGGTTAGAAATAAAAAGATAATTATTCCCGAACCCTAATACAGGCTACATTCATTATCACTATTTTAGACGTACAATGCCTATTGTAGATACATCATGGAAATTGATTCAGGACCATAAACAATCCACTGAGAAATATAAAAAAAAAACGTCGATTGATTTATAGAATTCTATATGGATCTATAAATTATGATTAAAAAATAAATCAACTTGTGTGTTTCTAACAGCCATTTGAGTTATGGCACCAACCATTAATCTTTTTGTCATTACTAGTTTTAAACATACAATGTCAAATATCCGACCTCTGAATAATTCAAGCCGCAACGTAAACAACAAAACAAAAACCTGATGACGTGTATTGTGTTCTTAATGGTACAAGTATTCAGTACAATTTTATTATCTGGTAAGTTTCAGTCATGCGTTACTATCTCTGTTTTTTTATAATGTAGATAGGATGTGGCTGATTCCTATTCATTTTACTTTTGATGCGCTCACTTTATGTAAACCCGTGTAATTCGTTAATGAATTTGTTTATAGCGATGATAACAACAAAAAATTAAACAGTATTAAGGAGCACCCTGCTGTTTTATAGACTGAACGGCCATGGTATTTAGTGGTATTTTCTTGACTGGTATTTTGATTCAACTAGTTCGACAAAAAATGCACTTACATGTCAAATGTAACTTTGAGTTTTGCTTTCCTAGTGGCATTTTTATTAGACAGTTTATCTTGCTTTTGGATATCCACTTTATGTTTTGCATGGGACAGTGTATCTTTTACAATGTCTAACATATTAATATAAACATGTTTACATTCGATATTGTATTTTCTTGAAAGTATAAAATCACGAAATTTTACTCAGAAATCAAACCATTTTAAGCTCACCTGCCAAAAGAGCAAGTGAGCGCAGGCCGTGGTTTGGCGGTTGTCGTCCGTCTGTCCGTCCGGCGTCATCTTTTTCCTTAAAGCAACATCTCCTCAAAATGCATGAGGCCTAGATATCTGATATTGGTCTTGCGACATGCTTGGTTGAAGGTCTACCAAGTTTGTTCAATTGCATGACATTGATATTCATTCAAGGTCACATTGGTCAAATAGGCTTAAATCTTCAAACGACTTCTCAATAACCAAGAGACACAGGGACTTTATATTAGGCCTGTAGCATCCTAGGATGAAGGACTTCCATGTTTGTTCAAATAAATGACATTGACATTCATTCAAAGACACATGGGTAAAGAAGGCTTAATCTTTAAACAACTTCTTCTCAATAATCAAGGGGTCCAGGGACTTGATATTAAGCATGTAGCATGTTGGAGGATTACAAAGTGTGTTCAAATGAATGCCCTTAACTCTCATTCAAGGTCACACGGGTCAAATAGGCTAAAATCTTCAAACGGCTTCTTTTCAATAGCCATGGGTCACAGCAACTTTAAATAAGGCCTGTAGCATACTGGGGGAAAGTGCTACCAAGTCTGTTCAAATGATTAACCTTGACTCTCATTCAATGTCACATACATTGTAGGTCAAATAGAGTTAAAAACTTCAAACTTCTACTCAAAAACCAAGAAGCCCAGGGGTTTGATATTGGGCCTGTTGTATGCTGGGGTGAAGGGCTACCAAGTTTAAGCAAATGAAAGACCTTGACCTACATTCAAGGTCACTTAGGTCAAGTAGGCTAAATTCTTCAAACAATGAATTTTCGATAGCAAGGAGACCTGATGTTAGGCCAATTGTATACTGGAATGATGGACTAGAAAATGTATTTACATGAATAAACCTGACCTCACTGTTATTTGAATAAAGTGGTTATCAGCAGAGTACCTGCAGAAATAACCTAAATCAACTTTAAAGTGGCTGTACAGCCATGTGAGCGATACAGGCCCACTGGGCCTCTTGTGTCTTCATAACAATGACACTACATCCTTGCTTACGCACATTAAATTGTTACTTGGATAACTGGCAATATGACTTCCTGTCATCATAACTTAGTTTATTGATCTCATGTCAGGCATTCTCTACTACGAAAATATCGATCGATATTAAACATGTCACGTGCTGTACGCCGCCAGCAGGGATGCTCATTACCACACGGATGGCAATGGCGGATCTATCCATCATTTCAGGTAAAGTAAATGAAAATCATATTTGATGTCCTGCAAATCATACTTTAATTAAATTCAAATATTATAATTATTACCTGACGTAAAACAATACTTTATAATACTTAACCAGTATATTATTACTATCGAAACATAATGGAAACCTCTCATTTTTCAAAATTGAGATATTGTCTGATTAACCCGAATAAGTGTATATAAAGTTTTTAAGGATGGCTAATTTACTATTTAAAACATTATATGTGATTTGGTTTCCATGGTAACCAATAGAAGAATTTTATTTGGATGAATATTGTACGTAAGACTATTATAATATATTTACATTGCAACTACACTTGAATTTTGGAAAACATAATGTATAGATCATTGAACTTTTAATTGCAAATTGATGGTAATCTGGTTTTGGTTTGGTTGGGTTTAGTATTTTTCAACGTCTTATGAACAGCTTAGGTCATTTAAGGACGGCTTCTCCCTTGACGCATGCGTAAGGTGAATGCCTGTGTATGTTGGGGGTTTGTGGTATATTTAACTTTTGTCTCCTTGTGATAGCGTGGAACTAATGACGCTTTTACAGTGTTACCTAAAGAAGCATACTTACGAGAAGGACTCCCCACCCGGTTACATTATACTGACAACAGACTAACCAGTAATTTTGGTGTATTCGTGTTCTGATTTCTCGGGACTATCCTATCTGACTGAATAACCCCGGTGATAGTCTTTAAGCCAAAAAAGCCGCCAACCTACAGATTGTGTTTCTTTCTTTCTAATTATAAAATTCTATATTGTTTTCTCATTTACTTCCAGGTGTGCTGTTTCTAATAATCAGATCAACATTATGCAGTAATAAGTACTGGGCAGAGATGAAGACGTTTCGGAATCATTTACCAACGTCCAGCCTTAATGCTATAACAACTCGGTCATTGCTGAAATGTGCCGCATACAGCCAGGAGTTTAACGGCTGTTTTGCTTTTGCATATAATACAGCCACAAAGATCTGTACTCCACTTACCGATCTGATACAAAGACAGTATGTAGAATCTACCTACGTCTGGTATGGTAAGTTCACAACATCTTTTTCTTATATCCATTAGTTCTCCGCATTGTTTCTGAAATCGAAATAGCAAGACGAATGGAATAAATCAAACGAGAATAAATTGCACTCCATAATGGTGTCCTTGGTAAAGGGCATTGTTCTCGTCCGCCATAGGTTGAGTCACGCTTCCTTTACTCTTCAAAGCGATCACCCTGATTTCGTGCCATGTGATTATCCGTTTAGCACTTCATGATAGACTAACTTATTTTCATCATATCAGTGAAAATATTAGCATTTAAACTCATATTCTAAACTTTACGTTCGACATCCTATTGATACTTTGATGGGCGTTATATGACCATACATTTTGTTGGAACGTTAAGGATGGGTAGAGGTGTGGCTGCGATAAGTTTGTGTATGTCTCTTGGTAAAAGTGCGGAAATGATTCTGAAAACGCCCAACTGGACACTCCATCCGGTCACATTATACTGATAACAAAGGAGAAACTAGCCCTGGTCATACACTCGGCCCCAACAATTAGTCGTCTCGTACGACGTGGGATACAGCGAACATCTTCCCCCGATTCTGCACGGATTTTTTATCTATGGTTCCTTAACAACAAAAACAGAGTGTCTTTTTCAAAGATATGTAAATCAAACTCAAGTTATGGTTAAAAAAGTCACCGCCGTGCCAACAGCTCCAACAGTTGGGTTCAACAACTGGAATAGCCTGCACTCCCGTGAAGATTGTTGATCATAACAATAATATGCCATTTATTATACCATTATTAACTATCAATAGATCCTGTAATTTATGATTTATGGTTCAATGAACAATGTGATGATCAATTAAGAATTTTGTTTCTTTCTAATTGCACCTTTGCACAAATTTTGCGGATTGATAAATTCATCATATACCATCGAGTCGCCATTTTTATACCAACGCGGCGATTTTGGAATTGAAATTGTAGCTTGAATTAGCAACGATAAAAAGCGTTAACATATTCAACTACTGAATAAAGACATGATGACAGTTGGAAGATGCTACAACAGCTCGATTTCAGACTAAATGTCATGAATGCTGTCTGGTTGATCAGATATATCAATGTAGGCCTACGCGTTGCTAACACGAGCGGAACACATGGTTACGTCACTATCGTAGACTTTCAATTTCCTTCGCTCGAGTTGCCTGTTTACTCTATCACTCAAATGTATGCAAAAGGATCCCCGAAAAAATCCTCAAAAAAAGAGTCCCCGTGACACTGTCGTATCATACGACTAAAGAGTAGATGTGTTTCCTGTGTTTGAATATCTGATATGTCACGTCTCCAATTTTTAATGATTAAAACATTCAATGACTGTGTTGTGCATAAATAAAATATATCAATACGCATGGATGAGGTCACGATTTAATGTATACTCTCATTGTATTGTATTTTATTGTATTGTTTCACGGCCCACGAAGATTTGAGACGTCATGGGTCAAACAACACCAGATAAGGGCATCCAAAGAAAGAAAGCACATTAAACTCTAACTTAAATATTTAAAAGATTAAAACGTCACCAATATCAACTGGCTATAAAACGCATAATTGTTTATTGTATTGCTTTATTGCATGTAGATATTTGAATATAAGCGATACAGAAATTGTATCGAATAAGGATTTCATAGACGTGAGTTATGAAGTATTAACGGTCCAATGTTGTAAAAGGTCATTAGGATCAAATAATGGACAAAAACGAAGCAACATCAAACAAACGCTAAATTCACGCTTAGCTTGAAATGAAAAAAATAAGTGACTATGTTTACTTAAATCTTTGGACCACAGCTCACAAAGCAATAATTCACATTTTTTGCAGATACTAACAGTTTTGAACGCTATTTTTAGACTTGGTACTCTGACGTAATAGATGTAACGATAAAAAAACATAAGACTTTTTGACATCGGAGCACTCGATAATATTTGACTGTAAAATGTTGATCGAGGACATGTCAAAAGAGAGGATCTTTATTTCGCAAAATATAACTGTGGATGTTGTATGTATGGCCAATGCGCAAACCCGAGAGGATGGCTTCCTCTCGACAATTTGCTCTACTTTTACCACTTTAATCTACCTCGTTAGATTATATCGTGGCTTTGCCATCCAAAATGAAATACATTTATTAGATTGTTCCTTTTTCTTGATAGAATATATCAGGCACTGCGATATTGGATGGACACCGAGTGAGGAATCTTGCTACTTGTTCGTCGACACAGCAAAATCCTGGCAAGACGCATCAGTAATTCTCTATTTCCTAAAAAATGAAACTCTTGGAAAACTATAAATATTCTTTATATCTTCAGATAGAGTTATATTAAAATGTTTTAAGTGTAGGTGAGAGCTTCATACAAACTATGATGGTATTTTCAATCTACAAATTAATAGCTTACCTAGTCCGAAAAGTCTAAGGTCTTGATGCTAAACCGTAGCGTCCGTCGTTCGTTAACAATGTGTTTAAGCAACTTCTGCTTCTTGATGACTAGTTTAAACTCTAGCTAATTTAAAAGAGACATCGCTGGTGGGGATTCAAAACTGCACGAATCACTGCTGACCTCAAGGGGCTTAGTGAAAGGACCGAAATGGGAAAATTTATTGCTATATTGCTATCAACTAATTCCTCTATAGAAACTTGCACTGGATAACTGGAAGCATCCCAAGCAGCAATCTAATTAAAATCTAGATGGTCATTCTCACTACTGGGACGACATGACTTGCAACAAATTCACAGATTATGCAAGCTATGTACTCTAGTCTTGCTCATTCGGACATAAAATTCACTTCCAAGATTCTGGAAGTAGTAATTTGATTGGATAATCCAAAAGGTCACCCCGACATGACCCCTTATGGGATGTTGTTAGATGTTCATGTAACGTAGTAAGAATGGCCATCTCGATTTTAATTAGATTGCCAAGGAAGGTTAGGATTCAAAATTACACAATTGTAAAGAAGGTTGATTTCGGCGAGATAGCTAAACACGATTTCTTCTCTAGAACTATACGCTGGATATACATATTTTACTGGAAACATCTATATAAAGACGTTATTTGCAATTGTACAGGAGGTGAAGCAACTCTCCAGTTGCCTGAAGGGGGGAGTCCAATAGGGGAAATATAGGTCTAAAGGTTTGGTCCCATGTTTGGTCTGAAGCATGCTTTGTTAAAGGAGAATTAATTTTGTATAAACGCTGAGGCAGGACCCCCAATGATCTGAAGGGTGTGACCCAATAGGGTGAATTAAAATCTTTCTTTTGTAGGAATGAAAGGATTTTAATTTTATGGTCCAATATTGGAGATACATTGTATGAGTGCCTTTTAGCAATCACTCTGCCCGCCCGTCCATGAGTCTGTCTGTCCATCCACACGTTTAGTTCCTGGCTGTAATCAACATGAAATTTGGTCAGTTTCGAAAATATATTAGTCTAAATTCAAGGTCAATGCCATTAAGTCAAAAGGTAAAGGTCATTTTTTATATCTTTTCCTTGATGAAATAAATTGGTAGGAATTAAACAAGCAGCCAATTGACCTTAAGGGAAGTGTTTTGTCATAATCCCTAAACTATCCAGGTGATCGATACGGACCCTCTGGGTCTCTTGTTAGTACTGTGATTCAGCAAAAGATCATTCTTTCTGATACAGCGAAATATATTCTTTAAAAAAAAAATTCCGAATACAAATAATCATATTCAAACAAGTATGTCTCCTTAGTTTACTAATTTTACTGAATTTTATACTGAAGGAACACTGTGCTTCCCTGTCCTCTCACCTAGCAGCCATCGAAACGGGGACAGAAGACAGCTTCATAAGGAATACCCTGTTTACCGGTAAATAACGACAAGTAGGCCAAGTTTCACTCACTGTGATTAGACTCCTACATGACATATGTACAATGTATCTGAAAATTAAGGTCTTTTGTGCGGTGCTGTCCTTTTATTTAACTGCCATCGAAACGGATTCAGAGCTCTTTATATGGAATATCTTATTTCAAGTGAATGGTATCAGTATATTTTCAATTTTTGTGTCAGATTTGCTAACAATTTGATGCTATTGATGCATCGAATTGCATTCATTCAAGTGTTAAAGCATTCATTCCAAACTCAAATTCACATTGGGAAATAGTCTTCTTTGTTGAAAGATTAATTTTCTTTTATTTATGTATTTATTTTTTATTCATTTTATTTATTTACTTATATATCTATATTTTACTATGGATATACCAAAGTTTCACAAAACATGCACCCAAAAACAACACGCATGAATCTCGCACACAGAGGAGTATGTCTTTAAATGAGCACAGCTGTTGATTGAATAAAATTGCATTTTCTACGTCCTCCATATCACATCATCGGCGCTGTTGTTACGTGATAATAACACAAATATGAAAACCAGCAGCTAAGCTCAAAACACAATGATATATACCAAGCTGCGCAGGTTACAGAGTTAATTACAATAAAGTGGTGTACAAGATGGTGTATAGGATCCACACTGTTAATAGCTTGATTCAAAACACCCGTCCTTACGTAATAGTTTCTCATCTGTTTCTCTAAATTAAGAATGTGAATCCAACACTTCACAATTCTAGAACATTAATAATCCAGTAGAATTCATAGAGGTCTCCTTGACATTGCAAACCAGTTAAATAAAATGAATAAATGAATAAAAAATTATTTCTCGTGATATCAAAACTATATTGCCAAATCTTTCAAATACATTCTCCAATCATCTCTTTTCTGGAAATCTCGAACACACTTCTTGTAAAAACCACTTGTCAATAAACACTAATGCTAGTGTGTAAAACGTAGTTTTTAGGTTAGTATGAAACATCAGGCTCCAAGGGATTAGTAAAGAGTTCGCCAATACATTCTCTAATAGCACACCATGGACCACTCAGCATGTGTTTGATAGCCTTCATGTTTATTGAGCGGCGCACGTTCAACAAAAATGGCAGTCAACCGGTATTGAGCTTCCGTCACATCATATGAATTATTCGGACAAAGATTTGTAAGCGGGTTCGTGGAAACATACCTTGAACTTTGCAAATGCCTGAAAAATCAGTCAAATCCGGATATGCAAACGTTGCACGTTGGATTGAAAACTCGCCGACGTCTTGTTTTATAACATCAAGTGCTCGGTAATACAAAACAAATTGATCATAATTTGCATTGAATGTTAAAAATGTATATATATGTAAATATGAGAGGTGACCGAGTGCACAGGCCAAAACATAAAAACTCAACATTGGTTTTGATATTTCAAACTCTTTCGCATTCGTACTTAATAACATGAAGAAGGTATTTCACAATCGATTGTTTTTTCTCTCTTGGTCACAGAATAGTCAAACCTTTCTCAAGGAAACAAATACAAAACAACAAAATACTAATGGTATATATGATTCGTTCACATATTTTTTTTTAATTTATCTTTTAAAACTTTATAATTGATTTTGACTTTTAATGGGGGCAATGTCTAACTGTTTATCGATCTATCTTGAACAGCATTTGGCTATAGCTCCGGCTATAATTACTGGTTGGACGGGATTGCTAAGGCCACAAATGTCCATTGGAAATGGGCATCATCTGACACACCAATAGGCTATACAAATTGGCATCCAGGTGAACCTAGTTCTGCTTTAGAGGAATGTTTGGCATTGGCAGGTTTCATGGGATTTGTTTGGAATGATGTCCAGTGTTCAGTAAAATATCGTTTCATTTGTGAACATCAAAGAGTGTAAGTTTATAATTAAAACCTATAAAAAGCATCTTACTATCACATACGTTTTGATGCAGCAGTTCGTATTCTGTTATTTCTCAATGTCGTCCCCCTCTACTGAATGAGCATGGTCCAACATTAGTTTGGATCGATTTCAAAAAACCTATTCTCTCTTACTTAAGACCAACAGTTTAACTAATTCGTATGAGTTTTATGAGATATGGGAATCGATCTTATTGTAAATATGGTTTATAGTTTAACATATCATGATAGAGTTTGCAGATTTAAAACAAATACATGACACATTTGACAGCTTTTGTTTGATAGCTTCTTTCTCACTAATAAATGATTATCTCCCAGAAAGTATGACTGCTGACATCCAATTCTAAAGCCATTACTTTATAATGTCAACGTTACGAGTGTCTTTTTGATGAACTGATAAGATTTTCAACCATTTATTTATATTTTTGCTAGTTTGGTGTATACATTTTTGAACTTTTTATTTCGATTGTGGACTTTAACTGTCGACGAGTCGTAAACAATACCAAATCAAAACGAATCATGATATCGTCTCTTTAACTTAAGGATAGAGGAACTAATTCTAAGTCTACAGAGGGTCCATTATGAGTGAGATATATTAATTCGTTCATTTACTTGATCAAGCATCGTTGAATCCAACTGATTTGACAGCCACATTACCTAATTTTTAACAATTGACATTTTTTTGCTTTCATTTCACTCACCGAAGAATATATGAAGCGAACTTAATGTATTCATATACTTATTGATTTACTCATGTATGAAAGGCAAAATTGTATGTGGTATGAATAACGTATATATGGTTTCCGCTTCAGGTCTCCTTGACCCGCCCCGAGAGGAATTGTCGCTAGACCATGCCAGGAAGCGATTACATGTAACATGTGACACGTATAATACCTTTAAAATTTATTCAAGATGTTGACCCTGTATGGACCTGGAATCACAATATATGCATACCTTATTCCTTCTATTCAATTACCTTTTCTGTGCTGATTGGCAGATAAAATATAATAATGACCGTCGAGGAACGAACGGACCATCGATTGGAATAATTAAGCACATCTTAACGTAAACAATGGACACAAACGTGGAACATTGAAATATACATACCGGAGACAACAGCGTGCATTACTGTCAGAATAATTTTGTTTTATTCATAATAAAAGCTTATGACTATTTTTGTTTGTTTGTAAATACTTGCAATGGATCAAAGTTAGTTTGCTGTACGTCTTCACCATCTCGCCATCATAACGGTGGTCACCGACCATGGCACGATATATATGTCCTCTGTAAGATGGAGTGTCAACGACACATAATTTTCGCCTTTTGTTCGTCGTGATTCCGAAAACAATTTACATTTCTGTCTTCTCATAAATACCTGAACTAATTCCATTAAAATATTGCAGAAACCTTCATTCATTTAAAGCAAATATCGGTGAAGTTATCCTTGCTACAAAGACAATTGCCGAGACGATTTTAAATACAATATAAGCAAATTTTGATAACGTGGTCGCACTCCCTCGGTCTCATTTTTCCGTTTTTGAGAAATACGAGAGACCACAACACTAAGTTCAGCATTGTGAATATCAGACGGTTTGTCATAACTACTTTTTTTATTTCAAACTAAAAACATATTTCGTTTGTATATTATTGTTTCATTTTATGAATAATTGTGGCCATCTGTGTTAATGAGACGTATACTAAACTACAGACGTTCATTAATGCAATGACATCGTCTATATAGAGGTTACACAACGAGTGGTTGTTGGATATGGAATTTATTTCACACGGGTAAGTTATTTTTTAAAAGTTACAAAAGACACGAGCTTTAGCGAGTGTTTTTTGCAACTTTTAAAAAATAACTTACGAGTGTGAAATAAATTCCATATCCAACAATTTCGAGTCGTGTGACCTGTTTCTACCACAATAATATCGGCTTGAATCAAAGGGAAACGTGGCCAAGTATAATTTCGCGTATGCAAATAAAATGTACCGGTGACGTCCGGGACCCGGTGATGTGACGTCATTAGATTATTGATGACGTCAATAACAATTGCAGCTTGGGTCAAAGTTCACCGTGTTAGCCAATCAAAATGCGTACAGAGTTTATACCACGTGTGGTATAAACAGATTGTTAATCAACAGCTGTAATGATTAACTGATGGTCTGAGAGTTGAATAACACAGGGTATTGTGGTAGAAATATAGTATAATGATACCCTCTATAATATTGCTCTCATCCTGTTTAAGATATTGTTTTATTCTACACTGTTAAATACTTACATAGGTCTGTAAAATTTGCAAAGTGATTTATTTTTTATATCATTAACATGTTCCGTTTATTTCGTTGTATGCCAGATTTACTCGCTTGTTTGGTCCTAATTATCTTGAGTGTTGATGAGCCATTTACAATGTAGTATCTAAATATGTTAACCTTGTCTACAACTTTATACCGACACCGTATGGCAGAACATAACTATTTCTCTGAAACGACATGACGAAGTGGCACATGGTGTGCTGTTGCTTTTCTTGTGGTATTGATATCACTTATACGTAAATTACATGGTCACCATTCCCTAGAGGCCTGAGGGAAGGAGCAGAAATGTGTCAAATTAACCACAAGTTCAAAAATATTTCTGATAATCCAGAAACGATGGAATCAAATACCCGTCGTAGATATAAGGGACTGCACTACAACTGTGAATTTCATGACCCTGTGGTCTCATATATTTTCCCCTTGAGAGAGGATAAACTTTACATTACTTTATATATGGAAATCTCTTTTTCGGCATCATCTGTTGGCTAGCCATTGCAAATACCCCCACACCCTCAGGTCGATTGGCGGGGCCAAAATTACAAAAAAAAATCTCCAGAGCCAGATATAGTAGAAATCAAATATTCGTGAAAGGTGGATGGTCTTTAGATACTTTACCAACATTGTGAATATCATGAGCTTTGGGACCCATGTTTGTCCTGAGGATGGGGTAAAATTTTCACTGGTTTATTTAAAACAAATCATGTCTTCTTTATGGTATGCATATTTTGCCACGGACTGACCACAGGTAATTGATGGACGGGGCTAAAATGGATCAAACAGACTGGTAAAAATATATATCGGAAATTAGATGATAGTTAAGATAAATTGACCTCTTGTATTTACTTCTCCGAGTTGTACCACACCTACTGGTTACACTATAGAATGTGATCAGCATTATACCTTTGTGAAAACTATGTTGCTATGGCGATGACCCCCGCAAAAATAGGCCCAAGGTACTTAACGGCCATCTGACTACAAAGACTCACAACATAGAAAATGATTAATTTTATGCTTGCACCACTTTAAGCAAAATTCGGTACTTTTGATCAGCTTTGGGTACCTTCTTAGTATAGTTATAAAAAACATTTAAAGGGTCACTTGAGCTCATTTCTCCTTTGTGTAGCCCCTCCCTATTGTACGTAGATGATGTTGAACAAGTCTTATTCATATACATTATGCTTGCCCTTCCCCAATTACATTTTGGGCCGAATTCTGATTAATTCCAGTCCTGCGAGGAAAAGCGTTTTAAAGTTAACTTTCGACTCAATTCTCCATATGTGCCCTGGCCCTCTGTTCCCAGGCGCTTAACACCCTCATTAATCTATGATTGTCATCCTCACAGCGGCGGAGTCAGTACGTGATGTGCTCTACTAGCTTATACTCTTAGCATGATTTCTGACGTCGAAAATACTACACTCTTCTTACATTAAGAAGCCTGAAACAACGTCTGGATATCTGTACTGAATATCATTATTCCCATTATTTTAAAGAATTATACATGCTTTATCGCCGACAAATGACTCCTTATAATCGATTTAATAGAAGAATAGGCTCTTACCACAACTCACATACTTTACTTTATTAAACCTCTAAAAGCTTCTCAAATCTTTAAAACTAACATGAAATAGGGAATTTACGGGTCAGTAAGTCACCTCGTTGTGTGGTAATATATCAGAATCATCAACAAGTGCCAATATCGATTCAAAAACAACTGCAATGTAGCAAAATATGCATTAAATTAATGTAACTCTTGATTCCATCCTCCTGAGATTTTGGCTGATCTTACGGAATTAAAACTCGTTTGTTAACTTTTATTTTGATTATTAGCCTTCTACTTTTGATCCAGTAACCTTGATCTTTGTTCCGTTGAGATTCCACGCGATATGAGAACGGGTGTCAAGGAGACACAAACAGAGGTTAGCAATGCACAGATAGACAGATCAAAAGTTATATTGAACGGGCAAAACTAGCTTTAAGGGAAAAAAACCGTGGACGTTCGATTTGATGTACATAACACATGGTATGCGGAATGTGCGAATGAGTGTTTTCGTGTTTGTCTCTTTATGATGGGGCGTATTGGAACTGATGCCGGCTTTAAAATGCAACCTCACTAAACAAACTGGAATTACACCCCACACAGTCACATTATACGGACAGCAGACAGCGGACAATAATATTGTGGACATTCTTGGTAACAATCACAATAATAATGATTCGCGAGTCCTATTATAAGTAACATATTCATATACTAGATTCATTCACAAAATACCCATGACTGGATGATTTCTTTGTACAACTTCTATTGCAAATATATCACGCAAACTTATTGATAACAAAAAGCTATCCATCAACAATGACAAGATATATTAAAATGTTGATTGATTGGTATGATTTTATAATATATTTATAGATAAAGAATAGAAATGTATTCAGTGTGTCTGACAGCCAATTCAATTATGGTTCAATGCATTAATCTTTGTGTCATTACTAGTTTTATACATACATCGATATCAAATAGCCGGCAGCTAAATAATTCAAACCGAAACGCGGACATCAAGAACTTAAACCCAATATCGCGAATTATATTCATTATGTTGCCATTATTCAGCACAACTTTTTTATATGGTAAATTTCAGTCATGCGTGACTATCAGTTTTCCTATAATGTAGATAGAAGTTGTTGATTCCTGTATACTTTCCTTTAATTCATATAATGAAAAACTCATTGTTTAACGTCCTATTAACAGTCATTTAAGGACGCGCCAGGTTTGGCAGTGGAGCAAAGTACCTGGCAACTGCCCCACGGGAGTTTCGAACTCGCAACCCAGAAGTGGAGGGCTAGTGATAAAGTGTCGGGACATCTTAACCACTCGGCCAACGTGGCCCCTTCACGAAATTCGTTAATAAATCGGTTTAGAACAAAAGCAACGACAAAAACATATGATAAGATGTGACTAATTGTTGGGCCTCTACGGTGAGTTGTTTCTCCCGTCTGTTATTTAGGTGGGGGCATTGAAGATACAAGAATATATTTTCTGCCCTTTTTACGATACTTGGGTTCTTTCCATGCTTCTTTCTCTGTCCTTATATGACACTGAGTGTTGGTTTCTGCTTAACACCCGTCCTCGTATGACCCTGACTGTTGGCGTCTCCTTGACACCCGTCCTCATATGACCCTGACTGTTGGCGTCTCCTTGACACCCGTCCTTATATGACCCTGACTGTTGGCGTCTCCTTGACATCCGTCCTCATATGAACCTGACTGTTGGCGTCTCCTTGACACCCGTCCTAATATGACCCTGACTGTTGGCGTCTCCTTGACACCCGTCCTCATATGACCCTGACTGTTGGCGTCTCCTTGACACCCGTCCTCATACGACCCTGACTGTTGGCGTCTACATGACACCCGTCCTCATATGACCCTGACTGCTGGCGTCTCCTTGACACCCGTCCTCATATGACCCTGAATGTTGGCGTTTCCTTGACACCCGTCCTAATATGACCCTGTTGGTGTGACCTTGACACCCGTCCTAATTTGACCCTGGCTGTTGGTGTGACCTTGACACCCATCCTAATATGACCCTGGCTTTAGCGAGGACGTTAAACACCTCAAATAAAACATTGACCAGCATTTTGTTTTTAAAAAGTTATTTCGTGATGTATTCAGTATTTGATTTTCGTCCGAAGATCTTCTCTGCAACTTTGTAGGCTTAACGAGAATAATATATAGTAGAGTTTTCATGAGTGTCATTTTGATTCAGCCAGTTTGCCAAATAACACTTACATACTTAGTTCTGTAGATCCACACACTCAATCAATGTCTTTCAAGCTTCATAGGCATTGCTGTGACATGACCATAGACAGTTAATCTTGCATTTGAAAATTGCTATCCACTTCAAACGATAATGTATTTATTTGACATGGAGCGGCTAAAAGAACACAAATCTTCAAGCTTGGCGTATACCATGTCTAACATGTCTCTATCAACACGTTATCATTTGATGTTATTTTCCTCAAAATTCGCCCATTTTACTTCTATTCTTGCAAAAATGGCACTTACGCATGTGGTTAAAATTTGATGGATATGCTCCAATAGAGAATCCAAAAAGCTTCCAAAGTCCCGGTAATGATATCATATTTGCGTGTGCCAATTTTGAAACCCCTTTTGTTTCTAACAACTATGGACATATATATTGTACATTATTTGTTAATGGAGTGATGATAATGATGTTAACAATTGGATATCCGATATTTATAGCTCGTGTGTTTGTACGATCATGGGTGGGTTTACTTGAATAACTGACAATAAAACTTCATTCTGTATTTGTTACCTAGTTTTTTTTTATCTCATGACACGCATTCTCTACATCGAATAACCTATTTTTGCTAACTCATGACACGCAAATGTACCGTTAGAAAGTCACCTACAACGCTGAATTTGTACGTAAAAAAAATAAGGTTGACAGCACCCTACGTTTGAATGACCTACGACACCCAACAATACAGTCAGAGTGGCAAAATGAATGGAGATAATATATTAACAAGTTACAAGAAGTTAGACGAGATAGTTCTTGTCCGTCTTAGGTCATACATACGAGACTCATTCATATTTATCGAAGCGTGACGCCTAGTCTTAGTGCATCACGTGCAACGAACCATTTACCGATGATCTACAATTTATAAGAGAGAGTCTTTACAACAACATCGGAAGTCTAAAAATTCTTTTCGAAGCTGGTAACATACATAAAATTCTGAACTATCTATAAGCTGTTGGTATGCATCACAAGATTTGAGTAACCAAAGGCACTTTTTCATTTCAAAGTATACTTGAGTGTACAAATATATATATATATTTGACTTGTTTCAGTTTCGTTTCTGCTCATTATTATCCCGTTAAGAATTCACAACCGACTAACCAAATATTCGAACGTGTTTTTCTATGTTATCATTGTCTACCAATCAGAGAGAGTCGGAAAACATTACCAACACAAAATAAATAGAGTTTTATTTATATGCCTTAGACATGGATCACAGTATTTAAAATATCACGTTAAATCTAATTTAGACAGTCCGTCAGCGTCAGTCATCATCCAATGATTCCAATTTCATTAGGTTCCACATCTGGTAATGGAACGCTGTAAAAGAAGCATAAGATTATTTCATTAACAAAACTTAGATCACCGAGTACGTATTTGGAAGAAGGGGTAGGTTTGGTTTAGATTTGTTTATTAGTATCAAGGAGGACGGACACTAAGTTTTGTATATTAGAATCAATTTCGCCAAGGAGGCCGTACGGACACTGCATATTTGGATATATTAGTATAAATGTTGTCAAGTAGGACGAACACTGTGAAGAACAATAGTGTCCATTTGTATTCTTATATGTAGAACAATAGGTGGCGTTTTTTATCCCCACCTAGGACCAAATGTTTTTCTTGTATATCAAGTTGGATGTCAAACTTGATAATTCATATTTTCAAGTCCGTCGTTTACATATGATAAACGGCCTATTTCAATTCTAACTAGTCTCTGTGTTGTCTTTATCTTTGTTTGTATTTGTCCAACAAGCTTGCCCTGTCGACAGTCATGTATAATTGTATACATTTGTTGTATTTTAGTATAAATGTTGTCTAGGAGGATGCTAGGAGAGAATATAGTAAACTAACCATCATTTTATATATAAAACAATAATCTAGGCAGAATTGAATTCGATTATTCCAAATGTCAATTACCAGTTCCCGATTGGAGCAGCCATGCTAAGGTAGTGTTATGATATGCGTGATTACTCATGTATGGCGAGTTTATAGGTCTTTTTATGACTTGGCTGAGAATAAATGAAAATCAAAGCAAAGTAAAATAAAATCATTCATCATATATAAACAGCAGTGTCGGCCATATTGCTATACTCTATTTGATATTCATTTCATTTTCCGCCGGGAAAGTCAGTTGGTACAGTTTGTATGGTTAATATCGATTGTGTTGTATGTGAAAGTCAGGTGGTATGGATTGTATGGATAATATCGTTTGTGTTGTACAGTATGTGAAAGTCAGGTGGTATGGATTGTATAGATAATATCGTTTGTGTTGTACAGAAATGTGAAAGTCAGGTGGTATGGATTGTATGGATAATATCGTTTGTGTTGTACAGTATGTGTTGTACAGTATGTGAAAGTCAGGTGGTATGGATTGTATGGATAATATCGTTTGTGTTGTACAGAAATGTGAAAGTCAGGTGGTATGGATTGTATGGATAATATCGTTTGTGTTGTACAGTATGTGAAAGTCAGGTGGTATGGATTGTATGGATAATATCGTTTGTGTTGTACAGTATGTGAAAGTCAGGTGGTATGGATTGTATGGATAATATCGTTTGTGTTGTACAGTATGTGAAAGTCAGGTGGTATGGATTGTATGGATAATATCGTTTGTGTTGTACAGTATGTGAAAGTCAGGTGGTATGGATTGTATGGATAATATCGTTTGTGTTGTACAGTATGTGAAAGTCAGGTGGTATGGATTGTATGGATAATATCGTTTGTGTTGTACAGTATGTGAAAGTCAGGTGGTATGGATTGTATGGGTAATATCGTTTGTGTTGTACAGTATGTGTTGTACAGTATGTGTGAAAGTCAGGTGGTATGGATTGTATGGATAATATCGTTTGTGTTGTACAGTATGTGAAAGTCAGGTGGTATGGATTGTATGAATAATATCGTTTGTGTTGTACAGTATGTGTTGTACAGTATGTGTTGTACAGTATGTGTTGTACAGTATGTGAAAGTCAGGTGGAATGGATTGTATGGATAATATCGTTTGTGTTGTACAGTATGTGAAAGTCAGGTGGTATGGATTGTGTAGATAATATCGTTTGTGTTGTACAGTATGTGAAAGTCAGGTGGTATGGATTGTATGGATAATATCGTTTGTGTTGTATAGTATGTGAAAGTCAGGTGGTATGGATTGTATGGATAATATCGTTTGTGTTGTACAGTATGTGAAAGTCAGGTGGTATGGATTGTATGGGTAATATCGTTTGTGTTGTACAGTATGTGTTGTACAGTATGTGTGAAAGTCAGGTGGTATGGATTGTATGGATAATATCGTTTGTGTTGTACAGTATGTGAAAGTCAGGTGGTATGGATTGTATGAATAATATCGTTTGTGTTGTACAGTATGTGTTGTACAGTATGTGTTGTACAGTATGTGTTGTACAGTATGTGAAAGTCAGGTGGTATGGATTGTATGGATAATATCGTTTGTGTTGTACAGTATGTGAAAGTCAGGTGGTATGGATTGTGTAGATAATATCGTTTGTGTTGTACAGTATGTGAAAGTCAGGTGGTATGGATTGTATGGATAATATCGTTTGTGTTGTATAGTATGTGAAAGTCAGGTGGTATGGATTGTGTAGATAATATCGTTTGTGTTGTACAGTATGTGAAAGTCAGGTGGTATGGATTGTGTAGATAATATCGTTTGTGTTGTACAGTATGTGTTTTACAGTATGTGTTGTATAGTATGTGTTGTACAGTATGTGAAAGTCAGGTGGTATGGATTGTGTAGATAATATCGTTTGTGTTGTACAGAATGTGAAAGTCAGGTGGTATGGATTGTATGGGTAACTTCGTTTGTGTTGTACAGTATGTGAAAGTCAGGTGGTATGGATTGTGTAGATAATATCGTTTGTGTTGTACAGTATGTGAAAGTCAGGTGGTATGGATTGTATGGGTAATATCGTTTGTGTTGTACAGTATGTGTTGTACAGTATGTGTTGTACAGTATGTGAAAGTCAGGTGGTATGGATTGTATGGATAATATCGTTTGTGTTGTATAGTATGTGAAAGTCAGGTGGTATGGATTGTATGGATAATATCGTTTGTGTTGTACAGTATGTGAACGTCAGGTGGTATGGATTGTATGGATAATATCGTTTGTGTTGTACAGTATGTGAACGTCAGGTGGTATGGATTGTATGGATAATATCGTTTGTGTTGTACAGTATGTGAAAGTCAGGTGGTATGGATTGTATGGGTAATATCGTTTGTGTTGTACAGTATGTGAAAGTCAGGTGGTATGGATTGTATGGATAATATCGTTTGTGTTGTACAGTATGTGAAAGTCAGGTGGTATGGATTGTGTAGATAATATCGTTTGTGTTGTACAGTATGTGAAAGTCAGGTGGTATGGATTGTATGGATAATATCGTTTGTGTTGTACAGTATGTGAAAGTCAGGTGGTATGGATTGTATGGATAATACTGTTTGTGTTGTACAGTATGTGTTGTACAGTATGTGTTGTACAGTATGTGTTGTACAGTATGTGTTGTACATTATGTGTTGTACAGTATGTGTTGTACAGTATGTGTTGTACAGTAAGTGTTGTATAGTATGTGTTGTACAGTATGTGTTGTATATTATGTGTTGTACAGTATGTGTTGTACAGTATGTGTTGTATATTATGTGTTGTACAGTATGTGTTGTACAGTATGTGTTGTACAGTAAGTGTTGTACAGTATGTGTTGTATAGTACATGTATGTGTTGTACAGTATGTGTTGTACAGTATGTGTTGTACAGTATGTGTTGTATAGTATGTGTTGTACAGTATGTGTTGTATAGTACATGTATGTGTTGTACAGTATGTGTTGTACAGTATGTGTTGTACAGTATATGTTGTATAGTATGTGTTGTACAGTATGTGTTGTATATTATGTGTTGTACAGTATGTGTTGTACAGTATGTGTTGTATAGTATGTGTTGTATAGTATGTGAAAATCAATAATTACGCGGTTTACATACTCTTTGTCTTGTCTTTCACAGATAAAATAATGTTGAGCTTCACATTTCCCGTCGTCCCAGCCGAATCCACAGAATTTCGCCAGCCTCAAACAGTCTTCGTTGGAGTTGTAGTTGTCTGGTTGGTGTGGACACCAGTTAGTATATCCTGTGATCGGCTCCTCCGAGTATCCCCATGTCCATTCCGTCTCTGTAGCAATGTCTGTCCCATCCAGCCAGTATCTTACTGAAGCTGTGGAATCGTGGGCTAGGCACAAATACGATTAAAATGACTCAAATTGTGAATGGGTTGTAAATCATTACAATACAACGTAATTACACCAGAATATCAATCAATGTTCAGAATTGATATGATAATTAGGCAGCAAATACACAGCAGTGTCAACAGGACAATTGTAAATCAATTCTGTTAACATGATTGGATTGCGATATATTTTGTCTGGCTTGTTAATATTATAATAGTAATATGGATGGAAAATAACTCCGGACATACTCGTTATAATATATGGCTTAAACAAATTATTTATTATAACGGACTGAACTTAGTTGTTACCATGAAGATGAAGCAGGTAACCCCTAATGAACACATCTTCCCTCTCCGTTTCAATGGCAGCCAATTGAGAGTTGAGTGCCTCGCAATGTGCCTTCAATGTAAAGGAAGATAATGTTAACGTATAATTTGATAGTCACAAACAAGACAATTACGTATCCACGTTCAATAGACGCCTAAACGTATACTGTAAATCTCATCAAGTAGGTGTGCTATACTGTTTTTGAAGTGTTCGAGGGATAGATATTAATCAGCCGCGAAAATAGATAACTGTTTAATTGTACTTCCACGTCTACCTATTAAGTGGCCTTCTTATCGTGATATAGCTGTTGATATGAAGTCAGCATATTGTCTATTTAATAAGATGTTTTTAAAACAGGAAGAAGATATTGCTTAGATAATAAACGTTAGACTTATAAAGAGATTCAGAGGTGAACAGATCAAGCGGTTGTTCCATTCTGATTCGTTCATAAGAATTTGACACATTATGTTTTCTGGTAAGAATTGCGTCTATTAGCGAGGCTGGACGAGTTTTGATTGTTCTGTTTAGCCTGAGAGTTAATAGCCGGTTTAGACCTATCGGAGAAACTAATCGTGAACCGCGATATAATGGCAAAATTCCTGAGCGAGTCACTTTGATAAAAACATATTCAATGTAATGTAATAAGAACTGATTGGCTTTCAGTCAAAGACATGGCTATACGAAAACTTGAAGAGTGTAATTTCATTGGCTACCCTGCAAGGTAACGCTGTCAACACACACATTCGTGCCACACGCACCTCCTTAAATGATCTTAGTTGTTGATAGGACGTTAAACAATAAAAGGACGTTAAACAATAATAAACCAAATCAAACTACCCTGCAGGTGAGGCGTAACGGAAGAGGCGACTAAATTTTAGATCCAAACATTTGTTTCCTTTAGCAACTTTATTCCTTCTAATTACTCCCTCGGCAATGCCTCACTTTAGTTGAGTGTTCGCCCTTGTGAGGAAGGCTTCGGATTCGGTCCACTGGCCGAGACATGCCAGGGTCTATAAAAATGGTAGTTACTTCCCCTGACTAGCCTTCAGTATTTTAGGGAGTGGGGCTTCTGGTTCACCCGTTGTCAGTATAATGTGAATGTGACCGAGTGGGATGTCCTGCTGGGTGTCGTCTGCTTCAGTGATGTAGCATTATAAAGATGGCATAAGTTCCACGATATCACAAGGAGGCCAACACTTGGTTTGGTATGTTTTGTTTAACGTCCTATTAACAGCCAGGGTCATTTAAGGACGTGCCAGGTTTTGGAGGTGGAGGAAAGCCGGAGTACCCGGAGAAAAACCACCGGCCTACAGTCAGTACCTGGCAACTGTCCCACGTAGGTTTCGAACTCGCAACCCAGAAGTGGAGGGCTAGTGATAAAGTGTCGGGACACCCTTAATCACTCGGCCACCGCGGCCCCTTTGGGCCAACACAAACAAAGTGAACAAATACACCCAACCCCAGCCTCCCAAAACACACACGCATTCATCACACGATAGGACGTTAAACAATACTTAAATAACTATTCCATTGGATGGAACTAATTACACTTGACGAAATAACTTGTTTTCTGCTATTGCCGTAACTATAAAGATTTAGATTTAATTTTAATGATTATTACTTGACTAGAATGGTTTAAGATTTTGACTTCGTTTTTTTTATTTTTTTTTCTTATTTTTTTTTCAATAAAATGACAGTAAAGGTTGGATGTAGGAAGTAGAAATGAAATGTATTACGGAGGCGTCCTGCCATGTTTCCGGTATGTCGACGAAGAAATAGCAGGATATATCATGTCGGGTCCATCCGTTAGGGCAGGTGTCGCCAGATACTGACCAGGTATGAAACAGAAAAACACGTGAGAACATCTACAGTGTTACTACAGCAAAACTGTATCTGAATTAAAATAGTAACAGTATTTTTTGGAAATATCCCTATTAATCGTCATAAAACAATTGGGATTAGATGATAAGTAGGTTAAATACGTAACCATCCAGTAATATAGATGAGTATATCTAAGGTCTAAACAGAAAATGAAAAGTAATATATAAAAATATCAAACTAAAATGTTGACACCTCGTCTTTGAAATAGCTGATATAGCAAATGTGACCACAGTATATCACTATCAGGTAATCTAAAATTCCATGTTTAACTATTTCAAGAGGGGAAAGAATATTAAAGTTTGTTGTATTAAGTCTGAGGCTGTAGTAAAATTGTAAACTATCGTTAATTTACACAATGGATTCACACGGCGGCAAAAAGTGATTCACCGGTCAGAGCAAAAAGCATCAAAATCTTCTTCAGTAAATGAAATTATCGGAGTTAACGAAATAACTGAGGCAAAGCGAAGTAATAATGAAAATATATAATAACAAAACTAAGAGAACCAAGTATCCGAAAATGTAACTTATCCACTTACCATTGGTTGTGTAAAGCAGCACCAACACAATACCATATGACACCATTTGCATCATATCCATTGTAAGTTGACTAGATATTCCCCTTATTTACTATTGAGTACAACAGGTCGTCGGTCAAGTGATAATGTACTTCATATTGCGTGTGAATTATAACAGACGTTGCTACAGATATAGGCGAGTAATAGCCAAGAATTTATTTGAATATTCATTAAGGCAGGTAGTTTGAAATTGTAATAGATATATTTTCCACTTACTCTGCAGTCCCAAGTTTGGCGCAAGAGTGATACCTGGTATCCCAGGATTTTCTCCTTTGACACTGTCTTGGTCTTTTAATTGAATGTCCGCGAATGAGAGAAAGGCTAGAGTGGGTTATGTACACATCAAGACACACCAACGCCATATAAAACTGGCAATGTTGACAATAAAATAACATGGGTAGTTCGTTAGAATTATATCTGCTGTTTCCATTACATGGTTTGTACGAGACGTTTCTATTTGGAATAGTTTCATAGCTTCGGGTTGTGTTTGCTGACATACAGGTAGGGCGTAACAACCATATCTGCCCCCCCCCCCCCCCCCCAGATGCTCATACACGCTCTCCTAATATTGAAATGACCACTGGACTGGACGCTTGACCGGGGAAATCCTTGCGACATCAGTGTATAAAAATAGCTCGCCACATTTATTTTTATCGTATTTTTACCTAGAGATTTGTCACAGAGCCGAGAACGAGGCTACATCAACGTACACTGCACATTAACTATATACATGACCGTTGTTTAGATATCTAGTATGCGTGAACTTACCTTATAATGCTTTCATTTGAACATATTAGCAAAATATTCTCGTAACAATTGTTCAATATAAACCAACATGCAACTTGATACTTAAACAAAACATCGATAAAAATCAGATCGGTTAAGTTGACAATGTATGAGTAATACAAAAAACAAGAAATATCTTTAAAAAAGATAAACGGCATAGTTTTAATGCTGGTGGTTATAATGTAAAACCAGAGACATATATACACATATATATATATGTCTCTGGTAAAACTACTGGTGATATAAGGTAACGAACTACATTGTAATTAATAAATGCGCAGTTTCAGCACGGATAACAAAATTATATCAGTTTGAATCATTTTTGGTGATAATAAGACTGCAAATGTGTCATTTGAATAGATGCATCCACTTATTCAGCTTGCATTCAATTTAAAAGGGACATCACGGTAAAAACGTTGCAATTTTCACTGAATGTACGCGTTTTGTTCCTTTCCAGCTATGTTTCTGTGCTGTCCCAATGTTCACAGTCAATCCCTATGTCCAGCTTGACCACTCGATTTAGTTGGGAATCCCCCTCGGAAATTATTTTTAAATCATTACGTGACTGTTTTGAAATCGTGGCAGCACAAACACACGATAGTTTACAAGGCGATATCTATATTCCATCTGGGTTAGTTGGATAACGATATTATACAGTGGTTTAAATGTTAAATAACACGTTCTGTATATATTACGGCACACATATTGTATGTGTAAATAAGTGTAAACATTGTTCATATAGTATAGTGATAGTAGCGATGTACTGGTACAGACTGTATAAATATTACCGAGTTTGTGGAACTATTACCGAGTTTGTGTTAATATTACCGAGTTTGTGTAAATATTACCGAGATTGTGGAAATCTTACCGAGTTTGTGTAAATATTACCGAGATTGTCATGACCTACTATCAAACAATCAAGCAGAATACGAGCGGCGTCCGTATTACAGTTGTTTTCATGTTTGAACTGTTACAGTCTATTGTACTGCTTCCCAAGTTTAATTCTAGGATTGTGTTTGACCCATTTTCCTATTATTCTCTTCATTGCGGAAGCTGTTATCGTTTTCAACCGCAGTCGATTCACATTGGAAGCCATTTTTGTTTCCATGTGTTTTAGTTTGTTGTGCGCATGCGTTTATCGTATATGTCACAAATTTTTTGCATATTCAGATTGTTGAGCGAATTGTGATAACCTTTTAATAATTGATAATTGATGTTTTTATGTACATATATCATCAAATTCGAATGGTTATTGTTATCTTAACTTTGTTTCGTTTTTAAAAGTATATCTGCATTTTTTGTATTTACCGCTACATTGACCAATCACATACTTCATCTTGACCAGTAACGCCACCTGTCGCGTCATATCCGGGGCCAAAAGAATATTATACGGCTATACCGAAAAATCAGATCGGTTAAGTTGAAAATGTATGAGGAATCCAGAGGTTTTGCCGATTCCAGTCACTTTTACGATTCTTTTTGGCAGAATCTGTCTACGTTTTGGCAGGTACATGCTTTCGGCGTTCTGCCATTGTTGTTGTTGATTGATAACCCGCCCGTTGCATTGTGGGACTAATTTGGATAAAAACTTGGTCCGTTGGCCCCAGTTATTATTTTTGGAAATGTCCCCTATACTTTCGTAAATACACATTTTCCTCCAGTTTTTGATTCGCAGTAATTTGTTAGGTATATACTTAGTCTGAAATTTGTAAAGAGGTCAAAATGTAATATATTTCGTTTGGAGTGTGTGGCTTTAAACAATGCAAAACAGTCCGTCCCTGGCCGAGACATTCAAGAGAGTTCAGAATTGTAACCCATACTCCTGTTCACTTTACTGCAATGATCAGTGTTTTAGGAGAATCACTTGGTCTGAAGTTGGTGAATATCACGATCTCAAAATTGTCGTCGCCAGTGAGAAAGCATAAAAATAGATAGTTTCAGGAGTCAGGTAAAAGATAAAAACAAATCTAACGGCATTTTGGTCGGAAATAAAATGCGTGTTCTACCTCAAGTATCATTTCTCCCGTGTTAAATGATGCATTTTTCTGATCTAGATGAAATTCCTTTCTGCTGAGAAGTATATCTGAAGACAAAGGGAGATTTACGCACCCATACATTAGCTCTTCTGCATCCGTTAGGTTTTAACAATGACGATTTTTACTTGTCTCGCAGAGTTGTGCAAGCTATCCGAGGAACTTTTTTCTCCAAAACAAATTATGCTGACACATCTCATCAATCCTAAAGCTCACCAAACGAGCTTGTGTTGCCGTGTTTTAAATATATCGACGTTAAATAAAAATTACTTGAACTTGAGCATACCCGATCACCATAGACATTTTCTTTCTACTTCGTCTCTTTGACTGAGGAACCAAACTTGTTTAGAGGACAGTGTCTGCTCTTCACTTTATTGGAGTTCGTGTTAACTCATCACTTAGAAAACAAACAAACAAAAACAACATTTTGAACAGACTGGCTCGATGTACAATCGACTACAGACAATCGCTTTCTGTGAATATAGGTTTTATAGCGGTAGATTTTGCAAATGCATAGAAATGATGAAATCATATCTGTTCGTACAATACATTACCCATCGCTCCGATCTAAAACTTTCTGTTGTCAGAATGTCGCAGAAAACAACAGATTTTTTTAGGACAAATGCATGTATCTAAAATGTAATATAGCAAGTACTTGTGTCTGTAATGAGTATCCTCACTGTCTTATCTTATTCCTGTTATACCTTTTCCACTAGCGGCGGCATTTTTGAGTTCGTGATAATCACCAACTTCAGACCAAGTGATTCCCATCTTGACAATGTGACCGGGTCTGGTGCCCTGCTGGCTACTTCAGTGAGGTAGCATTATAAATCCGTCGTCAGTTCCGTGCCATGCTGGCTACTTCAGTGACGTAGCGTTATAAATTCGTCGTCACTTCCGCACCATCACAAGGAGACAACACATGTATACCGCAGCCTCATAAAGCATCATTCAGTTATTTCTGAAGGAAAGTAGCCAGATGTCAGATGACAGCTCGTTCAAAGACTAAATATCATATGTACGTAAAGATATAGTATCTCCTAAACCGATTGGTGCTAGGTTTGTTTCCATCGCAACCGCTTTTGTGCATAAATTGCCTGATGAAGTGAGGCTGCCGACGATAAATACCAAACCTTATGTAAATGAGACGCTTTAACACAATGTACTTGTGTCCTGCTAAGCTTCTGAAATATATAATCGAGTTGTCTCCCTTGACACGTCTCTGTAACCGAAGCATCAGTCCTGTGAAGTGACCATAACATTTAGTACATATACATGTACAAATGACACAAATATTACAACCACAGTTTAGTTACATGTACGTTAGATACACCTCTCTATAAACATATTTCGGGACAGTCTTAGAATGTCAACCACATATAACAACCACAACTGTTGATTTTTTACAGTAAAATCAATGAAGTTGTCTGTTAATTTCGTTTATAACATACATTTTGTAAGTGTACACATATCTCAGACTGAGCTCTTAAAGTATTGTACATGTATTATTTCTAAATTGTTAAAGTCGTTTATATCAAAGTAAAGCAGATGTCTACAATAAAAACTCTTTTCTACCGTCGTATTTCGGTGCTGTTACTGTGTCCATTATTTACACTTGGCACCAAGGTCTCCCATTTCCTCGGTTTTAATCTGGGCTACATCTATGATAGTATAGATGCAGTCAAGTTCATATGACCTGATAGTTACGTCATTTAGATAAACATCATGGAAATGCTTCCCTATACGCTACGAATGAATCAACAATGCGAGGACAATTAATCAGAACAATTGCGTTAATATTACGTCATTTTGGCGCTATGGTGATCATTGTCACGTCAAGGCTTTGTACTGTGTGTCAGATTGGTTGCAATTCAATCACAGAAAGGAAGTTGATTTAAAATTGCTATTCTTTCAAATGAACATTCAAGGAAATGGAAGCAAATTAAGAACGTATTTATTTCAGAAAGGCAGAATTTAACATAAGGAAATGTAAATATAACAATGTAACGCTTGTTAGATTGCATTCATTGTCAAATGCAATCAGGTTGACAGATGAATATCCATGGCGCCGCGTCATTCTGTTTTTATCTGTTACCCAGATTTCATTTATATTGACAATAAATACAATCTAACAAATTATTAAATGATATTCGCGTTCCGTGTTACCGTGACGTAGCGTTTCATGTTGTACAGTGTAATTCGCGTTCCGTGTTACTGTGACGTCCGCGTTTCATGTTGTAATTCGCGTTCCGTGTTACTGTTACCTGCAAATTGTCACATTAGCGTTCGGTGTGTCTGTGACGTACGTGCTTTTGATGTAATATTCGCGTTCCGTGTTGCTATGACGTCCGTATTTCGTGTTGTGACACTCGCGTTCTGTGTTTCTGTGACGTACACGTTCCCAGTTGTGACATTCGCGTTCTTTGATGCTGTGATTTATGTGCTTTTGATGTAATATTCGCGTTCCGTGTTGCTATGACTTCCGTATTTCGTTTTGTGACACTCGCGTTCTGTGTTTCTGTGACGTACGCGTTTCCAGTTGTGACATTCGCGTTCTTTGATTCTGGGATTTATGTGCTGTGACACTCGCGTTCTATGTTGCTGTGACGTCCGTATTTTGTGTTGTGACACTCGCGTTCTATGTTGCTGTGACGTCCGTATTTCGTGTTGTGACACTCGCGTTCTATGTTGCCGTGACGTCCGTATTTCGTGTTGTGACACTCGTGTTCCCTGTTGCTGTGACGTCCGTATTTCGTGTTGTGACATTCGCGGTCTGTGATTCTATGGTATACAAGGTGTGACATTCGTGTTGCATGTGACTTTCTCTGTTTGTGTACTGATGTTGCTGTCGCGTTCCGTGTTACTGCCAGAGATAATCCACAACTTCAGAAGAGTCATGTTATACAACATGCAAGAGGGACGTTAAGTTACGATGCACATAAATGAATAGATGCATCATCTTTCAAAACCATCCTCATAATATTACTCATACACTGTATTGTCTATTTACCTGGTAATTGTTTAAAAGGTGAGCGGATATAAACAATGTACTAATTATCAGATGTACTGATTGTTCTAGTCAGACGCGTAGCCAGACCTAAATAGAAGTGGAAGCCCAGACGGACCGAAGGTCTGACGGAAGGAAGGACGTATGCTTTCCTACCTAACCAGGGGGAGAGCACGAGAGAGAGGGCAGAATCTCGCATCTCGCTGAGGGGGTACTGGGTCCCTCCCCCTTGGATTTCTGAGGGATATAATTGAGAAATTCAATAATACTAAATATATTCACAAAACATACCGTGAAAGCCATGACTAATGTTTTGTGATATGTTGTAGATCTTGTAATGATAATATATTTCGACAAACATGGTAACCACTGTGTCTAAATCTAACAATGCTAGAGAGGACATTCATTCTCCGTCCATGGTGATATCCGGTATGTCAAGGTTCCGCAGTCGCAGACGTAATAGGCACACATAGAAGAATCTCTAGACACCTGGAGACATTCGGATACATTTTAGGTTCCTTGATTGCAATAATTAGTCAGGACGCTGGACAGGTAGTTATATAATCTAGACACCGATAAATAGGCCTACCTTGCAAGTTGACGTAGAGTTTGACAGGAAACTCACCCACAGGAATATAAATATTTTAATGCGATGTCATTAAAATAATAAATTCTTGAAATAATCAAATAAAAAAAAAAGGTTACCTTGACAAAATGATGTGGAAGCCTGGGCATACTGGCGTACGCCTAGCTACGCACCTGCTAGTACATTTGTATGTACACGAGGTATTGATTGATCTAGTACATTTGTATGTGCATGATGTACTGATTACTCTAGTACATTTTTATGTACACGATGTACTGATGACTAGTACATTTGTATGTACATGATGAACTGATTACTCTAGTATATTTTTATGTACACGATGTAACCATTACTCTAGCACATTTCAGCATTGAAATGTTACCAAATGGTAGTATACAGTTATGAATGCAATTTGGGTGACAGATAAATAGAATGTCGCCCGTTAGGGCAACATGAAATATTTATCTGTCACCCAAATTGTATCCATATCGACTGTATACTACCATTCGGTAACAGTTCAAATCCTAACGGGGGACATTCTATTTATCTGTCACCCAAATTGTATTCATATCGACTGCATACTACCATTTGGTAACAGTTCAATGCTTATATTTACATTCATAGTTGTTTTTATTTACTGTAGCTTAAGACGCGTTTAAATTTGCCGCTTCCCCTATCACTGACATCATCAAGTTCAAATACCGGAACAGCCGAAATTTCCAGAAGGAATAATATAGTCCCTGATGTCGTTATTAATAGCAATCACATAAAATGGTTTTTAAACAAATTTGGCGTTATATTATATTTTATATACGTTTGTAGATATCGTCAAATTGTTAACAATTGGATAATTTCCGATCGTTTAAAAATAAAGCTGTTTTTCGGCGCAATGATATATGTTAACACTTGGAAGTGATGCGGCTTTGAACGGTTATTACACAGGACAGACTCGATTCCTCGGAAACACTTATGTTTCTATCGACTGGGTTATTTTTGGAGAAATATCAGCTCTTAAATTCTAAATGAAAGTCTTCTTGACAGCAGGTGAAAGCGATTACAAGGGTATTTCTTTCGAAACCGATTCCAGTCTAACCCCTCGCATCAGAGTCGCTAACTTAGCAGACGATGTTCAACTTCACAGGGCCTCGATTTTGGAGAAAGGTAGGCCTTTTACATCAGTGAATAAACACATAAATATAATTCAGTATGCATACACAACCGGAAACCATGTCGATACTGCCGATTTTTCACAAGATTTTTTTTTATAACTGCTGGATTTTTAATGTTGTCGTGTCTTACATTTCTGAAAATTCGGCAACGAGCCCCTGTGTGTGTGACGACATTGACAATTTGATTACTTCGTATAGATCAAGAATAGCGCTTTTAATAATTTTGTATCGACTTCAATTTTTTTTTATTAATAAATTTTACTCTCATAACTCGTGTTGCTTTATTTTTTGTGGTGGTTTATGTAGATAAATGCCAGCATTCGAAAGCTCTCTAGGCCGATTGTAACTGGGGGCCATTGTTTTAACCTACAACACATGGAGCTGTATTCCTACACAGACCGAATCACTGTAAATTGTAGTTTACAGTCTCATGAATACAATTTGGGTTACTAACGACATATAGGCAAATGCAACACAAAATGTAAATATATAGAGGATATCTAACAGTGTCTTCAGTAATACAAATACCAAATATATTTCACGAGTGGGGCTAATATTTTGATATTTTTCACAGCACGAGTCACTCTGGTATTTTGAAAAATATCAAAATATTAGCCAAACGAGTGAAATATATTTGGTATTACTGAAGACACTGTTAGATATTCTGTTTATTACATTTTTTATCGACGAAAACCCTACCCCGTATGCTAACTAGGCCTACAGCGAAAGTTTGCATACAAAAAAGTAGTTCCCCCTGTCCAGGTGCTGACATATATGTCGGGCTTTCTGATTGGTCAATTATTTTGGTATTTTCTAATCATTAATTTGATTGGTCAAATCAGCAAAAGTGATATTTTTCACTAGTGAAAAATATCACTTTTATAGAATGAATAATTTTTGATATTTCACTGGTAAAAATGTAATAAATGTATGTACACGATGTACTGATGACTCTAGTACATTTGTATGTACACGATGTACCCATTACTCTAGTACATTTGTATGTACACGATGTACTGATTATCTAGTACATTTGTATGTACACGATGTACCCATTACTCTAGTACATTTGTATGTACACGATGTACCCATTACTCTTGTACATTTGTATGTATACGATGTACTGATGACTCTAGTACAGTTGTATGTACACGATGTACCCATTACTCTAGTACATTTGTATGTACACGATGTACTGATTATCTAGTACATTTGTATGTACACGATGTACTGATTATCTAGTACATTTGTATGTACACGATGTACCCATTACTCTAGTACATTTGTATGTACACGATGTACTGATGACTCTAGTACATTTGTATGTATATGATGTACTGATTATCTAGTACATTTGTATGTACACGATGTCCTGATTATCTAGTACATTTGTATGTACACGATGTACCCATTACTCTAGTACATTTGTATGTACACGATGTACCCATTACTCTAGTACATTTGTATGTACACGATGTACTGATTATCTAGTACATTTGTATGTACACGATGTATCCATTACTCTAGTACATTTGTATGTACACGATGTACCCATTACTCTAGTACATTTGTATGTACACGATGTACTTACACAAAATGCTTATGTTAATATGTATAATAACTATCATAATAACTGGAAACACAAAAACTTTATACCAACATTTTAATCAACTCACGTGTACATAAATGACAAAAACAACAACATAATAAATTATCAAATAAATTCATCAGTAACATTTTTAACAAGCACATCTGTTAAATATACGTCAAGAAAGTCTTTTTTTCATATATCACATCAGACATTATCACAGAAAAGTATATTCTACAGCAAAAATCTAAAGGAGGCAACAGGCAACGCGTCCATCAATATCACAGGGACTGGAACAATTTCTCAACCCATGGGCTGTACATGTGTATGCATTTGTTCTTACATGTATTGACTATGAATTGAAGAACTGTGTCAGATTCCTGTGTTCAATATATAGATACAAATGTACATGCTCATGTCATAAATAGTTATAATACTGTACATTTAATTTAAAAACTGCTTCGGTCATACAGAAGGCATTTCTTGTTCACAAAAAAATCAATATAAATATTACATTAAAGTTAATAGGTTAAACAAGTTAAACGAAACAAATATATTGTTCTTATTTGACATTTTACAGAGAGTAATCTCGAGTAACTGGGCATCCGTGGACAGTGCTAATGGATAGTGAGGTAACAATCTACCTCGACCAACGCATTGTAGCCGAGGCCAGTGAAAGTTCTGGGGCTGAAAACTATCATAAGAGCGTTGTTAATGTATAGCGATATCACGATTCCAATTACAGTACAATCATTAAGTGCATATGTTAAATGCCAGATATATTGAATAACTGCCATATTGAATTTGTGTCGTCATTATAATACATATATGCCTATATTGTCAATACATTATGTATACAATTGGGAGTAGCAGTGTTCACTCTATATGGAGACGAAGGAGAAGAACCAAATGGACACTGATCGAATTGCATTCATAACCCTATAACGACATGTAGTAGACATAATCAAGTTAATATCGATAACCCTCATGTTCCTTGAGACTTTTCTGTCTTCGTTAGATTACGTAATTTTGCTAAGCGCGTCTGTAACTGATATGTAATATAGTGACAACTTAGCAGCGAGTAATACCATTATAAACCTCGGGTTGGTAAGTATTGTATAGGTTACAAGTCAGACAGGGATATATAACTCAGCATTGGTGTCCCCCATTATCTATAGACCAATAACGGCACTGTAACCTGTGCAGTTGTTGCTTATAACTCTGGTCAGAGGATAAAAATAAAGACACCCTTCCTACAAATGTAGGGTGACCTATGCTTAATATTTGAATAAATATTTCGTAAACGGAAAGGAAAAAAAGTCCGTGATTAGTGAACAGAAACTCAAAAGAAATTACGTGCATCCATGAAAAAACACCTTGTGTATGACAAATGTTTTGATATTGCTTAATCAGCGTTTACAATTTGGTGACGTATTTCTCAGAAGAAGCCCAAGATATACAAAAATGTGCGGTTGACAATGAAGATAAGATTACAATCTAATTAAAATCTAGATGTCATTCTCACTACGTTACATGAAGATCTCACAACATCCCATTATGGGTCACGTCAGGGTGACCTTTTGGATTAGTCAAATGACTACTTCCAGAATCGGGGAAGTGAATTTTGTATCTGGGAATAAGCATGACTAGAGAGCATATCTTGCATAATCTGGCAATTTGTTTCGAGTCATTTCGTTCCACAAAGCATATAGCTAAATAATACTGTGCCGAAATGGTTTGCTTCAATTTCATCGACAAATAGACAATTCGCCCTGATAGTGACATACACATATCTCAAAGGTCATCAGAACGTGACCCCATATGGGATGTTGTTAAATGTTCATGTAACGTAGTGAGAATGACCATCTAGATTTAAATTAGATTAATAAGATTACAATAGTATATAAAGTATATTTGGAGCCTAGAAAATACAGCCCCGGTCCCTGTCTCTAGAACACTGATTATGATAAGAGACCTACAATGTTGGATGTCTTTTTGATTCTACAATCTTCAATTTTCAAACTATAGGGGGGAGTAATTTAATATAAAACTGCCAGCTATAATTCTTGACACACTTCGAGATTGGTAGCCAGTCTACACCACTAGCTTGCCTACATCGTCTTTTTATCGACATAAATATACTTAATATTAACAAGTTAATAACATGTACATTTATAACTCAGAGTTTGAACACGTGGATGATTTTTTTCAGTGATCCTTTTAAGATGTAGTCGAGTGTATAAATGACAGCTGTGTCGACTTTAAACAAGAGTTCCGCAACTATTCTGTCTTATATATGTTGCTGCTGGTTTTTGTGAGATTTAACATTTTACCTATATTGTTTAGTACGTACCAAGAGCCTGGAAGACCTTGATTGACTGTTGCCATAGTTCCCTTACCCATATATGGTTTCGGTGGTCAATCGCCAGAATATCCGGCCAATATATCCCATCCTCTTCATAAAGAAGAATCCGTGTGAAATCGCCACTGATGTCCAGCAGATGAAGAGCATTATTGTTTATATCACAAACCACAATATTCCCCTCTTTATCACATTTGACGTCACGAGGGTCAAAGGTTTTGTCCAATGTTCCTTTCGGAGGTCCCTTATATACGTTCTTCAGTCTCCCGTCTTCTCGTAAGATCATGAGACTCTCGCGCTCTATATCCGACACGCACATGTCTCCGTTTATGTTGATGTCGATATACTCAGGATATTTGAACAATCGTTCGCCCATTTGATCGTGTTCAATCTCCCTCTTCCGTTTCCCTTCCCTCGAGTAAATTAACAGACGATTCCTCTGTTCCGGTCTATAGCGCCTCCGGAAGTCCTCAACACCGCATATTACGACATCCCCGTAACTGTTAATGGCAATTCCCGCCGGATGTAGGGGAAGAGTTAGAAAGGTGAAAATTTTGTTTTCCGGACTGATGACCTTGATAGTTTTGTTAGCGAAGCAGGTGACGAAAATTTCGTCAGAAGCTTTATTGAGCGCCATGTCCCTCACCTCACTGTGGACATTGACACTTCTAAGTCTCTGTCCCTCGATATTGTATAGATGTATCGCAGATGACATAGCTTCTGATATCCAAACCTGATCACGTGACGCTGCACACATGCTCAGAACGTAACTTCCAACGTCAAACGTTGTGACGAGAGTAAAGTCAGTCCCCCATCCTTTTGGGTTAAGCTGTTTAAATTCAAACCGCTTTCTTTTCTCAGTTGGTCTTGGCGAGTTTCCTCTTTGATACAGATCGCTGTAACGCAATTGTGAAGTCACCGGATGTACTGTCTTTGGTCTCTCGGACGCGAGCACCGAATTAAGAGCCGACGTTGAAGACGTCAAACCATTCAACGAAGTGAGCAAATCCTTCGTGAAAGATGTTGTTTCTCCATTTTCACGCCTTGGAGAACCTGCAGAATCAGCGAGCCCTGTTATATGGTGACGCCTCGTTGCACTTGTTTTTAAATGAACTCTCGTGCAATCAAAGCAGAGGTTCTGATCACATTCAATACATGTGACTTCCTGTTCGTCGTTACTGCACGTGTCACACAAATGTCGGAGACCATTTTCCGCCGACAGGAGTAGCTTGGGGACGTATGCATTGCTGCTCTTTGTAGATTTGTAGTTCATATTAGCCCTGTCTAGATCCATGTTGGTGGCAGACTCAGGCACGACTATGTGAGTGTTACAGATCGGACATTTAACTAAACTATCCAGAGTCCCCCTGACACATGTACGTACTGCCCGATGTCCTTTAACTCTACTGAGAGCAAAATCAACAGACTGCGCATGTGCGGGTCCGTCAGCTCGAGGATTCGACAGTTTACAATGAGCAGCTTTCTTATAATTGATTAAAGCTTTATCCATTTTTCTAAACACCACGATTTATTTACAATTTGTATAGCTGGCATTTGGCCACAGGATTTCCAATCATAAATCTACTGGACTACGAAATACTACTGGGAGGTAATATAATATATTGGTGTAAGTGTTCGATCATACCTTCTCTATACACAAGATATTAGATATTAGTAAATATTATAAAACAGATTGATGATAGTTTTGTTCACCTAAACCTGAGAATATACATATCAAGAAATTAATCGTCCGTTCAAACTATATTTATATTGTAACTTTTGAAAAGGACTGTGTTTTGATCGTGAGGTCCCGTTTGTCCTTTATATAAAAAGGTTTAAATTTGAGAATTTATTCAAAATATTAAAATCATATCATTGTTTACCAGTTAAACTAACAATACAGTGAATGTCTGTGTAGCCTTACAGTGAATTACACAATGTCTATAACATACGTTGGTGACTTATAAATCTGAGTGTATAAAAATTCTTGATAAGATTAAATTTGATCTCTTCTTACAGTGTAAGCAAACACGAACAAATCTGGAGATTTCTAGATTCAATGTCAATCACTGAAGGTAATGTCCTTAGGTTGTTTCAGGGTCCTCTGTTTCCCTCGGCGGAAAATCGGGCCTTTTCACACATTTAAACACGTGGCTATTGTTTGTGGATGTTTATGATCCCATCTACCTGGAATTATAAATAAATATAAAGGTTACACAATAAACCGACATCATTTTCTAGGTAACCAAACAAGTCCGGTCACATATGTTATCTTTAATACATGTATACGTATAGTGTGTATTCCGAACGGTTGAATTAACCGGGATATCGATATAATAGCCTGGCATTTAATGTATACATTAAACGTTTATAATTGAATGTGCTCGTTTAAACATACCCCGTCAACATTCACTGATGACTTTGGACCTATAGGGCCAAGCAAAAGCCAACTGGATGGACAGCGATATGGGAAATACTTGTAAAACCTCGAGACATGGACGATCTCTTCTCCGAAGTTTAAAGTTCTTTTGATGTCATACTCTAACTTATAAGTACCTATAAATGGATATCTCAATTTAAAGTCCAGTGAATTCGATCGTTGACTAATTGCTCCGAATTAATAACCTTTATAATTAAGTGTGACATCCGTGTGATGGAAGGGTAATACACAGTGTTGTTGGAATGGTCCTGCTTATACCGACAACTTTGATACGTACCCTGTCCAGAGCTTATAGGTCCTATACAATTATAATATATATTAAGCTAATTTGTAATGATTATGATGATAATCAGTACAATTGTTTCCCTGAAAGTGCTTAAAATAAAACAAGATATTAGTCTAAAACTGCCAATCTTGTGTGTTGTCGCGTATACAAATCCAATAACAGCACACTTACATTTGAACTTAGAAGTGTAAATGAAGAATTATATCAATTTAATCATCCTGTATACCATAATCTGGAATAATGGGGATTCGTTTCAATATTTTGTACAATACTTTGAAACATTGTCACAAAACCGTTCTGAATTATTTACATTAAGGATAATATAATATTCAAACATCATTTGTCATCAGTTTATAACAACAACAAAATGTTGATGCTGCTTCGATTAGAACAATTGCCAAACGATGTATATATGCTACTTGAAACTTATTATCGTAACTTTGAGACGCGTATCATAGTTAGAATATACTTCAACAACCAAAATCTGTCTCAATAACAGATATTAAAAACGCTGCTGTATATTCATGCAACTTTTTGACATCTATATGTTTGAATTGACTGAGAGTCCCGTACACTGTCGACCACACAAGTCTCCATTGTCGAGTCAAACAGCCGGGCAATTGAAATTCCAGACATTGGATTTACTCAAGTAGGTGGCGATAGTGTTCATTTTGTCTGGCGAATGACTAAATAAATATAAACTTTATTAAAACTCCGCTCGTATAAACAGACTACTTATCAATTTAAAACCTCCGTATACATGTCGAGCACATGGCAGTAAAGGGCGATTTAAACATATTAAGGAGCTTTAGAAAAAGACACACGAGATCGAATATGTAAATGAGGTGTGGGTTAAGGATCCCTTTAATCGATGTGAAAACCTCATCATTTGTCAACATTTGTTGTATAATTTGTACAAACATAGCTTCACATACAGCTATACGTTCTTTGCATAACAATTAGCACTTTCATATGTAAATCTTCGTTAATACATGATAAAAATTGAGCCTGAATTTATTCAAATTAATTGATTTTGTGATAAAATATTCTATGGAGAAACATTCATATCTGAGCACGGAGAACTATGGTACAACTGTAATTTGATAGTAAATTACGTAACAGCTTCAAGTGCAAGTATTGAAGAAATAATATTTTAGAGTGAAGGGTTTTTTTCTGAGCCAAGATTGGTGATCATTGCAATATATTAAAATCTGTGCCCCATATCATCGTACACAAACCTTATAACCGCTAGGTGAGGGGTATGGTGCAGAGGCGCATGTGATATCACGGTACGGAGTGATGGTCTACAATATACACAGTAGCCTGTGATATTGTTGAAATAAGAAATAGTTTACAATATACACAGGCGCCTGTGATATTTTTAACAGAGTAATAAAAACATTATAAACAGGCGCCTGTGATATTTTTAAGAGAGTGATAAAAACATTATAAACAGGCGCCTGTGACAATGATAATCGGAGTAATAGTTTACAATAAACACAGGGACTTGTGATGATTGATGAACGATAATAGTTTACACTAAACACAGGCACTTGTGATACTGATGAACGGAGTGTTAATTTAAATAAACACAGGCATCTATGAACGGAGTAGCCGTTTACAAAAAGCACAGGCGCCTGCATAATTATGCATATATATTAACAATAACAGTAGTAATAGGCGTATGCGATGTTGTTATATATAGCAATAATTTTCAGTATACAAAGACGCCTGTGATACTTTTAAGTAATTAAGTTCCACAATATAATACTACATAGGTATATCTACAGCGCTAAGAATGCAAAGTCGAACTTATAGATTTATTTGACGACTCCCCCTCGATTTATAAGTCTAAAAATAATCTTATAACGTCGGTTGAATAGGAATGTAAGACCCCATATTAAACCTAAATTCCTTCATACACATTTTTAACGTACGTGTTGAAGAGTTATTTGACCAATTAGGTAAATATAAAACGAATAATTATATCAATAAAAATCATCAAACGAATTACTGGTTTTTTATGAGCTTTTTAGCATAGACTATATTTAAAAAGCCGAAAGTTTATCGGTCAATAGGTCACGATAAGACTTGATATGTATATAGATATTATGACCAATTTCTCAAGTCACGCGACTGATTAGTTTTTGTAGTTATGTATGACGTCATGCTTTACAACGAGTGGGTTTTGTTAACTTCTAGTGCAACCATACCTATACTAAATATACTTGTATAAAGTCGGCCAGCTCCGAAATCCAAGGGTTTCTCTCTCTATATACAACCCTATATAAGAGACCAACCAACCAGTTATTTTTCCATAAACTTCAATGTAAAAGCTCTGCAGTATATATCATTAAAACTCTTGAATTCAATTTTGCCATTATGATTTAAAACAAACGTTTGGGTCTCACATAACATTTAATGAAAAGATGGGACCATTCAGCGTAATTTTTCTAGGGTAGACATTTTGAAATTGGATAAATTCCGCATTAAAAATTCAAAACAATCTAAATTTTCCATATTAATTACTATGACCTGAACTTTTGAACAAAAAAGAAATCAATCTGAATTACCAAATCTAAATTAACAATATCTATGAATAAGTACCTATCAGGCTACATATCAATATTGGAGCTTCATAATGTACTGACCAAACATAATCTTTCATACACAGGTGCAGAGGCAAATTTATTTCAAAGTCTATTTTTCAATTGGTTGGTTGTTGCCTATAAGCACTTCGGATATATCATGGCCACAGGGACTTGGGGACTAGCTGGACGTTACATGCATTTAAAGTATTGTTAGACATTTGAAAATTTTGGTTGTGTATTTTATTTTATCTAACGCCATGTATATAACGACAGCTATGGTCATTAGGAATTTAGTAATGGTGGATTTGGTAGTGAGAATGTTGACAAGAGGTCGACACTCCTTAAAATACAAACGAAAAGAAAATAATTAATCCGTATAACGACTGTCCTGGTCCACCAGGTAGTACGGAAATATCAAAGATGATGTCAGACACTCATGTTGTAAGACAAGTGTGACGTTATCGATATATGACGTCATACAATTGTCATGGAAACATAAAAAGTCGGCCTAACAGGGATTTGAGTTTTCGCGTTTTACCATGAATACGAGGTATGTAGACAAGACAGTCACTGACACCGGGGACGCGATAGTTTAGTCGTCAGAACATCATCTAACGAAGATTCGATCCCTACCCGAGGTCGTGTGTTGTTCCTCGAAGCTGAGTCACGAACCGTCTTGTGCTGTTGTGGTTTTGTCATTAGACAAGACATTTTGCCGTGATTACGCTGGATGGCATACGACGGGTTTTCTGCGTGCTGTCCGGTGTGGTAGACACAAGCTACTACAAGGGAAACTCGCTTCAACAAGACAATTTATGCGATGAACTCAATAAAACTAAAACAATTTCTATTGATAATTAATATGTAGACAATTGTGATGTAGTCCGGGGTTGGTTCTATATCCGGGAGAGTTTTTAGAATTTTGTAAGCCTAACTGATTTGACTGATCAAAGAAACAACTTGTTTAAATCATGCTACAGGCCAGTTATCGATGTACCAAATCAATTAACAGAACACAGTTTCCTCCCGGGGATGAATCACGCCTATTTCTGTAATACGACAGCTATTGTACTCCTCCGTACTGGAAACGCGATTAGATTGACATTGTTGGTTGCTACCCGATCAATGGTATTTCGTCGCTTAATAACCATTCCTTACACCGGAACCATTCTCCTTTGATTAGATCCCCTGACATTGGAAATGACCTGCTCGCTTGTAAATATTTCTGTGGTTGTGTATTGCAGATCTGTAAATTCTAACGACGGTGTTACAATAATGCTTTATTTATCAAGCAACACGTTTTGCGTTTCAAATTACTTTTAACTTCAAATGTATAAAATAGTGTTAACGTCTTTATCCGTATACAGGCGTTGATACAGGCGATTCGGATGCTTACTGGTATTTCTTTTTTATATCGAGACACAACAATAAGATGGGACCCTTTTCCTATTAAGAGGACGACCTGATTGGTGATTAATTTAATAACGTATCATCAAGGTTTTGCCAAGGCTCAATTGCAAGCAAAATATGACCACAAGTTCACAATTAAATAACCCCGGTCCAATAGGTCAAACCACTTTGACCGCAACAAATTGGCTCAAGTTCAGAGAAACACGTGAACCTGTCTTACAAATACATCCAAACTAAACCACGTTAATATACTTTGGGTGGTCGGTGTTCGGTGGCACAATGGTTACGCAATTGGCTTACACCCAGACGGCCGGAGTTCGATTCCCCGAGCAGACGTGAAAATTTTCCTCCGACAGGAAGTTTCATCCGAAAGTAAGACTGATATTTCATCTCACGTACCTCTCTCTCTCTCTCCCTCATCGCAGACTCTATGACGACTAGTTTGATACCATTCTTAACTATTTCCAGGAGAGATTGGTGAACCAGATCGTCAGTCATCTGTATCGTGCGTTAAACGCATACAAAATGAACAAGGGCCATGCTCTATTGCTGCGTGGAACGTTCACGGTCGGTGGCACGGAGCCAACTGGGATAAGAGAAATATGCCTCGGTTTCAGAATTTTCTTCGCACTGTATTGGTGTCTAAAGCACTTAACGAACTGTGCTACGTGTACGATCTATTGTACAAGATCTGACTTAAAATGGCCATTTACGCTATTTTAGATTATGCACTCAATTGTGCCAATATGCTTCTTAATTCACACTTTGATAATTTTTCCTTTTGGAACACTGTGTTTCCATCATTTCCTTACCCTAATGACACTTTCTGTGCTGGTGAGCCATTAGGAATATTACAGTCACCTTTCCTACCTGGCGATAAACGGATTTATCAGCACGTGCTTATTATCTCTTATTATAAATAATGAATAAACAACTAATTTAAACATTTACTTTTTTGTCTTTAAAAACATAAATAAATCAAAGAAAAAAATATTTCATTTTATCACTTAAAAGCGAGTTACTTTACAAAATTGGTATGAACGCAAAGCTAAAAGGAAAACAAAACTAGCGCGCAATAACGCGTGAAACCATCTTTAAGCTTTGGTAATAACATTCTTGATTATGCACATTACCGTAACAGCAATCCTGTTGGTATGAGAAAATTATGATATGAACGGATTACCTATCAGAGCAAATAATAATATATCGAATAAGATAAATTATATATGACTCTTTTAAAAAGGCATGCCCTATTGGTAAGGTAGATATGGAACGTGTTAAGGCCGTTGATAAATGTTCTCGTTGATAATGTGAATTAAGGAGTCGCAGTATTCAAAATTATCCCTGTTATAATTAGTACATGTATGTTTACACATTGTATTTGTTTTCTATCTATTGTTACTGTTACAGTATACACTAATGCAAAATTTCAAAAAATCAATATTTTAAATACATGTACAGTCTTCTTTACATGGTTTTAGCTTTTAGCATATGTCTTTAACGGTAATTTTATTTTAATGTTGTAAATATTGCTCTAAAACATGACTTCACTAACTACACATGACTATGTCTGTAACAGATAATGTGTGAAGTCATCCTTGTACTTATCTGTTAAGTTAAATGATGTGTAAAAACTGGAGTATGCCAAAAATAAATCCGTCTAACGTTTCTACGATGTGTTCTAACCTACTAACTTGACACGTGATGGAAAATTATTTCATATCCTTTCTGATTTAAACTTTCTTGTAATTGCCAATGATTAACAGCCGTCGTAGCTATTTGGTTCAGAATCATGTTCTTTACTTACATATATAATTGGTAGATGTTCGTCCTCAGAATCATGTTTTTCACTTACATATATAATCGGTAGATATTCGTCCTTTTGTTCCTCGTCAGTCTTTGGATGGCGATTGTCATCCTTAGTAGTTTTGACGGCGCTCTCCCTCTATAGATCCTGACCGACATCCAGTTATTTATCCAGTTTTTTTATCCAGTTTTTCACTCAACGAATTAAAGTAACATCAGTCAAGTTTAAATCGATCTAACGTATGATATAATGTATTGTGTTCAATGATCTAATCCTCAGCAGCTAATTCACGTGTTAAATCTCTACTACCTCCATTCCACATAAAGTAGGAAAACACCGCCTTATTACAGAAATGATATTTCTGCAGTTCGTTTTAACACTGGGTGAGACCCCCACTGGTATAGCTCTACACGACGACATTAACGGCAGGAGATTATAATACCCTGTAAACAATGGTAATTTCCTTAGCTTTATCCTGTAGGTTAAAGCGTTAAGACCATAAATCGTTAATCCAGTTTAATTCTGGCTGTGTCAGCTAGTTTGTACACTAACAATACAACACACCTGTAAAATGTACACGTATACCTCGGTAATAAAACACACCTGTAAAATGTACACGTATACCTCGGTAATACAACACACCTGTACAATGTACACGTATACCTCGGTAATACAACACACCTGTAAAATGTACACGTATACCTCGGTAATACAACACACCCGTAAAATGTACACGTATGCCTCGGTAATACAACACACCCGTAAAATGTACCCGTATACCTCGGTAATACAACACACCCGTAAAATATACACGTATACCTCGGTAATACAACACACCCGTAAAATGTACCCGTATACCTCGGTAATACAACACACCCGTAAAATGTACACGTATACCTCGGTAATACGACACACCTGTAAAATGTACACGTATACCTCGGTAATACAACACACCTGTAAAATGTACACGTATACCTCGGTAATACAACACACCTATAAAATGTACACGTATACCTCGGTAGATGTCTCAGTTATAAAATATTGATAAACTCGAGGTAGCCATGTGTATTTTGTCATCAAGGCTCTTCATTCTTATTCCTGGTGACAATTTTAAAGCAACGTGTTTCACGACAATTTACAAGTAAACGGTAATTGATCTATTGAACTTAAAGAATATAATCGTTCGTCTTATTAAATATGTAGCACCTGTACAGCCATTTTCATCATTGCTTACTTATAGAAAGTGTAACCACGGAATGCTATACAACACGTATGTAGGAATTCAACGACGTATACTCTATACAGTAATAGCCTTTTGATGAGGTCAATATCTGGGTTTATTAACCATGGAGAATATACTTTTAACAACGTATTCATACTATTTACTAGTACTAATATATACATTATGATCAATGTGATCATAGCAGTCACTATAAATGTGACTCAGCTTTTTTTATCAAAAGCAAATTTGTCTAAAAAAAAAAAAAATTTGTAACCCTATAATTTCCAAGTGGCTATATTTTCGCTTTCTTTGGGAATGATAAAAAATCGCGAAAATGATACCCCGCCGTCCTTAAATGACCATATTGTTGGATGGAGACAATACCAGACTAAATTGGATACGGTGAAAGTAATTGTCAGATAAAATTACGTTAGTTAAAACAACCCTTGAAACATAATCCTTTTTGTTCAAAAAGTATTTATATCTCTATCGAAGCTAGGCGAACGTAAAAAAAAAAAGTTGCACAATTCTAGTATTAGAAACGTTTGAAGTCAAAAGGATGATTTTTTCGCGGAAATAATGAGACGTGTTGTAATTTTCTCTGTTATTTTATTTAAGATGTATCTATATTTCACGATTATATTCTTCCTTTGAAATGGTGAAAAAGGGACCCATTGAAATAAAAAATTCAATTGAAAATGAAAAAATATTAAATAGAAAACATGACTCTTTAACCTAGCAATAGTCGTGTCCTGGTATATATGGTATATATATATACATGTACATGTATAGGTACTGGAAGTACAGGTCGATAGACTTGACATAGGGCTTGGGGAAGTGTTAAATATTTAATCCGTTTTACAGACCTACAAGTGTTGATCTACCACTTAACGTCAGACCGCTCCGTGTAATTTACACGTTCGTCTGTTCAACATTCGGTTATATTGTATGCTGATGAGTACATCTGGTGCCGAGCATCTCTGACAGGGCGAGTCAGACCTAACGCTTAAATACATGAAAGGGGATATACTTACACCGAGCAATAAGTAAATAACTGCCTAACTTTATTTTGCTGACACTGTAGTCCTCCATTTTCTCCTGTATAGATATACAATGTAATGATGATATATGATATCATTAGACAACAAAAAACTTAATCAATCGGTTATACCATGTAGAATTTGAAATCAGGGACACTATACAGACTCATCAACATCAGCCGCTTATTTCGATCGATACTTACAACAAAGCTGCACAATACGCATGATGATTTCAATTCTTCATATGTTAATTTTCCTTTTCTAGATAGTAACATACCTGCTTCCCCTACCTGCGATTTTACATGTCCCAATTGATCCGACATTCGAAGACTACTGGCGCAGGTTAATGAGACTATGGGGATTTTTTCCAGTAGACATCATGATCTCATTTGAATATTTATTTTATTCCATTTTCCGGTGTAATAAGCTTCGCCAGTATACATCGCTAAGGTTGCACATATGAAGTCGGCATAGTTTTCGTGCTATCTCAAGTAAATCTATACGAACATGCCGAAGTCTCCTAAACGCACGCACTTACAATACAAACGCTTGGATCACAGAGAAAACAATTACAATTTTTAAACCGTTGATAGGTCGTTGAGATTTTAGTAGGTGTCGCCATGGTAAAACTATGTTCATATTGTAGTATGTGTCGCCATGGTAAAACATTGTGGAGATTGTAGTATGTGTCGTCATGGTAAAACATTGTGGAGATTGTAGTATGTGTCGCCATGGTAAAACATTGTGGAGATTATAGTATGTGTCACCATGGTAAAACTGTGTTGATATTGTAGTATGTGTCGTCATGGTAAAACATTGTGGAGATTGTAGTATGTGTCGCCATGGTAAAACTATGTTGATATTGTAGTATGTGTCGTCATGGTAAAACTGTGTGGAGATTGTAGTAGGTGTCGTCATGGTAAAACTATGTTGAGATTGTAGTATGTGTCGCCATGGTAAAACTATGTTGATATTGTAGTATGTGTCGCCATGGTAAAACTATGTGGAGATTGTAGTATGTGTCGCCATGGTAAAACTATGTGGAGATTGTAGTATGTGTCGCCATGGTAAAACATTGTGGAGATTGTAGTATGTGTCGCCATGGTAAAACTATGTTGATATTGTAGTATGTGTCGTCATGGTAAAACATTGTGGAGATTGTAGTATGTGTCGCCATGGTAAAACATTGTGGAGATTGTAGTATGTGTCGCCATGGTAAAACTATCTTGCTATTGTAGTATGTGTCGCCATGGTAAAACATTGTGGATATTGTAGTATGTGTCGCCAAGGTAAAACTATGTTGATATTGTAGTATGTGTCGTCATGGTAAACATTGTGGAGATTGTAGTATGTGTCGCCATGGTAAAACATTGTGGATATTGTAGTATGTGTCGCCATGGTAAAACTATGTTGATATTGTAGTATGTGTCGCCATGGTAAAACTGTGTGGAGATTGTAGTATGACTCGCCATGGTAAAACTATGTTGATATTGTAGTATGTGTCGCCATGGTAAAACTATGTTGATATTGTAGTATGTGTCGTCATGGTAAAACTGTGTGGATATTGTAGTATGTGTCGCCATGGTAAAACTATGTGGAGATTGTAGTATGTGTCGCCATGGTAAAACTGTGTTGATATTGTAGTATGTGTCGTCATGGTAAAACTGTATGGAGATTGTAGTATGTGTGGCCATGGTAAAACTATGTTGATATTGTAGTATGTGTCGTCATGGTAAAACTATGTTGATATTGTAGTATGTGTCGCCATGGTAAAACTATGTTGATATTGTAGTATGTGTCGCCATGGTAAAACTATGTTGATATTGTAGTATGTGTCGTCATGGTAAAACATTGTGGAGATTGTAGTATGTGTCGCCATGGTAAAACATTGTGGAGATTGTAGTATGTGTCGTCATGGTAAAACTGTGTTGATATTGTAGTATGTGTCGTCATGGTAAAACTATGTGGAGATTGTAGTATGTGTCGTCATGGTAAAACTATCTTGCTATTGTAGTATGTGTGGCCATGGTAAAACTATGTTGATATTGTAGTAGGTGTCGCCATGGTAAAACATTGTGGAGATTGTAGTATGTGTCGCCATGGTAAAACTGTGTGGATATTGTAGTATGTGTCGTCATGGTAAAACTATGTTGAGATTGTAGTATGTGCCGTCATGATAAAACACTGTGGATATTGTAGTATGTGTCGCCACGGTAAAACTATGTTGATATTGTAGTATGTGTCGCCATGGTAAAACTATGTTGATATTGTAGTATGTGTCGTCATGGTAAAACATTGTGGAGATTGTAGTATGTGTCGCCATGGTAAAACATTGTGGAGATTGTAGTATGTGCCGTCATGATAAAACACTGTGGAGATTGTAGTATGTGTCGCCATGGTAAAACTATGTTGAGATTGTAGTATGTGTCGCCATGGTAAAACTATGTTGAGATTGTAGTATGTGTCGTCATGGTAAAACTATGTTGAGATTGTAGAATGTGTCGCCATGGTAAAACTATGTTGAGATTGTAGTATGTGTCGCCATGGTAAAACTATGTGGAGATTGTAGTATGTGTCGTCATGGTAAAACTATGTTGAGATTGTAGTATGTGTCGTCATGGTAAAACTATGTGGAGATTGTAGTAGGTGTCGCCATGGTAAAACATTGTGGAGATTGTAGTATGTGTCGCCATGGTAAAACTATGTTGAGATTGTAGTATGTGTCGCCATGGTAAAACTATGTTGAGATTGTAGTATGTGTCGCCATGGTAAAACATTGTTGATATTGTAGTATGTGTCGCCATGGTAAAACTGTGTGGATATTGTAGTATGTGTCGCCATGGTAAAACTATGTTGAGATTGTAGTATGTGTCGCCATGGTAAAACTATGTGGAGATTGTAGTATGTGTCGTCATGGTAAAACTATGTTGAGATTGTAGTATGTGTCGTCATGGTAAAACTATGTGGAGATTGTAGTAGGTGTCGCCATGGTAAAACATTGTGGAGATTGTAGTATGTGTCGTCATGGTAAAACTATGTTGAGATTGTAGTATGTGTCGCCATGGTAAAACATTGTGGAGATTGTAGTATGTGTCGTCATGGTAAAACTATGTTGAGATTGTAGTATGTGTCGCCATGGTAAAACTATGTTGATATTGTAGTATGTGTCGCCATGGTAAAACATTGTGGAGATTGTAGTATGTGTCGCCATGGTAAAACTGTGTTGATATTGTAGTATGTGTCGCCATGGTAAAACTATGTTGATATTGTAGTATGTGTCGTCATGGTAAAACTGTGTTGATATTGTAGTATGTGTCGTCATGGTAAACATTGTGGAGATTGTAGTATGTGTCGCCATGGTAAAACTGTGTTGATATTGTAGTATGTGTCGTCATGGTAAAACTGTGTGGATATTGTAGTATGTGTCACCATGGTAAAACTGTGTTGAGATTGTAGTATGTGTCGCCATGGTAAAACATTGTGGAGATTGTAGTATGTGTCGCCATGGTAAAACTATGTTGATATTGTAGTATGTGTCGCCATGGTAAAACTATGTTGAGATTGTAGTATGTGTCGTCATGGTAAAACATTGTGGAGATTGTAGTATGTGTCGCCATGGTAAAACTATGTTGAGATTGTAGTATGTGTCGCCATGGTAAAACTATGTTGATATTGTAGTATGTGTCGTCATGGTAAAACTATGTTGATATTGTAGTATGTGTCGTCATGGTAAAACAGTGTGGATATTGTAGTATGTGTCGTCATGGTAAAACATTGTGGAGATTGTAGTATGTGTCGCCATGGTAAAACTATGTTGATATTGTAGTATGTGTCGCCATGGTAAAACTATGTTGAGATTGTAGTATGTGTCGTCATGGTAAAACATTGTGGAGATTGTAGTATGTGTCGCCATGGTAAAACTATGTTGATATTGTAGTATGTGTCGTCATGGTAAAACTATGTTGATATTGTAGTATGTGTCACCATGGTAAAACATTGTGGAGATTGTAGTATGTGTCGCCATGGTAAAACTATGTTGATATTGTAGTATGTGTTGCCATGGTAAAACTGTGTTGATATTGTAGTATGTGTCGCCATGGTAAAACTATGTTGATATTGTAGTATGTGTCGTCATGGTAAAACATTGTGGAGATTGTAGTATGTGTCGCCATGGTAAAACTATGTTGATATTGTAGTATGTGTCGTCATGGTAAAACTATGTTGAGATTGTGGTATGTGTCGTCATGGTAAAACTATGTTGATATTGTAGTATGTGTCGCCATGGTAAAACATTGTGGAGATTGTAGTATGTGTCGCCATGGTAAAACTGTGTTGAGATTGTAGTATGTGTCGCCATGGTAAAACTATGTTGATATTGTAGTATGTGTCGTCATGGTAAAACTATGTTGATATTGTAGTATGTGTCGTCATGGTAAAACTGTGTTGATATTGTAGTATGTGTCGCCATGGTAAAACATTGTGGAGATTGTAGTATGTGTCGTCATGGTAAAACTATGTTGATATTGTAGTATGTGTCGCCATGGTAAACATTGTGGAGATTGTAGTATGTGTCGCCATGGTAAAAAAAATTTGAGATTGTAGTATATGTCGCCATGGTAAAACATTGTGGAGATTGTAGTATGTGTCGCCATGGTAAAACATTGTGGAGATTGTAGTATGTGTCGCCATGGTAAAACTGTGTGGAGATTGTAGTATGTGTCGTCATGGTAAAACTATGTTGATATTGTAGTATGTGTCGCCATGGTAAAACATTGTGGAGATTGTAGTATGTGTCGCCATGGTAAAGATTGTCGAGATTGCAGTATGTGTCGCCATGGTAAAACATTGTGGAGATTATAGTAGGTGTCGTCATGGTAAAACTGTGTGGAGATTGTAGTATGTGTCGCCATGGTAAAGCTATGTTGATATTGTAGTATGGGTCGCCATGGTAAAACATTGTGGAGATTGTAGTATGTGTCGTCATCGTAAAACTATGTTGGGATTGTAGTATGTGTCACCATGGTAAAACATTGTGGAGATTGTAGTATGTGTCGCCATGGTAAAACTGTGTGGATATTGTAGTATGTGTCGCCATGGTAAAACTATGTTGAGATTGTAGTATGTGTCGCCATGGTAAAACTATGTTGATATTGTAGTATGTGTCGCCATGGTAAAACTATGTTGATATTGTAGTATGTGTCGCCATGGTAAAACTATGTTGAGATTGTAGTATGTGTCGCCATGGTAAAACATTGTGGAGATTGTAGTATGTGTCGCCATGGTAAAACTGTGTTGAGATTGTAGTATGTGTCGCCATGGTAAAACTATGTTGAGATTGTAGTATGTGTCGCCATGGTAAAACTGTGTGGATATTGTAGTATGTGTCGCCATGGTAAAACTATGTTGATATTGTAGTATGTGTCGTCATGGTAAAACTATGTTGATATTGTAGTATGTGTCGTCATGGTAAAACTATGTTGATATTGTAGTATGTGTCGCCATGGTAAAACTATGTTGAGATTGTAGTATGTGTCGCCATGGTAAAACATTGTGGAGATTGTAGTATGTGTCGCCATGGTAAAACATTGTGGAGATTGTAGTATGTGTCGCCATGGTAAAACTATGTTGATATTGTAGTAGGTGTCGTCATGGTAAAACATTGTGGAGATTGTAGTAGGTGTCGTCATGGTAAAACATTGTGGATATTGTAGTATGTGTCGCCATGGTAAAACTATGTTGAGACTGTAGTATGTGTCGCCATGGTAAAACATTGTGGAGATTGTAGTATGTGTCGCCATGGTAAAACTATATTGAGATTGTAGAATGTGTCGTCATGGTAAAACATTGTGGAGATTGTAGTATGTGTCGCCATGGCAAACATTGTGGAGATTGTAGTATGTGTCGCCATGGTAAAACATTGTGGAGATTGTAGAATGTGTCGCCATGGTAAAACTATGTTGAGATTGTAGTATGTGTCGCCATGGTAAAACATTGTTGAGATTGTAGAATGTGTCGCCATGGTAAAACTATGTTGATATTGTAGTATGTGTCGCCATGGTAAAACTATGTTGATATTGTAGTATGTGTCGCCATGGTAAAGCTATGTTGATATTGTAGTATGTGTCGCCATGGTAAAACTATGTGGAGATTGTAGTATGTGTCGCCATGGTAAAACTATGTTGATATTGTAGTATGTGTCGTCATGGTAAAACTGTGTGGAGATTGTAGTATGTGTCGCCATGGTAAAACAGTGTGGATATTGTAGTATGTGTCGGCATGGTAAAATATTGTGGAGATTGTAGTATGTGTCGCCATGGTAAAGCTATGTTGAGATTGTATTATGTGTCGCCATGGTAAAACAGTGTGGAGATTGTAGTATGTGTCGCCATGGTAAAACTATGTTGATATTGTAGTATGTGTCGCCATGGTAAAGCTATGTTGAGATTGTATTATGTGTCGCCATGGTAAAACAGTGTGGAGATTGTAGTATGTGTCGCCATGGTAAAACAGTGTGGATATTGTAGTATGTGTCGCCATGGTAAAACATTGTGGAGATTGTAGTATGTGTCGCCATGGTAAAATTATATTGAGATTGTATTATGTGTCGCCATGGTAAAACATTGTGGAGATTGTAGTATGTGTCGTCATGGTAAAACAGTGTGGAGATTGTAGTATGTGTCGCCATGGTAAAACTATGTTGAGATTGTATTATGTGTCGCCATGGTAAAACATTGTGGAGATTGTAGTATGTGTCGTCATGGTAAAACTATGTTGATATTGTAGTATGTGTCACCATGGTAAAACTATGTTGAGATTGTATTATGTGTCGCCATGGTAAAACTGTGTTGAGATTGTAGTATGTGTCGCCATGGTAAAACTGTGTTGAGATTGTAGTATGTGTCGCCATGGTAAAACTGTGTTGAGATTGTAGTATGTGTCGCCATGGTAAAACTATGTTGATATTGTAGTATGTGTCGCCATGGTAAACATTGTGGAGATTGTAGTATGTGTCGCCATGGTAAAACATTGTGGAGATTGTAGTATGTGTCGCCATGGTAAAACATTGTGGAGATTGTAGTATGTGTCGCCATGGTAAACATTGTGGAGATTGTAGAATGTGTCGTCATGGTAAAACTATGTTGAGATTGTAGTATGTGTCGCCATGGTAAAACTATGTTGAGATTGTAGTATGTGTCGCCATGGTAAAACATTGTTGATATTGTAGTATGTGTCGCCATGGTAAAACATTGTGGAGATTGTAGTATGTGTCGTCATGGTAAAACTATGTTGATATTGTAGTATGTGTCGCCATGATAAAACTGTGTGGAGATTGTAGTAGGTGTCGCCATGGTAAAACTATGTTGATATTGTAGTATGTGTCGTCATGGTAAAACTATGTTGATATTGTAGTATGTGTCGCCATGGTAAAACTATGTTGATATTGTAGTATGTGTCGTCATGGTAAAACATTGTAGAGATTGTAGTATGTGTCGTCATGGTAAAACTATGTTGAGATTGTAGTATGTGTCGCCATGGTAAAACTATGTTGATATTGTAGTATGTGTCGTCATGGTAAAACATTGTAGAGATTGTAGTATGTGTCGTCATGGTAAAACTGTGTTGATATTGTAGTATGTGTCGTCATGGTAAAACTATGTTGATATTGTAGTATGTGTCGCCATGGTAAAACTGTGTTGATATTGTAGTATGTGTCGCCATGGTAAAACTATGTTGATATTGTAGTATGTGTCGCCATGGTAAAACTGTGTTGATATTGTAGTATGTGTCGCCATGGTAAAACTGTGTTGATATTGTAGTAGGTGTCGCCATGGTAAAACTATGTTGATATTGTAGTATGTGTCGCCATGGTAAAACTATGTTGATATTGTAGTATGTGTCGCCATGGTAAAACTATGTTGATATTGTAGTATGTGTCGTCATGGTAAAACATTGTAGAGATTGTAGTATGTGTCGTCATGGTAAAACTGTGTTGATATTGTAGTATGTGTCGTCATGGTAAAACTATGTTGATATTGTAGTATGTGTCGCCATGGTAAAACTGTGTTGATATTGTAGTATGTGTCGCCATGGTAAAACTATGTTGATATTGTAGTATGTGTCGCCATGGTAAAACTGTGTTGATATTGTAGTATGTGTCGCCATGGTAAAACTATGTGGAGATTGTAGTATGTGTCGCCATGGTAAAACATTGTGAATATTGTAGTATGTGTCGCCATGGTAAAACTGTGTGGATATTGTAGTATGTGTCGTCATGGTAAAACTATGTTGATATTGTAGTATGTGTCGTCATGGTAAAACTATGTTGATATTGTAGTATGTGTCGCCATGGTAAAACTATGTTGAGATTGTAGTATGTGTCGCCATGGTAAAACATTGTGGAGATTGTAGTATGTGTCGCCATGGTAAAACATTGTGGAGATTGTAGTATGTGTCGCCATGGTAAAACTATGTTGATATTGTAGTAGGTGTCGTCATGGTAAAACATTGTGGAGATTGTAGTAGGTGTCGTCATGGTAAAACATTGTGGATATTGTAGTATGTGTCGCCATGGTAAAACTATGTTGAGACTGTAGTATGTGTCGCCATGGTAAAACATTGTGGAGATTGTAGTATGTGTCGCCATGGTAAAACTATATTGAGATTGTAGAATGTGTCGTCATGGTAAAACATTGTGGAGATTGTAGTATGTGTCGCCATGGCAAACATTGTGGAGATTGTAGTATGTGTCGCCATGGTAAAACATTGTGGAGATTGTAGAATGTGTCGCCATGGTAAAACTATGTTGAGATTGTAGTATGTGTCGCCATGGTAAAACATTGTTGAGATTGTAGAATGTGTCGCCATGGTAAAACTATGTTGATATTGTAGTATGTGTCGCCATGGTAAAACTATGTTGATATTGTAGTATGTGTCGCCATGGTAAAGCTATGTTGATATTGTAGTATGTGTCGCCATGGTAAAACTATGTGGAGATTGTAGTATGTGTCGCCATGGTAAAACTATGTTGATATTGTAGTATGTGTCGTCATGGTAAAACTGTGTGGAGATTGTAGTATGTGTCGCCATGGTAAAACAGTGTGGATATTGTAGTATGTGTCGGCATGGTAAAATATTGTGGAGATTGTAGTATGTGTCGCCATGGTAAAGCTATGTTGAGATTGTATTATGTGTCGCCATGGTAAAACAGTGTGGAGATTGTAGTATGTGTCGCCATGGTAAAACTATGTTGATATTGTAGTATGTGTCGCCATGGTAAAGCTATGTTGAGATTGTATTATGTGTCGCCATGGTAAAACAGTGTGGAGATTGTAGTATGTGTCGCCATGGTAAAACAGTGTGGATATTGTAGTATGTGTCGCCATGGTAAAACATTGTGGAGATTGTAGTATGTGTCGCCATGGTAAAATTATATTGAGATTGTATTATGTGTCGCCATGGTAAAACATTGTGGAGATTGTAGTATGTGTCGTCATGGTAAAACAGTGTGGAGATTGTAGTATGTGTCGCCATGGTAAAACTATGTTGAGATTGTATTATGTGTCGCCATGGTAAAACATTGTGGAGATTGTAGTATGTGTCGTCATGGTAAAACTATGTTGATATTGTAGTATGTGTCACCATGGTAAAACTATGTTGAGATTGTATTATGTGTCGCCATGGTAAAACTGTGTTGAGATTGTAGTATGTGTCGCCATGGTAAAACTGTGTTGAGATTGTAGTATGTGTCGCCATGGTAAAACTGTGTTGAGATTGTAGTATGTGTCGCCATGGTAAAACTATGTTGATATTGTAGTATGTGTCGCCATGGTAAACATTGTGGAGATTGTAGTATGTGTCGCCATGGTAAAACATTGTGGAGATTGTAGTATGTGTCGCCATGGTAAAACATTGTGGAGATTGTAGTATGTGTCGCCATGGTAAACATTGTGGAGATTGTAGAATGTGTCGTCATGGTAAAACTATGTTGAGATTGTAGTATGTGTCGCCATGGTAAAACTATGTTGAGATTGTAGTATGTGTCGCCATGGTAAAACATTGTTGATATTGTAGTATGTGTCGCCATGGTAAAACATTGTGGAGATTGTAGTATGTGTCGTCATGGTAAAACTATGTTGATATTGTAGTATGTGTCGCCATGATAAAACTGTGTGGAGATTGTAGTAGGTGTCGCCATGGTAAAACTATGTTGATATTGTAGTATGTGTCCCCATGGTAAAACTATGTTGATATTGTAGTATGTGTCGCCATGGTAAAACTATGTTGATATTGTAGTATGTGTCGCCATGGTAAAACTATGTTGAGATTGTAGTATGTGTCGCCATGGTTAAACTATGTTGATATTGTAGTATGTGTCGTCATGGTAAAACTGTGTTGATATTGTAGTATGTGTCGTCATGGTAAAACATTGTAGAGATTGTAGTATGTGTCGTCATGGTAAAACTGTGTTGATATTGTAGTATGTGTCGTCATGGTAAAACTATGTTGATATTGTAGTATGTGTCGCCATGGTAAAACTGTGTTGATATTGTAGTATGTGTCGCCATGGTAAAACTATGTTGATATTGTAGTATGTGTCGCCATGGTAAAACTGTGTTGATATTGTAGTATGTGTCGCCATGGTAAAACTATGTGGAGATTGTAGTATGTGTCGCCATGGTAAAACATTGTGAATATTGTAGTATGTGTCGCCATGGTAAAACTGTGTGGATATTGTAGTATGTGTCGTCATGGTAAAACTATGTTGATATTGTAGTATGTGTCGTCATGGTAAAACATTGTGGAGATTGTAGTATGTGTCGTCATGGTAAAACTGTGTGGAGATTGTAGTATGTGTCGCCATGGTAAAACATTGTGAAGATTGTACTATGTGTCGCCCTTATAAGACAATGTGGAGATTGTAGTATGTGTCGCCATGGTAAAACATTGTGAAGATTGTACTATGTGTCGCCCTTATAAGACAATGTGGAGATTGTAGTTTTAATCATTGTTATGTAAAGCTTAGGACAGTTTCTCACATCATGTGCCTGTTAAGATAAATGGTCAGTTTGAAGGTGGAAAGTTGTCTTTTAGTTATTTTATTTGGCACAGTTTCCCCTTTCTAGACAGGTATATAAATAGGGTCATGTTCACGTGACCGAAATGTGACATGGCATACAGAGGCGAATATGTTCGTTCCCACGACATGTTTGTCGTCCTCAACTCTCGCTGCTGATAACATCACACACACTAATATAAGACTACGATGGTCCTTTATTCTATCTAGTCAGCAAAAATGAGTTCCAAAAGTGCGATCGTGTTGGTAATCTGCTCCCTAGGGAGTCTGGCCCTCGCTCATCCGAGTTTCATGGACCTGATCCCCAACGGTCACATGGTACCCGATCCTTGTCCAAACACCAGCGATTTCTGGGTTGGAGTGGGACACAACAACCGCACGGGAGGAGGTATCGCGAATGTGTTCGGGGCTGTGAGTATACCCTTATAGGCAGGTTATCATGAGTCGATAAGGGGTTATTTGATTTGAGCGTTTTGAGACGGGTGTGTTGATTCAAATAAAATAATACGCTTGCGTTGCAGATTGCAGAAAAGAAATTAAGGTTGCTTGTCTTTTATCTGTGTCATATGTTCTTTTACCTGCCTCTATAAATCCGCTTAAAGCCAACATAACGAGGACAATGTTACCATTAATACACAACAGCAATTAACGAAAAGGTAAAACAAAGCACCCCTCACCATCAACGGGGCAGTGTTATGGCAATGTGTTACTATTCAGATATTCGCACGCGTTGTCCATTTCAGGACATGTACGTGATATATCTATTGTGATCAGAACATGTCTTTTGTACCTGATTTGTGAACATAGAATATATCTACGGCAAGGTTGGTGAACAACAATTACACAAGATCAATCGTCATCATAGAATAATTTAAAATCACGGGGAATACTATTTTTCTATCCAAAGTATATATCCAGTTTTCAGTAAACGTCTTTCAAGTAAATGAAATTTGAAATTACATTGTTTCGTTCTCACTCTCGTTAATTGAAATAACTGATAATTCAAATTTTACGACGTTTTGTTATTCCGATTTTAAAATCAATTCAGGCAATTGTAACTAAAAAGTAAACACGAAGGATTGTACAGGAAAATGGCAATGGATTTTTTTAGATTCCTGTATTTGTGTTGCTGTGTCTTAGCAGAAATTGTTGGCATATTAAGAATTGGTATAGTGGTGTATCTGAAAGCTGTAAGAGGTCTTTATTGTTATGTTTATTTCAGGACTTCCTGAAGAACAACATGACATGGACAAGTGCATTGTGTACAGCTGACTCTGATATTGACGGAAGATCGAACGGATTTGAACTCGGAGACCCCGACTGCAAGTGGACGCCGGGTGGTACACCAGAAACCAAAGCAGTCTCTCATCCAGGTAAGATATTATAGTCTCTCACCCAGGTAAGATATCATAGTCTCTCACCCAGGTAAGATATTATAGTCTCTCACCCAGGTAAGCGTATACAGTCTCTCACCCAGGTAAGATATTATAGTCTCTCACCCAGGTAAGCGTATACAGTCTCTCATCCAGGTAAGATATTATAGTCTCTCACCCAGGTAAGCGTATACAGTCTCTCATCCAGGTTAGATATTACAGTCTCTCACCCAGGTAAGATATTATAGTCTCTCACCCAGATAAGATATTATAGTCTCTCACCCAGGTAAGATATTATAGTCTCTCACCCAGGTAAGATATTATAGTCTCTCACCCAGGTAAGATATTATAGTCTCTCATCCTGGTAAGATATTATAGTCTCTCATCCAGGTAAGATATTATAGTCTCTCACCCAGGTAAGATATTATAGTCTCTCACCCAGGTAAGATATTACAGTCTCTCACCCAGGTAAGATATTATAGTCTCTCACCCAGGTAAGCGTATACAGTCTCTCATCCAGGTAAGATATTACAGTCTCTCACCCAGGTAAGATATTATAGTCTCTCACCCAGGTAAGATATTACAGTCTCTCACCCAGGTAAGATATTATAGTCTCTCACCCAGGTAAGCGTATACAGTCTCTCATCCAGGTAAGATATTATAGTCTCTCATCCTGGTAAGATATTATAGTCTCTCACCCAGGTAAGATATCATAGTCTCTCACCCAGGTAAGATATTATAGTCTCTCACCCAGGTAAGCGTATACAGTCTCTCACCCAGGTAAGATATTATAGTCTCTCACCCAGGTAAGCGTATACAGTCTCTCATCCAGGTAAGATATTATAGTCTCTCACCCAGGTAAGCGTATACAGTCTCTCATCCAGGTAAGATATTACAGTCTCTCACCCAGGTAAGATATTATAGTCTCTCACCCAGATAAGATATTATAGTCTCTCACCCAGGTAAGATATTATAGTCTCTCACCCAGGTAAGATATTATAGTCTCTCACCCAGGTAAGCGTATACAGTCTCTCACCCAGGTAAGATATTATAGTCTCTCACCCAGGTAAGATATTACAGTCTCTCACCCAGGTAAGATATTATAGTCTCTCACCCAGGTAAGATATTATATAGTCTCTCACCCAGGTAGTCTTTCTCATCGTAAAGTGTACATAATCCCTCATCCTGATGTGCAAATGTAGTCTCTCGCACAGTAAGATAATGTTGTCTCTCGCACATTAAGATAATGTTGCCTCTCGTATAGTAAGATAAAGTGGTCTCTCGCCCATTAATCAAAATACAACCTTTTATATTTTCAAACTGTTACTTGTGTGAAAACGTCCTCTAGGGGATAAGGAAATCCCATGTAACTATTGATTGATACATAAAACATCTTAATTTGCGTCCAAGATTAATGAGGAACTGGGAAATAAGCCCATTTATTCAAAACTCTTACTAAAAAAAAAAATTAATTGAAAATATTACAGATTCCTATAATCAGACAATCATCAATTACTACCAGACATTATCAATTACTACCGGATATTTTCAATTACTACCGGATATTTTAAATGTGATCAATCTGTTTGACTTGTTACTCGGTCACCTTCTATCCTAGTTGATGAACATTTTGAAAACGGTAGTAGATAAGCAAGTTTGCTTTTGAATTAGATATATAGATACTGCGGTATCATGATTTCAGATGTACTTTCGCAGTATATAATGTATTTTACAAGTCTTTAACTTCACTCAATAAAATATCATTGAATATTGTTTATTTCTTTATTTTCAGGCGTGTGTGAACCTATGAACACTAAAACTTGTATGGCTGTTAATTTGAATATAAGGTGTATCTAACATGTGACGTCATTAAAGGTATTTCTTCAATCATTTGTTGTATTTATTTGTAAAGTAGGTCTGCACCATACCTGTGAAACCAATTAATGGAGTCCATAACCTTTGTCTGATAGGAATTTACTATTGATATGCCAAGTGCTTTCGTTGTAACCACCTTCGTTTTTATTTTGATATTGTGGCTTAATCCCGGATTGACCTAGATATTCATAGCGGATGTCGTCGATGAAGATACGGCGCTTAACCTTACGGAACCCCTGGTCTTGTTCTCGTTGTACTTGTTCGGGAGTTTCCGTGGAAATCTATAGTTCTTGTGTACTTGTTCGGGAGTTTCCGTGGAAATCTATAGTTCTCGTTGTACTTGTTCGGGAGTTTCCGTGGAAATCTATAGTTCTCGTTGTACTTGTTCGGGAGTTTCCGTGGAAATATTTAGTTCTCGTTGTACTTGTTCGGGAGTGTCCGTGGAAATCTATAGTTCTCGTTGTACTTGTTCGGGAGTGTCCGTGGAAATCTATAGTTCCCGTTGTACTTGTTCGGGAGTTTCCGTGGAAATCTATAGTTCTCGTTGTACTTGTTCGGGAGTTTCCGTGGAAATCTATAGTTCTCGTTGTACTTGTTCGGGAGTTTCCGTGGAGATCTATAGTTATCGTTGTACTTGCTCGGGAGTTTCCGTGGAAATCTATAGTTCTCGTTGTACTTGGTCGGGAGTTTCCGTGGAAATCCATAGTTCTCGTTGTACTTGGTCGGGAGTTTCCGTGGAAATCTATAGTTCTCGTTGTACTTGGTCGGGAATGTCCGTGGAAATCTATAGTTCTCGTTGTACTTGTTCGGGAGTTTCCGTGGAAATATATAGTTCTCGTTGTACTTGTTCGGGGAGTTTCCGTGGAAATCTATAGTTTCGCTGTACTTGGTCGGGAATGTCCGTGGAAATCAATAGTTCTCGCTGTATTTGTTCGGAAGTGTCCGTGAAAATCTATAGTTCTCGTTGTACTTGTTCGGGAGTGTCCGTGAAAATCTATAGTTCTCGTTGTACTTGTTCGGGAGTGTCCGTGAAAATCTATAGTTCTCGTTGTACTTGTTCGGGAGTGTCCGTGAAAATCTATAGTTCTCGTTGTACTTGTTCGGGAGTGTCCGTGGATATCTAAAGTTTTGTTAACATTTCATCCTCGTTTTATCGACAGTGAAAAGTTCTGGTGAAGAACTAATATTATATGAGTAATTAATATATAAACATGACATAATATTTTCTAGTGAAGACACATTTGAATAGAACAAAAAGCATGAAATGTACGTTTCAAAATCAGATTTGAACACGATTCATCTGATCAAAATATATGTCGTCATTCAAGACATTAAATTCTGTCGGAACAGAAAAATGCAAGAAAAACAACCAATGTTCCTATTTTTGCACCGGGAAGTACGTATACAGTATAATATTTACCACTCTATAGCATCGCGGTGGCCGATTGGTTAAAGTGCCCCGACACTTAAAGGGACTAAATGGTTAGATTTCAATAGTTTCTTCATCCATTTGATTTCCGGAAAGCCTTGTGATATTTAAAATTAGATTGTTGACAAAATTATGGCACTTTTTGTGAAATATTGGCAATGTTTATCAACTTCGAATTTTCGCTGATCAACACTGGAAGTTGTATCTGTCGCCATTTGCTGTTTACATCGGAGAGAGTCTTAGTTCAGTTAAAATCACGTTCTCGATTCTTCGTTTCTTCGTGCTCTCGATTAAAACTGATTCAGAACTCTTCCACTAAGATCGGGTGTTCGCCATCTTTGTTATGGTGTTTACAATTTCCCGCATCGCGCATGCGCATAGGTACGCATATGTATTTGTTTACACACATCGAAAAATAATAATATGAAATAGTTGCTAGGACGTAAATGTTTATTTATTTATTTTCATTATTTGTAAACAAATTGTTATGGACACTTTTAAAATTTATAATTAGCATAAAGTGCATAACTTTTTACATCATTTTGAATCGTATACCCTTTTTGATATATTATTTAAGTGAAAATCTAGCCATTTAGTCCCTTTAACACTAGCCCTCCGCCACTGGGTCGCGAGTTCGAAACCTACGTGGGGGCAGTTGCCAGGTACTGACCGTAAGCCGGTGGTTTTTCTCCGGGTACTCCGGCTTTCCTCCACCTCCAAAACCTGTCACGTCCTTAAAGGACCCTGGTTATCAATAGGACGTTAAACAAAAACAAACCAAAAGCATTGCCAATAGATGACCTAACCAACTATAGTTTGGCGTTATAAACCCATAACTGTCAACATGCGTATGCCTTGGCAAAAATAAAAGAATAGAAAATAAACCTTTCTACTGCAGAAAATTAAATTTGACAAGTGTACAATGTGTACTCTCCTCATGTTAATATGTATTTTACCACGCACTATTTTTGAAGAGGAAGAACACGGCTAGGCGCTTGACAGGACTCGTTGACGATAAAGGCGGGACAATTTGAATTCCGTTGATAAATAGAGTAAATGGATTTAAAATCACAAGTGATCAATAGAAGCGTTGACGCTACACCAGGAAATTAAGTTCGTGAACAGTAAATTGTCGCTACATCAGGTAAATAATTACGTGTACAGTAAATTGTCGCTGCACCAGCCAAAATAATTACGTGTAATAGTAGATTGGTGCTACATCAGGAATATAATTACGTGAACAGTATATTGTCGCTGCACCAGCCAAAATAATTACGTGAACAGCAAATTGTCGCTACACCAGCCAAAATAATTACGTGTACAGTATATTGGTGCTACATCAGCCAAAATAATTACGTGAACAGTATATTGGTGCTACATCAGGAATATAATTACGTGAACAGTATATTAATTTGTCGCTGCACCAACCAAAATAATTACGTGAACAGTAAATTGTCGCTACACCAGCCAAAATAATTACGTGTACAGTATATTGGTGCTACATCAGCCAAAATAATTACGTGAACAGTATATTGGTGCTACATCAGGAATATAATTACGTGAACAGTATATTAATTGCCGCTGCACCAACCAAAATAATTACGTGAACAGTAAATTGTCGCTACACCAGCCAAAATAATTACGTGTACAGTATATTGGTGCTACATCAGGTAAATAATTACGTGTACAGTATATTGGTGCTACATCAGCCAAAATAATTACGTGAACAGTATATTGGTGCTACATCAGCCAAATAATTACGTGTACAGTATATTGGTGATACATCAGGTAAATAATTACGTGTACAGTATATTGTCGCTACACCTGCCAAAATAATTATCGCTCGTCTGGTTATTTCAGTGACAATGGCTATACGCTCTCATTACTTTGTATTACAAATACTTTAACCAGTTTGGGATTGCCATTCAGAATCAAACATTGCAGTCAACACTTTCTCAGCTTTGTGGTTCCAAAGGAGATAAAAATGAATAACTCCTTTTTATCTAGTGAGATGAAAACTATTTAGCATTAATAACCAACTATTGAAGCTTTTAAGTTTAACGATATTGAGTCCATATCAAATTATGCTTCAGGCCTAATTCGATAATCCCTTTATCCGTACAGAAGAGTGATTTTAAAGAAAGTCCTCTTTTCCCCAACGAGACCCAGCCCAACTCATGTGGAACACTCTCATTTTATACAACATAAGATATTCAGACAAAATCATATATCTAAATTCGTTCAGAAAATACTTTAAATGGTATATGTAGAATATCTCTCTTTGACCCCGCCCCTTCCATGGGGAGCCAGGTGTACCGTTTTCTCATCCCCCCAACGATGTTCCTGAAGAAAATCTTGTTTTCCGTACACAAGAATGATTTTAAAAAAATCAACCAAATTCCTTCTATTTAGCCTGTCCTTCGGGTCCTTATATATAACTAATTAACGCCAAATAAGAGAAAGCTATAATCGTTAGCCACTCGGTCGACACATGCGGCAAATGTAGTTCAGAAGGTCAACAGGTGTCAGATAAAATGATACGCGTTATCAACAGAGGAGATATATAAATGTCGAGTAAGAGTACGGACGGACTAAACCGGACACGGGAAAAAAACCAGGTGTGGGTGTTCTAGAGCTTTTTAGCTACAGTGTATTTTCGATAATGTAATTTAATTCGCAAACAATAGATACCTGAAAATGAAATAAACGGAAGGTAAATCATGTTTCTTATTTTCCGCAAAACAATACATATTTTTTTTTTTTTATAATTTTTGGTAAAAATAAAATTTTGCCATGTTAAATATATTTTGGTTGGCTAGGGAAATTCCGCGTTTTTAGACTGTATCACTTGAATAACAGATACAATGTATGTTGGCTTTTTAATAAATCTGCGACACACAGCTGATTCGTCTTTCTAGAGTCCGTCATTGATGCTATATGCTTTATACAGCTGTGCCGCCCTTCTAGGACTCATCGGTGATCCTAGGGACGTCATACAGCTGTTTGTCCTTCTAGAACTCGTTAGTGATGTTAGGGACGTCATACAGTTGTTTCGTCCTTCTATGACTCGTTAGTGATGCTAGGGACGTCATACAGCTGTTTCGTCCTTCTATGACTCGTTAGTGATTTTAGGGACGTCTTACAGCTGTTTCGTCCTTCTATGACTCGTCAGTGATGTTAGGAACATCATACTGCTGTTTTGTCCTTCTATGACTCGTCAGTGATGTTAGGAACATCATACAACTGTTTCGTCCTTCTATGACTCGTCAGTGATGTTAGGGACATCATACAGCTGTTCCGTTCTTCTAGAACTCGTTAGTGATGTTAAGGACATCATACAGCTGTTTCGTCCTTCTATGACTCGTTAGTGATTTTAGGGACGTCTTACAGCTGTTTCGTCCTTCTATGACTCGTCAGTGATGTTAGGAACATCATACTGCTGTTTTGTCCTTCTATGACTCGTCAGTGATGTTAGGAACATCATACAACTGTTTCGTCCTTCTATGACTCGTCAGTGATGTTAGGAACATCATACAACTGTTTCGTCCTTCTATGACTCGTCAGTGGTGCTAGGGACATCATACAGCTGTTTCGTCCTTCTATGACTCGTTAGTGATTTTAGGGACGTCTTACAGCTGTTTCGTCCTTCTATGACTCGTCAGTGATGTTAGGAACATCATACTGCTGTTTTGTCCTTCTATGACTCGTCAGTGATGTTAGGAACATCATACAACTGTTTCGTCCTTCTATGACTCGTCAGTGATGTTAGGAACATCATACAACTGTTTCGTCCTTCTATGACTCGTCAGTGATGTTAGGAACATCATACAACTGTTTCGTCCTTCTATGACTCGTCAGTGGTGCTAGGGACATCATACAGCTGTTTCGTCCTTCTATGACTCGTTAGTGATGTTAGGGACGTCTTACAGCTGTTTCGTCCTTCTATGACTCGTCAGTGATGTTAGGAACATCATACTGCTGTTTTGTCCTTCTATGACTCGTCAGTGATGTTAGGAACATCATACAACTGTTTCGTCCTTCTATGACTCGTCAGTGATGTTAGGAACATCATACAACTGTTTCGTCCTTCTATGACTCGTCAGTGATGCTAGGGACAAACTACATCTGTGTTGTCCTTCTAGAACTCGTCAGTGATGTAAGGGACATCATACAGTTGGTTCGTCCTTCTAGGACTCGTCAGTAATGTTAGGGACATCACACAGTTGTTTTGTCTTTCTAGGACTCGTCAGTGATGTAAGGGACATCATACAGCTGTTTAGTCCTTCTAGGACTCGTCAGTAATGTTAGGGACATCATACAGCTGTTTTGTCCTTCTAGAACTCGTCAGTGACGTCATACACTTTTTCGTTCTTTTTGGACTCGTCAGTAATGTTGGGTACATCATACGGTTATACCGTCCTTCTATAACTCGTTAGTGATGTTAGGGACATCATACAGCTGTTCCGTCCTTCTAGGACTCGTTAGTGATGTTAGGGACATCATACAGCTGTTCCGTCCTTCTATGACTCTATCCCGTCGTCTGTAAGCTATGTGGTAAAACGGTAACTGAATTAGTGGTCCATTTCCTCATTGAATGCCGCATTCTCTTCGTTGAAAGAGACTTGATTCTAGAGTCAATTGTGAATTTCCTCCCTGTCACCGACTTCGTGAAATTCACGGAGATGAGTGAAACAGAACAAACAAAATTTATTCTTGGCAAACGGTCAGATAAGGTGACTATCAAAAATAGAATGGATGCAAATGATAAAATGCATTGCAAAATTGATACCTTAAATGTGTTTGAAAATTGACGCGATATTATAAGTGATAATTAAAACATGAACTAGATCAACAACGAACTGTTATCATCTATGTAATTCATTTGACTGCACCATATCTACTTGTTTGTATTATCATTGAAATGGGGAAATAAGGATTAGCTATCTATCTCTAACTATCAAGGATATAATAGACCTCCTACAGCATTTTTGTGCAAATAGAAAGTAAGGACGATCAGCATCTTCCTAATTACCGCCACCACCACATTGATTTAAACATATTGCATTTGTCAAAACACAATAGGTATTAGACACAAGTATAACACATGACCACCACATACAGGTACACTCACACACGGCTTAATATAAGTTTATAGATACATCTGTATAATCTAGTGGTGTCAAAGATTAGACCCGTATGTAACATTACACTAGCCTGTCACTTTGATAAGATAACGGCAGATATCAGGGACGTTTAATTTCATAACCCGCGCCGGAGGTCATTCCGAAACACCGAACACTGGCGAACAGTAAAAGACATTGAATATTACCATATTCCATTGTCACGGGGACAAAGGAACGTAAAAATGAAATTCATTATTTTAGGATTATTTTTGTTTGTCGGTACATGTGTCACCTTTCCATCCTTTCGTGATAGGATTCCAAATGGAAACGGTGTTCCTAATCCGTGTAAGGGGTCATCCGGTATGTGGGAAGGTGTTGGTCACAACATACAAATAGGCGGAGGGCCGAGGAATGCGTTCGGTAAGGTATGTTCCCGGGTTTTCAGACATCGGATTCCTCACCGTTCCTTAACTTAAAGAGTCAATTTATTTTGGACTTTTACGGTATAAAAGCATTAACAGTAGGAAAACACGCTAAAGGAACTTTCCTTAATTTTGTAGTGCTTCATTATGAAACATCAATTAAGGTCCTTAGGTACAAATATGGATATAACCGGGACCATGCAACTTTGGTATCTTTTAGCCGAATTCTTTTGACTAAAGCTGCTCTCAATTCTAATACATTTAATTGTAAGGAATGGATAGTCAATAGGTTTGGACATCAGATATTGTCTAACTAGTCCTAAAGGTGACAACAAGTGGTCAGAAACAGCTAATCATTCACATGATTGAATGAGATATGGCGGAATAGCCTTTGTGTGGAAACACACTTGTTCAGTATTGTTTGAGGTATTAGCGTGTTCATTAGGAGTAATAATTAAGATGTTGTTTTCTATGTTACTGTGGTTACATGTTTGGTTTTGTATTGTTTAATGTCCTTTCTATAGCTGAGGTCGTTTCATGACGGCGTCGTAGGAAGATTGTTAAGCATTGTTTAACGTCCTTTAAAATAACCTGTATACACCAGCATTTTGTATTATACCATAACTAGTGTTAAATTTTGAAAATGGTATATTGCTGTATGTGTGATAATAATTATATTGATATAGAATAGTATTGTTCTCTATATGTAATTGTATTCGACAATTTCCAATCTAAACATTTATATTTCATACTTCATTGTTTCATTTTAATACACACTATATTAGTGTACATCTTGTCAATGTTTACGATGTGCTATACACTGTATTAGCATTGTATTATATTCCGCTATCATAGTGCTTTAACCATGTTGATTAGTGATTTTCGATCTCACAACTATATTAATTCATGTTTTAAACTGGTACGTGTAAGCCTGCAGCAGTTTTATTATTTATTATCATTATTCTGATTAATAATTGATTTTCAATGCGGACACCTAGTGAACGGTTAAAAATTAGTTTTTATTAATCAACAAAACTTAGTATGGATTCTTGATTTAGAATTGCTGGTCCAAATGTCAAGGTCGCCGTTTCTGTAAATGCGTGTTTTGTTCAATACCAGGATTTCGCAGCGGCGGGCTCTAAATGGACCGTCGAGTTATGTAGTAAGGATTCCGACTCCGACGGAAGGACAAACGGCGAGGAGTTAGGCGACCCGAACTGCACATGGACCAAGGGCGGGGCACCATCGGCCAAGGCTACTGGACATCCGGGTAACTAACTGATTTATCTACACTTCATGTACTGCTGAAAATATTCTTATCACTTTTAGGAAGATATTTTTAAGATTTCCGTGAAATAGGAAAATAAACTCAACATTTAACTAAAGTAAACGCATTCATGGACCATGTCCCTAAATGTGATATATAAAGGAGTTATTTATAGTGGCACATTGTCTGAATGTACTGTGAACTTCAACAGAAATAGTAGAGGAAGGGAAAGGAAAATTGGAAAGAGCCGGAAGTGGGGAAAGTGAAGGGAACTATGGGAAAATCAAAGAGGATTTGAACAAAATTATCAAAATTGAGCAGGTGATGTCCATTTACACCATACACTTACCAATTTCCTATTTTTGGATATCAAATAATTTTAAGATAGAAAGAGAACCAAACAAAACAGCTGTGTGATATGTTGTTTTGCCTGTAAGTAGGTATAATGTGTGTTTTTCTAAGGTCATATTTACGGGTAAAATTTGCATGTTTTCGTTTTATTGGAGTAGTTTCCGTCTGAGGTGACGCACTGACAGTTTTATACCTATTAACCGTTCAATTCTCGTGAGATGGCGCTCGCCCTTATTATCAGTTGATAAGGGCGAAACAGCTTTACGGTGACATCATTTATCATAATTTGGCATACACTGTGTCTATCGTTAAATGGAACATGTTTACCAACCACATTCTACACAAAAAACGCACATCTCCCTATAAGCGAGACTCCACCTTTTCTGAGAAAGAGGGATATAACTAAAAAAATTGATAACTTTTTGCATAATTGTTGCAGAAAAGCCATGAAGACACTTTTTCTGAATACAATAAAAATTTCTTATAACGAATTCCGTGGAAACAAAGTAAATACTTGGTTATATCCTAAACTTGTTATGATTTATGGTTCTAAAATAAATAAAGCTGAACAAATTCGAGGAGTTCAACTTGCTAAGTCCTTAGAAAGAATTGCCTTTAAACAATTGGATCGGGCACAAGTTTTTCAACTTATACAAAGCCATTTCCTTACAATAAAACTGTATATATTTACAAAATTCAAGATGGCTTATTTACAATACTAAAATACATTATCTCACACTATCATACAGTCACACGTGGAGAAACATCATGAGAGCGAGGGAGAGAGAGAGAGAGAGAGAGAGAGAGAGAGAGAGAGAGAGAGAGAGAGAGAGAGAGAGAGAGAGAGAGGAGAGAGAGAGAGAGAGAGAGGAGAGAGAGAGGAGAGAGAGAGAGAGAGAGAGAGAGGGGGGGGGGGGGGGGGGGGGGGAGGGGAGAAGGGGAGCATCTTATTTATTATTCAATATTATATACATATATAATGTGAGAAATCCTTTCCGACACCGACGGCTAAAGTTAATTCTAACACTATTCAATGCTCACAACTTTTACTAATGTCCATCACTTCCCGTGCCTTGGTTAGCGTCCTCCTGGTCATTCCGTACTTTCTTGTATATTCATTTCTCTGTTGCCGACGAGGGACGAGGTGTATGGATCAAGGCTGATCCAGTACTCAACCAAATTATAAAAGATATCTATATACTTTACGAGATATAGCATATACTTTATACTATATCTTATATAATTTGGTTAAGTAGGATCAACATTGCTCAATGAATAAATGACAACTCGGGCGACATAGTGGTAACACACTTGTCTTTCATCTAAGCGGGCGGGGTTCGATTCCCTGATCGGGCGTGGAAAGGTACATTGTATGGTCACCTGTCCGATCACGTGGGTTTTCTCCGGGTACTCCGGTTTGATCCCATACTAAGACCCATACTATTAATTTACTAATATAAATTGATAAAACTTGTTTTGCAGTTGTTGTAAAATAAATAATGTTTATATTGGGGTTTTTTTAAATGACGACTTCAATTTCAATTCAAATTCTTTATTGGTCGTGGGTCATACGGCTCATAACTACATATTATAAACAACACAATAAATAATATTTGTATAGAACAGCAATACAAAGTGGAGTACGAGTTAAAGATGTACAGATCGGATCTTATTGGCTTCGAAAATGAATTTGCCTAAACGACCATAAACGTGCGGTTGTGTATAGACTTAACCTCTCTGTTCCAGGTGTGTGTGAACCAATGGACCAGGACTCGTGTAAATCCGTGAATACCAGGATAGTATGTCTGTAACAGAACAATGGATGTTCATTCGTACATAGAAAAATGGATCTTAATTTACTAATGCAATGTGACGTTTAATATACAATTTCATTTTCCCTATCTCGAAGTATTGATTCTGTTTGTTTTCAAAAGGACAGTTATTTTGTTAGTGCAAACATGGTAGTCGTACCACCACTCTTTTGTCTGTTATTATCAATTAAGAGATCGTTTCTCCTATCTATCTGTGTCACCACAGCGAACGTCTAGTAACCGTTTTATGATTTGTATTTACTTTTAGGGGAGCGCCGTCTATCTATTATATTTCCTACTACCATTTTTTTAACAGTATAGTAACATTCCATGTCCAGCATTAAGCTTATTTGTAGTTATCCCGTATTTCCCCTTGTGTAATTTGCTTTAATGAAAGCGACATAATTCCCATATCAACTCGACTTCCTGCACTGGAAGAGTTTATTGACAATACCAGGAATAGTATGGATGGTTAAGATGCAAAAATTATTTGTAAATGGAACTTCGAAAATTAAGATCTAATTTGAAGTATGAAGATGTAGACGAATACAGCAGCAAGATATGCCCACTCCGTTATAGTGGTATAGATGAAGTCTATTTTCATATGTGTGTTAAAATGATATTGTAACAAAATTAAGGCTGAAATACACCCCGGCATAATACCACGAAAATCAGAGTCAACACAAAATGAACGAATGTTTACAATTTTTCATAGAAAATATTAAGAAATGAACGAATGTTTACAATTTTTCATAAAAAATATTAACAAATTCAAGTCTATGCTATAGTGCTGTGAAATTATTACAACTACTGAATGTTCGACGTTATCGTTAGATACAATTACATGTACTATATATATGTATACAAATGTAATTATTTGTGTAAATAAGGTCTAAGTATCGATATGAATTACGTTGATCCCCACATTAAAAGACGAGTTATTTCCCTTGAAATGTAAAACTTTTATTTGTTACATTGCTGAATGAAATCATATATATGTGCGTGATGTAAGAATTATAAATCATACATCAACTAGTATGTAGAATTTAAAGGAAAAGAGAGAACAAAAGATATTTAAAAGTGAAAAACTTACCACGACCATCAGCATATTCATAATAGTAAACATTCGACAGTACTGAGAAGATAATCGATTGTAAGGGAAAAAATGGTTTCGGGTATGATTTACAGACTTGTTTCGCCCCGAAATTTCCCAAGTTTTACAGCACTCCTCGTTGTTGTGTAAGGATTCAACGGCGTTAACATCGGGCACGTAATAACCAGCATTGCTATGTAGTGACACCAAAATCACTGACGAGACGTAGAAGGACGTCATTGCTATGTAGTGACACCAACATCACTGACGAGACCTAGAAGGACGTCATTGCTATGTAGTGTCCCTAACATCACTGGCGAGACCTAGAAGGACGTCATTGCTATGTAGTGACACCAACATCACTGACGAGACCTAGAAGGACGTCATTGCTATGAAGTGACCCCAAAATCACTGACGAGACCTAGAAGGACGTCATTGCTATGTAGTGTCCCTAACATCACTGGCGAGACCTAGAAGGACGTCATTGCTATGTAGTGACACCAACATCACTGACGAGACCTAGAAGGACGTCATTGCTATGTAGTGACACCAACATCATTGACGAGACCTAGAAGGGCGTCATTGCTATGAAGTGACACCAAAATCACTGACGAGACCTAGAAGGACGTCATTGCTATGTTGTGACCCTAACATCACTGGCGAGACCTAGAAGGACGTCATTGCTATGTAGTGACACCAACATCACTGACGAGACCTAGAAGGACGTCATTGCTATGAAGTGACACCAACATCACTGACGAGACCTTGAAGGACGTCATTGCGATGTAGTGACACCAACATCACTGACGAGACCTAGAAGGACGTCATTGCTATGTTGTGACCCTAACATCACTGGCGAGACCTAGAAGGACGTCATTGCTATGAAGTGACACCAAAATCACTGACGAGACCTAGAAGGACGTCATTGCTATGTTGTGACCCTAACATCACTGGCGAGACGTAGAAGGACGTCATTGCTATGTAGTGACACCAACATCACTGACGAGACCTAGAAGGACGTCATTGCTATGAAGTGACACCAACATCACTGACGAGACCTTGAAGGACGTCATTGCGATGTAGTGACACCAACATCACTGACGAGACCTAGAAGGACGTCATTGCTATGTTGTGACCCTAACATCACTGGCGAGACCTAGAAGGACGTCATTACTATATGTAGTGACACCAACATCACTGACGAGACCTAGAAGGGCGTCATTGCTATGAAGTGACACCAACATCACTGACGAGACCTTGAAGGACGTCATTGCGATGTTGTGGCACCAACATCACTGACGAGTCCTAGAGGGACGTCATTGAGATGTTGACTCCAACATCACTGACGAGACCTAGAAGGACGTTATTGCTATGTAGTGACACCAACATCACTGACGAGTCCTAGAAGGACGCCATTGCTGTGTAGTGACACCAACATCACTGATGAGTCCTAGAAGGACGTCATTGCTATGTAGCGAACACAACATCACTGACGAGTCCTAGAAGGACGTCATTGCTATGTAGTGACACCAACATCACTGACGAGACCTTGAAGGACGTCATTGCTATGTAGTGTCCCTAACATCACTGACGAGACTTAGAAGGACGTCATTGCTATGTAGTGACCCTAACATCACTGACGAGACGTAGAAGGACGTCATTGCTATGTAGTGACCCTAACATCACTGACGAGACGTAGAAGGACGTCATTGCGATGTTGTGACACCAACATCACTGACGAGTCCTAGAAGGACGTCATTGCTATGTAGTGACATCACTGACGAGACGTAGAAGGACGTCATTGCTATGTAGTGACACCAACATCACTGACGAGACGTAGAAGGACGTCATTGCTATGTAGTGACAACATCACTGACGAGTCCTAGAAGGACGTCATTGCTATGTAGTGACACCAACATCACTGACGAGTCCTAGAAGGACGCCATTGCTATGTAGTGACCCTAACATCACTGGCGAGACCTAGAAGGACGCCATTGCTATGTAGTGACCCCAACATCACTGACAAGTCCTAGAAGGACGTCATTGCTATGTTGTGACACCAACATCACTGACGAGTCCTAGAAGGACGCCATTGCTATGTAGTGACCCCAACATCACTGACGAGACGTAGAAGGACGTCATTGCTATGTAGTGACACCAACATCACTGACGAGTCCTAGAAGGACGCCATTGCTATGTTGTGACACCAACATCACTGACGTGACGTAGAAGGACGTCATTGCTATGTAGTGACACCAACATCACTGCTGAGACCTAGAAGGACGCCATTGCTATGTAGTGACCCTTACATCACTGACGAGTCTGAGAAGGACGTCATTGCTATGTAGTGACCCTAACATCACTGACGAGACCTAGAAGGACGTTATTGCTATGTAGTGACACCAACATCACTGACGAGACGTAGAAGGACGTCATTGCTATGTAGTGACCCTAACATCACTGACGAGACGTAGAAGGACGTCATTGCTATGTAGTGACCCTAACATCACTGACGAGACCTAGAAGGACGTCATTGCTATGTAGTGACCCTAACATCACTAACACGAGACCTAGAATGGCGTTATTTAAGCATTGAATTGCTTTCATTTGGAAGTTATGGGCTGATGAATGCCAACTGGACAAAGGCAAATTTAATGAAGCGCGCTAGCGCTTCATGTTCAATTTGCCTTTGTCCAGTTGGCATTCATCAGCCCATAACTTCCAAATGAAAGCAGTTCAATGCTTATATTTACATTTGACAACGAATTTGAAAGACTATATCCAGGAATTTTACTCTCACAATGAATTAACAAATTATTATCGTCAAAGACGGAACAGCCTTTTCAACAGCCATCTTTCGTTATCGCCGACGTGACAATTATGACGTCACTATAATAATGACGTCATAATAAAGACTTGGAAGTTATGGACTCATAACCTCCAAGTGAGCTTGGTAAAATTATATAGTGGGGTGGCAGAGTAAATGTAAATATTGGTATGTAGTGACCCCAACATCACTGACGAGTCCTAGAAGCACGAAACAGCTGTATGATGACCCTCACATCAATGACGTGTCCTTGAATGCCAAAACAGGTTGGCCCTAGCATCACTGTCGAGTCTCCGATAGACGAAACAGCTCTACGATGTCCCTAGCATAACTGTCAAGACTTCAAAGGACGAAACAGCTGCGTGATGTCCCGAGCATCACTGATGAGTCCTTGAAGGATAAAACATATATGATGTCCCTAGCATCACTGATGATTTCTAGATAGACCATTAATAGTGATTAACAATTAAGCTACACCTTACAACATGGAACTGGACCTTCCCAGTTGTTCCCTCATCTCCTAACCATGTCTGCAAGAGATTCGGATCCTGTGGAGGAAAGGAATCCAGGGAATAGCGGTTGAGATATGATATCTCATAAGAGTAGAGACTACTGGTATATCTGATATACACGTCTCTGCATAAAAGATTTAAGATATCTTATAAAGAAAATTAAATAAGATATATATTTTATAAGATATCTTATATATTATATGAGATATCTTATATCAAAGATATCTTATAAAGGAAATTAAATAATATATTTTATATAATTCGGTTATAAAATTAATATCATATCAAGAACGAGATTTGAATTTGAGATAATGAACTCTCCTCCACTCAATGAAGGAGCGGAGAAGATAGCCTCAGGCACCTTAACCCTAACCCTAACATACAGTGGATGACTTTCTGAACAGCCAAGAAAAGGAGTTCTATAAAAGTGGGATTGAGGCCCTTAAACACCACTGGCAGAAGTGTATAGATACTGAAGGAGATTTTGTTGAAAAATAATACAATATGTTCGGCAAAATTCAAATTCTTCAATATGAGACTCACAAATTATCAATCAGGAAATGGTTTCAAAATCCAAAAATGTGTGCATGGATTTCTTTAGCTATTTGATGTTATATTTACATGTACATGTATTACATAATTAACATCGTCTATTCGTTATCTCTTTTTATTTTCATTTTATCACCCTTTTTATTTTAACAATGTGAAAACTTTTATCTGATATTGTCTTCACCACCTACTTGTTTAACTTAATCTGAATGTGTGTGTTATTTTTATGTGCACACCATTCCGTTTTAGCTTGATGATGATGAGAGGAGGAGAAGGAGAAGGAGGCCCTCCTGTAGATCTGTGAATACGGAGATAGTGTGTCTGTAGCACAACTATGGATATTAAAGAAAATTTCTCATTGGTTTTATGTTAAAATGTGATCTTTCGAAATTTTAATGTTTAAACTGGTGTGATAAAATAGTCAGGTCCTTTCTTCTATCTCAAACAAAAGTGGATTTTTTTTCCAGATCAGTATGGATGTCTAAATCAAACTATTCAAAATATTAGAAATAACTTGCTTTAAACAGAAATAAGAGCCTGGTGGTGCTCAGATTATGTTTCACTTCAACATTGATGTCAATTTGTTTTTAGTTTCATAGGGGTATGAACAAAATTTTGTTTGCAAACTGTATGAATCCACGTAGCGGATTATTTCAAAAGTGTGCAAACTAATTTTTTTCATATCCCTATGAAACTAAAAAATAATTGACATCAACACTTAATTTTCACACCATTTTTGGAATTTTTTTTCACAGAGGTATGAAAAAAAAGATTCTCAACCAATCAGAAGGACGCATTCTGTATACAAACAATGGAAAATTAATTATAGAACTAACAAACAACAAAAACGCAGATACATGTATTATTGGACATAAGTGTATTTGTGACCTCAAAGTTCTATACTTAAATATTACACATGTAACATAATGTGAACAGTTTCACAAAATCCATGTATAAAACATCTCCACCTCTGGTGATCTCTTAAGGTCATTTGACAAAATATTATCATTTCTGGTAAACCCTCTCATTCCTGGGCCCTTAAGAGGATATGGGGATCAGGATACTCCTATCACTAGTTCCACATTAAATATATATACGGAGCTAGTAGAAAAATCTACATTTTTCTGAAAAATATAAATAGTAAATGACCTCTGGCCTTGAAGCTAAAGTCATCTCACTCTGTCTTGACCTTTGATAAGAATCTACATGGTTTATAAGTTGGTCAAGAAAGGTCATGACCTCTTAATACATTCTGTCATGTCCTTTGTAATTTGGTGTGGATGACCACCAACAAAAACAAGACTGAGATATGCAGTTATCCACGTAGACCAGCAGTTGAACCCTGATAAAATCGTCATTAATAACCACATCTAATTAATATCATGGCTTTAGTTGTATTTCAATTATTATATAAATTGCACAGTATCATGAAAATGACTCATACACAACATAAATTGATTATTATTGAAAGGCATCTATCATTACTGTTTAATTTTGTGTATCTTATTTAATTAGGATTTTAAACGTCTAGTAAACACTATGGCTGCTTAAGTAAATGTTCATTTATTCAACAACTTTAAAGTTAAAGAGAAATATTCTTATTTAAGTTAAGATATGGAAAGACAAGACAATGTAATTTCTAATATTTTTTTTAAAAATACCAAGAGATTGAAAAAAATAATGCAGTAAAAAATTTTGATTTATGTTTGCTTGACGAAAGATGTTATAATGATTCACAATAGAGATCATGTTTAATTGTAAAAACTGGAAATCGCTTTAAGAAAAAGGAATTAAAAATAATAATTAGGAAAAAAAGCAATATGCACTTTCAAATCAAATACACATTTATACTTTTCATTTATGCGGAATGGCTGATTAATCTGTAGCTTTTGTTTTCTAATAATTACTTTAAGAAAGAGGCCAAAATCAAACTCAATTTTCTATTTCAAATCTCTATGAAAACCAATTAGACTAACATATCCTTTAGGTTTTTTCTAATCAGCTGCAGTTGCACAGTTAAAAAGGAACAGTAAACACTTACACATCTACAGATTTTATGACACTTAAAAGGTATTTGTGTATACCCAAACTTTGCAGTTCATTTCATATACGAAGAGTTAATTGGAAAATTGAAATTTTTGGGAAGACTTTGTTATTCATTTACAAATTTAAACTTGAAATTCTTAACATAAATGAACGTCAAAATCGTCGGACATTCTTCCACAGCTTTGTAGAGATCAGGAACACTGACAAATTAGTGACCGAATATCGCCCTTCAGGGTTTACAATGACACTCAATGGCAGAACTACATCAAACAAAAGATATAATTTGTATATATATATAAAGTCTATAACATAATCTTTGTACCTATTTACAGTTCTTTGTGGTGTGTATATATATACAGGTTCTGATTTTTAACAATGAACACAGATAAAACATAACTACATATAAAAAATGTCAATGGGAACAAAATTTGCTGAAAGAGAGATAACCCTGTCAAAAATGGAAATAAATCATGTTTTTATTCACTGAATTCTAAAAAACATCCCCTTTAAACACTTCGAAATGATTAATGAAATGATAACACTTCCGAACGACTAATAAAATGATATTGTCTTATAAGTTTTCAGTGAAACATTGTGGAAATTGATGTAAATGCAATATTTTAATGTTTGTTCAAATGTTATATTTTGAACTTTTCATCCAAATTTCTTAACAAATGTCTAATTGACAGTGCTTTCCTTTTAACATTAATACATATTTTACATCTTTGAGTTTTTATCAAAGAACATCTCATCACATGTAAGATGTTGTGATTCTTCATAATCAAACAAAAATAAAGACTACAAAATTATATTTGAGTTATCTCCCTTCCATCAATTTTTGTTTTGTAATCTTGTGTTCAGAAATTCTTTCCATCACAAAAAATGAGGACAGACAGTTTTTCAACGCTCTGTACAGCACTACCATACTTTGCCACACACTACCATACACTACCATACTTTGTCACACACTACCATACACCATCATGTCTACCATATACCGGTACTTGGATTCTCAGTCATAAATAAGGACATTTAATACCATAAACAGCTGTAATCACTAGGGACATTTGACATAACTTTTTTAAACTTTACATCATCAATGGTCAATGGATCCATTCTAAACCAGATAGTGCACAAAGCTTCAATCTCCTTGTTTAAATTTTTAATATAAAATATTACTAATGATTAATCATCTTCAATTGAAATTTGTTCTTAATCAGGCTCTACCTGAGCTTTTATTGTGTATAATTTATGGGAGCTTTATCAGATTTCTTAAGCTATATGCCACCTTATTGTTTTATGCATCTTCATTTCCACAATAGTTCTACATCTAAAAGGCAGCATAGAACATCTTTCTTACATAGTCCTCAGTTAATATTGCTGACATGTCTCAAAGTCTAACAATTAAATTGTTGTTGTTTTTTCCAATTCAAAATTACAAAATCTAAAGGGAGACAACTCTGAGCACATCACTGACAAAAAGTATGATCATCAATTGGAAACAAAAACATGATTTCGCATGTTTTAATAAAATTCCAAAGCTCAATCTTTACGATATTATCACACTACAAAAGTTTATGCTTCTCCTTTATCTTTTAATACTTGAAAGTGAATTAATCATTAATTAAATCCTGAAGAATTCTATTGCGCCTTGCCTCTGTATTTTGTATATAACTTTCCGCATTTATGCACTGTTAATGTTTTCTTTCAATTATTGGTGTTAATAAGATATATTTCTATATTATGCCTTTTAGTGAGAAGCAATGCCCATGTTGTGTTTTAACTATATAAAGTAACATATAGCTTTAACAAACAAAATCAATGTAAACACAGACATTGTTAATGTTATTGTTAGACTTTATTATCATCTATACATAGTAACACCTAATCTTAATGACACATACAGGCCTACAATCAACAGGTATCCATTCAGCAGTCTTCATAAATATATACACACACATAATCATATCACCAGGTCCTGATCTAAGAAAAGACAAATTCTTATCTAAATTTTCTGAAATATTCATTCCAAACCTTAAATATTTATGTCTATTTTCTATCTATAACATCATTTTTCAAGATTTTTGCCTACCAAACCTATATTTGAATCTTAAAGTTTGATTTTATTCCTATTATATTTTCTTTAGTTGACAAAAATAATTATACAATTATACAATCATACAATTTCATATTCAAAGCAAAGTGATCATGCAATTATACAATCATACAGTTTCATATTCAAAGCAAAGTGATCAGAGTTTTCCATAAAAAAAAACATAAAATAGCAGGGTTAAACTGAAAAACAAGAGCTAAATATTAAAATGTCTTGAAGTGTATTTTCACAAATCAGGACCATGTAATCTGTACAAATTTACACACCAGCTTTATCACATTCACACATCTTTAAGCTTTTTTATAAAATCCTCAAAGTCATTGTAACCGACAACAATAAAATAGACTTTTAATTGTAAAAAGAGTGCTAACAAGGAAATTCATTTATAATAATAAGGTTCTCATTAAACCACACGATGAAGCTTTAACAATACAGACAACAATACAAATTTCATAAAAGCATGAGTAATTAAAAATCTAAGAGAGAAGCCAGAGGTAATGTCTCCAGACATTTCTAAACACCCTGATTTAGGCCACATTGCATAGATTTCAAAATTAGATCAAAGTTCAGCATTGTAAGAAATACATGTCTTCATGCATATATTTATGCATTGTAATTAAAAAAAAAAAAAAAAAAAAAAAGTCATGCTCTATGTGAACCTAAGCTATGTTGTTGCATTCATGCATGCATGAATTCATTATAGTACAAGTACTAGTTCATTGCCTATGAATGCCACTGTGTCCTGACTTGATTACTACAGACTTCCAATATTCCACGTAAATATTAAAACAATTAATAAAGACATTTATGATTTACCATTTAGAACAAAACTTCAATTTATCATGTTCAATTTTATCAAATTAACAATATTGGAGTTGGAACTGACTATTTTATTTCTGGTAAAGTTAAAACCAATGTATTATGACTATGTTATCATGCATTATGTGAACATTGAAAAATAAAAATATAAAAAAAATGAGGAAAAAAAAAGAGTTAAAACCAATAATGCTTACCTGGGATATTTTTTAGTTTGGCTGGAGTCTTAGTTCTATGGAGAAAGTCTGTTTAGATATTTCCAGACCTGCCAACCTTTCAAATTCAAAAATAGTAATTTGGCCCATTTTTGAGCAAAAAAAGAGTAATTCTTAACAATTCTTGCCAAATCTATTGCATCAAAAAGAGTAATTTGCTACTATTTCGAGAGAAAAAAGAGTAACGACCACCACAAAATAGTAAAGATTACTATAAAATAGTAGTAGTTGGCAGGTCTGTATTTCATAGTTTGGCTGGAGTCTTAGTTCTATAGAGAAAGTATGTTTGTGTGGCTCATATCTCCAAAATATGAAATTTACGTCAAATGCTCACCTTTGATGAGATATTGTGTGTATATGTGATGAAGTAGAGAACAAGTGGTTCTCCATTCTGTTATCAGAATGTCAATCATAGCTATAAAGAAAGAAGGCTATTCACATCGTATTTACTGCTGGTATTTGGAAGTATGAGTGCACGTTACTGGTGATAACTACATTTCAAATCTCATATTTTACAAAACTTTCATCAATAATAGTATGTGTACATTGTATTTTAATTTTACACAAAGCCAGTTAGCTCATTGACATCACAAAGCAGATTGAACTAATTAATAATTTTGTGTTAATGTACAGACGGGGAGATAAAATTACTACAAAGAATTTGTGTGGCACTATATCTTAAAAATCTAGGGGCAGTGGTATTTTGGCCATTATTTCAAGTGTAACACCAACATAAACTCATGAACACTACACTGCATATTTCTGACAAATTAACAATAAATACTTATGTATAATGAAACTACAGAAATCTATACTGGCATCTGGTACCTAATCACATCATGTGAAAATGAGAAATTCTGTGTAAACTTTATTAGGTAAATTACTAGAGTTCACTGTAAGAAAGCCATATAGCAATTGGATGCTAGGGAAACATTTTCTTCACTATTCAATAAAAGTTTCTTCAATCCTTTATATTTTCTAATAGTCTGATTCTAAAACATATCTTAATAATTCTTTTTAATACAATTTTCATTATAATTTAAAATCATAAATGTCTTTGAATCATTATTATTCAAAATCCTGAAACTTAATTTAAGTAATATATCTTCAGTGATTTCAAGTCCTGAAAATATGCCCAATAAAAATTTATCTACCCCAGGGGTAAACTTCTTGAAAAACTTACCTAAATATGCTAATGAGGTGATTTGGTCTGAATCATTCTGATGTTTCATTGTTTTTTTTAATATTGATCTGGCATCAAGAAACCGACGCAGACCGATATAAAATGTTGATAAAACAGAATAATTTGGAGTAGAGGCTATCAAGAACAACAAAGTATTAATAGAACAATGTGAATAATATAATTATTCATATAAAAGTGTAAAAACAACACTGAAGTATCCACAGCTGTAATGAAGTCCATGTTTCTATCCCTGTATAATTCAGCATCATTAATGTATAAACGTATCATACACACAAAAATGGCAGGGTGAGTTATCACACAGCAGTCTGTGACTGGCTCCTAGTACAGGTTTGGCCTGTATCTCCTAGCTGATGTTTTGGGATGTCAGTTAGGAAGACGTGGGTAAATGAACAAGCACATGGTTAAAAATCTCCAATTAAAATTACAAGTCGAGAAAGAATTCATAACAAACTAAAACTGAAATTCTGTTTAGGTTTGACAGTATTTTAAACTTGTATCTGAACACATGTACATAGAGATAACAATTCAGTACTTTAAAATACTTAAGCAAAACTTGGGAAACAAATACCTTGTATGTCATTCTATACATTTTAAGACACCTAAAACTATCTAACAAAGATTAACAGAAATTTGAATAACAATGACTGACCATTACTTATGTATTTATCATAACTGAATTTACCAGTAAGATAATTTTTACTGCATATATGTGAACGGAAAGTACTGGTAAGATAATTCTTACTGTATTTATCTGAACGGAAATTAACAGTAAGATAATAAATACTTAACCACAGTATTTCTGTTATATCAATTTCACTAAAATTAATTCTACAAAAAACTTTCTTTCACACATACACAATTTATTTATTCTTAACTATTGGTGAAAATATCAACCTTAAATCTGAAAACAGAGGCACTTTGTTTGCACTTCAATGAGAATGTAGTTGAAATATAGAAAAAAAAATTCTAAAATAAAATTTAGTACATGTGAAAAGAAAAAAAACCCAGTGACAATAGTAATACCTTGATATACCCTCAAATGACCTGCTAACTCTTCCCAATATTCTAATACCTATTAAGACATCAATTAGATTTAAGGCCATGTTGATGGTTCATTGTACCCTGTGGAGGGTAAAACAGGACAGGGATAAGGGAATCAATTCACTCCCTAAGTAACCAAAACAAGCTCATTATTTGATGATCAGTTTCATTCAAAAATGGGAATACAAAATTAATGGCATTAATAAGGCCATAAATTCACTTATTAATATTTCATATTTTATCATTTATAATATATTGAAATTTTCAGGTAAAAAGGGGGGACATAAAATTTTATCAAATACAATAAATTCAGAATAGTTCTCTTGTTCAAATAACAACTAGATGCCATACATGTGTCTAAAAATCAGAATGAAACCAAAACAATATTTTTTAAATGTTTGATTTCCCGCTATATATATCATGTTTGATGGCCTCATGATCCGTTCATTGACAAACTAAAAAAAAAAACTAAATCTCCGTTGACCAAATGGCGACAGTATAACAAGGTTTCTCTTTAACCTACATAAATTTCTATAAAAGTGTAAATGTTTGGCCAAAACATCACAAAGAATGGTGCCCACATATGATCACATACAATAGATTGAAGTATTTTTCTTGTGAAAAGGTTGTGTCCAAATAAAATCTATTTTTCAATAAAAATGAAATTCAAAAACATACACAGCCTACATTATAATTTTAATCTTAGCACTATATCATAAATACTCATGCAATCATCACTTTGTGAACCTCATAAACTTTGAACGACACACACACATATGACACATTAGGGCATGTCATGGGGAACTTTGATCAATGTCAACTCGCTATGGTTTGGTGCGATCGATCTTATGATCGGTTTGGGGATTTTTAGTTACAAAACAAAACACAGAAGATTTCATATGGTCAAAGTACATTAAATAATTAATGTACATGTTCGTTTGTATACTTCTAAAGGTATAATATGTATATATATATTGTGTATGTATATAATCATGTATATATATAATTAATAATATCACAACAGTGTTATCAATAGATATAACTGTCGACGATGATGACGACATACATCTCTGTACAATTAACAGATATATATACAAGCCTGTAGCTATGACGACTGATTTTCTCCTTATCACATCACCAGTCAATGATTCGACACATACATACTCACATATTCATGAATATTTTTTATCACATTTTTACATCATACTCAAGAAACTGGACGCTCAAAATTAAAACTTGCCAGCTGTCTACAGGGAAATAATGAGTCCAAGTTACGTCAAACTTTATTTCAAATTGTATTTAGAAGCAAAAACAAAACATACAGATCATACTGTCATGATCCTAATTCTGTTAATACATAATTCTATATTAATATATGCAACATGTACCAAACTTCTTTAAACTCATAACTACTACATTACTCAGATGAACTTATAAAATGAAATCTTTAAAAAAAAATTCAACTAGCAAAATAATTATTATAGCTTCTAGGTATCTTGACCAATATTTGTTTGTTCACGTTATGTACAAAGGAAATTTCTATGGTTTTTATTTTTTGGACATGATCATTCCTTTAAGACATTCATAGAAACTTAATGTTGAAAATGAGTTCCATTACAGTAACATAAATGCTTAAGTCATTTATAGAAACTTAATGTTGAAAATGAGTTCCATTAACATAAATGCTTAAGTAATTGTTTGTTATGTCACTTTTGAATTGATGATATAGCAATGTGCTAAGTAGATTAAGTTATATGGATTAACTGGGAGATATTTTTTTGTTTTATGGAGATTCAACACAAAAAACCAGGTGTGTGTTCTCAACATAAATCGCTACACGGTCTATTTAGACTACACTCCATTTTTTGTGTTTTAGCTAAATGACATAAGAATATATTCAAGTTAATCCATATTTAACAATATTTCCAAGGGAGACTTTTACACGAGCTTTGATAATTAAGCTGGAAATTTACACGAGCTTTGATAATTAACCTGGAAATCAACAGAGACTTTCATCAGTTAATATGTATCTAATCATATAATATATCCTGGTTTTAAAATAATAACTTTCTGACATCATTACATCAACTTCAAAAATGTTAAATATATGTGTGTCTATAACATACATGACATGTAAAATGTTGGTTCCTAACCATCAAAACGCTTAGTAACTGAATTACATGAAAAATACATAATCTGTCAGTTTGATTTTTACCTGTAAATATGAGATAGCTTGACCACTGTCCACATTAACACCTGTGACAGCTGACCCTACTGTATTTGTGAGCGTCCAAGTTAATACCATCTTAATGTAATACTAGTAGGAATAATTTAATACTGCAAACTTTAAATCAACATGACCCAAACATATACTTCTACATCAGGATTGACACCAAAATCTTCCAATTCAGGCTCTGACTGCTAATATCAAATGTACCGTTTTTACATCAGAAAATCTTAAGTTGACGATCATTTCTTGATTTCATATTATGGGCTTTTCAATGCTAACATTTGATATTGATGTCAATTATCAAATAGTTTTTTTTTTGACATTTACTTAGGCTTCTCAGGGCAAGCTTTAATTCAAAGAATTTAATCAATTTTGCAGATTTTTTTTTTTGGATACTATATTAAAGAAATAGGAAACAGATTTGTTTTAGATCATCATAATATCACTATTGGTTGTGTGTGATGAAAGTATAAAATATATTTAACTAACTCCTGGTACAGTAAACCTGACTTTGCCGACAACACTGTAGGGAACGGATCGATGTGTCAGATATGACAGTGTGTTGGTAAATTCAGTGTCAGCAATGATAGTGCAGCATGTCACCGATCCGGTGGATATGGTCACATGATACAGAATGCCGTTAAAGTAAGTGGTCAGTATTTTTACCACACTGTAACGCTATTTGCCTGCTTTCATATGTGCCAAGAAGAGTTACTAATTCACAAATCAGTTGATATAACTTGTTTCACAATGGTTCTATACTGTAATGGTTCCTCAAGAAAGTTGAAATTATGAAAACACTTTTCCTTTTTGTTGGAATGAACTTTTAGGTTTCTGATATAAAGTATCTATATTTTGGGGTCATGTGACTGCAGTTTTACATATCATAATGTAAATCTTCCTTTAAACACTGGGACAATAAGATGTTTAAATACTCTTAGTGTACGACTGCAGCAATCTGTCTCTCACCCCACAGGAGTTGTGTACCCTTTTAACCCTAGTGTCTTTCTGAGACAAGGTCGTGTGAAGGTCACACCAAGGTCATATAGGTCAGAGCTCACAATATCTTCAGTGCCTTATGAACCAGCACAATGTCAAACAGTGCCTTAAAGAGCCTGTATATATTCCCTTGAATTTCCTCTGGTTTCCTCACCATGATGAAATCTTATTATTAATCCTTTCACTCAGACCTGACGGTGTCTACATCTGCATTTACATTCCTTTTGACAAACTTCAAAATTCCAGATTTCATACAATATCTAAGGTGAGCACAAAATAAAATGCCGTACATAATCCGAATTCCGCTAAGATTTCCAATTATTTTTTGTTCTATTCTCTCAGGTCTTGAAGTAAGGCTAAACTGACAGGCCCACTTAGGAGATGTGATTCCTTTTTAGGCATGTGATCCATCTGCACACAACTGGAAATGATGCTCTTTTTTCTTTGAACAAATGAAAGACTTTGATGGGCATGGCATTCATTTCCAGTAGTTTGTGGTTCTATTGTAACCACACATCACAAGGACGCTGAGACTCTGTCAAAACTACCAATCCACGTAGTCGAAACAACCACAACTCAGCTGTTAGAGAGATGTGCTGAAGCGGGTGATATTAAGGCATGTACCGGTATTCTGGAGGGAGTTACCTGCCCCTGATAGACAGTGCTGAACTACTGCGACGATCATCATCAGCCAGCCGTGAAGCGATGCCGTAACAAGTCTTCCGAACTTGGTCTTTCAAGTGGATTTCGTCTAAAAGTCAAACGTAAAAATTCGCGACTAAATTCTGATGATCTTTGAGGAAGTTCAAATTCTGGTCGCTCTGCGGTGGCGATTTTATAAATGGCTGCCATAGACTCTAGCTCCGACCATGGGGGTTTTCCTGATATCATTTCTACCACAGTACAACCCAGACTCCTGTAAATCATAAACAAATGAGAATGTTAATGAAAAGAAACAAATGTGGCCTGGTATCACAATGTTTTGTATGGAGGAGTGAACAGAATCCTAATATGGTGTGGTATCAGAAGTTTAGTATGGAGAAGTGAACACAATTCTATGTGGCCGTACCCTTCTAACATTATATAGAATACATACCACACATCAGCCTTGTGGCCGTACCCTTCTAACATACATACCACACATCAGCCTTGTGGCTGTACCCTTCAAACATACATACCAAACATCAGCCTTGTGGCCGTACCCTTCAAACATACATACCAAACATCAGCCTTGTGGCCGTACCCTTCAAACATACATACCAAACATCAGCCTTGTGGCCGTACCCTTCAAACATACATACCAAACATCAGCCTTGTGGCCGTACCCTTCAAACATACATACCAAACATCAGCCTTGTGGCTGTACCCTTCTAACATACATACCACACATCAGCCTTGTGGCTGTACCCTTCAAACATACATACCAAACATCAGCCTTGTGGCCGTACCCTTCTAACATACATACCACACATCAGCCTTGTGGCCGTACCCTTCTAACATACGTACCACACATCAGCCTTGTGGCCGTACCCTTCTAACATACATACCACACATCAGCCTTGTGGCCGTACCCTTCTAACATACGTACCACACATCAGCCTTGTGGCCGTACCCTTCTAACATACATACCACACATCAGCCTTGCGGCCGTATCCTTCTCCGTTGATTACTTCAGGAGCCATATAGTGGGGTGTTCCCACAAATGACTTAAAACCGGTAGCACTACAAATGGTGTGGAGCCGCTTACTGGCCCCAAAGTCCGCTAGTTTGATATTTCCTTGTAAATCTCGTAATACATTGGCAGCTAAGAAAACAAAAACAAACTTATGTTAGATCCCAAACACCATGCAGTTCCATTTTATCAAACCAGATTTCAAATTCTTGGTATCTAATCTATCCATATGAATTAATTTCTAAAGTCTGAAACATCATGCTATCACATGTTTGTATGCTTATTACTCCAATTTACATTTAAATAACTTAAAATGTTTTCTAATAAATTTAAAATTTAAGCAGAAGTTTCTCCACTCTCCATTTTAAATATCTAACGTATGACCCCAGCTACTTATAAATGTTTAGCTCTTCCTATTCCAATATCTTATGATATTCCCATAGGGAGATATTTCTCTCATCATAGAGGGGTGCATGGTTTAACGATTGATCTCTGTAATATTTCCAATAGACTCAAGTAATAGTTATAGCTCTTTAAGCATTGAATTTGAACCCTGAAATAACTGTCCTTAATAATTATTTTTGATAGCTAACCTATTTAGTACATATCTTTGACCCCTGTAATTATTAGCCTCCTGACCTACTGACCTTTGATATCTCTATGAACAATGACATTTTTATGAAGGAAGGCTAACCCCTCCAGCATCTGACGTGTATACTTCCGCGTCACATTCTCCATTAACGGGCCGTATTTCGTCAGCTCATCTTTGATTGAACCCTGAAAAAAATAATATTATTATTGAATGCACCTGTACTGCCCCTCCTTCATCACATCTATCTGCTAGTCAAAATATATCTATTTCTATTTGTTCCTCATTAAAAATATATATTCTTACAGACAATTTCTTATTTCTTATGATATATCCCTTACTTGGTAATGGTCAATGTTAAATTCACTGTGTATCCATTAATATATGTTATAAATCTGTCATACTGTTTTCATGTTTTGTCCATGTCATCAATTATGTGAATTGCAATAACTTGTAACAGAGGAAAGGATTTAATATACGCTTTTAGCTTGTTTTCCATCCCCCTTGTATTTGTATTGATCCTAGAAAAGTGCTAGTTGAATATGATGACTCTACATGAATATGGATATTTAGGAGAAATTGTGTAGAGTTGACAGACACCACAATGTGGCATTAGCTGATCATTCAGACTTCCGGGCTTGGCTGGATAAAAACTTCAAAGATAAGGACTTACTCCAGGCATGTATTCCATGAAAATGGAAAGAAGATTATGATCTTGGTGACAGCCAAAGTATGATACAATTCGCTCGTGCTGAAAATTGCGTAATAACTGGATCTCATTCTCCAATGCTCGCACCTCCTGTAAAACCAAATTAACACATCATATGATGGCAACAACGAAAATAAATATTTTTCTTCTTATTTAACATTTACTATTATATACACAAAAAGCTCAGGAAATCTAATCATCTTTTGGTAATTATGAATTACAAAGACATAATTTGATTTGAAATTATTCCCTTTTTCTTTGTACAGAGAAAACAAAATGGAGTCTAAAGAGACGATGACAGGACATCCGACCAGGAACACATACCTTGGATGTCTCAGCATTCATCTGAGTTAAGTTGACTTGTTTGACAGCTAATTCTCGACCAGAGTCTTTGTCATAACACACGAACACCTCACCAAAGGATCCCGACCCTAATCGATGACCTTTCTTCCAGTTACTTGGTGCTCGTGGAGCTACAAATACACGTAACAAGGGAAATGTAACCATCAATACAGCCAAACATACACATCATTACTGTAATCACCACCTGCAATACTGGGATAAATTCATTCATACAACTTTTACCATATTGTAAAAATATCTTCTTGTTTTTACTCTTTTCTGATAGCTTCAGTAAACATTAAAAATACTTACACTTAGAAAATGATAAATCTGAATAATTATAAATGGGACTATCCAAGTCATTTCCCCTCTTGAGTCTCCCCTCGGGAGAGTCCATGTCAGGATCAGGGGGAAGGCCACTACTACTGCTACTTGTGCTAAGTGTTCCTTCACTCCCCCGGGAAATTGTGGACCGACTCTGAAAATTGCTGGAACCAATGTCCGGCCGCCGACCCGACATATTCCCTGACCTTGGAAAAGTCATCCTGCCATCAAGGTCAGGAGCATGTGAAACATCAAATCCTCGAGGAAATGTCCCAGACTTGACTTGTTTATAGTCAGACACTGAAAAATAGTTTAATTAAATCTTTAATATAATTGAACTTAGTTTAATTGCATTTTGATTAAAATCAAACATCAAAATTACAAAACTAACACAACTCATTAATGATAACTATCAAATTGAATTAAATTTGGTGTGTTTTATTTATTGCAGTTTGTTGTTGATATTAAGAACACATTTATATAGATTATTTATAACTCATGTTTATATTGATTATTTAATATTGACAGTATAGATACTGTAGTATTAACTGGCTTATATTTCTTTGAAAGTTAAAACATTACACAATATTTGCTAAATGTCAAATCAGACAGAGATAAAATCTCATTAAATATGATGCATTTTTTCCAATGTTTGTACTTACCACGGTCATCTTTAAATGAATCAGATGAAATACTTCGTCTGGAATGTGAACGCATCCTGAACGGATACGTATCGCCGCTGGAAAATAAATCAAAATCAAGCATTAGCAAATCGTACCATGTGCAGTAATAATGTCAGGAATTTCCTATATTATTGAAAACAGAGTACATCTATCAAAAGCAGTACATACATTGTGTATCTACAAATAAAAAAAATAATATTGTTTATTAATGAATTAATTAGTGTTGTTCTGATTAATTAAATTCGTCAGGAATCATTTGTTAGAGGTGTTTGATCAATTAATCCAGTAACAAATCTGTAATCAAGTTTTGTGAAAAATGCCTGACATCAATTCCACCAGCCTTTTAAAACATCAGCTGAAGAAATTCCCTTAACCATCAGCAAGTCAAAAGTCAGTTATATCTGAATTAATGCCGAATATTATTATATATTCAAATTATGTGCCAGAAAACTAAGTTTTTCGAAACTCTAAAACATGGCCAATAAAACCAAGAAAAACACATGTGCTTAGAGTAACATAAATCAGTGCAATCAATTATGGTAAACCCTGCAAACTGACATGCCATTGCAAAATGCTTACATTTAAGAAACTTATTACAGAATCAAATCTCATTACAAATTAAATGTGTTTTATACACAGTAGATAGTTATGTGGAGTTGAAACAAATCAATTACTTCTTCAGAATAAAGACAATCCAGCACTATATCGGTCCCTTTCTGGAGCATGGATGTGGGTCAAAGGCCAAAATGTAGGTCAGAATGACCTACTTCTGATATATGACACACTCCCTCACCAAGGTGAACCCAACCAGAAGTTTCTAATTTGTACCTACTATATATTGAGCATATGGAACAGTCTATGTTCAGTGTCTACCATAGAGCATCATGGGACAGTCTCTGGTTAGTGTCTACCATAGAGCATCATGGGACAGTCTTTGGTTAGTGTCTACCATAGAGCATCATGGGATAGTCTCTGGTTAGTGTCTACCATACAGCATCATGGGACAGTCTCTGGTTAGTGTCTACCATAGAGCATCATGGGACAGTCTCTCTGGTTAGTGTCTACCATAGAGCATCATGGGACAGTCTCTGGTTAGTGTCTACCATAGAGCATCATGGGACAGTCTCTGGTTAGTGTCTACCATAGAGCATCATGGGACAGTCTCTCTGGTTAGTGTCTACCATAGAGCATCATGGGATAGTATCTGGTTGGTGTCTACTATAGAGCATCATGGGATAATCTCTGGTTAGTGTCTAATATAGAGCATCATGGGACAGTCTCTGGTTAGTGTTTACTATAGAGCATCATGGGACAGTCTCTGGTTAGTGTCTACCGTAGAGCATCATGGGATAGTCTCTGGTTAGTGTCTACCATAGAGCATCATGGGACAGTCTCTGGTTAGTGTCTACCATAGAGCATCATGGGATAGTCTCTGGTAAGTGTCTACTATAGAGCATCATGGGATAGTCTCTGGTTAGTGTCTACCATAGAGCATCATGGGACAGTCTCTGGTTAGTGTCTACCATAGAGCATCATGGGACAGTCTCTGGTTAGTGTCTACCATAGAGCATCATGGGACAGTCTCTGGTTAGTGTCTACCATAGAGCATCATGGGACAGTCTGGTTAGTGTCTACCATAGAGCATCATGGGATAGTCTCTGGTTAGTGTCTACCATAGAGCATCATGGGATAGTATCTGGTTGGTGTCTACCATAGAGCATCATGGGATAGTCTCTGGTTAGTGTTTACTATAGAGCATCATGGGACAGTCTCTGGTTAGTGTCTACCATAGAGCATCATGGGATAATCTCTGGTTAGTGTCTAATATAGAGCATTGTGGGATAGTCTCTGGTTAGTGTCTAATATAGAGCATCATGGGACAGTCTCTGGTTAGTGTCTACCATAGAGCATCATGGGATAGTCTCTGGTTAGTGTTTACTATAGAGCATCATGGGACAGTCTCTGGTTAGTGTCTACCATAGAGCATCATGGGACAGTCTCTGGTTAGTGTCTACCATAGAGCATCATGGAACAGTCTCTCGTTAGTGTCTACCATAGAGCATCATGGAACAGTCTCTGGTTAGTGTCTACCATAGAGCATCATGGGACAGTCTCTGGTTAGTGTCTACCATAGAGCATCATGGGATAGTCTCTGGTTAGTGTCTACTATAGAGCATCATGGGATAGTCTCTGGTTAGTGTCTACCATAGAGCATCATGGGACAGTCTCTGGTTAGTGTCTACCATAGAGCATCATGGGATAGTCTCTGGTTAGTGTCTACCATAGAGCATCATGGAACAGTCTCTGGTTAGTGTCTACCATAGACCATCATGGGACAGTCTCTGGTTAGTGTCTACCATAGAGCATCATGGGATACTTACTGACTAGACAGGTAACTACTGTCTAGTGACGTATGACTATCTGAGTGAGTGAGGGAACCTTCGGGGCTGTTATACACGCCGATAGACTGAAAAATAAAAACATCAATTGTAATGATTCAGTTAATTAGATTAAGCACAACACTGTAAAGTTAATGCATCATACTTGTATTGCTGCTTGTTACAATAGCAGGTTTATCTTTATGTGAAGTGTTTGCTTTCACTGATAAAGAGGTACAGAATTAAACTTACAGGTATTGTCATTGCATTGTGTATTTCCCAATATTAATTACAAGCAGTATCTCTTCCTAATATTTATTACTAGCAGTGTCTCTTCCTAATATTTATTACTAGCAGTGTCTCTTCCTAATATTTATGACTAGCAGTGTCTCTTCCTAATATTTATCACGCAGTGTCTCTTCCTAATATTTATCACTAGCAGTGTCTCTTCCTAATATTTATCACTAGCAGTGTCTCTTCCTAATATTAATTACTAGCAGTGTCTCTTCCTAATATTAATTACTAGCAGTGTCTCTTCCTAATATTAATTACTAGCAGTATCTCTTCCTAATATTAATTACTAGCAGTATCTCTTCCTTATATTAATTACAAGCAGTATTTCTTCTCAATGTCTCCTTGGCTAGAGACCAAATTCATAACTAATAAAATTTCATGATGTAATATTTTACACAGTGCATGAATATCTAAGAGAAATGTTTTCAAATGTTTAAAAGCGACTTTGAATAAACAGAGTAAAGTTTAAACTACCATCAAATACACAAATAAACATAAGCAGTGAATTATGCGGTTATGACACCTGCTGGTGTAGATGTATTAAAATCTATTTTTGTCACCACCCCTTTCAAAGATATATGTAGAGTGGAGGAGTTGAATTTTGACTTGATTTTAATATGAATGTGCTGCACACCAGGTATATAGGAATGAACAGACATGTAGCCTTCACACCAGTATCACGATCAATGGCAGTGATGTAGGTCAAAGTGAGAAAGTACACCGATTTCTATATCCTCCTAAGCCTGCCTTAAAAAGTACATTTTATCTGTAAATAGATCACAACGTGGACCTAACTTTGTGGCAATGAATGCAATAAAATGGGGGTAAATACATAATACTAGAAACAAAACAGTTTCCCTGTTCAGAGCCCAATTCTCATTCACTGTAGATATATATACTTATTTATTTTTTTATTTTGATGCACTCAAACATGAGCCCCCCCCCCCAGTATTTGCCACATAGCTAACTGCTAATAAAAATTAGCGCAATTTAATAGAATTCAATTTGTGTGTAAAGCATAAAGGAGATAAAATCATCTCCAATATATAAAAATATATGTATAAACATTTAAATTTCTTGTGGCTAAATTTCTCCGAAATAAGAAAACAAGATCAACAAATCAAAATACACTAGGAAGAAATCAAGCATGAGCACTATGTCAATGGACCATGACAGTATTTTTGTAATTGTGTAAAATGATTTTACCAAATCGTTCAACAACAAACCTAGAAAGTACAGATGTGTATCAAAATCATTTCTTATCAATTTCAATTTGTGGTATATTTGCATGATCAAACAATTTCGCATATTTCTTCTTTTCATAAACATGTGTCGCGTATGTCCTTATAGTATTCGATATTACTCCATCTATCCTTAGCTCTAATTTTTTTCTTGTGATAGTCATGCGTGAATGAATTTAAAAGCAATTCCAGTACACTTATTTTTACACTTGACCAAACACAAATAGAATTTCTATCTCAAATATTTCCTCAGTAAAAACCAGGGTTGTGTGTACAAGAGCCTAATTTTCCTGGATATCGTCTGTATATATATCCTCAGTACTGGACAGTTGATAGGTGGTACATATTACATACATATTAAACAGTTTCAACATACATGAACCAGGTTGAAATTTGGTATTTAATTACTAAATGGTTTTCACCTATATGACTCTGCCTATTGTTTGGTCTCCCAAACTGAAGTCAGCGTTCTGTCAGCTTTAGTTAGATACTGGTTTACCACCTACATGACTACACCCACCGCTAGGTTTGGTCTCCCTGACTATAGTCAGTGTTCTGTCAGCTTTAGTTAGATACTGGTTTACTACCTACATGACTACACTCACCGCTAGGTTTGGTCTCCCTGACTATAGTCAGTGTTCTGTCAGCTTTAGTTAGATACAGGTTTACCACCTACATGACTACACCCACTGCTAGGTTTGGTCTCCCTGACTAAAGTCAGTGTTCTGTCAGCTTTAGTTAGATACTGGTTTACTACCTACATGACTACACCCACCGCTAGGTTTGGTCTCCCTGACTAAAGTCAGTGTTCTGTCAGCTTTAGTTAGATACTGGTTTACCACCTACATGACTACACTCACCACTAGGTTTGGTCTCATCTACTAAAGTCAGTGTTCTGTCAGCTTTAGTTAGATACTGGTTTACCACCTACATGACTACACTCACCACTAGGTTTGGTCTCCCTGACTAAAGTCAGTGTTCTGTAAGCTTTAGTTAGATACTGGTTTACTACCTACATGACTACACCCACCGCTAGGTTTGGTCTCCCTGACTAAAGTCAGTGTTCTGAAGGCTTTAGTTAGATACTGGTTTACCACCTACATGACTACACCCACCGCTAGGTTTGGTCTCCCTGACTATAGTCAGTGTTCTGTCAGCCTTAGTTAGATACTGGTTTACTACCTACATGACTATGCCTATTGCTAGGTTTCATCTCCCCAATTTTATCAGTGTACTGTTCACGTGAAGTTGTATCCCTGTTTCAGAATCATTTGTCTCATAACAAGTTTTATAAGAGTGATCTTCGTCCTCAATTACTTCAGTGTTATCCTATTCAAATCTGTAGAACTTCACTCGTTGTATATTGTCTATTGAATTTGGTTTAATTTATATATTTGACATAAAAATCTAATGCCTGTGTACATGTGCCATTATAATGACAGCTTGCATTATTTTAGGTGTGACAAAAAAATTACATAGCTACATGTACATGAATGCAATTTCTTCAGTAGTGTTCATAGAATCTTTTAAATAGGTATTTTACTAAAACTTAAATATGAAACATAACCATGTTTGAAGGTTTTAATCTTTCATCTCATTTGGATATGTAATTAATAAAGAAGTTAAATAATTTGAAATAAACTTAAAACACAACCCCTGAAAATAAAAAAGAATAAGGATTGCCAGAGGTTGATAAAGATACTGACCTCGTCCTCGGGAATAAACTCGCCTTCACTGTGGATAGATCCACACGAGACACTGTGGTTATAGTTATGAGGTAAAGACCCCGGCGGTGGACTAGGAGACTCTCGATATGACTGCAACATAAACGTCAAATTATCAACACAAATTAAGACACACTTTGGTCAGAAGCTTAAGAATGTCACAATAGGAATGTATTCTTCTGGGAGAGAAATTACAGAATTTTAGGAGGATAAATTACCTGTGATCCGTAGGCACTGTCAGCAACTGAGGGCGGGCCGTGCCTGGAAGACACAGTGTCACGGTTATCTGAGGATGCGGGCATGGTAAGGAAGATTCGGAGACTGGTGATCTTATTGTTCTGGTCCACCAGGTTGATGGCAGTCTCGAGGTCCGTCTGTTTCTGGATTGGCACTCGCATCTAAATACAGAAGAAAAGGTGATTCCTATCGTCCCTTTTTCAGCTTCTTATTACCAGGTGGCATTCATACTCATTATGAGTGAAATGGCAATCATTCAAAATGAATGCATTAGGAATGCCTACTAAGGGCTAAAAGCATTAAATTTTTTAATATTAACATTTCATCATGTTTATGTAACACAGCACATTATAAACCATATTCATTACAATACCTCCGACGGGGATCAAACGCAGGACCTCTGGATTACTAGTCTTAATCATACTCAACTGATCGAGCAATTTAGTTAAAGAAGTTCTCTCTTAAAGCCGATAAATATATTGCTGATAGTGTTTACATGGGATATATTTACATACCTCCCCATTGGCCTGTGTAAAGAACATATTCATGTCCATGCTGTGCATCTCCCGCACCTTACATCGGAGGCTGTCATATGTCACCGGACGTGTCATGTAAATACTCCTGAAACAAAGAGACACAAGAGTCAAATTTAAGATGTTATAATGAATATTTTGTTAATATTTCTACTGCTCGGATGATGTTCTTTTGTTTGTTCCCCAACCAATCTGGATGCTGGGATTAATGTAGGATTAAATAACAGCAAAAAGTGATGTACAACGGAGGCTAACATATACAAGCCCTCTTAAAAGTGGTCAAGTGTGACCTTTGACCTTAAACCTTTTTTAACCCCGATGACAGATGAACCAAAACCCAATCAGGTTTAGAACTTGTTGGTGTGATATTCTGATATGAACTAAATCTGTCCTGGGTTCTGTGAGACATCTTGTACACAGGCTTTGCACAGAATCTCCGCACAAACACATACAGTACACACAGGAAGGTGATAACTAACATATCCCCCCCTTTACTAAGTGGGGTAAAACAAAAATATACGCTCCATTCCTTGAATGTTGTGGTAGGAATGCACTATTTCTTCATGGAAGCTCATATCTACTGGGGTTTCATTACCATTTTTACAAGAAAAATATTCACAACATTCAAAAATATATTCTAAAGAATCCAAGAACATTCTTTATTTCAGATGTTAAGACTTCCAATGAAAACATTAGCATACTGGGTATTGCTAAAACAATACATGTCCCCTACAGACCCTCAGTTTAAAAAGTAACAGTGACCTTGAACATGAACTAAAAGCCCTGAAACTCGAACTTGTCCCAGATATTATGGTCCGTTATCATTGTACAAAGTTTGATAAAAATCCCTCAAGGAATTAAGCAGTTGGAGTGCTGACAAACTGTATGTACGAGATGAATGGAGAGGACACCTATAGTACCAAGCAACTGCCCCACGTGAGTATCGAACTTGCAACCAAGAGGTGGAGGGCTGTGATAAAGAGGTCGAGACACCTTAACCACTCAGCCACCACGGCCTCTAATATAGTACAAGGGAACAGAAACTTCCAAATAAGAACATAGTGATATCTATTGCCAACCATAAATCTAAAATTTCTGTCAAGTTTTCCATACTCTTTGTCAAAAGGTACATTTTAATCATGTACAGATATATAGCGACGACTGCTGAAGTCCTGTTGCGAAACAGTCCCATCCTCCTGTCCCTACCCACTGATCAGCTAGGGAGACCAGTACAGGGTCAGACCTCCCTACCCACTCAGCTAGGGAGACTGGTACAGGGTCAGACCTCCCTACCCACTCAGCTAGGGAGACTGGTACAGGGTCAGACCTCTCTACCTACTCAGCTAGGGAGACAGGGTCAGACCTCCCTACCCACTCAGCTAGGGAGACCTGTACAGGGTCAGACCTCCCTACCCACTCAGCTAGGGAGACTGGTACAGGGTCAGACCTCTCTACCTACTCAGCTAGGGAGACAGGGTCAGACCTCCCTACCCACTCAGATAGGGAGACTGGTACAGGGTCAGACCTCCCTACCTACTCAGCTAGGGAGACAGGGTCAGACCTCCCTACCCACTCAGATAGGGAGACCGGTACAGGGTCAGACCTCTCTACCCACTCAGATAGGGAGACCGGTACAGGGTCAGACCTCTCTACCCACTCAGATAGGGAGACCGGTACAGGGTCAGACCTCTCTACCCACTCAGATAGGGAGACCGGTACAGGGTCAGACCTCTCTACCCACTCAGATAGGGAGACCGGTACAGGGTCAGACCTCCCTACCCACTCAGATAGGGAGACCGGTACAGGGTCAGACCTCTCTACCCACTCAGATAGGGAGACTGGTACAGGGTCAGACCTCCCTACCCACTTAGCTAGGGAGACTGGTACAGGGTCAGACCTCCCTACCCACTCAGATAGGGAGACTGGTACAGGGTCAGACCTCCCTACCCACTCAGATAGGGAGACTGGTACAGGGTCAGACCTCTCTACCCACTCAGATAGGGAGACTGGTACAGGGTCAGACCTCCCTACCCACTCAGATAGGGAGACTGGTACAGGGTCAGACCTCCCTACCCACTCAGCTAGGTACATGGTACAGGGTCAGACCTCTCTACCCACTCAGATAGGGAGACTGGTACAGGGTCAGACCTCTCTACCCACTCAGATAGGGAGACTGGTACAGGGTCAGACCTCTCTACCCACTCAGATAGGGAGACTGGTACAGGGTCAGACCTCCCTACCCACTCAGATATGGAGACCAGTACAGGGTCAGACCTCCCTACCCACTCAGCTAGGGAGACTGGTACAGGGTCAGACCTCCCTTCCCACTCAGCTAGGGAGACTGGTACAGGGTCAGACCTCCCTACCCACTCAGATAGGGAGACTGGTACAGGGTCAGACCTCTCTACCCACTCAGCTAGGGAAACTTTCTCTTAACTTTTATGTTACCAGGAGCCAAATTTGACCTCTACTCCTATAGAACCAGTATAACCCCTGAAAAAGAGATGTAGGACTGTTTACAAAACCATGAGAAAATCAATCCGCAACTTCCTACCTACTTCTCAATCTCAACCAGCACAGCCATTTTTGTGTGGCCTATTTCTCTAAAATTACGAACCAATCGGAAGTATTGGACTTTCATTCTAATTAGCATCAAATGTAAAAACAAAATTTCACTTATTGATTTCCAATTGGAAAAGCCGAGACTAAAAACAATATCTGACATCAACCCAAGAGCTCAAGGTGACTTTCCAATCTAGCATCAATTAGAGTGTATACGAGTTACCTCCCCTCGCACAAACCAGGAAGTAAGCGTAATAATTTGCATAGAAAATAATTCGGAATACTTAGGGATAAAACAGGTCATTTTAATGTACGATTCAAGCTGTTTTTCTATAATTTATTTAAATTCAACAAATGTCTTCAAACATATAAAAGCGTGAATCATATTACTTAATCACAAACAAATACTTCGCGGAAGGAGACAAGATTGTGTGTTGTTAGCGGTTTTTTGGGAAAAATTATTTCCAGTCCCATCCTGAACTCATCAGGATTTATCATTGAAGCGACATTTTGATTCCCCTGAGAATTCCGAATGAAATTGTTCCAGCAAAATTTGGCGATGATCGCTTAAGGTTGCTGTTTTACAGCACTTAAAAATCAATGATATCAAATGGTTGCAAAACATATTATATTTTATTGTATAGTTCTATTGCACGTAAATAATCAAATTTAAGCAATGCAGGAATTAACTGTATCGAATAAACATTTCATAGACGTAACTATAAAAAATGTTTCACGAATCTGTTTGGAATCAGAGCACGTAATGATAAAATGCTTCACAGTAACAGGTTAATCTTATCTGGGGGTAATGTATGTACTGGACAATGCACACTGAAAGTGAACACTCATCTTCCTGACTGAGGTCTACAGCCTGGTATTCATAAAATTATGGATCTCTATAATAGGGTCAATACCACAATTGATCAACCTTGAATGGTGATATCAATATTTTATAAGAATTCCAATTCTAAGCAATCAACCTTTTTTAAGGCAACAAAATAATGCAGCTTATCTTTTAATTGTTAAGACATTGTCTGGAAAAGCATTAATATGCTCGTGATGTCTGTAGCCTTATCTGAGCTAGATAATTGTTTGACTTATCTGTGTATTTGTTAATTGTTTCTAAGCTTATTAAAGTTCCTGTTTCTCTGTCACTTTATCATTTTCATTGTCAATTAAATCTGACATTGTTTTCTTTGTCAATTAAAACTGATATTTTTTTCATTGCAAATTGAAACTTAGAAAATGCCCTAATCTTTGCCCCATCACACTGGGTGCTAAGTAGTTCCGCAAATGTTTGTAGAGCCCTAGTAACCACGGTATTTCGGTATTCGTGAATGTGACCTCGATACAAGCTTGTCAACATTTAAACAAGGATCACTACCACCCACCCACACAGTCGGTGACAGGTGCTGTAAAACTCTTCGTTCCTCACCATGCAGTCCTGGTGAACACCATTACAGTAAGACATTAATGTGCATGCCTTATCTCGCACTATCAACTCCATAACACCAAACAATAACTCTGTGTTCCTCGTCAAATTTTTACTATTTGCTGAAGTCTTTAAGGTTTCATTTTGAAAATTTCACAAAAAATATCAAAAATTTTTGAAAGATATTGTTAAAGTGATTTTCACCTCATTAAAACAAAATGTGATTTTGTTTGGCATGAATGGAAACTAATTAGACAACAAATCCTTAGCTAAAAACTTAATAGACATAACCTTTTTTTTCAATTTTCTAATTATCAATTTGCTTCAGATTTCAATAATTGTTCTATTTTATTTGGTGATGTTTTTCTACTAATAGTAATGTTAAAATTTTAATTATAGCTGACAAAAAAAAATTTTGCTCTCAGCCATGTAAATCAAATATCAGCAAAATCTACATGATGTACACCATTCTCCTTTGGATCCAAACACTTCACAGGCAATATTTTGAAATTCAGTAAATCGATTATTGTATTTTTTGTCTAATAACTTCTTATCATAATTCTAGTCTATCAATAGTTGTTAGTTATTTCTTTTTTTTAATTTTGTTAAATTGGGAGCTTTTTTTTTTACAGAATTAACAAATGTTTGAAGGGATCATTCATAGAGTGTAATACTAATGTTCATACTTAGATGTTTTAAATGCATTTTTGAATATCTGAAAAAATAAGTCTCTCCCTTGACCCTCCATGAAATTTCATTGAAGAATATTACTTTCATTTTAGAATTGGCCATTATCAGTGACAAATCAATAATCTTCAAGAAATTGTGAAGACAAGGCTTCTGATGCACTTGAAATGTTTCAAAAAGTCGAAAGAGTGTGTATAGTCTTTAATGATGGAACTTAAAACACATTATTATCACAATTTAATTATCTTTAATAATGATATGAACGGCAGTAAATTTAACAAAGCACTAGTTTGATTTAATTGTTATAGAGCAAGGCATTGTCTGCTGATTAATTATAATACAGGGATTTCATTGTAATCACTAAAATATACTTGTCTTTATGCAATTGAATTTCACCACAATCAGATTATATTGGATCATGCAGACTGAATATTTTAAAATTCTTTCAGTTGATCTCTAGTTTAAATTTAAAGAATTCATGAATATATATAAATATCATATGTGTGGGTGTATGATGTAACAAATATTACTGCATTAGTAATGCTTTCAACTAAAATGAAAACATAAATATCACAACTCACAAAATGTCCTCATAGACCAAGTAATGCATTTTGTAGACAAGAGATACTGATGGAGGTGAAAAAAACAAAATTATCTCTATTTATCTGGACAACTTTTTCAAATTGCTATGTACAGGTGCCTTTCAAAGTGGATTTTATAGATTTTATATAACACATTAGCAAACGGTTGAAATGTAGACAGTCTTTTTCTCCTCATTTTGGAAACAAAATTAGTAAACTGGAAAGAAAATGTTCAAGGGTAAACTGCATATTTGGAATTTAGCTTGAATATGAAATAATTTTAATTCGGAATGGGGCCTATTTTTGCCCCCCAAAAACCATGAGAAAAAGCCCTCGGGTAGATCAAAGAAGATTAAAATCATTAGCATTTGTATGTGATGCATTCGGAAGAGGTACGGAACTTATTGAAATGTTGTACACCACTTATGCACAGGTAAGGCCACTAGAAGGGACACTCAATCTGACGACCAAAGACGCCGTATACATCTTTACAAGAATGTGGGGGTGTTTTACGGGAGTAAACATTCGAAGATCTAACGGAAAATTACAGAAAGTACTTGAAATACATTTTTTGCTATTTAATTGTACTTGAGGAATTACTAATTCTTTTGTAGTTCGTTTAAGATCACATTCTAATCATAAACTGCTCTACTTGAAACCCGAGGAAGCTAACTGAGAGACTACAGTTGTAAATATAGCTAGGACATAAGGTCATGAAAAGCTCTGTCAGCCAGACGATTCATCATAATTGGTCTCCGAGAATTTTCTTTAATACCATAAACAAACTGGAACACACTGAAGCAACACACTGAAGCAATAAGCTTTCTCCTTACACAAAATGAATATCTCAACGAAAATGTTTTTAAGTACTCGAGTACTCGTTAAGTAAATGTTTTACTAAGCTACAGACGACCGAAGGGGACACGCGAGTTATATCCTTTTCCATTTTTCGTCGACGTACAGTTGACATCGCCCATTTCTATTTATAGACTTTACTCCTACTACTACTTCAGCGTCACTTTCGGTGCTTCAAGTTGTTCAACAATTTTCTAAATAAGTCTGATGACCTTCAGACTTGTAGTAAGTGCAAGTCCCAGTTACAGATCTGATGACATCATGCATGCTGCTATTTACTGAATATGAAAAAGCAACTGTTTTGTAATAAATCAGAACTCCCTGGCCCCGGTTTCAACAACCTTTCTTAAATCAAAATTTTCCATAGGAAACCACTATTGAATTTAAGAAAAAAAATCATAGTTAAGGGACATTCCTATGAAATATTTAAATTAAAATTATATTTTTAAATTCAGGAATATTGAGAAACCTTGAGCTATATCTCCCCCTGGTAGTGACCCAACAACCCCCAACCCCCTTCTTATTCTCTCTTAATCAACGCTATGGAAATCATAAGAATACAATCTAGACTGCCAAGTAAAAATTTATAAACCTGATACAAATAAAAAACAAATCCACAACTTATGTATTAAATTTCTCGAACATAACACTTGGACATCCACTTATCCTAAATTAAATCTCTGATGAATACTAACATAGTCTCAAAATAATATGTGTTAACAATGGATACCTATCGACTTACAATTCTCCGGAATCACATTTTACGGACAGCTTTAATTACAATTCACATTTTTTAAAGATACACATCTTTCTTAAATTAAATGAAATCACTCCAACATTTTCTGACAAATATGTTTCCATGCAAAGCAGATGATTTGTATATATTCATACATTTCTCATCTACTTTCTGAAATCAAATGAATGTTACTGAATAAATCATAAAACGTCATGGGTTTGTACCTGAAAATAGGGACAGCTCAGTGGCAGTAACCACATGTACATGTATATAAATATCTTATATATTTTTCACCTAAGTGAATGTTTTACCAGACAACATGTTAAATCTAAAAGTTAAATGTTTGTGTTCCCACCTTTTCTCTCCATTATATTCTAGTTTGATCCTCAGAGTCTGGTCTCTTCTCTGCAACGAAAGAATCTTAAAATTAGAAATAATCTCAAAGTTTTAATAATTTTGTAGTCTAAATTGGAAGAAAAAATATATGCAACTTCGAAAATCTTGACAAGGGAAGTAATTATTAGTTAGGGTTTTTGTTTACATTACATTCTATATATATCTATATATAGGTACAAGAGGGATTAAAAATATTTTCAAAATCACCCACCTAAACGAAGGAAAGAAATCACAAATGAAAATCTTGGCAAGGGAAGTAACTCTAAGATTTTTTCTTTTTTTTTTTTCATTTTTACTTCAGGTTCTCTCAAAAGCTCCAAATGGAACTCTTCAACATGACTGAAGCAATGGTAACATACACCTTAACAACTAAGTGCAATATTGAATGAGCAATAACTTCAAGGTTAAACAATCTATAAGGGAATGATATCAGGAAGTAACCATATATAATCAAACAAAATATTTCATGGGGACTAGTTTCATATCTTTGTGAAATTCATAATCTATAAATTTGGTTAACAATATACACTGGAATAGGGTTTCCCCTTCCATCCATTGTAGTTTCTGTGAAATTTTAATAATTTATCAAGGATGGGGTCTAGTTTCCAACGGAGATTACATACTTTGAGGTTAGCTATATATATAGTATGTGATTTTTGCGTTTTCCAAACAGTAAAAGTAGCAAACATTGTCTCAGAGCGTTTTATGAAGCATGTTCCCAAGTGTTTGGGTGCCCAAAGGAAAAGTGTACATACCTTGAGGTTAGCTATAGCAGCTTTTTGAGCATTTGCGTTCCCCATTCGGAGCCCCATCTCCAGCTGGGACTGAATGTTTCCCATGACATCCTTGAGTGCCTGGGGATTCCCATCTGAAAATATACAAAATGTCATGATCAAAATAAAATAAATATGTAAAAAATAAAAAAGTTGAAGTGTAATGACACCAAACAGATTGATAGTAGGTCTCGTTGGTTTATATTGTGATGTCATGACGATTGGTTGTAGGTCTCGGTTTATATTGTGATGTCATGACGATTGGTTGTAGGTCTCGTTGGTTTATATTGTGACATCATGACGATTGGTTGTAGGTCTCGGTTTATATTGTGATGTCATGACGATTGGTTGTAGGTCTCGTTGGTTTATATTGTGATGTCATGACGATCGGTTGTGGGTGTCGTTGGTTTATATTGTGATGTCATGACGATCGGTTGTAGGTCTCGTTGGTTTATATTGTGATGTCATGACGGTTGTAGGTCTCGTTGGTTTATATTGTGATGTCATGACGATTGGTTGTAAGTCTCGTTGGGTTATATTGTGATGTCATGACGATTGGTTGTAGGTCTCGTTGGTTTATATTGTGATGTCATGACGATTGGTTGTAGGTCTCGTTGGGTTATATTGTGATGTCATGACGATTGGTTGTAGGTCTCGTTGGGTTATATTGTGATGTCATGACGATTGGTTGTAGGTCTCGTTGGGTTATATTGTGACCTAGATGAAAGGCAAGTGTGTTACCACTATGCTATTTGACATTTGACAACCCTTACCTTTCTTGATCAAAAGAAACTTATTATTTACATTTTGTATGACATTTAAGAAACTTGCCACAATATTTTCATATCACCTGGTCATTCAGGCTGATGCAAAACAAAACTAGAGAATGTCTGACAGACATGCCACGCTGCCACCTGACACCACGAGACACAGTTTGGTGAGGATCGCACCAGCAGTTTGTTCAGCTAGTTACATTGCATCAAGATGGGACGGACATGGGTAACACTATTTTTATGAAAGCATAAAAATATCTTAAGACTTATTTCATAAATCTCATATGGAATGGAATCTCCAGTAGGATTCTCCATACATAAAATTTAGACACTTCTTTCTACAGACTCAAACTTTTTATTGAATACCATGAGGGAAAACACACATCTGAGAAATTAAGTAATGAATATTCTACCGTCTTGTCTATATGGATAGCCTCCCCTGTAATCTGCAGGACATCATGACATTTATAAATTCTTTAATGCCATTTTATCACTTTGTAATTATATTGTGCAGTGATGCAGACAAACATTTTGTATGACATTGATGTACCTATAGAGTGAATAACAAACTGATCAGGTGGTAAAAACAAAACCCACATTGTGTGTGGTTTATAAAACTCAACTTGTTTGTCCCCGACAGTAAACAAGTATGACGAAAGCTTAAATTCAACTCAATATTTACTACCATTGTGGTATGTACATGGCTATCGGATTTATATACTTCACTATTGTTCAATAGCTGAAGATTATCTTGGATAGCTCTTTAAATTTCTCAGCCATTTTGTCAGTTTAGTTTTCATCAATAATCGAGCCATTGCTACAAGTAAGTTCTGAGTGTATTTAGGATAGCTACATATCAAACCAGTTAAGTTCTTTTTTTTTCTTTTATTAAGATTTTATCAAATTAACACATTTAATACAATAATCAAACAAAATCATCATTTCACTACTGAAATAAATCTCCCAATTTGTTGGTAGAACTGCTTTGTTTTGTTGATAAGATATAATGGTAATTGAGTTTAAAATGGATATTATATATATATATATATATATATATATATAATAAATGCACTTTTATCAGTTATTTTTCAATTATTGATTCCTTATTCTAATTTCTAATCAAATCTTATTATTCCAACTGACTTTTTTTCAAAATTGTCCCCAGTAAATGCTGTTAAAATACAAAAGGTAATATTCTAAAATCAGCACGCTGTCAAACACCTATATCATGCTAACCATACTTTATGTAGTCTAAACACGGCCAATTTCCGCCTTCATGTAAAAACATTTCCCTTTTATACACAAAGACAGCAGTCAGGTAGGCACGAATGTGGAAGTATTGTGTTTACCTATACACAGGTATATCACTACTACGTTACCTGTATATATCACCTGTACAGGTAGATTTCCTACATTATCAATACTAGATCTCCCCACAAAAATATGTTAAGGTCTCAATAGTGAATTCCGTTCACCGGAAAGAAAACATATAAAAGTTGGAAACAATGGGTGCCTCTGTTGGGGTGTAACAGACACTGTTTAGACAATATATTCCTATCAAGTCCTAACACCAAAAAACATATACACATAAATTAAAGGTCAAAGGTTAGGTTGACAAAGGCATGATAATACTCACTGATTACTGTGACAGTGAATACTTATAAAACAGTGAGTTTCTATTTCACATTTATATATGAGATATGAATTTTATTCTCTAGTATCAAATTACAGAAATATGGTTCTGATTTCATACAAAATTCATCATAAATTTAACAAGGCAGATATATATTATATATATATATCTCAACTGATACAAATCCACTCTCTATTCAACATTGTGAAATACACAAAAACTGTAGAATCCCAATGCATGCCACCAAGGAGAACACTGCTTTTTAATGTCATAACAAGCGATCCCAGAGGGATCTGTAGGCACCCATCATTGAATGATTTTTTCTGGTTCTATGTCAGACTGATCTCTCTACTACTTTTCCCTTCTTTCTTTTTTCCACTTAATAATCTAATAACATGAACAAGTGGAACTTATATGTGAATTTTGAGACACCTCCCTCAAGTACTTTCTAAGAAATAGCGATAACAATCTTCAATTCTCCATATCCAAGATGAACTTCTGTCGGCCATTTTATTTTTCTGATCAAAAATTTAATATCAATTGAATTGGAACAACTAGGGACCAAGGGGAACCTACATATATGAAGGTCGAGGAAATTATCCCTCCAGTAATTTTCATTACTAGGGGTACCTACACATGAATGAAGGAGGAATATTCCTCCAGTACTTTTCAAGAAGTAGCAATGACACATTTTAATTTAAAATCCAAGATGGTCGCCTGTTGGCCATTTTGTTTTTCTGATCAAAAATCTTAATTGAATTGTCACAACTTGGGACCAAGAGGAACCTTCACATGTTTGATGGTAGGCTAACAAGACATAATAGCTGTTTCTAATAAAATTTAATGTTTCCTCAACATTCCTGAGCTTTTTGGCCTTTAATTGAGTTTCACCAAGGGCAGTATTTTAGGAGTGGAATGAATAGTTGTCAGTATAATGTGACCAGATGGGGTGTCCTGCTAGATGTTTTTGGCAGTATGCTTCTGTGAGATAGCACTATAAAGTCGACATCAGTTCAGCGCTATCACAAGGAGACAAACGCAAACATACTGTAGCCTCCCCAAATACACACGCATACACCTCACGCATGCATCTCCAACACAGCGGAGGCCATTATCAAAGGACCATAGCTGTTGATAAGGCTTTAAACAATACAAAACTAAAAATTTGTATATATCATAATTTTAATATGTATATAAATGAAATAGAACCTGACTTTGACCCATTCAAGACATAATAGGCAACATGGATGTCATCAAATAGATTAAATTATCCAATGAGTTCTGTAAACTGTTTTCATTAACTTCTTATTCATTAAGAATTTATGTAAAGTAAAATAAAAAAAACTCTCCCACTCCTCATTGCTACATGTAAACAACTTATAAATGATTTCCTAGAGTCCAACCTTGTGTTCTGTCCATAAATCAGAAAGCCTGATATAAAATTTTAGACAGATAAACAGTTTACTGTCACTGATAGACAGCAATGGGGAAATACATGCACTCCTAAATCTGATAAAATACATGTTTACTAAATGTTTAAAACAGAACATCTATGTTTGAAAGCATGGTTAGTTAAATTACAGTCTGATACATTGCTGGAAATATGACACATGACACCACATATATATACACTGTGGTCACTGACCAATCCACATATGGTCATGATAAGTACATCCCTAGCTCCCTTCCCCACCAATACATCCCTCCAGTCCCCTAGCTCCCTTCCCCACCAATACATCCCTCCAGTCCCCTCCCATACCGAAATAAAGCACACTAAAGTATACTTTTATGCTACTTTAAGTATACACTTTTTCCTACTTTTTTGAAAAAGTACCAAAAAAGTATACTTTTTTTGTACTTTTCTGGACTTAGAAATTTTTCAGAGTACTTTTTCTGTACTAAATTTGGACTCTGAAATTTCTCAGAGTACTTTTTTTGTACTTTTCTAGACTTAGAAACTTTTCAGGGTACTTTTTCTGTACTTTATTTGGACTCTGAAATTTTTCAGAGTACTTTTTTTGTACTTATTCTGGACTTAGAAATTGTTCAGGGTACTTTTTCTGTACTTTATTTGGACTCTGAAATTTTTCAGAGTACTTTTTTTGTGCTAAAATCTGACTTAGAATTTTTTTGAAAGATTGTGAAAATATGGATGTACTTTTTTCCTACTTTTTTGGGACTTAGAATTTTTCAGCTAATGCCATTGTGCTTTTTTTGTACTTATTATGGACTTAGAATATTTTCAGACATTGCGAGGGGTTATAGCATATTAATATTTTCAAAATTAAATCTGACTTTTTCAGTCGACTAAAAATCTAAGACTAAAAAAATAATACCCAGGATTAACCACAACAAATATCTATCAAATAAGATACAGAAAATTATCATTTGGTAATATCAAATGTTTTTGATCTCGTTTTTTTTTTTTTTTTTTTTATGTTCTAAAAAATACTTTTCATACTTTGATCAGTACCACAGAAATTTATCTAAAAATAATTAAAATTCAACAATTATTATCATAAGTATTTCACTTCAATGTACTTTGTTAGTAAGGTTCACACATTTTCACGGTGATTTCTTTGTCACTTTTCGTTTGTATTTCCATATGCATCTCAGAAGTAATAAACTTCACATTGATGAATGTTACTATACGTTCATGTGACGAACGTCATAACTTAGCTCTATAAAAATTTTGTTCCAGATCGTTCTTTGAAGTTACAGTATTTTGGCTTTAATTATAAACTCTTTAAAGAGTTTAAAACATTTCGTTTATCCAAACGTTAACCTCTACCAGATCGGGGATCACTCTACGAACACACGTGCCCGTGCCCGTGCCTGTAATACGCTTTTAATTCATTCAAATGAAATTAAAATCACCTGCTCTTTGTCTGCATATCATATACTTGCTGGATATACGTGGTTTTAAGATTACATCTGATAATTGCACCCGAAATCACGTCGTGTTCTGTCAAAATATTCACCGATATATACTCATATAAACATGTGTAATACTGATATAGTCACTCGGACGCTTCTTTGTAAAACGTATATTGAAGTCAAGCGCTGTGATGATCTCGATCTCGATATGGCTTGACTGACAACAAACAGGCATGATCAAGGAACAATATTCCGGTATTTAAATCAGAATTACACCGCATTCATTGAAATGGTGAAAGTGAACACAAACAGAAAACTTTAATTTGTCTGATATTTATTTAGCAAGATCGTACGATAATTCGGACAACGACACAATGTAGCTGTACTCTAATCTGTTGTAGAATGATCTCGTAGGAGTGTTGTGTGTACAAATAAAATACTCTATTGTATACAAAAATCAAGATCAATACCAAGATCTATCATAAATATTTTAATTGATATAGTAGACGGCTTGAATAACTGCAACACCAAGAACGATCAAAAATATTTCAACTGTTTTAAACTAAATCTTGAAACCTGTGTGTTAAGCTAACAAAGCGATCAGGATATATGCTTAACGTCGTACCGAAAGTTAATTTCACCCGTGGTGTTAATTAATATAAGCGACAGTCGACTGTAATGGCAAATCATACCTAGCTTTATTGTTTATTGGAGTTACCTGTGTACCTCCCGTCTCACCTGTACACATATTGCCCCTCTTAGACTAAGTCTTATGCCCGCGGCGTTAATTATAACAATTTATATTGTCAAGCTTGACTGCCTTTCACTACGATCAGATCACAGGTGCCTACCCTCATTTAAACAAAACATCCGGATTACATAACAGGTACTGACGAGGCTTATACCTGTGTCAGATTACCATCGGTCGGTTCACCTATGACCTCGGGGCCGTGATCTCGTTTGTTTACTTCGGTTTACGGAATCTACCGAGATTTGACGAGTTCGCTTCGTGCGATCGTTTTGTGCAATGTGCAAGCTTTAAATGCTGAAGTAGTAATACCAAAAGTATGGAACAATAGAGGTTAAGGAAGTAGAATATAAAAAAACAAGTAATAAAAGAATGAAATCGATACAGTAGATCTCCGACAAAACTTTTTTTTTATCCCATGATGCAACAAACAGCGAGATTTTAGCGGGAAGTCTGATAGCCATGTTTGAATTTCACCGGATGTTTATCTACGGAAGAAACATAAACAAACACGATTTTGATATAGAATAGCCTAAAAACGAAATTCATTTTCTTGCCTAACTGAAGAAGATCGACTATCTGTCAGTAAGTGGCCAAAGAATATCAGCTTTCTTGTTGTTTTTGGCGACAAATGCTCATTTTCACCCGAAAATATCACAGATATCGCGACCAGGTAAGTTTACAATTTTATTATTTAAATCTATTTCGTCTTCTGCACGTTCCTACATCGTTTCACATTATATAGGTGAATAGGGGCCTACACATGTTAATATTAATACTTGATTACTTCGTGTTTCAGGGTTTTCATAATGAATTCATCACCGATTACAGTTTACACGGCCCGAGTTTAATTAACAAAGAACTGCTAGATCCACGTGTGTTTCAATCGTAAGTATTCAATTTACAGATTTATGCTACCATACGCCTGGGATTTTATAAGCATCCTGATTGATAGCACCCAAATTTTGAGAACAAGAAGAATTTTATTTCTTTATTGACGAACTTCGACGTAGTTATATTGCATTTTTATTTCTGTCACGTAACGGTAAATTCGTAATATCTTTACTACATATTTCATGCATTTTGACAAATTTCCAATTAATTTTTATGACTTCGTTTTTCAATGGAATTTATTGAAATTTCACTTACATGTAAAGAATTATTTGCTTATTCATCTGATAATATTTACAGAATTTTTTGTAGTTGATTTCAAGAGATATTGCATAAAATTTCAAAAAAATAGCAATGACATTTTTAAGTTAGAATATAAGAACGAAAGTAACGTCACATTTCGGGCAACATGTGTATATCTATTTTAGGGAATATATGTAAAAATATCGGTAAATGAGCTAATAATTGTCTACTATAGTATATGGAATTTGAAGAAAATACATTCAAAAACGAACTCAATAAAATCCATTGAAAATTTGTTGTATGTCATGATCATGATCAATTCACAAAAAAATGATCTCAAGAAATGATTGAATAAAAAAAATCTGTTTTGGAGTATTTTGATAGTTAGTTGCATAATTTAAGATGAAACAAACTGTCAGAGAATTCTGGAGTAGCTTGATTTTTATTAAAGTACTTATCCTTATAATTAAAAGTTTTATGTTGTAGCTTTAAACTTGTATACCTGTGGCTAGCTTTTCTTGATAAAAAGACTTCCAAGCAGACATGCATGTAATAAATGACAGTAAAGTGATCAGGTGCATATATAAGGAAAATTATCTACATTTTTATATTAAACAAATCTTCACAATAAAGTTTTGATATAAAAAATATTTTAAAATTTTCTCTTTCTTCCAACAGATTATGCAGTACATTCTGAAGTGAGGGAAAGCTTAAAGATATTGCATTGTGGTCCGAATTGAGGGCAATGATTCGCATAAAGCAAAAAAGGAATGAAGAGAATCAGACATTTTATTTTTCGAATTCACACTTACTTGGATTTGACCAGTTTAAGCAAGCAACATTATGCATATACCATACTTCATTGTATTCAGTATGCATTTATGCATTGTTTTTTATTTACATTTTTTTGTTGTGTTTCCTCAAGAGGAATTATGATTCGACAATTTTTACAAATGTTATTGCCCTTTTTATTTAGAATAGTATATTTTTTTTGTCTGGATCTCCTACATACACATGATATAAAATTGTGTTTTCCTGCTTGAAAAAAATATTAGAATAATTTATCAAAAGTTATTGCCCTTATACATAGATGTCCATCTGTAAATCCTTAACCTCACCCTTAAACAAATTTCGAGCTTATTAGATCAAGACTTTGCTATGGCATGAAATTATACTCAGTGGAATTGTGATTGGATAACTAATCTTGTATTTCAATGTTTGTTTTCACTTGATACAATTGTGCATTTCTCTTAGGAATGGGACTGATGTATGTATTGTTTAAGCATGCAGTATTCTCATTTAAGCTTATCTCCTATATTTTCAGAACTAATTTCCTACACCATTAAATTAAGTCCCTTTTTTTGGTAATTTTTTCCTACTTTTTTTTATACTTTTTCAGTACAAATTTCCTACTTTTTTAGTACTATTTTCCTACTTTTCTAGTACTTTTTTCCTACTTTTTCAGTACTTTTTCAGTACTAATTTCCTACCTTATTGGTACTTTTTTCCTACTTTTTCAGTCCTAATTTCCTTCTTTTCAATACCATTTTCCTACTTTTTTGATACTTTTTCAGTACAAATTTCCTACTTTTTTAGTACTATTTTCCTACTTTTCTAGTACTTTTTTCCTACTTTTCCACTACTTTTTCAGTACTAATTTCCTACCTTATTGGTACTTTTTTCCTACTTTTTCAGTACTAATTTCCTGCTTTTTCTGTACCATTTTCATACTTTTTTTGTACTTTTGTACTTTTTTGTACTTTATGGACTTACCTGTAAAAGTACTAAAAAAGTATAAAAGCACAAAAAAAGTACACCATCAATTTGGCCCTGTGCACTTTATACTATTATTGTACTTTTAATGTACTTTTTCTGTACTATATTTGTGCTTTTTCTGTACTTAATGAAAACAATAAAATGTACTAAAGGTATACTTTTGTTAGACTTTTTTTGTACTTTAGTACTTTTTTTGACTCAATTTGGAACCGTGTTGGAATATCGGTTCCAAATTGAGTCAAAAAAAGCATACTTTTTCTATGCTTTTTTAGTACTTTTTTCCCATACTTTTTTTGTACTTTATTTCGGTGTGGGCTAGCACCCTTCCCAACTAATACATCCCTCCCCCTGCGAGATGATATTCATGAGTTCATGAATGTTCATGAATCATTCATGAACTTTCAAGAATACTGTAAGTTTTTGATTCATGAAAAAATTTTCATGAATATTCATCAAATACCTCTCATGAACTCTTCATGAACTTTTATGAATAATTTTACAAATTCATTAAGATTCATGATAGTTCATCATATGTGATTATGAACTATTCATGAACTTTCATGCATAGATGATATTCATTAAAATTCATCAAAATGAATGAAATAGTAAGAACAGTTGATAATGAATTTTGAAGAACTTTAATGAATGAGAATATTATGTGATTATGAACTATTCATGAATTTTCATGCATTGATGATATTCATTAAAATTCATCAAAATGAATAAAATAGTAATGAATTTTGAAGAACTTTAATGAATGAGAATTTGACCTTAAAATTGAACATTTTCTTGAATAAAAAAATACCTTACATTTTAAATTGAATAACAAACTTAATATCTAAAAAGTTTTAAATTTAATTCCATGTCTATATTACAATTTTGATGTTGGCTTAAAGAAGAATAAGGAAACAATAAGAAAACTTCAAATTTCCCGCCAAATTTTTCCCGCCCAAAAACTTCAAGCAGGAGAGTTCCAATACATGGCAGCCATGAGGCTTTTCTCACAGAGATGAATAACATGTTATTTTACAAATGAAGGCAAGTATTTATCTTTCATACCTGTTTCATGATCAATACAACACTACCAGGAAATGAAATATTCAACTCTGGAAATATGTCAACCTGTTTATAGGTAAGAATTAACTTAAAATCAATCACCATGCATGTGACCTAAATTTACATAGTGCACATAATATTCAAATAGCTTTGGCATTTCTTAAATTGCATTGCCCATTTAACTAAATTGTTCAAACACACATCATATGTGCAATGAGAATTAATGCAATAATGAAAATAAATCACTCTTATCTGAAGAATATTAAAAGGATTTTCCATCCAAATGATTGTGTAAATATACTCATTTTAAGCAGTTATGAATTTTGAAACAAGTGATGGATCCATTTGAATGCAATTTTTAATGGAAGGACTACAAGGATATTGTCAAACATGCATAGTGATACAGTTCATGACAAACTTTGATGAAATTAAGTGGTAAAATGCATGCAAATTCATTTTCTAAATAAGTTCATAACTCATGAATTAATCATGAATTATCATGAATAGAATAGTTCATGAATATTCATGAAACATGATGATTTTATGAATGAAAATCTTGATTTCAGGATTAATTAATGTTCATGAAATATTTCATTCATGAACATTCATCATAGTTTTAAGTTCATGAATATTCATGAAGGGTTCATGAATGTTCATGAATATTTCATTCATGAGTAGTTTTATAGTTTTTCATCATAGTTTTAAGTTCATGAATATTCATGAAGGGTTCATGAATGTTCATGAATATTTCATTCATGAGTATTCATCATAGTTTTAAGTTCATGAATATTCATGAAGGGTTCATGAATGTTCATGAATATTTCATTCATGAGTATTCATCATATTTTTAAGTTCATGAATATTCATGAAGGATTCATGAATTATCATGTATGGAAATGTTCATGAACATTCATGAACTATGATGATTTCATGAATCCAAAACTTTTTGATATAATTCATGAATGTTCATGAACATAATTTCAAAAAAATATTCATGAAGTTTTAAGTTCATGAATTTCATGAAAATGTTCATGAACAAATCAAGAATATTCATGAACTATTCATGAATGTTCATGAATTATTCATAATCGTTTCGCAGGGGTCCAGTCCCCTAGCTCCCTTCCCCACCAATACATCCCTCCAGTCCCCTAGCTCCCTTCCCCACTAATACATCCCTCCAGTCCCCTAGCTCCCTTCCCCACTAATACATCCCTCCAGTCCCCTAGCTCCCTTCCCCACTAATACATCCCTCCAGTCCCCTAGCTCCCTTCCCCACCAATTCTTCCCTCTAGTCCCCTAGCTCCCTTCCCCACTAATACATCCCTCCAGTCCCCTAGCTCCCTTCCCCACCAATACATCCCTCTAGTCCCCTAGCTCCCTTCCCCACTAATACATCCCTCCAGTCCCCTAGCTCCCTTCCCCACCAATTCTTCCCTCTAGTCCCCTAGCTCCCTTCCCCACTAATACATCCCTCCAGTCCCCTAGCTCCCTTCCCCACCAATACATCCCTCCAGTCCCCTAGCTCCCTTCCCCACCAATTCTTCCCTCTAGTCCCCTAGCTCCCTTCCCCACTAATACATCCCTCCAGTCCCCTAGCTCCCTTCCCCACTAATACATCCCTCCAGTCCCCTAGCTCCCTTCCCCACTAATACATCCCTCCAGTCCCCTAGCTCCCTTCCCCACTAATACATCCCTCCAGTCCCCTAGCTCCCTTCCCCACTAATACATCCCTCCAGTCCCCTAGCTCCCTTCCCCACTAATACATCCCTCCAGTCCCCTAGCTCCCTTCCCCACCAATACATCCCTCCAGTCCCCTAGCTCCCTTCCCCACTAATACATCCCTCTAGTCCCCTAGCACCCTTCCCCACTAATACATCCCTCCAGTCCCCTAGCACCCTATCCCACTAATACATCCCTCCAGTCCCCTAGCTCCCTTCCCCACCAATACATCCCTCCAGTCCCCTAGCACCCTTCCCCACTAATACATCCCTCTAGTCCCCTAGCTCCCTTCCCCACTAATACATCCCTCCAGTCCCCTAGTTCCCTTCCCCACCAATACATCCCTCCAGTCCCCTAGCTCCCTTCCCCACTAATACATCCCTCCAGTCCCCTAGCTCCCTTCCCCACTAATACATCCCTCCAGTCCCCTAGCTCACTTCCCCACTAATACATCCCTCCAGTCCCCTAGCTCCCTTCCCACTAATACATCCCTCCAGTCCCCTAGCTCCCTTCCCCACTAATACATCCCTCCAGTCCCCTAGCTCACTTCCCCACTAATACATCCCTCCAGTCCCCTAGCTCACTTCCCCACTAATACATCCCTCCAGTCCCCTAGCTCCCTTCCCCACTAATACATCCCTCCAGTCCCCTAGCTCCCTTCCCCACTAATACATCCCTCCAGTCCCCTAGTTCCCTTCCCCACCAATACATCCCTCTAGTCCCTTAGCTCCCTTACCCACCAATACATCCCTCCAGTCCCCTAGCTCCCTTCCCCACCAATGCATCCCCCCAGTCCCCTAGCTCCCTTCCCCACCAATACATCCCTCCAGTCCCCTAGCTCCCTTTCTAGCCAATACATCCCTCCAGTCCCCTAGCTCCCTTCCCCACCAATACATCCCTCCAGTCCCCTAGCTCCCGTCCCCACTAATACATCCCTCCAGTCCCCTCCCTTCCCCACCAATACATCCCTCTAGTCCCTTAGCTCCCTTCCCCACTAATACATCCCTCCAGTCCCCTAGCTCCCTTCCCCACTAATACATCCCTCCAGTCCCCTAGCTCACTTCCCCACTAATACATCCCTCCAGTCCCCTAGCTCCCTTCCCCACCAATACATCCCTCCAGTCTCCTAGCTCCCTTCCCCACCAATACATCCCTCCAGTCCCCTAGCTCCCTTCCCCACTAATACATCCCTCCAGTCCCCTAGCTCCCTTCCCAACTAATACATCCCTCCAGTCCCCTAGCTCCCTTCCCCACTAATACATCCCTCCAGTCCCCTAGCTCACTTCCCCACTAATACATCCCTCCAGTCCCCTAGTTCCATTCCCCACCAATACATCCCTCCAGTCCCCTAGCTCCCTTCCCCACTAATACATCCCTCCAGTCCCCTAGCTCACTTCCCCACTAATACATCCCTCCAGTCCCCTAGTTCCCTTCCCCACCAATACATCCCTCCAGTCTCCTAGCTCCATTCCCCACCAATACATCCCTCCAGTCCCCTAGCTCCCTTCCCCACCAATACATCCCTCCAGTCCCCTAGCTCCCTTCCCACTAATACATCCCTCCAGTCCCCTAGCACCCTTCCCAACTAATACATCCCTCCAGTCCCCTAGCTCCCTTCCCCACCAATACATCCCTCCAGTCCCCTAGCTCCCTTCCCACTAATACATCCCTCCAGTCCCCTAGCACCCTTCCCCACTAATACATCCCTCCAGTCCCCTAGCTCCCTTCCCCACTAATACATCCCTCCAGTCCCCTAGCTCACTTCCCCACTAATACATCCCTCCAGTCCCCTAGCTCCCTTTCTAGCCAATACATCCCTCCAGTCCCCTAGTTCCCTTCCCCACCAATACATCCCTCTAGTCCCTTAGCTCCCTTACCCACCAATACATCCCTCCAGTCCCCTAGCTCCCTTCCCCACCAATACATCCCTCCAGTCCCCTAGCTCCCTTCCCCACTAATACATCCCTCCAGTCCCCTAGCTCCCTTCCCAACTAATACATCCCTCCAGTCCCCTAGCTCCCTATCCCACTAATACATCCCTCCAGTCCCCTAGCTCCCTTCCCCACTAATACATCCCTCCAGTCCCCTAGCTCCCTTCCCCACCAATACATCCCTCCAGTCCCCTAGTTCCCTTCCCCACTAATACATCCCTCCAGTCCCCTAGCTCCCTTCCCCACCAATACATCCCTCCAGTCCCCTAGCTCCCTTCCCACCAATACATCCCTCCAGTCCCCTAGCTCCCTTCCCCACCAATACATCCCTCCAGTCCCCTAGCTCCCTTCCCCACTAATACATCCCTCCAGTCCCCTAGCTCCCTTCCCCACCAATACATCCCTCCAGTCCCCTAGCTCCCTTCCCCACCAATTCTTCCCTCCAGTCCCCTAGCTCCCTTCCCCACCAATACATCCCTCCAGTCCCCTAGCTCCCTTCCCCACTAATACATCCCTCCAGTCCCCGAGCTCCCTTCCTAGCCAATACATCCCTCCAGTCCCCTAGCTCCCTTCCCCACCAATACATCCCTCCAGTCCCCTAGCACCCTTCCCCACCAATACATCCCTCCAGTCCCCTAGCACCCTTCCCCACTAATACATCCCTCCAGTCCCCTAGCTCCCTTCCTAGCCAATACATCACTCCAGTCCCCTAGCCCCCTTCCCCACCAATTCTTCCCTCTAGTCCCCTAGCTGTGACCCTTCCTAGCCAATTCTTCCCTCTAGTCCCCTAGCTGTGACCCTTCCTAGCCAATTCTTCCCTCTAGTCCCCTAGCTCCCTTCCCAGCCAATTATTCCCTCTAGTACCCTAGCTCCCTTCCCAGCCAATTCTTCCCTCTAATCCCCTAGCTCCTTTTTCCACCAATTCTTTCCTCTAGTCCCCTAGCTCCCTTCCCAGCCAATTCTTCCCTCTAGCCCCCTAACTCCCATCCCCACAATTCTTCCCTCTAGTTCCCTAGCTCCCTATTCCACCAATTTTCCCCTTTAGTCCCCTAGCTCCCTTCCTAGCCTATTCTTCCCTCTAGTCCCTTAGCTCCTTTTTCCACCAATTTTCCCCTTTAGTCCCCTAGCTCCCTTCCTAACCATTTTTTTCTCTAGTCCCCAAGATCTCTTCCTTGTCAATTCTTCCCTCTAGTCCCCTAGCTCCTTTCCTAGCCAATTCTTCCCTCTATTCCCCTAGCTCATTTCCTAGCCTATTCTTCCCTCTAGTCCCTTAGCTCCTTTTCCACCAATTTTTCCCTCTAGTCCCCTAGCTCCCTTCCTAGCCAATTCTTCCCTCTAGTCCCCTAGCTCATTTCCTTGTCAATTCTTCCCTCTAGTCCCCTAGCTCCTTTCCTAGCCAATTCTTCCCTCTAGTCCCCTAGCTCATTTCCTAGCCAATTCTTCCCTCTAGTCCCTTAGCTCCTTTTTCCACCAATTTTTCCCTCTAGTCTCCTAGCTCCCTTTTCAAATTTTTGAATATATATCAGTTGGAAAAACATTATAATATATCAGTATTTAAATACATTTAAAGTTGAAAAAATTACTTTGTATCCATATTTTTATGATTTTGAATGAATTATTTCATTATTTTTCTTTTCCTAAACAATTCATACTTGTGGCTCCCTCAATAAACAAACAAATTTCACTCGATAAACATTTGTTTAAGTTTACAGAAAAAAATGAAGCAACAAGTTCTCTGTAGCAATTAGGGGTTCATTTTGACATATTACGATATAAGGGGCTAATTAAAACTGGGAACAGATCCATCTAAATATGAAATGTTATTTTTAGAATTCCACATAAGGATTGAGTTCAAACTTAGATGTATACAATCCTTATCTTCACGGAGATTAAATCTGTGAATGTTAAGTCTAGTTAAGCTGACATAGTTTGATATTTAACACTCAGAACATGCAGTCAAGTCTTCATCACGCCACAAAGATGTGGGAAAACCAGGATCAAATGTAACAGCCCTATTTATCAACAATTGACTCTTCCATGTTTTGATCTGGACCAGTCTACCAAGGAAAAGGGTGTTGGGAGGAGTGAGGAGAGAGTACCAACATGACCCAATGGGCATATATCCAGATTCTATAGAAGTATCCATTTATCCTCCACAAAGCCCAGCAGGAAAATCATCATCTTATTGACATGCATTTCTTCCACTCTGTAGAAATTTTCAAACATTTAGCAAAACCCTTAAAAATTTATGTTTTTTTTCTCTCTCGCTCTGTCGCAGATAAAATCAAATTATCTTTGTCTCAAAACATATCAGGCTCAATCACCATTTAATTTTTAATTCAAAATTTAATATGGCTTTAAATTTTCAACCACTGAATTACATATTCATGTGTTATTATCATTATTTAGTAACATTTTTATCTCTATTTAACCAAGAGAGTTTTTTTTTCTGTTCTATTCCACTTTCATTTTATATCTAACCAGTCTCGGACAATTCTTAGCAACACTTAAAAAATATTGAATTAATTAATATGTATTATATATGTATTAATACTTCCACCCATGCGTTCTTTACAGGACTACCTCTGGGTCCTCTAACCTGAATCCTTCAACCATGACTTAACCAATTTCAAAGTAATTTGAATTCCCCATCTTTCCTCATCACCATCCCTGAGCTACCTCGACATCTTTGAAGCAAATCTCTGGCTCTTGATCTTAAGCAATATATTAAATTATTCAGCCACCTGTATGTGATCCTCACTGCTCTATTGAAATCATCACCCCTTCCCCACTTCTCTACTTAATCCTCTTTTTTATCATCACACCGAAAAAAGCATTTTTTGAAATGTTTGCAGCTTCCCCCATTTTATCCCTCTCACTTGTGTTCTGGCAGACTTCACCACTCGATTAAAAGATTACAATGGTGTATGTTGCTGTAACAGAAATTCGGTCAGAGTTCTCAATGTTAAAGCACTCTCTAACAGTGTAATGTGCAGCTATACCTAGAAGTACTACAGACTCTTGAGTAACCTTGTATCAAGTTTTTAAGTAGGAAGAAAAAAACAGCCTGTTTTTAGCCAATAGATCTCCTGTAGTTACAACACGTAGCTAAGACCTTAACCATCACTGTATTTCACTGTTCCTCCGGTTCTCCGAGTTGTGGATAATGCAGACATTTTCATGAATGAATGGAGTCTACACTCGCAGAATGATCATAACATTCGCTAGAAAGTGCTTGTTTTCATTCACTACTTCCTTTTGATTCGAATTCCTTACCAACTTATTAATTATTTCTCCTACAAATGTTGTCACGATGATAAAACAAACAAGAGGCCCAATGGGCCTGTATCGCTCACCTGGCTCTACAGCAACTTTGAAGTTGATTGAGTTCATTTCTACAGATACTATGCTGATTACCTCTTTATTCAAATATCATCGTAAGCTAAGTTTATTCATATTAATACATTTTCTAGTCCTTCATTCCAGCATTCTATTGGCCTACTATCAGGTCTCAGAGGCTCATGGCTATTGCAAAATTATTGTTTACAGATTTAAGCTGATTTCACCCTTGTGACCTTAAATAAAGGTCAAGGTCATTTATTTGAACAAACTTGGTAGCCCTTCACACCAGCATGCTACAGGCCCAATATCAAGTCCCTGGGCCTTTTGGTTATGGAGAAGAAGTCGTTTGAAGATTATAGCCTATTTGACCCATGTGACCCTGAATGGAGGAGGTCATTTATTTGAATAAACTTGGTAGCCCTTTAGCCAAGCATGCTACAGGCCCAATATCAAGTCCATGGGCCTCTTGGTTATTGAGAAGAAGTTGTTTGAAGATTATAGTCCATTTGACCCATGTGACCTTGAATGAAGGTCAAGGTGATTTCTTTGAACAAACTTGGTAGCCCTTCACCCCAGCATGCTACAGCCCCAATATTAAGTCCATGGGCCTCTTGGTTATTGAGAAGAAGTTGTTTGAAGATTATAGTCCATTTGACCCATGTGACCTTGAATGAAGGTCAAGGTGATTTCTTTGAACAAACTTGGTAGCCCTTCACCCAAGCATGCTACAGTCCCAATATCAAGTCCCTGGGCCTCTTGGTTATTGAGAAGAAGTCATTTGAAGATTATAGCCTATTTGACCCATGTGACCTTGAATGAAGGTCAAAATCATTCATTTGAACAAACTTGGTAGTCCTTCACCCCAGCATGCTACAGGCGCAATATCAAGTCCATGGGCCTCTTGGTTATTGAGAAGAAGTTGTTTGAAGATTATAGCCTATTTGACCCCTGTGACCTTGAATAAAGGTCAAGGTCATTTATTTGAACAAACTTGCTAGCCCTTCACCCCAGCATGCGACAGGCCCAATATCAAATCCCTGGGCCTCTTGGTTATTGAGAAGAAGTCGTTTGAAGATTATAGCCTATTTGACCCATGTGACCTTGATTGAAGGTCAAGGCCATTTATTTGAACAAACTTGGTAGCGCTTCACCCCAGCATGCTACAGGCCTAAAATCACATCCCTGGGCCTCTTGGTTATTGAGAAGAAGTCGTTTGAAGATTATAGCGTATTTGACCCATGTGACCTTGAATGAAGGTCAAGGTCATTGATTTGAACAAACTTGGTAGCCCTTTAGCCAAGCATGCTACAGGCCCAATATCAAGTCCCTGGGCCTCTTGGTTATTGAAAAGAAGTCATTTGAAGATTATAGCCTATTTGACCCATGTGACCTTGAATGAAGGTCAAGGTGATTTCTTTGAACAAACTTGGTAGCGCTTCACCCCAGCATGCTACAGGCCTAATATCACATCCCTGGACCTCTTGGTTATTGAGAAGAAGTCGTTTGAAGATTATAGCCTATTTGACCCCTGTGACCTTGAATGAAGGTCAAGGTCATTCATTTGAAAAAACTTGGTAGTCCTTCACCTCAGCATGCTACAGGCGCAATATCAAGTCCATGGGCCTCTTGGTTATTGAGAAGAAGTTGTTTGAAGATTATAGCCTATTTGACCCCTGTGACCTTGAATGAAGGTCAAGGTCATTTATTTGAACAAACTTGGTAGCCCTTCACACCAGCATGCGACAGGCCCAATATCAAATCCCTGGGCCTCTTGGTTATTGAGAAGAAGTCGTTTGAAGATTATAGCCTATTTGACCCATGTGACCTTGATTGAAGGTCAAGGTGATTTCTTTGAACAAACTTGGTAGCGCTTCATCCCAGCATGCTACAGGCCTAATATCACATCCCTGGGCCTCTTGGTTATTGAGAAGAAGTCGTTCGAAGATTATAGCCTATTTGACCCATGTGACCTTGAATGAAGGTCAAGGTCATTTATTTGAACAAACTTGCTAGCCCTTTAGCCAAGCATGCTACAGGCCCAATATCAAGTCCATGGGCCTCTTGGTTATTGAGAAGAAGTCATTTGAAGATTATAGCCTATTTGACCCATGTGACCTTGAATGGAGGTCAAGGTGATTTCTTTGAACAAACTTGGTAGCGCTTCACCCCAGCATGCTACAGGCCTAATATCACATCCCTGGGCCTCTTGGTTATTGAGAAGAAGTCGTTTGAAGATTATAGCCTATTTGACCCATGTGACCTTGAATGAAGGTCAAGGTTATTGATTTGAACAAACTTGGTAGCCCTTTAGCCAAGCATGCCACAGGCCCAATATCAAGTCCCTGGGCCTCTTGGTTATTGAGAAGAAGTCATTTGAAGATTATAGCCTATTTGACCCATGTGACCTTGAATGAAGGTCAAGGTGATTTCTTTGAACAAACTTGGTAGCCCTTCACCCCAGCATGCTACAGGCCTAATATTAAGTCCCTGGGCCTCTTGGTTATTGATAAGAAGTTGTTTAAATGAAAAAGTTGACGCCGGACGGACGGACGGACGACGGACGCCGCACCACGGCATAAGCTCACTTGCCCTTCGGGCAGGTGAGCTAACAAGGTTCAAGTTCTTTAATTAACCTTGAGTCTTCCGACCCTTCAGTATCCTACACATAAACAATATACAAATTTACATAACATTGTGGAAATTATTGATTTCATGATTGGTCATTAACCAATTTCAACTGATCCTGAACAACAAAATGATAAATCCTATCCAGCACGCAATAAATACAAATTAAATCAATTGATATATAATTACCCTACAATTATCATAATAATTTATACAGAATCTAAAGGGTCAAAGAGTTTGTAAGACCTTAAAACACTGTGTGTTTGTATCTTTGCATTGTGCACTCTAAATGCATCATGTCCACTAGTGCTATTTTTTATAGTCTCATCAATAATTTAATAAAGTGACCGTAAATACTATGCCAGATTTTATCCACATTTTCATCATTTGAAAGACTTCACCAAAACTTCCAAAATAATGACAGATGTTTAAGAAAACAAAATCATGATTTGACCGAATTTCCCATAAGTTATTCAGGGTTCATGTATTTTCTGGGGATATATACACCTAAATAATATGCTGTTTTTGGTAACAACACAATTTGAATGAATGCTGATGTGTTTTCACCCACTAAACTGTATCCCTCCTCTGGGTAAATCTACTCCATTTTTTAAGTTCTAGTGACACAGTTTATTGTCCGAACTAGGTCATGTAGAACATGTATACAACAGGACTGGCCATTTAATTACAACAGATACCCATACTGCCCTCTGTACTGACGTCATGTTTCCACCCTACGAACTTACCCGACCAATCAAACTGTACCATTATATTGATTAGTCTGGGTGAAATAGATGCTTATGAACTGGAAAGCCGATCACATCCTGTATATAATTTGATCGGTGCCCAAGGTAAAAATCTCAACGATCAAATTAATTTGCAGAGTACTATTACACACAAAAGAAGTATATTATGACAGCATTTTTTGTTAATATTTTATACATTTTTATTTAATGCAAGATAACAGACACTCTATTAATCTCCTGAAAAATTTGGTGTCTTAATATATCCAAATCATAGCAATTGATTATAGATACCGAAATTATGATATAATGTTCATTTTTCGAAGATTATTTTTCAAAGTAAACATCAAATGTGCAGTGCTTACATCTTTAACTTCTTTGACCAAATTACTTATTTCAGTGCACTGCCCTACATCTTTGACCTAATTATTTAGATCATTACCTAAATCTTTGATGTAATTACTGTTCAGTGCCCTACATTTTTTACCTAATCACTTAGTTCAATGCCCTACATCTTTGACCTAATGATGTAGTTTATAAGTGCCCTACATATCTGACCTAATTACTTAGTTCAGTCCCCTACATCTTTGACCTAAATACTTAGTTCAGTCCCCTACATCTTTGACCTAATTACTTAGTTCAGTACCCTTCATCTCTGACCTAACTACTAAGATCAATGCTCTACATCTTTGACCTAATTACTAAACTCAGTGCACTACATCTTTGACCTAATTACTAGGATCAGTGCTCTACATCTTTGACCTAATTACTTAGTTCAGTGCACTACATCTTTGACCTAATTACTTAGTTCAGTACCATACATCTTTGACCTAATTACTTAATTCAGTGCACTACATCTTTGACCTAATTACTCAGTTCAGTGCCCTACAAGTTTGACCCAGCTACTTAATTCAGTGCCTTACTAGTGAAAAATAAATGGCTACTAGCCCTTAAAATTGCGGACAATTTTAAGAATTGTAAATCCCTGAGTTGCTAATTTTTGTACATTAGGCCTAAAAAAAAAAGTTGTGTGTTTCCGGTTTCCCGACCGACCCCAATAAATCAACGCCGACCCAAAAGTTTTTATTCAGAAATTTTCTCGGTTTTCCGTGACCCGATGAACGTTTAAGATTTTATTCGAGTCACCGAGCATTATCGTGAAAACGTTTGCCTACACAACGAGATCGTCCAAGCGTTAGAAAGACCCAGAATTTGGGGTTTCCCATATGATGCAACATGGCGACCTCTAACTGTAAGGCATCAACGGTGATCGCAATAACAATAAATAAATGCTGTCATTCTTCAGAAAAAGCATTGATGGCAGTCATTCCTAACGACATGCTTATTGAGGACGTCTTCTGTCGCTACCATGAAGGAGCGGGGAAGGCAGTGAGATGCATAGCAAAAGGAAAAACGTCCTTAGAAAAGTCAGATAAGTTTAAACTGAGTGCAGGTCTCACAATATCTGACGTTATAGGATTCGGAGTAAGATGTATTGAATTTCCAAATATGTGGATAAGGATTTGACTTTGGTAAACTCTGTAGTGCAAAGTACATTTTTTTCAGTTGTCAATTCTTAATAGATTCTGAAATTGAAATAACCATTTTTAGTTGTTTTTTTAGCAGAATATTCAAAACGACTATAAAGACAATAGTGGTTCAAAACTGTTTATTGGAAAACAACCATTTCTGTTTTAATATAAAATAGCAATATCATTGACATCAACATATTTTGTACTCTGGCAAGCTACTCTCCTCAGTGGAACATTAAATCTGTGTGTAATTGCAAGTGTTCAGATGGTAAAAGTCTACAGTTAACACATATTAAATAGCCCTACAACTTAAACATCTTCTACTCCTCCAGTATTAAAAGTATAATGTAATGCAAAGCATAAAATCTGCTTTAAAATATTTAATAAAAAAAAAACTTTTTCCTACCTACCGACCACAACTTTTTTTTCTAGGCCTTAATTGGATTTTAAGAATTCTGAACAATAAAGACGTTTTCCTGATAACTGATGTCTAAATGTAGGTCTTGAAATGGGAATCTCCATCCCAAATAGAGAGAATAGTAAGGAAGAACTCGCAACTGACATTTCGTCTTTAGAACTGGGCTGCTGTTTCAGACTGTAGGTACAATTTCAAAATGAAAACTTGAAATCTGGCTGCAGTACAGAAGACTGTGAGTAAATAAAAATATTTTTATCATATCAAAAAAGTTAAGTCTATCAAATATCTATCCATTCAGAAATAATTTTTCAGTCCTCTATTACATAGGAAATAGTATTTTACATAGTCATCATGATCATGTGCGACTTTTGATATATTGAAGATCCATCCCACTTTTAAACCCCCTAGCAACCCTTACAATAGGCTAACCACATTGTAATTATCCAATCAAAATGCCATGTATATCTTCTATCTCCAAGTCCTGATAATGCTAAATTCCGACCTGACACCCACTAGTCCTTTTTAAGGTAAAGATAGTTTACTTAAGTACAGTCGACTCTTACGTCAGAGTTACTAGGCGGCGGGTAGTAACACCATATTTACACTTTAAAGAAAGACACTATTACAGTAACAGAGACAATCTAATCCCACGCAGCATGTACCTGTGAAAGACAGGTATCAGTAGAGACAAATTATATGAATTACCTCCCTTTATTTTTTCTATGAATGGAAAAAAACCTTCATTGTTGAAGTACAAGCACCTTTTAAATATAGTTTTCCTATGTCTATATAAACTGAAAATTTGACTGAATTGTCAATTTAATACATTAATAGCCTTAACTCTTTCAGAATGATTACTGGCAATAAGTGTCTAAAATGAAAAGCTGCCCATGGCTTGTTCATGTATGTTGGTTAATTAGGACGTTTTGTGAAGTCAAACTAGCCTGTACGCCTTCTTTAAGCTGTCAGATGGTAACAGGCAGATGTATTTATAGATTGCAGAAAATCGAACACAAATTGATGAACGATTTCCTCTATTTACCATATCAATTTACTCAATGACACCTTAACAATCTTTGGAGGTATAACGGGTCTGCGTCAACGTAATTCAGGCAGCTTAGCTTACTTATCTCATAGCTTTCATTTCCTCCTATCAAAATACTTTATTTCAATTTAAATATCTTTTTCAGACATATCTAAAAATCAAATGATTTCATTTATACCCTTGGACAATAACATCTATACTACATTACTTCACACATTTTCTTTCTCCGATTTCTATTAAGCCTACCAGGTAATGTAACTAGCTGTTGGAATATGTACGGTAGAGATAAATAACTCCTTTCTTTGCCGTACAGAAATCACCCCATTACATTCCCGGACACAGAACAGAGACTATACATGACAGGTATGGCATTGGTATTCAGAGTTTGAATTTTGATGTAACCCATTGCATGAACTCAAGCTTTTCTATAGAAAAACTCAGTTTAAGAATATCTTTAAGAACTGTGAGAAATTCAGAGGTGTATATAACAATCCTATGTGAAGAAATCAGACAATATAATCCACATATCTGTTATGACCTTGTGTGGTTTGAATGTTTCCCATGTGAAATCTACAAGAAAAAATTCAATTTAAGTAATCTTGCTTAATGTGAATATTTCTTATCTATTTACAGCTTGAGGACAATTTAGTGCAGTAAATATAAATTACAGAAATCTTTATCATTTAATCAGAATGATCAATCTGTACCTTTATAATAAAGTTAACATCCTACACACTATCATATTATTAGCTTCTTAATCATGAAGGTTTCTATAAATTTTAGTGTCATTCTATAAAGTACCTCTCTCTGCATCTCAAGAACTGCCATTCAATTCATGCTTCAAATTTCTGGTATCACACTAGAAAATGCTGGACATTGAAGAATTGGGAAGAATCATTTACCAAGGCCATTCTTCTAATATTAACTTGAGATATATCATAATAATAGACACTACTGGATCCAGATATACATACACCTAGGATGCACTTATGCAAATCCTGCATTGTAATTTAAGGATCTGTCAGGATTAAGAGGCAGCAACAGGTACGAAACAAATGTCAGTTCCAGTGATATTTGTATTGCCCCATGTGATATACAACTATAAGGACACCTGTCTATCACAGGAATACTTGCTGGTATACTTGTACACATTGATACAGCTGAGTAGACTTTTGCATTAACATTACATAACGTCTTATGCATGCCATTCATATGAGATATGAGTGTTCTGCCAAGAGATGTTTCAGTTATAATTTGAATACACGAAAATCATAACAAAATCGAATATTAGCAAATAAAAATGAAGTACAAAATCATATAAAACAAGAGGTCTGTGGGCATTATCAGCCACCTGAGATCTTATTTATGATGTTATTGCTTTTAAACCAATGAAAATTTAACAAATATATCACTCCTGTGACCTTGAAAGCAGATAAAGGCGGTTCATCCCAGCAAGCCTATTGACTTATATGGTTACCTTAGGCCTTTTGGTTATAGAGAAGACATTCAAACATTTCAACACAAATGATCCAATGACCTTGAAAAGTCAAGTTTATTCATTCACACAAACTTGGAAGCCCTTTATCTCATCATGCTACTTGCCCAATAACATGACAGTGGGCATTTTGGTTATTGAGAAGAAGTCGCTGAAGATTTGAACACATCTGACCCTTGTGACCTTGAAAGTAGACCAAGGTTTAAATCATTTGAACAAACTTCGTTGGTAGCCCTTTATACCAGAATGCTAACTAACTGCAATATCACAACCCTAGGCCTCTTGGTTATTCACAAGAAGTAAAAAATGTATTATATTGTTTACGGACACACAATGGGCAATGTCAAACAAAAGGCGGTTAGAAAAAGTTACTCAAGACTTCATCTCAGGTAACCTAACAAGGGCTTGTTAAGATTTCTAGGTTTATTGACACAATGTTGAAATTAACCTGAAATCAGCAAGATTGTAAAGTAATTTGTACTCACCCATTGTGATGGAGAATTTAAAACTTTGTATAAATCAAACAGAACAACAATTCTGCTTTAGACGTTGTCATGGATACTGGTGGTGTTGGTTCTCTCTCTAACCCATAGTGTTGGTTGTTAGGGGGACATCTGAAAACAAACATAAATGTTACCAGGTATGGAAAACATATTTTTGTATAATTTACAAAATGTACTATTTCACTACATTTCTTTAATTCTATTTTTGATGTGGTAAATGATCAGAAGAGGTCCAGAAGACCTGCACGGTACATTTGTTCTGACATTGTAATCAATGGATGTAATTCAAGTGACCACCGTAATTAAAAGAAAAATTTACATGATAGTAACATCAATCAGAATGGGTCGCCATGCAGGTGGCAAAGTGGTAGCAACAATTTAATAAATTACACACAAAATTTATATATAATACTGATCAGCATTAACATCAACACAACACATATTTAAAATTCTGGGCTTTTTTTTCAAATAGAACAAAAAATACAGATTTCATGATTTTATTATGTAAGAATCACAGCTGTAATCCTAAAATAGGTTTACTTTCAAAAAGCTAACAACACTTCATAATTTTATTGGCACTTGTGAGCTAGTGTGTGTTTATATTTTTTGCATCAGCAATTTAGTGATGCATAAATATAATGCAAGCCGGGGTCAGACATGGCCACTTAAAAACGTTTATGAAATGAACCATTCACCATTTGCTATGAAAAAATTGTTCACAGAATGCAGGCATACATTCCTTCAGTAAGTTCCCTAACTTTGATCAACAAATTTTTATCTAAATCACGAAATTTATAATATTCACCAAAACAGGGTCTGCTGGAATTTTTAATCAATTATATGCCATTACATCCAGTTAGTGAAGAAAATATTATCATCTTTTTAATACTCCCGAGAACTTTTCCAAGGCCTTTTATTAATAAAAAAAACACTATATCACCATCACACCAATTTGAAATACCCCAGTTTCAGTTTAGAAATAAGATAAATGTTTATTTTTTTTTATCTTTACAACTATCAGAAAGGCCTATACAGAATTAATTTGGCTTTTCACACATGGAACATAACTATCTATATTGTTGGTAGTTAATTATAGCACTCAGTATTCCGTGTATATAACTAAGGAAACTTGACTGTGTAAAACGTCAGGAGACCCACAGTTAGGTCTGTAAACCCATTGATATATTTATCATAAATTGCAGATATTTCACTTCTGACTTTTAATTCCTTGAAGTCATTTGATTGGTCCTATAAGAAAACTTGTGATATCAAAATGCCCCGTTATCAGTAAATGTTCAGGAGTAATTGAACGAAAACCAAGCCATTACGTACAGAAACATGTCCATGTAGTGCATAGACATATTTTATAGCTTTATCAACAGGAACTGAACTTGGAAGATGGGAAAACTGACATCCATGTCTCTGTCAGAGTGTGAAAGTATACATAATCAGAATGCATATACATACATACATTTGATATCTTATTTAAGGGAAAATGTGTATTAAATTCATAAGGTGCCCCAATCATCATTTTCCCATGACTGTACATTTTCTTATATGATAGGTCAAAGACAAGTTTAACATTTTACTATCACATATATATAATTCAAATAAAAAATGAAAACATTCTTTATCCCTTGGAGAAAATTAAAAAACAATAAAGTACTAACATGCTCACTGTAAGGACTACAGTATAAATCAAAGCTGCAACATTTAAATCAAATACAACATTTCTTTGTTCCAGTGATACAGGTCCACATTATGCATGAATCAAAAGATGAGAACGTTTGTTTTTTTTTATCCCATGGCAACCAATGTAAGTTCACACATTAGAAACCAAGGTCAAACATTCAAGCTTCCCCCAGACCAAGACTTCAAAGCATCTTACTGACAAGACAGATGGGTAAAAAAATCTCTGTGTCAGAGCTCTTGAACTGAGCTCAGATGAAAGAGAGGAAAATGTGAGGGGGAGAGAGAGACAACTAATCCATTTTCTCCTTCTCTGTTTGCCCGAGGTCATAACCGCAGAGGTAAAGGTCACAGAAAATATGACCTTGTGTCTGTACATAGCATTGTTATATGTAGACCTGAAGGCAGGGGACTGCACTCTGTGAGCGACCTTTTGTTTTGAGACATATATAACAATGTCTATTACATGTACCTGTGTTTACAAACAAGCCTATCTCTGTGTGGTGTATGACAAGGAAGCCAGTCAAAATTATGTAGCTTTTATAGGTAGTCTGTCTTGTCTTAAGGTGCAAAACACTCTCATCCGTGGTTTGTGTAGATTTTTCATAACAAAATTCAAGCACTTTTCCGGCACTTTTTCTCAATTTTCCAGGTGTATTTATTTTTGTCCAAATTTGTAGGGAATTGGGTTTTTTTTTTTTATCTGTTACTTGATTGAAATAACAAAAGAACCATTGTAATTCTGCCATGTAAGTAAGGGGCTATATCAAATAGACTGTGCTTGCAATAAATAATCATGTAGATAATTTCTGGTTACTAGTGTTGGGAATCGGTTGGGAAATCATAATCGATAATCGGTTGAAGACAACTTACTAATTATCGATTATGTAATCAGTTGGGACGGTTGCTAAATAGTCCAACATAAGTTACAACTTACCTGAATGAAAGTTACAACAGAGAACAGTCCTTCATTCTGTCAACATTCACTAAACAAGAGGCCCATGGGGCCTGTATCGCTCACCTGGTTGGATTTGACCAAATGTCAAAATAATGTTCCTGTTCAATTCCTTTTGTTTAATTGTTAACCTCAAACAATGCTATATATGGTTATAGCGTGGGGATCCCAACTGCTTTAAAGAAATAATGAAGTCCAGACTCTCTGAGTTTACAACATGCATTTATAACTTTATGACTAGTAGTGATTTAAAGGCATTACCTCTATTTCCCATATGGGGCCCCACCCCTTTTGCCCCTCGGGGGGCAGAGTCACCATTTATGCAAAATCTGTTACCCTTCCCCAAAGAATGTTTCTTACTAAATTGGGTTCAAATCCATTCATAACTTTATGACTAGTAGCGATTTAAAGGAATTACCTCTATTTCCCATATGGGGCCCCACCCCTTTGGCCCCTTGGGGGTCAGAGTCACCATTTATGCAAAATCTATTCCCCTTCCCCAAAGGATGATTCTTAATAAATTTGGTTCAAATCCATTCATAACTTTATGACTAGTAGCGATTTAAAGGAATTACCTCTATTTTCCATGTGGGGCCCCGCCCCTTTGGCCCCTCGGGGGTCAGAGTCACCATTTATGCAAATCTGTTCCCCTTCCCCAAAGGATGTTTCTTATCAAATTGGGTTCAAATCCATTCATAACTTTATGACAAGTAGAGATTTAAAGGAATTACCTCTATTTCACATATGGGGCCCCGCCTCTTTGGCCCCTCGGGGGTCAGAGTCACAATTTATGCAAAATCTGTTCCCCTTCACATAAGAATGTTTCTGACCAATTTGGGTTTAAATCCATTCAAAACTTTATAACTAGTAGCGATTTGAAGGAATTACCTCTTATTTCCCCATTAGGCTCCGCCCCTTTGGCCCCTTGGGGGTCAAAGTCGCCATTTAAGCAAAATCTGTTCCCCTTCCCCCAAGAATGCTTCTGACCAAATTGGGTTCAAATCCATTCATAACTTTATGACTAGTAGCGATTTAAAGGAATTGCCTCAATTTCCCCTATTCGGCCCCGCCCCTCAGGCCCCTTGGGGGTCAGAGTCACAATTTACGCAAAATCTGTTCCCCTTCCCCCAAGAATACTTCTGACCAAATTGGGTTGAAATCCATTCATAACTTTATGACTAGTAGCGATTTGAAGGAATTACCTCTATTTCCCCATTAGGCCCCGCCCCTTTCGCCCCTTGGGGGTCAGAGTAGCCATTTATGCAAAATCTGTTCCCCTTCCCCAAAGGATGTTTCTGACCAAATTGGGTTAAAATCCATTCATAACTCTATGACTAGTAGCGATTTGAAGGAATTACCTCTATTTCCCCATTAGGCCCCGCCCCTCAGGCCCCTTGGGGGTCAGGGTCACCATTTATGCAAAATCCGTTCCCCTTCCCCAAGAATGTTTTTGACCAAATTGGGTTCAAATCCATTCATAATTTTATGACTAGTAGTGATTTAAAGGAATTGCCTAAATTTCCCCTATTGGGCGCCGCCCCTCAGGCCCCTTAGGGGTCAGAGTCACCATTTATGCAAAATCTGATCCCCTTCTGCCAAGGATGATTCTGACCAAATTTGGTCAAAATCCAATAAGAACTTTTTGACTAGTAGCGATTTGAAGCAAATGTTGACGGACGACGGACGACGGACGACAGACGACGGACGCCGCACCATGGCATAAGCTCACCGGACCTTCGGTCCAGGTGAGCTAAAAATGCATAGCAGAAAAACAACTGAGCTATGTTTCAGACTCAATTCAGAGAACCTGGAGCAAAAGTGAAATTGACTTCAATTCGCGGAACACCGATTGTAAAACGAAACTTTCTACCACCCTGTCTTTAGCACCTTCAAGTAAAATATCAGTCCTCGATCTGGCACTTTCTGAAACTTTACAAAAAGATTTTTTCACATATTTGACCCCTGTGACCTTGAAAATAGGTCAAGGTCATCTGTACGAGGGGACTTTAATTGACTTGTTCCCAGGAACCTAGGCCTCAAGGCCAAATACTGTACTTGTTCCCAGAAACCCAGGCCTCCAAGCCAAATATTGTCAATCCGTCAACTTTTAACTTCTTTATGAAAACTTTAAGCAACTGGGAACTGATATCTAGAAGAAGCTTAAATTTGACGGGCAGACAGATGGAAGATGGGCAATATGGATGCCCTCTCCTGCATCATACCATAAGCTCTCTGCTACAAGTGGTACATCAAAGCTACAAATCTGTTTCAAAAGACTTTCCTTACCTTGCAAAACTGTAACTGTTTCTGTACAAATTTACAATAAAGATATTATTCTTCATATCTTCAAAACACTGATAACATATGCTAATTTTACTTTTTTAGCAAAGGAGCCTTTCATTATGTAACTAGAAAATCAAGCCGTTTGAAGATATATGTAGTTTTCAGATCACTTAAGCTAGAAGATTTAGGTCTGTACAATAGACAATGTTGTGTATAGTGTTCTGGCTTAATTCTCACAGTGTGTTAAAAGATCTTTACATAATTAACACGATACACCTGTAAGTTTGGTTATAAGTACACACACATGTATACAAGGTTTGACACTTATGATCTATTCCCATACACCTGTATACAAGACCCCCTTATAGCCACAGGCTGATCTACCATCTTAATCCGTTCTGATCTAATACATATCTAAACAAGTACAGCAGAAACTTCTTAGAGAATTAAATCCCCATGTATCTGGGTCAGTATTGGAGGTGACCTAGGTTAACATGAGATCATTCCCAAGTTTGTATACACCAGCTATAAATAGACTTTCTCCCTAACACTACAACTAGTAAGAGTGGTACTCTTGCCCATATTGTTGTGTTCTATAGACCTCCCGATGTTGTTGTGTTGTATAGACCTCCCCATGTTGTTGTGTTGTATAGACCTCCCGATGTTGTTGTGTTCTATAGACCTCCCCATGTTGTGTTCTATAGACCTCCCCATGTTGTGTTCTATAGACCTCCCCATGTTGTTGTGTTCTATAGACCTCCCCATGTTGTTGTGTTCTATAGACCTCCCCATGTTGTTGTGTTCTATAGACCTCCCCATGTTGTTGTGTTCTATAGACCTCCCCATGTTGTTGTGTTCTATAGACCTCCCCATGTTGTTGTGTTCTATAGACCTCCCCATGTTGTTGTGTTCTATAGACCTCCCGATGTTGTTGTGTTCTATAGACCTCCCGATGTTGTGTTCTATAGACCTCCCCATGTTGTGTTCTATAGACCTCCCCATGTTGTGTTCTATAGACCTCCCCATGTTGTTGTGTTCTATAGACCTCCCCATGTTGTTGTGTTCTATAGACCTCCCCATGTTATGTTCTATAGACCTCCCCATGTTATGTTCTATAGACCTCCCCATGTTGTTGTGTTCTATAGACCTCCCCATGTTGTTGTGTTATATAGACCTCCCCATGTTGTTGTGTTCTATAGACCTCACCATGTTGTGTTCTATAGACCTCACCATGTTGTTGTGTTCTATAGACCTCCCCATGTTGTGTTCTATAAACCTCCCCATGTTGTTGTGTTCTATAGACCTCCCCATGTTGTGTTCTATAAACCTCCCCATGTTGTGTTCTATAGACCTCCCCATGTTGTTGTGTTATATAGACCTCCCCATGTTGTTGTGTTCTATAGACCTCCCCATGTTGTGTTCTATAGACCTCCCCATGTTGTGTTCTATAGACCTCCCCATGTTGTGTTCTATAGACCTCCCCATGTTGTGTTCTATAGACCTCCCCATGTTGTGTTCTAAAGACCTCCCCATGTTGTTGTGTTCTATAGACCTCCCCATGTTGTGTTCTATAGACCTCCCCATGTTGTGTTCTATAGACCTCCCCATGTTGTGTTCTATAGACCTCCCCATGTTGTGTTCTATAGACCTCCCCATGTTGTTGTGTTCTATAGACCTCCCCATGTTGTGGTGTTCTATAGACCTCCCCATGTTGTGTTCTATAGACCTCCCCATGTTGTTGTGTTCTATAGACCTCCCCATGTTGTTGTGTTCTATAGACCTCCCCATGTTGTTGTGTTCTATAGACCTCCCCATGTTGTGGTGTTCTATAGACCTCCCCATGTTGTTGTGTTCTATAGACCTCCCCATGTTGTGTTCTATAGACCTCCCCATGTTGTGTTCTATAGACCTCCCCATGTTGTGTTCTATAAACCTCCCCATGTTGTGTTCTATAGACCTCCCCATGTTGTGTTCTATAGACCTCCCCATGTTGTGTTCTATAGACCTCCCCATGTTGTGTTCTATAGACCTCCCCATGTTGTGTTCTATAGACCTCCCCATGTTGTGTTCTATAGACCTCCCAATGTTGTTGTGTTCTATAGACCTCCCCATGTTGTGTTCTATAGACCTCCCCATGTTGTTGTGTTCTATAGACCTCCCCATGTTGTTGTGTTCTATAGACCTCCCCATGTTGTTATGTTCTATAGACCTCCCCATGTTGTTGTGTTCTATAGACCTCCCCATGTTGTGTTCTATAGACCTCCCCATGTTGTGTTCTATAGACCTCCCCATGTTGTGTTCTATAGACCTCCCCATGTTGTTGTGTTATATAGACCTCCCCATGTTGTTGTGTTCTATAGACCTCCCCATGTTGTGTTCTATAGACCTCCCCATGTTGTGTTCTATAGACCTCCCCATGTTGTGTTCTATAGACCTCCCCATGTTGTGTTCTATAGACCTCCCCATGTTGTGTTCTATAGACCTCCCCATGTTGTGTTCTATAGACCTCCCAATGTTGTTGTGTTCTATAGACCTCCCCATGTTGTGTTCTATAGACCTCCCCATGTTGTTGTGTTCTATAGACCTCCCCATGTTGTGTTCTATAGACCTCCCCATGTTGTTGTGTTCTATAGACCTCCCCATGTTATGTTCTATAGACCTCCCCATGTTGTTGTGTTCTATAGATCTCCCCATGTTGTGTTCTATAGACCTCCCCATGTTGTGTTCTATAGACCTCCCCATGTTGTGTTCTATAGACCTCCCCATGTTGTGTTCTATAGACCTCCCCATGTTGTGTTCTATAGACCTCCCCATGTTGTTGTGTTCTATAGACCTCCCCATGTTGTTGTGTTCTATAGACCTCCCCATGTTGTGTTCTATAGACCTCCCCATGTTGTGTTCTATAGACCTCCCCATGTTGTTGTGTTCTATAGACCTCCCCATGTTGTTGTGTTCTATAGACCTCCCCATGTTGTTATGTTTTATAGACCTCCCCATGTTGTTGTGTTCTATAGACCTCCCCATGTTGTGTTCTATAGACCTCCCCATGTTGTGTTCTATAGACCTCCCCATGTTGTTGTGTTCTATAGACCTCCCCATGTTGTGTTTTATAGACCTCCCCATGTTGTTGTGTTCTATAGACCTCCCCATGTTGTGTTTTATAGACCTCCCCATGTTGTTGTGTTCTATAGACCTCCCCATGTTGTGTTCTATAGACCTCCCCATGTTGTTGTGTTCTATAGACCTCCCCATGTTATGTTCTATAGACCTCCCCATGTTGTGTTCTATAGACCTCCCCATGTTGTGTTTTATAGACCTCCCCATGTTGTTGTGTTCTATAGACCTCCCCATGTTGTTGTGTTCTATAGACCTCCCCATGTTGTGTTCTATAGACCTCCCCATGTTGTGTTCTATAGACCTCCCCATGTTGTGTTTTATAGACCTCCCCATGTTGTTGTGTTCTATAGACCTCCCCATGTTGTGTTTTATAGACCTCCCCATGTTGTTGTGTTCTATAGACCTCCCCATGTTGTTATGTTTTATAGACCTCCCCATGTTGTTGTGTTCTATAGACCTCCCCATGTTGTTGTGTTCTATAGACCTCCCCATGTTGTTGTGTTCTATAGACCTCCCCATGTTGTTGTGTTCTATAGACCTCCCCATGTTATGTTCTATAGACCTCCCCATGTTGTTGTGTTCTATAGACCTCCCTATGTTGTTGTGTTCTATAGACCTCCCCATGTTGTGTTCTATAGACCTCCCCATGTTGTTGTGTTCTATAGACCTCCCCATGTTGTGTTCTATAGACCTCCCGATGTTGTGTTCTATAGACCTCCCCATGTTGTGTTCTATAGACCTCCCCATGTTGTTGTGTTCTATAGACCTCCCCATGTTGTTGTGTTCTATAGACCTCCCCATGTTGTTGTGTTCTATAGACCTCCCGATGTTGTTGTGTTCTATACACCTCCCCATGTTGTGTTCTATAGACCTCCCCATGTTGTTGTGTTCTATAGACCTCCCCATGTTGTGTTCTATAAACCTCCCCATGTTGTTGTGTTCTATAGACCTACCCATGTTGTGTTCTATAAACCTCCCCATGTTGTTGTGTTCTATAGACCTCCCCATGTTGTGTTCTATAGACCTCCCCATGTTGTGTTCTATAGACCTCCCCATGTTGTTGTGTTCTATAGACCTCCCCATGTTGTGTTCTATAGACCTCCCCATGTTGTTGTGTTCTATAGACCTCCCCATGTTGTGTTCTATAGACCTCCCCATGTTGTGTTCTATATACCTCCCCATGTTGTGTTCTATAGACCTCCCCATGTTGTGTTCTATAGACCTCCCCATGTTATGTTCTATAGACCTCCCCATATTGTTGTGTTCTATAGACCTCCCCATGTTGTGTTCTATAGACCTCCCCATGTTGTGTTCTATAGACCTCCCCATGTTGTTGTGTTCTATAGACCTCCCCATGTTGTTGTGTTCTATAGACCTCCCCATGTTGTGTTCTATAGACCTCCCCATGTTTATGTGTTCTATAGACCTCCCCATGTTGTTGTGTTCTATAGACCTCCCCATGTTGTGTTCTATAGACCTCCCGATGTTGTTGTGTTCTATAGACCTCCCAATGTTGCTCTGTTCTATAGACGTCCCTAGGTGTCATACTTAACAATTTCTATTATAGGTATATATATATATATAGATAACTGTTGACATGAGTTTCTCGTGTTTCTCATGTCACTGCTACTTAGACTTTCTCAGGCTATTGCTCAGAGAACATTAATGCTCCCTACAGACTTCCATTGTTGCTATTTAGACATGCACTTTCAAACTTTCCCAGGTAAACAATATTATTAATATGTATTAAGACTTTTTCCTGTACACATGAAACTATTTCAGACATTTGTGATTGTTATAAAACCTGCTATCATAAATATTTAATGGGGTCTCAATAGAGCTGCTTGTCCCCTGATATTGACAGACATCAATCAGAGTTCTCTAGCCTATATATAGTCTGAACTTGCATGTCACACAGGAAGCTATTTACTTCACATTACAAAGAAAATAAGGCTTTTAATGTACTTTTAACAGGGAACATATTCCAGCAATTAACACAAAAATATAGTTCTGAGTTCATCATGCAAAAAGATACGTACACCTGACATTGTATAACGTTTATAAAACTGCATCATAATGGTTGTTTTATTCTTTTAAAACTAATATTAATGATGCTCTTGGCCAAAATGTAGAAATCCTCAAGTTCCTTCTGCACTAAGATATGTATACTTCATCAGCCCTCACACCAACACATTAAGATATATGTATACTTCCATATCAGCCCTCAAACCAACACAATAAGATATGTATACTTCCATCAGCCCTCACACCAACACAGTAAGATATGTATACTTCCATCAGTCCTCACACCATCGCAGTAAGATATGTATACTTCCATCAGCCCTCACACAAACACAGTAAGATATGTATACTTCCATGAGCCCTCACACCAACACAGTAAGATATGTATACTTCCATCAGCCCTCATACCAACACAGTAAGATATGTATACTTCCATCAGCCCTCACACCATCAGCCCTCACACCAACACATTAAGATATGTATACTTTCATCAGCCTCACACCAACACAATAAGATATGTATACTTCCATCAGCCCTCACACCAACACAACAAGATATGTATACTTCCATCAGCCCTCACACCAATACAGTAAGATATGTATACTTCCATCAGCCCTCACACCAACACAGTAAGATATGTATACTTCCATCAGCCCTCACACCAACACAGTAAGATATGTATACTTCCATCAGCCCTCACACCAACACAGTAAGATATGTATACTTCCATCAGTCCTCACACCAACACAACAAGATATGAATACTTCCATCAGTCCTCACACCAACACAGTAAGATATGTATACTTCCATCAGCCCTCACACCAACACAGTAAGATATGTATACTTCCATCAGCCCTCACACCAACACAATAAGATATGTATACTTCCATCAGCCCTCACACCAACACAATAAGATATGTATACTTCCATCAGCCCTCACACCAACACAATAAGATATGTATACTTCCATCAGCCCTCACACCAACACAGTAAGATATGTATACTTCCATCAGCCCTCACACCAACACAGTAAGATATGTATACTTCCATCAGCCCTCACACCAACACAGTAAGATATGTATACTTCCATCAGCCCTCACACCAACACAGTAAGATATGTATACTTCCATCAGTCCTCACACCAACACAACAAGATATGAATACTTCCATCAGTCCTCACACCAACACAGTAAGATATGTATACTTCCATCAGCCCTCACACCAACACAGTAAGATATGTATACTTCCATGAGCCCTCACACCAACACAGTAAGATATGAATACTTCCATGAGCCCTCACACCAACAAAGTAAGATATGTATACTTCCATGAGCCCTCACACCAACACAGTAAGATATGTATACTTCCATCAGCCCTCACACCAACACAGTAAGATATGTATACTTCCATCAGCCCTCACACCAACACAGTAAGATATGTATACTTCCATCAGCCCTCACACCAACATAATAAGATATGTATACTTCCATCAGCCCTCACACCAACACAATAAGATATGTATGCTTCCATCAGCCCTCACACCATCAGCCCTCACACCAACAAAAACATAATTGTACAAATACATGTGAAAATACCTAACACGAATTTAGAAATAGATACTAAAAATTATAAATAATGAATTTTTAAAAACCACATCATACATGTGTTCTGTCCTAGGATTCATCAGTGATCCTAAGGCCATCATACAGATGTGTCGTCCATCTAGGACGCATAATTGGTAATGCTTGTATAGGGACATCATACAGCTGTTTTGTCCTTCTAGGACTTGTAGGTGTCATGCTAGGGACATACCATACAGCTGTTTTGTCCTTCTCAGAGTCAGGGACTTGTCAGTGATGCTAGGGACATTATACAGTTGGTTTTTTCTTCTAGGACTTAATTGACAGTGAAGTTTAGGGACATATTTTTTCAGATGTTTTTTTCCTGCTAGAAATTGTTAGTGGTGCTTATAGGGTCACATGTAGAAATCCTCAAAAGAAATTTAGGAAAATGAAAATGGGCCTCACATAAAATAGATCATTAGAGCTAACATAATACTGATAATGTTTTTATCATAAACACATACATGTACTGCACATGCAATAAATAAATTCAGCTGGTGTCGCTAATCATAAGAATTTACATGCAGATGGTTCCAGGTTAATGTAGCATTATATAAGTAGTTGGTAATTATCATATTCGTCATTTAATTGGGATGACTACTGTACGTTGCCATTAACATGGCCCCGTCTCCCTCTCCAAGGCTACCATTTATTTTAATGTACTTGTATTTAAAAGGAGTCCCAAGGAATTCAGAGCTTAAAACGGAACACATCTGAAAGTTTTTTTGATGAGATGATCACCCATGAACAGCCAGGTGATCCTACCTGTAGTAGCTAGTGGCTACCTCACTGAACAAAGCAGCAACTGTAGAAATGTGTCTTGCTCAAGGACACAACCACAACAGTACTGGATTGATCCATGATTTCTGCTTCCTCAAAAACACAAACCACTGCTGGTTACTGAACATGCATCACCTCAGGTTCCTCACCTGAAGTTGTGTCTGTCTATTGATTAAGATATTGCAGTTCCAATGTCTGAAAGTGTTACTTTCTAATATCAACTAGTGTAATCTTTATCACCTCTCCCGAGAGAAAATAGTGATTTGGATGAGTCCATTTCAGCTGTATATGCTTAAAACAATGAGTCCCACAATGTTAAATTGAAGTATTTCCAGAAGTTCTGGGAGTTCAATGAAAATTGTCTTGAGTACAAAACTTGGGACATGCATGCAGATTTTTCACTGGCAAACCTTACGACATTGAAGTCTATGTTTATCTTTCTGCCAATAAATGGCGATATGAGTAATATATGGATTGAAGAAGAGAAACTCACAAAAAAGTCTTGGACTAATTAGACATAAATCTCTACAAAATGGAAACACATGTCTTTCCTTATATACACCAGATGTAGCTGTATTGGTCTTAATATAAAATACATGTGTATATATAGTGCTATGTCATGGTGACAGAAAAATATCATATTATCAAACACCTGTTCAGATACACGTTGGTATTATCTTTAAATGTAGCGGAGTAATTAAATACAGGTATCCGGCTTTCACAACAGAAAAAAAACATGTCAGGTAAAACATCAGTCTCCTACACAGGTATTATTAATTGTTCACAAATCCTCATAACAAATGTAACAGAATACAGACAGGTTACGACATTTAACAAATCCACCAAATTAACACTATAAAATTGGAAAATCTACAGCACAGTCTTTTCCTTTTTTATTCTATACTGTATCACGTTATTAAAATAATTATAATATCAGTATAGAAAATCTCTTTCAAGTGTAATATTTACCTGTATGTTAAATATAGATTTTAGATTTTAACATGTACAAAAATTGGCAGGTAAATTTTAGATTTCTAAGGAATTTTTTAGCTGTCATTTAAAACATATCAAACTCAAGTTATGTGGATAAGCCGAGGTCATTTAAGCAGAACTTATATCAATTTTTCATCAACATTAACTTTGGTGCTCTCATACAGGCAGCTGTACATGTAAGTTCTAAAATGTACAAAACACATATATATCAGTCAAATGATCCAGGAATGTGTGAGAGGCTAGCACTTCACCTCATAAGAGGTCAGACTTGGGGAGAAGTCTTAATTAACCTCATAAGAGGTCAGACTTGGGGAGAAGCCTTAACGTCAAAAGAGGTCAGACTAAGGGAAATCTGCAAGTTCTTCCACTGAAAATTCAAATATAAACTTTATTCATATTACAAAAATTACAAAACAATTAAAATTAAATAATTAAGCATAGGATGGAAGTTTTCGAGAGATCCTATAGTTGGAGGTAGCCTGACCCTGAGTACCAGTAGAGACAACCCACATGGTCTGGTAATTATATGTGACCCTGCGATACCTTTTTATGCCTGATTAAGGAATCAAACCCTGGCTGCCGTACGTAAGATGTTTTGGTTTCAACGTTAATTGTCTTTATCAAAAGTATTCCAGGGAAAATGTAATGCACCATCTTTAAACAAATTGAGCATTGTCAATAATTATACATTAAAATGATTTTATTCATTATGTCCTGCCAATTTAAGATGCATTAAATGATAGATGATATCTTATAGTGTATTTTCTTAAATTCAGATATACATGGTACATGCTCGTAAATGTTATCATACATCTCAGACTTTTTGAAATTCAGTCTAACATAAACAGACTGCATTATATTGTACTCCCTAGACATAGTTCCCTATTTAACACCAACAGAACAAGTCTGATACACATAGGCCAGACGTATTTAGAATTGATCATAATTGAGATAAAGATGATTTCCTTATTGCTCATTTTTGAGAAAAAAAATACACATCAGCTAAAGCATTTGATAGGAAGTTGACTAAATCAGATGTTTTACACAGGAATTACACCGAGTAAAACAAGATCTTAGAGATTTCTTGTACATATAGACGGTACATGGTTTTGTCAGCTCAACTTTATCACTGAATTTTCTTATTTTAACGAGTATGTATACAGGTATGTATATTTGTGATACAGTCAAAACTCATTATGTATACATATCATATGATTTGTTTATTTGTGATACAGTCAAAACTTTTTATGAATACATGTGATGTATATTTGTGATACAGCCAAAATTCCTTACTTCAAATAATTCAAAGACCCGGCCTGTTTAACTCAAATGAAAAAATAAGTTACGAGAGTAAAAGTTATATTTATAATATATATAAATAAAATATACTTTGTTACTTGGAATATCTTTTTTCATGACCCTATTGACTTTGAGAAATGATACATTAGTTTCAACAGTATTTCATGTTTGTATACCTACCTCAAATATATATATTTTTGACTTGATATGATTTACATGACCAAATCAGCACAAATATTATCATTTATAGACCATCACCACCCACACACACCCGAGACAATACATGTAACGGTGTGACAGAAAGAACGTTTTAAACAGAATGTAAACAACTCCACTACTAGAATATCTCACCTGGTATAACCTGGAATTTCACCTGTTCATTACTGTACATTCCATTCAGGTCCTATGCAAAATAATTTTAATCTTCACATAAATCATGCTGAATCCAATTTCTTTCCCTTTAATTACCACTGTACACAACTGCAACGCACATTCAAGACATTTAAATCCACTAATTAATTCACATGCAGGTACTGCTTTAAATTCCTCAAATTTGCTCCATAGAATATTAATAAATCCAGGCTAGATCTGATTCTCCAAATACCAACATAGATTCATAGCACATCCTGTTAGCAATTCTATGACTACAAAATTCTGAATTTGTACTCAACTGAAATCATTTTCCTGAAACCATGTTGATATGGTTCAACAAACTAAATTTATTCATGAATACTTAACACTTGACTTCACACATGGTTTATACTATACTACATATAAAGTTTGAGATCTGACTACAATATGGTGGTAATCTATTCCTAACAACAGGCTTTGTATAAAAAGTCAAATATGACACTTAATTGATTTCATGCTTTTGTCTCCTCTTATTGAGGTGTCTTTTGACAAGCAGGCTTTCCGAGGACCCTTACCTACTCGTAACACGTCAGACTCTGGACGACGTAGTGTGCAATTTTTTGCGGTCACATCCTTATTGACACCGACGATGTTATAAACCAAACCAACCTGTTGAACTGGTGAGATCTAAACAAGAGACCTACAGCTTCACTAACCATACTAGTAATAAACCATTGAGGCAAGTCTTGTCCAAGGAATCTGCACCAGAGTCTTGAAACGAGGAATCCCTTACGTTCCATGGTTTTGTTAGAAGGACAGTGTTCTAGCTAGAGCACTGAGGGTTTTTTTTATTCCAGATTCTTGAAACAAGGAACTCTAAAGCACATAATGCATATATGTCCAAAAGAATGTTCTGAATCCTAGCTTGACTTCCGTTGTTTCAGAGTCATGAAACAGGGAAACCCTTTAGCTTAAACACATTCAATTATTCCTGTGTGAGGGACTGCACCAAAGTTTAAAGATCCTTTGTTAAGGAGTCTTGAGACAATGAACTTTTTTATTTCTCGCATACTTTACAGGTGATCCTGTAACTACTAGGGATGGGGAAAATTCATCTCACACGGGGTAGGGAACAGCTGGCAGGTGCTGCAACGCTTTACTCACAATAGCCGAACGTCATCATTTTATGCAGCTTAACCACTTCGCAAATTGATTACATTTCACAACATCCAGTAGACAATTTGTTACTCACTTTTCAAGTATGTGAGAAAAAAAAGTCACACATGGACCTACATCATGGACAGGGATATCTCAACCCTCCTGTTTGTGCAAACAAGAAAAAAATATTACTTGAGTTGAGATATCCCTGTCTATGGTACAGTTCCATGTAAGATTCTATTCATCCCAAATGTTGGTTTTGTCCAAGGGACAGTTACGGATCCTTTACATTTTTGTTGCATAATAATGATAGATTCTCTTTAGTATAAGAGTAGTGCTATTATAAAAGATGTATTTATAATATGTGCAATGGGCTTCGGACAAATATTGATATTAACCTAAAAACCCATCCCTAAATCGATCAGACATAAAATCCACGAGATCTTCTGTCAAATGAAAGCAATTTCTCAAGTAAAAAATATTTTCTTTTTTTTTCTAAAAACATCAAACAGGACACAGAAAATCCAGACTCTGGTAAACTCTATGTTCATGCAATTACGACATTTCTTTCTTCACTCACGAAAACCACAGAAAATTAATCCAAGTCCAATTCACTGTTGCATAAATAATGATACAAGGAATGCAGCAGTGATCAGGATAGAATGTAGAGTTTATCCTAGTCACCTCACAGACTCATCATAGACTTGTCCAGATCAAAGGTGGAAGAGTCGACAGGTGGGATGTCAGGGGTGTCACATCAAGGTCAAGACAGGGCACTATATTCTGGAGACAAGGTGAAGGTCAACATTTACATATCTATGTGTGACGGTTATGGACAATTATATGATGGTTAAAGCAAGACTAATCTACAGGGAATCATAACATCCGCAAACTCAAACATTGCCTGTTGTTTATAACCAAGACAATGATAAATTTATATTTCACATACAATATCTTTTGTGAAAATTCTGTGCAAACAATAAGATTTTGTGTGTGTGTGTAACATTTTGACAATGGAAGCTTATGTTACTTGATGTTGAATCAGGTATAAACAGTGAATTAGTTTTAACGCCATACTGTCACATATCTATTGTAGTTCTCAGATTAACTCACAACATAAACTAATCAATCTTTTCCATCTCAAAAACATATAACAAGAACATTTAAGTAACAGATCCATCAATTTGTAATGATAAGTTTTAAAATAATAGCTATATCAGGATTTGAACATCAGGGTCCATCCAACTCCTTAAAAGACTATCTTTTTATTAAGTTTATTAAGGACAGCATTGATCAAATGTCCAGATGTCACCGATGGGCTTCCTTCAAATGTCATCATAATCAGGAATCTTTTTCTTTTTATATTTTATGACAATTATGAAATTATTGATATCAGTTTCAATATACTGGCCAGAAAGGAATTTTCCAGGGTTGAGTTAAAGGGACCTGAAAGAACCAAGAGGAAAAACAGGTGGTGATAAAGAGGGATAGCTTATCAGTTCTAATCAGTGAATCCAACCTCAGCCATGTGCTGAAAGGTCCAGTGTGCTGTGGATCACAACCAGACCAAGGGTTAGTACATGAACAGGGAACTTATTTTTAATATCAACAGGACCCCTTAAAGGATCTTTACTGCCTACAACAAATTTGGTTCCATACAAAGGTTCCAGATTTCGAGCCACTGATTCCCCTGCTTTTATACTACTGTATAGAGCCAAAATTTAGGGTCTTTTTCCAATTTTGTTTGTTGTTAATTTCTAAATGAAGCCATCAAAAATTCCCCAAATACTTTAATTTTGTATCTTTTATTAGACAGCGTGGAATCCAGCAATCCATGTTCCCAATTTACCCTAATTTTACACTTTTGCTGCATAAAAAAATCACTTCCTGCGAAGGTGGTAAATTTCTAAATTGGCCAGGAAAACACTAAAAGTAATTAGTTAGATCCCTAGGTACCTACAACTGTATCTACAATGGTTTACCACTGTCTAAATACCTACAACTGTACCTACAATGGTTTACCACTGTCTAAATACCTACAACTGTATCTACAATGGTTTACCACTGTCTAAATACCTCCAACTGTACCTACAATGGTTTACCACTGTCTAGATACCTCCAACTGTACCTACAATGGCTGATCACTGTCTAAATATCTCCAACTGTACCTAAGATGGTTTACCACCTTCTAAATACCTACAACTGTATCTACAATGGTTTATCACTGTCTAAATACCTACAACTGTATACCTACAATGGTTTACCACTGTCTAAATACCTACAACTGTATCTACAATGGTTTACCACTGTCTAAATACCTCCAACTGTACCTACAATGGTTTACCACTGTCTAAATACCTACAACTGTACCTACAATGGTTTACCACTGTCTAAATACCTACAACTGTACCTACAATGGTTTACCACTGTCTAAATACCTACAACTGGGCCTACAATGGTTTAACACTGTCTAAATACCTCCAACTGTACCTACAATGGTTTACCACTGTCTAAATACCTACAACTGTACCTACAATGGTTTACCACTGTCTAAATACCTACAACTGGGCCTACAATGGTTTAACACTGTCTAAATACCTCCAACTGTACCTACAATGGTTTACCACTGTCTAAATACCTACAACTGGGCCTACAATGGTTTAACACTGTCTAAATACCTCCAACTGTACCTACAATGGTTTACCACTGTCTAAATACCTACAACTGTACCTACAATGGTTTACCACTGTCTAAATACCTACAACTGTACCTACAATGTTTACCACTGTCTAAATACCTCCAACTGTACCTACAATGGTTTACCACTGTCTAAATACCTACAACTGTACCTACAATGGTTTACCACTGTCTAAATACCTCCAACTGTACCTACAATGGTTTACCACTGTCTAAATACCTACAACTGTACCTACAATGGTTTACCACTGTCTAATACCTCCAACTGTACCTACAATGGTTTACCACTGTCTAAATACCTCCAACTGTACCTACAATGGTTTACCACTGTCTAAATACCTCCAACTGTACCTACAATGGTTTACCACTGTCTAAAATACCTCCAACTGTACCTACAATGTTTACCACTGTCTAAATACCTCCAACTGTACCTACAATGGTTTACCACTGTCTAAATACCTCCAACTGTACCTACAATGGTTTACCACTGTCTAAATACCTACAACTGTACCTACAATGGTTTACCACTGTCTAAAATACCTCCAACTGTACCTACAATGGTTTACCACTGTCTAAATACCTCCAACTGTACCTACAATGGTTTACCACTGTCTAAAATACCTCCAACTGTACCTACAATGGTTTACCACTGTCTAAATACCTACAACTGTATACCTACAACAGTAGCACCTCTCTCAACTTCTTCAACACAGCTATCTCTAGAATAGGTTTCAATCAGCTCATGAAGATTATTATTTCTGTGTGTATATGGTAGTGTGTCTACATTATCTATAGACTTGTAATATTCTCCCCCTCCCCCAACCCTTCTTCCCTTCCCCTCCCCCAACCCTTCTTCCCTTCCCCTCCCCCAACCCTTATCCCCTCCCCCTCCCCCTCTGACATTCGGAATCATTAACTCTCATGGCAAAGGTCTCTCAACACTTAAGAAATTTATTAGCTGATTTTGAGTACAAACCAGCAGTCTAACATTTATATTCAATAAAGAGTTCTTCATCATCAAAGCTTGCTATTTCTAAACCTATGTGAATTTTTATACAATTTTATCTCAAACTAATTTTTATCACTTCTGAAAAACAAAAACAAGGTCATATACCTTAACATGACCGTTCTGTTTTTTTTTTTATTATTCAATATGACGGATTTTCAAGATTGTTCAAGGATCTTTTTTTGGAATTTCAAGCTAACCAGGCTTTTAAATTTTTTATGATCATGTTAGTGATATGGTCTAGAGGATGAAATATATATCAAAGTTATAGGATCAGAGACTTGTAAATAATGATATGATGGTGGGATTCTCCACTGGATATATATAATGTTTATCTCTGAGACCTTTAGTATCTATTTTCATGGGACAAAATAGATCAGTTCTCTGCATATCAACACAGTATAATTGAGCTATTGAAATTTACTGTACTGAAAAGAAGCATAGCTTGGAGTTCAACAACAGGCTCAATTTTGTCACATACCTAATTATATTTGTGGATTAAAAAGCAAGATTCAATCTTTTCAAAACCAGATACCATGTAGGACATTTGGAACATGTAACATAAATGAATATAGTAATTTAAACAAAATTAGAACTTGGGACATTTCTATTTCTTTATTCTTTAACTTACCTTTTTTATTTTTATATTTTAGAATTTCCTATCTCACATTATAATGCCCACGTTATTTAATTATCCATAGATAGATAATCAACAAAATATATTTTTTACCTTAAGATAAACATTTCTTAATAAGATCCATCAACATGTTACATACACAAGTACAAATGTATATGCTTTTAAATGTTACCATTTATGACAGTTTTTGACATTATCAGCATCTTAATTTCTTTGTATAAAAACATATCTCCATCTCCTGAAATGTATTTTGTAAATAGTTCCATATCGTACGAAAGTACAAGCTTCCTCAACCCCACTCCACACCCCTGAACCCATGGTCCGAGTCATCTTTGACAATTGTGTATGTGTTTTGATTGGTCATGTTTGAGGAGACCGCAATAGCTCAGTCGGCTAGAGCACCGGGGCTACGTAAACTCAGGTACAGATCCGAGGTGCTTGCAAGATTTGACGCTCCCTCAGTTTGTGTTTCTCTGAGGAAGCTGAAAAACGGGCCAGTATGTGCTGTCATGGTTGTGTCCTTGGGCAAGACACTTTACCCTTATTGCTCTGGATGACATGTGATGGGCCTCACGCATTTTGTTAAGTAACTTAGCCACCAACTACTACAAGGTGACCCCACTGCCAAATGACTTGCTCTTCACGGGACGATAAGCCCAGCAAAACAATTAAACAAATAGTCATGTTTTTCTTGTACTTAGGTGGCCAAAACAGTGGCATATATATATACACCAGAATGATGGCCACTGAACAAGTGTTGCCACATAACATTTTGTATGTTAAATATACTACAATAAATAATGTGTCACTGAATTGTTCTGCATATATAGAATTACACTATTTGCATTTTACCTACACATGTACTTGTACAGTGCAATATCGCTGTCATATGTTTGTCGCGGAACAATTATTCAAAATTTAATGACAAAACCTGTACATATATATATATACATTATAATACAGTTTATCATTAAAATTTTAGTAACACATTTCGGATTATGAACTGATTTTGCCGATTTTCCTATATAGTGTCAATTAAAATTCTATAAGATATGTACTGGATATAACTGGATGGTATGTTGTGTGAGACAGCTCTCCTGACCGTGTATAAATTATGAGGTGAATTTCTGACACTGATGAGACAAAGCAGCAATAAATATTAAGAATTCCAGAGAATTGCATATGTGCATGACAATTTTCTACTTTATAACTGTAATGGACATACCATGCCAGGTAAGTGGGCTTATTGCTGGAAGTAAATAAATCAAGTTTTTGGGTGTTAAATACCATACACAAAACAGGGTACCATTACACAAAATTTCTTTATCACAAAATAGGGTACCATTTCACAAAATTTCCTATACACAAAACCGGGTACCATTTCACAAAGTTTCCTATACACAAAATACAGTACCATTTCACAAAGTTTCCTATACACAAAACAGGGTACCATTACACAAAATTTCCTATGTATACACAAAATGGGGTACCATTTTAAAAAGCTTCCCGTGTGTAATTTTCAGATATTTTGCTCACTGCACACAGATAGACGTAATGCTTGAATTCACTCTTAAAATAGACTGACTGCTGGCGCAGTTTACAAATATCCATTCTAATAGTTGGATGACCATGACTATTTTGCCGGCATATCACTCTCCAACATTCAAATCACAAGGCAGAGCATTTTTCTTATGATAGTTGGTAATGCATACAATGTCATTTTCTGTGTAAAAGTGTAAGATTGCATACAAATCTGTTTTGCATAATTACATAAGATTTTTCAATTAAGTTATGAAGGCTTGTAAGTTATGAAGTTTTGTAAAATACTTAGTAATTCATAAATCTGACTTATGCCAATTTTTTTCTTTAACTTTGTCAGTTATGAAGCTTTGTGAAACCGTTCCCTGCTAAACCATATTCATAAATCATAGAACATACTGTTCAACAAGAGTTAAATAGTTATAATATACGCATATCAATTAAATGCCCTATAATATCTTAATGTTACCATTTACTATCTTGCATTAAAAAAAAGATCCTCATCATCTCAGAAGTGGTTAGAGGCGGCATGTTTTGACCTTCATCTTTACTTTCACTACGAAGTTAATGTACAATTTTCTAACAGTTTGAGGAATATCAGTAATCAGTAGTTAAGTCTACAACTCATTTAATACAACTTGATATCATGATTATAAAGCCTACCATGTTTCAAAGTAATCGTTTGAAAAATGTAGGATATCAGGACAAAGATCAAACACTAAGATAAACAAATATATATCATTATTATAAAGCCTTCCAAGTTTAAAAGAAACTGGTCAAAAACTGTAGCTATCGGGAAAATTTTGGTTTGGTTTGTTTTTGTTTAACGTCCTATTAACAGCCAGGGTCATTTAAGGATGTGCCAGGTTTTGGAGGTGGAGGAAAGCCGGAGTACCCAGAGAAAAACAACAACAAACAATCAAGTATTGTTATAAACAAATGGAAAAAATTGTTGAATCAAAATGTCATTCTGGGTAACACAACTACATATGATGTTTATGTATCCTATCAAGTTACAAAGAAATTTGTTGAAAAATATGGGAGATCTCCAAACAAAAAAATAAATACTTCAATAAAACAAAGGGCAATAACTTTTGCAAAAATAGTTGAATCAAACATCCTTTCAAGGAAACACAACTATATATCATGATTATAATGCATACCAAAGAGATTTTTTATAAATATAGGAGGAGACTTCCAGACAAATAAGAAGTTTATGGTGGACAGACAGAGAAAGGCCATACTATAAGATACTCCTGTATAAATTGATCGCCATATAAAAATCATATCATTTGCAAGTTTGGAATGTCATTTCCTTTCTAAATAAATAAAACACCTGAAAATGCAGTAAATTCTTACATCTATCTGTCTCCACTTTATAGTAGATAAAACCACATGAGTGAATTAAATCAGTATTTTTTTTTGTCCATGTCCCTGGAAAAAATGTGAATAAATTTCCGAAAGAACTTATGAGGTTAAATCATCACCACACTGACATTGATGACTTAGTGTAAGGTCAATGTACCTAGATAGCATCCCTCAGTAACACACTTGTATGTGTCCATCTGTCCAATACACCTGCAGTTTTACCTGTACAGGTAGACATTTAGACTGTTGTCTCCAATCAAGATGGAAAAAGTATGGTTAGCTTTTAATATCTGATCAATTAACTGTATATTAAGCTTTGGTTAAATCTTAACTTAAAATTTTTCACCAAACACATTTTATCGATAAACTTTCCAACCAACGGATTGTATCAATTACCTTTTTACCCAAATGCCTGTATCAATCACCTCAACATTTCACCCAACATATTGTGTAATTCAATATTGAGGAAGATTCATGGACGTAATAAATTGCAGTCTCCTCTTTTAGCGTATGAAATTGTGAAATTTTGAAATTAAGATAACTTTTAATGAAAATCCTCAATTCATTTAACCAAACTATTGTCCTAAGTTAAGATGCAGAAGTCTAGAAGATAACAGGTGAGTCTTACAAACCTAAATTTACCAGGTATTTTATGATGCTTCTGTGTAAATAATGGACTCGGAGTAATAAAACAAACAATTTTAACAATTATCTGGGCACTCATAGATATATGTCTCGTCTACCCTGCTTTGTCTGGGCAGTTTTAAGCAAAATTCACTGAAACAGTATTTTTTCCAAAAAGTCGAAAATACCTCCACTATATACATATATACACATGTAAATATTGCTGCATTGCAAAACAAATATCAAATTTTGTAATATCACTATTCCCAAAATTCACCTAAACATGCTTTCTTTTACCCCCAAAAAATAACTTTTCTGAAAAGTTGAAGAAAATACATGTATCTGATTTATTATAGAATTCACTCCAATTTGACCATAAACTTAATTTGTAAATCAATTTGTGAAGCAGTAGAGATTTTATATCAATTTCTCTAAATCCAAGGATTCTAATCTAAAAAGTAAAAATACGGCAAAAAAAATAAAACTTGTGTTATCTGTGGGGTCACGGGGTGTGGGGTTATATCCATACTACAATGCAACTATTCCTGGTTTGGTTGAAATAACATTGATACTATACTGAGAAACTGAGCTAAACTCAAAACTCTTTAAAACCAGATTATATTACCAGCATCCATATTTTTCAGAATCGCTGGACCATGAATTCTGGATGATATTCCATGAATGAAGACTGTGTCAACTGTTGAGATGTCCACTATGTGACCTAACTATATACCTGAACTTTGGTTAAAGTTGGACTTAAACCTTTTTGAGCAACAGATCTAAAGCAAAACTCTTAAAGTGAAATGTTTACAAATCAGAGTCTAGCTTGACGTGACTTCATCACAGGTGAAATAAAAACCTTTCACCATGTAGAACAAATATATATATCATAAATACACCATTAAACATCACAAGTTGGACAATTAAAATATAATTTATTCTGTAGTTTTCATTTTCATAACAGGTTCTATCACTTTCTTCATTTAAAGATTATTGTGAATCTTTAAATCTCACTTAAACATCGCTCGCTTTTCAAGTTTAACAAATTTTCTTAATGTGCTTATTTTCATGCTTCCCTGATCTTTACAATTAGTACAGACACACTAAAAATATCTATATCAACAAGACAAGATCATAATAACAAGTTTAGTTTTGTACAAAATTGTCATCTTTTTTTTTAAATATCTAGGACACGAATTGTATTTGCTACCGATGTACAGTTTATGAACTAGCAGGCCCAGGTTTCAATTCCTTACTTAAAACATTCCAGAGTAAAGCATTACAGAATTGAAGGGGGAATCTAACTTAAGGAACCTTCCATCAATTCTGGAATGTTTTCTTAAGGAAAATTTCAAATTTACTTTTCTTAAGAGAAAATCTTGCTGTCAACAGTATATTAACTTCTTTTTTTTTAATTGATGAACAGTTGTGCTGTATCACAATTATACTGCCATTTCTTATTTCATCAATTAATCATTCCATACCAAACGACAGACAACAACAAATATTCACAATTCTTTAAAAATCCTCTTTTCTCCTCGAAATCAACAACAGCAAACATGCTTAATTGGGATAATGTATAGAATATCCATTCCCTTAGGGAATTTAAGGTATTCAATTTAAGATTTTGTCCTTGTTAGGGAAAAACAACACACTTTATACGTAAGGGGAAACTGCCTGTTTTTGGTTGTAAAACAGGGAAAATATATTCACTGTTATAATTATATAGTATTATCTGTACTTAAGCTGACAATGAGGTGATTTTGAAAACATCGGAGACAGACACATAAAAAATTGTGAGCCCACAGGGGCACATTGAGCTATGGTGACACATGTACACATACTTTATGGTGCGTAGGTGGAGGTGTACGACTTAACCGACATTTTCACTCCACTAAACTGCGATGTTTGGCTTTGACCGCTAAGTAAACAATATGATACAATTAATAACCAAAAATTCTAACCAATCAAAGGTGTTTATCAAATCTTCTTGTTTTTTTTTATCTTTATCTTTTATTCTATTAAAAATGTCTCCACATGTAGTTTTAAGATGGGGTGGAAATGATCTCTTTTCTAAATTTCTAAATTCTTTTCATTACATGAGAATTTGTAAAAGGTATTAACAGCTTTATTGACATTGTATTTTAAACCGTTTCATATTTCTATTTGTACATTTGCCTTTCATAATGGACTACAAATTGACTGAATGCTCAATACTTCGCCAAAGATTTAGACTATTTTGGTGCCAAGTCCTCAAAGCTAAACTCAAAGTACTTTAACGGCATAATTCTATGTCATCATAATTGAACTTTAATGTTTATAAACAGTCGTTCTGAATTATCACCTTACCTTACATCAATGTTATTCAAGGATCTCCGAGTTGGTGTTTCTTAACAGTGTTTCTAAATATGTTTATAAATGTGTATTTAAATGGATTATTCAATTTTATGAACAGAAATATCTAAGCTAGATTCCTCAGCTATATGTGTATTTGAATGGATTATTCAATTTTATGAACAGTAGTATCTCAGAGTCCTAAGCTATCTGAATTCCCCGATCACAAGTGTCATATTTTTAATTGGATATTTAGCTATTTTGAGAAAATTGATTGTGACATCATTGTGACCAAACCTAGATGTGACAGGATCAAACGTAGTAATGCATGAACAGGATGTTGTGATACGTTGTAAGTGTTGTAGGTTATGAGCCGGGTTATGCAACATAGTGATATGTTGTACAACACTTCAGTAAAAGGGTTGTAGTACTTGTACGTTATGAGCCGGTTTATGCTACATTGTGATAGGCGGTACGACACTTCAGTAAAGGGTTACACGTTATGAGCCGGGTTATGCAACGTTGTGATAGGTTGTATGACACTTCAGTAAAAGTGTTGTACATTATGAGCCTGTTTATGCTACGTTGTGATAGGCTGTATGACACTTCAGTAAGGTTGTACATTATGAGCCGGTTATGCGTTGTGATACGCTGTAGTGTACAACATTTGTGTCAGTGTTGTACATTATGAGCAGTTACGCTACGTTGTGATAAACTGCACACACCTCTGTAACAGTGTTGTACATTACGAGGTGGTCATATCAAGTACGTTGTGATATATACTGTAAATAAAAGCACAACATAACTTAAGGTACCTGTTTCAGAGAGAGATTTGTAAGCACCACATTTTTACTGGGCTGCGTTAATAGTAACAACTATAAAGACACAGCCTACATCTTTTGACATTCACACAATCCAAATGACGCAATACAATTATGGAACATTAAATGGCGACAAAACTAAGACAATTATATTGAACGCCCTTCATTAGCTGGTTATTCCGAAATTTCAATTGCCGTTTAATTTTCCACTTTTGACCAAAATCACTAGTCTATTAACGTACCATCCAATCATCAGGGTCATATCAACTCTTACATGTATCGTAACATGTACTAAATATATAGTGTCATTACATTATAGGTTAGCACCATTTTGTTAAATTGCTGTGGTGAACAATTTTGTTTGCCTTTGACATTTTCTGCATATATGACTACCCCGTAATAAAATTTAGAAAATATAAACATTTATTATAAGAGCAAAACGAACCAAACCTAATAAAATTTAGAAAATATAAACATTTATTATAAGAGCAAAACGAACCAAACCTAAGTCTTCCAAAAAGATTTCACTTCAAATTTTAAAGGCCTCAAAAATTAATACATATGTATTTCCGCTAACATGCCAGAAAAGAATAAGGTAGATAGAGGTAGGGAAATCTTTTTATTTTAAAAAAGTTTAAACTTATGATGGTTATACATGAATAGACAAGGAATCTTGACTTTAAAAGACCTTCCTTGAAAATGGCCAAACCGGAGTTAGTGAAAACACAGGTATTTTTTTGTTAGGCCTAACCTGATGCATCAGGCCAGTTCGATTTTAACCTTTCTTTGGAAATGTTGTCAATGCTTCACAGCCAAACAGGCTGTTTCTCCAAGCTGAAAAGTTTGTTATGATCCAAAAATGAAAACAAAACATGAATACCTTCCCCTTTTCAAAGAAAATGTTGCTTATATTTTTTGTAATTTAAGTATATACACAGACAGTTGTAAACATCAGGTAAAATTTACACTAGCTTTCTATGTTTAGATTTGAATTTATCCACTGAAGAACATGAAACACAAAAAAAAATGATATCATTTTTTTAATTGTATTAAATGGATTATGTTCTAATATATCATTTATTACTTCTCATTATTTACACTTTGAATTTGTTAATGATTAGAAATGCACTTAATATCTGCCGAGACATTTTAATAAATTCCAAAGTCAAGTGTCTTGCATATATTCTATATGAACAGCATACCTTATGTAAATTTACAATTAATATAATGTATTTGCACAAGCATGTATAACACAAGATCAGTTGCACTCATCAATCAGTGAACATGCAAAATAAACATTTATAAGCTGAGAGATGGCCAACATGCACATTATCCATGATGGAATTATTCCTCTGAGTGAAAGTGTAAATGCAATTTTAGCTTAGTTCTCTCTCCATCAAACACCAGTTGAGCAGTGAGGAACTACGATAAAGTAGACAGTGCCCGTACTATACCCTGGGAACATACCGAGGGATCTAGGAATGACATCTCTTATAGTACCAAACTGAACCCCATATAGGGATTAAGGCCTGTATGTACTGTCAGCTTACATGTGAAACATCAGACTGACCCTGTCCGACAATAGACCTAAGTATTATCAGTTAAATACAAAACATCAGACCGACCATGTTTGACAATAGACAATAGACCTATGTATTATCAGTTTATACAAAACATCAGACCGACCATGTTTGACACAAGACTTTTTATGTATAAATTGTCAGCTTACAAGTGAAACATCAGACGTCCTGTACGTCCAACACTGGACTTTTAGTAAAGGACTAGACTTTCTAATATACGACAATAACTTTCTATAATGCATTGTCATTTTATATTAGTTATAGAATATCCGACTCCCTCCCAGACACTAAACTTTCTACGTATTGTCAGTTTAGTTACAGAACATCAGACTTCCTCTCTGACACTAAACTTTCTACGTATTGTCAGTTTAGTTACAGAACATCAGATTCCCTCTCTGACACTAGATTTTCTACGTACATAAATGTATTGTCAGTTTAGTTACAGAACATCAGACTCCCTCCCAGACACTTAACTTTCTACGTATTGTCAGTTTAGTTACAGAACATCAGACTTCCTCTCTGACACAGAACTTTCTACGTATTGTCAGTTTAGTTACAGAACATCAGACTTCCTCTCTGGCACTGAACTTTCTACGTATTGTCAGTTTAGTTACAGAACATCAGACTTCCTCTCTAACACAGAACTTTCTACGTATTGTCAGTTTAGTTACAGAACATCAGACTTCCTCTCTGACACTGAACTTTCTACGTATTGTCAGTTTAGTTACAGATTGACATCAGACTCCCTCTTCGACACTGAACTTTCAACGTATTGTCAGTTTAGTTACAGAACATCAGACTTCCTCTCTGTCACTAAACTTTCTACGTATTGTCAATTTAGTTACAGAACATTGACTCCATTTCAGACACTGAACTTTCTATGTATTCTCAGTTTAGTTACAGAACATCAGACTTCCTCTCTGACACTGAACTTTCTACGTATTGTCAGTTTAGTTACAGATTGACATCAGACTCCCTCTTCGACACTGAACTTTCTACGTATTGTCAGTTTAGTTACAGATTGACATCAGACTCCCTCTTCGACACTCAACTTTCTATATAATTTCAGTTTAGTTACAGAACATCAGACTTCCTCTCTGACACTAGACTTTCTATGTAAATTGTCACTTTAGTTACAGATTGACATCAGACTCCCTCTCCATGACAGGGGACTCCCTCTCTATTACAGGGGACTCCCTCTCCATGACAGGGGACTCCCTCTCCATGACAGGGGACTCTCTCTCTATTACAGGGGACTCCCTCTCCATGACAGGGGACTCCCTCTCTATTACAGGGGACTCCCTCTCCATGACAGGGGACTCCCTATCCATTACAGGGGACTCCCTCTCCAACACGGGTCTTTCTATGTAAATTGTCAGTTTAGTTACAGATCATAACACTAAATTTCAGACAATATGTGACAATTTTAAAGTAATCCTCCCCTGCCCACCCTGTAGTGCTACACAGGTATTATAACAATGTCTTCTTTCTGGTGCCAAGGAAATCAACAAGGTACACAATGCTACACAAAACTACTGTAAACAATTTTCATATCAACATGGCCAATGTTCAACTACTTCACACAGATGATAACTAAGGTTTTCCTCGATGAGATTATGAAAGCAGTTCTGAGAAACCCCTTGTTTTTAATGTCCTAATAAAGCATACAAATCAGACAGTCTATTGTTTCATAAATAGTCTGCTAAAAATTTGACAGGACACTGCAGTATTCATCTTACAATATTTTTTTACTTTAAGAGGGAAAAATGACTTCTATTCTTACTAATTTATTAGTGCACTGCGAGATCATTTAAATGCTGAAATGCCATCGACATGTCAGAGTATGACCTTGACCTTTGACCTGGACTCATAGATGACACTTCCCATTTAAAGTTGTAACATAAAATTGTGAAAGGAAAAGAAACAATGGCATGTAAACACTAGTTTGTCTATGGATATATATATATAGTCTACGTGTTGTTCTAATATATTCTGATATATATACATGTGTGACCGATAGATACAATAGTCTGATGCAAAATACTGGAGAACTTTGTAAGAAATAAGTACAAAATATATCCTTATAAATCTGCAAAAAAAAAAAGTGAAAATTCAACCAATGCATTGACCTACACCTCAATAATTGAATATGACAAACACAAGGTGGGCAAAAAATGCAATAATAGCTAGAACACCAAACTAATAAGATTTCTGGATTGATAAAAATGGAGTGACTATATATTTAGTGTGTAGGGATACAGCTATAGATGGAGATGCAGGAAGGAGTACTGGGTGTGAACATGTTTTTGCTGGTTTTACATTTACAGTTTTTAGTTCTGATCAACATTATCACCAATATCAAGAATAGGTCTTTGGCAGAGAATTAATTTGAAAACATTGCTGTGGGAATCTGATCATGATTAACTCAAAAAATATATAATGCATTTATTGAGGTGGCAGCCAGAGACCCCTTGATTTTTAGTAATTTCAGAACTATAATCACTATTTCTAGTAATCTAAAGGGTCAAACCAGGCAAATAGACATGATCCTTCAATCCAAAGAGTTAAATCTCATTTTAGGGAGACAAAACATACTCTAAAGGGTTTACTGGAAGCCAAGTGGAGGACAGTTTATTTTTTAATTGTTTGGGATGATACTTTTATTTCTTCTTATATGAAGAATACAATGTATTGGGGTTTTTAGAAGAAAAGTTCTTGAATGGACTGCATTTTTTTAAGCTTTGGAAACGGATCCATTTTCAGCACCAAAAAAGTCCTCAAAAAAGCTCATGAAAGCCTTGATGTATTAAGGATATTGGGGCTGAGTGTGTATCCAGGTATACGGTATAGATAGAGACAATGATGATTCACTACCTAGTCATTCATCTGTACCAGGACAGGGGTCTAATGTGTATGATGGCCTTGATCATGACCCAATACACACTACCAATCATACTCCAAACCAGCTACAAACAAACAGGTAATAATGTGTAGCAGAAAATCATAACAATGTGCATCTCTATGTAAATCAGTGTATCTTAACGATTGTGTAAAATCTCTAAATTAAACCCATACTCAACCTTTATTTGTCAATTAGTGTATTATAACAATACCGTAAAACGTCTTAATCAAACCCTAGCATAATCCTCTTCTATGTCAATCAGTGTATTTTACCACTACCGTAAAATTTCTAAGTTAAACCCTAGCATAAACCTCTTCTATGTCAATCAGTGTATTTTAAAAATACCATAAAATTTCTAAATCAAACTCTAGCATAAAACCACTCCTTTATCAATTAGTGTATTATAACAATACCGTGAAACTTCTAAATCAAACCCTAGCATTAACCACTTCTAGATCAATCAGTTTATAGTAATAACGTATTTTTTTCTAAATCAAACCCTCTACCTCTTCTATGTCAATAAGTGTAATCTACCAAAACCATAAAATATCTAAATCAACCTTATCTCAATACCTCAATTCAGGCTGTCTTTTTCTTCTTCACTCAATATCACAAAACCACTTTTGATATTCATTATTCAATGCCAAATTGTCAAACACATATGGTTGAGTACTTGATACTTAGATATCCTGGGTAACAAGAACTTACTGTCACAGATCTAGATCTTTGTTAACTGTCAAGATGGTCAAGACCAAACTGAAATTCCATGTATCACTAGCAATATCACTAGCAAGCATCAGATTATATTTAATTACTGTCTTCCTCGTTTGAACGCCCCCCCCCCCCCCCCCCCCCCAAAAAAAAATCACATTCAATTGGCCAATTAGATCACTGTAGTTGAGTGATAACCATTTTAAAGTACATCACTGAATCACTAAATCACTGGATGACATCAATATAAGTCTTGTTTGACTTCTGTGATGTATGTTGGCGTTTTCCCATAACTGGAATTTATCTTTCGCGACTTCCTTCCGGTTGCATATACCCCATGCAATAATACTTAGCCCTAAATGACTTAAATTGTTGATGGGCCGTAAACAATACAATATCATACTTTGCAACAACATCAATTTAGTAAATATCTCGATGTTAGACAGTATTTTTTTAGTGGTTTCAGGAACCACTGGACACTCCATCTGGAACTGGTCATGTTAAACTGATGAAATGGGACTAAGATTTGTATCTTAAACATGTCAGAGAAATACAGAGAGCAGTTATACTGACACATTTTGAAGACTTTGTTCCATGTTAGTCCAAGGACAGAACCCAGTATGACTATAATATACAGTATGTAACTCTAGTAAATATATAGGTCTATGTCCCAGTTTACAATGGCATATAGCTACAAGCCTGAAATAATTATCTGAAAGAGTTCCTGGAAGAAAAATGAGTCTGACATTACTTCAACATAAAAAGTTTATGATTACTTTCGACAGTAGACTGTAAATTATATCTGAGCCATGCTAACAGACACATAAAACTAGAAAAAAAATCTGGGAAATCCCATGCCAGTCAATGTGGGAGGGGGTATAGCCTTGCAGTAAAATCATACCACTGATTTCCAATCAGACATCTGCAACGAGTAACTTTAACAGCAGCCCATGTACAGACATAACTATCAGACAGGAATATTACCGGTTAATGTGTTGTTTGTTAATGACATGATATATCAATATCACATAGAGACGAAACGCTCTAGCTGTGTGTATTCCAGCATGGCTAAATGAGTAAATCTAGGTCACCAGGACTAAGTTGTGCTGACCGATTATCCATTAATTTTAGACAAACACAGGTGGTTGCTGGCGCTTATAAACATTTGTTCCACATCCATCTAGCCCAGAACATTGAATCGTGTGGTCTTGTTCCGTGTAACCCATCGACATGTTGACACTTCTAAAAGCGATCCAAGTAGCTACTAGACACTAGAAAACACTCCTCCATTTTGGAAGCACTTGCTGACCTCGAGAGAAGACAGGCGAGTCTGACAATAAACTGAAAATAAATTTTACCTTAGGAATGTGTCATGTTGGGTTGTAATATCGTGGTAAAGTACTCCAAAACAAGACACAGCAAACTTTTCTACCCAACCTTCATCGTCTCGTATCCTGAAGCCGCCATGACAGTGACGTCACTTTAATAGCAAGTGCGCTCCGTCTGGATTCGTTTACATGTTTTACGCTAGAGGTCGCCCACTGACTAATTTGACACTTTTTCGTCTCATTCAGAATTTCAAGCGCCAAGTTTTCTAACTTTAGTGTTTACTTTCTATTGCAATACACACTTATTTATTTTTTGTTACTACAACAACATCCCATAAATAGATCTTTAAAAAAAATACACAAAGCGACCTAGACTTAAATATTACCACGGGCTTTGATACTTAAAAAAATATCACAACAGCATTATTTTTACAGCAGCGCTTTATAAATGCACACATATTTTTATACATTGCCTCTCTATCTTACTGACTTACGACCCCTACCACACCACTGCACTACCTAAAGATGTATGTCGTTATCATCAGAGAACGATATAAGTAATATATATCGTGTTATTATCCAACAGTTTATTTGTTATTGCAGGGACATATATATTATACGTCCCTGGTTATTGGTACTATTTTATTTGTCAGGCATCAGGTTGATGTCGGTTTGGGATGCCGCTAGATTTCCAGTTAAATCAACCAGATGATCTACAAATATTTACAAATAATCTTTGTTGTCACAATTAAGTTAAAGCTGTAATAAAACAACATATCTGCCCGATGTCACTTTAGAATTTAGAATGAGAAATAACTTTATGATATAATCATTTAGTCTATATCGTGTGTGTGTAGTTTCAACTGGCCCGTGATTTTTTCCGTCAAGTCACTGCTTTTATTCTCAATCTTTTTATTTTCTCGTGACTTTAATGACCTTCATGTTAAATTTTTGCGTTTTATTGTGATACAAAATCACAATTATTAAAAAAAAAGTTTATTTATGAAATATAGACATTTTATTTTCTATAACAGTAATGATAGAAGCAAGAAGCAGACTTAGACGTATTTTCAAAGGAAAGTGGTGAAGATGGTGGAGAACCAACAGGTCCATGTGGTAGATGCACAAACTAATCACATGGACATGAGCACTTTTCTCCAAAGCGTCTAAAATTTGACATATCCACTGGTATAGGTCTAAATACAGCTCGACCGGAAAAAAATTCTCAGGTCCCTGTGACAAGTATACGTCTAAATTACACTTAGACCGTAAAAATTCTCAGGTCCCTGTGACAAGTATACGTCTAAATTACACTTAGACCGTAAAAAGGCTCAGGTCCCTGTGACTAGTATACGTCTAAATTACACTTAGACCGTAAAAAGGCTCAGGTCCCTGTGACTAGTATACGTCTAAATTACACTTAGACCGTAAAAAGGCTCAGGTCCCTGTGACTAGGTTACGTCTAAATTACACTTAGACCGTAAAAAGGCTCAGGTCCCTGTGACTAGAAAAGGTCTTTACATCCAGTCGACCAGACAAATTTTCGAGTTCCTGTGACTAGTATAGGTCTAATGATACACCTAGACTGTAAAAAAATCACACACCTTCACATAACAGAGTTTTAGGTCCCTGTGAACGCCTTGTCTAATTGTAGAATCGAACCATTGTCTTATATAAAGTGTCACTACGACATATCCTATTGCATCACTGCAGAATAATACATTATGCTATAATATGATAATAATATATGCTACTATGATATTATATATACGATTGAATGGAAATGACACTGTTATCTACGGTACAATGATAAATTCCATACCCATTGCTTTCTCTGATTATGTATTTGTATCGGAAATGTTGTTTTTTTTTCAGTGGAATTCCTAACATACAATATTTTTGTGTTTATGGTATTTGAGATTTCCAAAATTAACCCCATAATATATATTCCAAATTAACCCCATAATAAACCTTTGCTGTGAAAAAAATCCCAATTTCCACCAGTTCGCATCCAACATCTATTGCCAATATACATATCTTAATGTGTCCATCATATTCTTCCAATTTTTGCATCCTTCCACCCCAAAGTTGGATACTCAGGTCCTTTGACCCGTTTCTGAATATCAGTACTGGACCCAGATATCTGTTAAAAAATACATGGAAACGGTTTCGCGGCAGGGGGGGGGGGGGGGGGGGGGGGGGGGGTTGATGTAAGCGTCGCATGGCGGCTGATAAACAACGTAAATAACACAATTGTTTCTTATGTTATTTACCTGTATTTTACTGACGATCATAATTTACTTACACGATACCTCGGGGTCTGGACAGACATACCTGGCTATTGTGACGAGTTTCTACCTTTAGATTTCTGATTCCTAGTGTACCGGCCCACCTGTAGTTTTCTGAATGGTAAGGCGTCATTTCATCAAGAATGAAGATGAAAGCTATTGTAATGAAGTGAATTCACACAGACTAATTAACTAGATTAATTAGTAATAGAGAGTATGATATCATATACTATCTACATATGATAGAATGTAAAAAAAAACAACACCTGCCGTCAGCTCAGCTTTTTCTAAAATATTGCAATACCTGTCGTCATAATTTACCTTTTTAATGAGAAAACAACGCTGTCGCTCATATCTAATTGATAAGTTAATGTTTGTGTATCGTAAACAGTAAAACACAAACCACAACTTATGGCTGCTTTCTATGTTAACCAATGATAATCAATCCGGTTTTTTCTGAGTTGGTCATGGTTTGATATCCCGGTGATATTTGAAATGGTCACCTGCCCGACCACGTGCGTTTTTTCTGCAGGTAATCTTGGTGCTTCCCTTATAAGGCATGGGTGGCATAAGCTGTTAAAACTGCATTTTTACCAATATGAAAAATCAATAAAACATAACTAGATTTCTGAATATTTTCATTCTCTGGCAAATTCTCTGCAATCTCAAAATATCCATTCATTCATTCATTCATTCATTCATTCATTCATTCATTCATTCATTCATTCATTCATTTATCTATTTATTTACTTATTAAGATCTGTGGGATTTTCAACACTGCCCAAAATTCTCCACAATCCGTTGATACAAAGAAACAGATTTATACATTATAATATATAGATATATAGTTGTATCTATCATCTGTTACTTCGACGAGCACCTCTTCCTTATAGTATTAACTGTTTACTTCTCTATGTTACATAATTATTTTTCTCTCTACCTTTTGGGACACTGTAGAGACCAAAGTTGACCCCCTCCCCTCCCTTGAGAGATCAAAGTTGACACCACCACCCTCCCTTGAGATACCAAAGTTGACACCCTCCCCCTCCCTTGAGAGACCGAAGGTTGACACCCTCCCCCTCCTCTCCCCCTCCCCTCTCCCTCCCCTCAGTTGTAAAGCATACGCGTCGCTATGGCGAAACTACCAACATTACTTGTCCTGTTGAATGAATCGGATAGTTGTCATAAATCTATTATTAATGAAATACTAAGTCTGACAGAGATTGAATGGAAAGATAGTAATATTGGTACCACAAGGTTTCACATGAAATTTAAGTAATTGAGATTGACTACTAAAAAAGACCCACTGATTTTCGGACGAATTTTCATGGTTTAATAAGGAGTAGACAAAAGTACTGACGTCATAAAAAGAATGGAAATCCTATGAATATAATTAAACATGCATGTACAAACCACACACATAGATATGAAAAACGAATTAAACGTATCATCAATACGACTAATTCGAATTATAATAGAAAAAAATTAAGTCAATTATGTTCGATACTGTCTGACAAGGATAGAAGTGACGTCAAATGTGCCCTTGGGTTGATTTTAAAGTAGTTTAGTCACGCAAACAAATAAAGGGCACATGCACATGGATAATTAGGGTGTTTCTGGTAAGGCTTCCTTGCATGGTGTCTCTGATAAGGTATTTCCAGCAATGTGTCTCTAATGATGTGTTTCCGGTAAGGTGTCTCTTAAAGGGTGTTTCCGGCATAGTGTCTCTGATAAGGTATTTCCAGCAATGTGTCTCTAATGATGTGTCTCTGGTAAGGTGTCTCTTAAAGGGTGTTTCCGGCATGGTGTCTCTGATAAGGTATTTCCAGCAATGTGTCTCTAATGATGTGTCTCCGGTAAGGTGTCTCTTAAAGGGTGTCTCCGGCATGGTGTCTCTGATAAGGTATTTCCAGCAATGTGTCTCTTATGATGTGTCTCGGGTAAGATGTCTCTTAAAAAGTGTCTTCGGCATGGTGTCTCTGATAAGGTATTTCCAGCAATGTGTCTCTAATGATGTGTCTCGGGTAAGATGTCTCTTAAAAAGTGTTTCCGGCATGGTGTCTCTGATAAAGTGTCTCCGGCATGGTGTCTCTGATAACAAAGTGTCTCCGGCATGGTGACTCTGATAAGGTGTCTTCGGCATGGTGACTCTGATAAGGTGTCTTCGGCAATGTGACTCTGACGAGGTGTCAACGATAAGTTGTCTCTTATAAGGTGTCTCCAGTAACATGTCTCTGATGAAGTGTCTCCGGCAAGGTGTCTCTTGTGTCCCTCCAGTATGGTGTCTCTCTGGTAATGTGTCTCCTGTAAGGTGTCTTCGGTAATGCGTCTCCTTTAATGCGTCTCCATTAATGTATCTCTAATAAAGTGTTTCTCCAAAATTGTATCCCCGGTAAGGTGTCCCCGGACTTCTATTTCGGACAGATATGATACTAATTGATAATTGATTTAATAAGAATGTCCGGACTAACACTCCAAATCTGGAAACAATGCATTTAAGGACAATTTCAATTATTTCAATTTTGGAAATTTGGTTCCTTGTTTTGTTTTTATAGGCAGAGCCTGGTTAAGGTGAAACGCCCACTTCATGTATTGAAGCGAGAAGCCAACGGTAGCCAAATAGCACCACTGATCATGTTTACAAGAAAGAAGTCCTATTAAATGAAAAGTTAAAACCAGAACATACAATAAATGACGTATTGTTCGTATGTAATTTCACCTTCTTTCTTTTTTACCGAGAACGTGTTAAAATCCCTATGTGTCTACTGTCTCCTTCTTTCAATTAATATAAGTTCAATTAAATGTAGATAAATCAAATAGCTATCTGGCTAATTAAAGAAAGATGCATTGTAAGTAATCGATCAGAGTTATTTTTAATTAGTAAAATACATGTCAGTATCGTCATTTTGTTCAACCTGTGATTCCGTTACCTGCTCTAACCTGCGTTATAAATCCCTCCTAGAACCGCCACACTTGGATGAGTACATGTAGGCGTGCTTGTGATTTAATCGTTATAGGACCATATTTTAAACAGTTCATTAAAGATGCTTCATCTCCGACAAAGAGTAATCATGATCGATTGAAGACAGGAATAGACTGTTTATACCAAATGCTGCATGTTTTACGCTGTTGTCATCTTCTAAAGGTTCAATATTTTCCGTTTAACTTTTAAGTTTAAAGAAAATGACTAGTTAATTGCATTATTTTATCGTCATCCGTCTATTTGGACGTAACTTCCCGATTTATTTACTCAGTCAGACTAATTAGGAGGTCATTGTACATAGCAAGTGTTGAACATGACTTTGTTTGTGAGCTGGATTTATCGCCCCGTGTACAATCAGGGTCACTTTGAGGCGGGATCTCATTGTAGTAGTTGGTGACTACCTCACTGAACAACATACGGGAGGTCCTTTGGATGCCATCCTGAGCAATTAGGGTAAAGCGTCTTACACAAGGACACAGCCACACAACCACGACAGCACAGACTGGCCGTTTCTCAGCTTCCAGAAGAAGTTTTTATTTGACACTCAGATCATATATACATGAGCAACACCAAAATATACAAATTCCTTAGAATCACAAATCAACGAGGGTACGGAGCGTCGAACCGCGCACCTCGGATCTTCACCTGAGATTGATATACGAGGCCGGCGCCCTAACCGACTGATCTATCGCGGCCCCTTTGAACATGACTGACGAAGATATGAAATAATAAATGTATACCTATACTACAAGAATCCAGTACAAGACAAACCTAGCAGCCTTGCCTTAGGTTGTCGCAATACAGATGAACAATATCACATGTAAGTTCTTTTTTTTTTAAATGTAATAATAAAAAAAAATTACTTGTATGAAGATCAATCCAGAAACATTATATACTATATGGGAGATTAGGTATTTGTAATACATACAAACAATATCAATAAACACTTAATAATTAATAATAAGATCAAACTTTATAGAAATACATTTATAATACCAATACCAATGTGATGTAGGGATGCAGTACGAGGTACATGCATTATGTGCTGTATATAAGCACGCTGTCATTTATTTTCAATTCATTGATTCTAATTAGAAGTATTTCTATACAGTGGGTGCCATTTAATGCATCATTGTGACAAGCAGTATATGGTGTACCATACCATATCAACATAACCGTTTCGAAACCAAAATAAGACAATAATTCAAGCAAGGGACTCCAGTCCTACGTGAGCGATACTTCCCGCCGGCGGAATCTAGTCATACGTGAGTGATACTTCCCGCCGGGGACTCTAGTCATACGTGAGCGATACTTCCCGCCAGGGACTCTAGTCACACGTGAGCGATACTTCCCGCCAGGGACTCTAGTCACACGTGAGCGATACTTCCCGCCAGGGACTCTAGTCACACGTGAGCGATACTTCCCGCCAGGGACTCCAGTCACACGTGAGCGATACTTCCCGCCGGGGGGACTCTAGTCATACGTGAGTGATACTTCCCGCCGGGGACTCTAGTCACACGTGAGCGATACTTCCCGCCAGGGACTCTAGTCATACGTGAGTGATACTTCCCGCCGGAGACTCCATTCACACGTGAGCGATACTTCCCGCCAGGGACTCTAGTCATACGTGAGCGATACTTCCCGCCGGGGACTCTAGTCACACGTGAGCGATACTTCCCGCCAGGGACTCTAGTCCTACGTGAGTGATACTTTCCGCCGGGGACTCTAGTCACACGTGAGCGATACTTCCCGCCAGGGATTCCATTCACACGTGAGCGATACTTCCCGCCGGAGGCTCTAGTCATACGTGAGCGATACTTCCCGCTAGGGACTCTAGTCACACGTGAGCGATACTTCCCGCCAGGGACTCTAGTCATACGTGAGCGATACTTCCCGCCGGGGACTTCAGTCACACGTGAGCGATACTTCCCGCAAGGGACTCTAGTCACACGTGAGTGATACTTCCCGCCCGGGGACTCCAGTCACACGTGAGCGATACTTCCCGCCGGGGAATCTATGCACACGTGAGTGATACTTCCCGCCCGGGACTCCAGTCACACGTGAGTGATACTTCCCGCCAGGGACTCTAGTCACACGTGAGTGATACTTCCCGCCAGGGACTCTAGTCATACGTGAGTGATACTTCTCGTTGGGGACTCTAGTCATACGTGAGTGATACTTCCCGCCCGGGTCTCCAGTCACACGTGAGCGATACTTCCCGCCCGGGTCTCTAGTTACACGTGAGCGATACTTCCCGCCAGGGACTCTAGTCACACGTGAGTGATACTTCCCAACGGCGGCTCTGGTCACACGTGAGTGATACTTCACGCCCGGGACTCTAGTCATACGTGAGTGATACTTCCCGCCCGGGTCTCCAGTCACACGTGAGCGATACTTCCCGCCCGGGTCTCTAGTTACACGTGAGCGATACTTCTCGCCGGGGACTCTAGTCATACGTGAGTGATACTTCCCGCCGGGACTCTCGTCATACGTGAGTGATACTTCCCGCCAGGGACTCTAGTCATACGTGAGCGATACATTTCCGCCCGGGACTCCAGTCCTACGTGAGCGATACTTCCCGCCCGGGACTCTAGTCACACGTGAGCGATACTTCCCGCCGGGACTCTAGTCCTACGTGAGCGATACTTCCCGCCCGGGACTCTAGTCATACGTGGATGATACTTCCCGCCAGGGACTCTAGTCACACGTGAGCGATACTTCCCGCCAGGGACTCTAGTCATACGTGAGTGATACTTCCCGCCAGGGATTCCATTCACACGTGAGCGATACTTCCCGCCAGGGACTCTAGTCATACGTGAGCGATACTTCCCGCCGGGGACTCTAGTCACACGTGAGCGATACTTCCCGCCAGGGACTCTAGTCATACGTGAACGATACTTCCCGCCGGGGACTCTAGTCACACGTGAGCGATACTTCCCGCCAGGGACGCTAGTCACACGTGAGCGATACTTCCCGCCGGAGACTCTAGTCATACGTAAGCGATACTTCCCGCCAGGGACTCTAGTCACACGTGAGCGATACTTCCCGCCAGGGACTCTAGTCATACGTGAGCGATACTTCCCGCCGGGGACTTCAGTCACACGTGAGCGATACTTCCCGCCAGGGACTCTAGTCACACGTGAGTGATACTTCCCAACGGCGGCTCTGGTCACACGTGAGTGATACTTCACGCCCGGGACTCTAGTCATACGTGAGTGATACTTCCCGCCCGGGTCTCCAGTCACACGTGAGCGATACTTCCCGCCCGGGTCTCTAGTTACACGTGAGCGATACTTCCCGCCGGGGACTCTAGTCATACGTGAGTGATACTTCCCGCCGGGACTCTCGTCATACGTGAGTGATACTTCCCGCCAGGGACTCTAGTCATACGTGAGCGATACATTTCCGCCCGGGACTCCAGTCCTACGTGAGCGATACTTCCCGCCCGGGACTCTAGTCACACGTGAGCGATACTTCCCGCCGGGACTCTAGTCCTACGTGAGCGATACTTCCCGCCCGGGACTCTAGTCATACGTGGATGATACTTCCCGCCAGGGACTCTAGTCACACGTGAGCGATACTTCCCGCCAGGGACTCTAGTCATACGTGAGTGATACTTCCCGCCAGGGATTCCATTCACACGTGAGCGATACTTCCCGCCAGGGACTCTAGTCATACGTGAGCGATACTTCCCGCCGGGGACTCTAGTCACACGTGAGCGATACTTCCCGCCAGGGACTCTAGTCATACGTGAACGATACTTCCCGCCGGGGACTCTAGTCACACGTGAGCGATACTTCCCGCCAGGGACTCTAGTCACACGTGAGCGATACTTCCCGCCGGAGACTCTAGTCATACGTAAGCGATACTTCCCGCCAGGGACTCTAGTCACACGTGAGCGATACTTCCCGCCAGGGACTCTAGTCATACGTGAGCGATACTTCCCGCCGGGGACTTCAGTCACACGTGAGCGATACTTCCCGCCAGGGACTCTAGTCACAAGAGAGTGATACTTCCCGCCCGGGGACTCCAGTCACACGTGAGCGATACTTGCCGCCGGGGAATCTAGGCACACGTGAGTGATACTTCCCGCCCGGGACTCCAGTCACACGTGAGTGATACTTCCCGCCAGGGACTCTAGTCATACGTGAGTGATACTTCCCGTTGGGGACTCTAGTCATACGTGAGTGATACTTCCCGCCCGGGTCTCCAGTCACACGTGAGCGATACTTCCCGCCCGGGTCTCTAGTTACACGTGAGCGATACTTCCCGCCAGGGACTCTAGTCACACGTGAGTGATACTTCCCATCGGCGGCTCTGGTCACACGTGAGTGATACTTCCCGCCCGGGACTCTAGTCATACGTGAGTGATACTTCCCGCCCGGGTCTCCAGTCACACGTGAGCGATACTTCCCGCCCGGGTCTCTAGTTACACGTGAGCGATACTTCTCGCCGGGGACTCTAGTCATACGTGAGTGATACTTCCCGCCGGGACTCTCGTCATACGTGAGTGATACTTCCCGCCAGGGACTCTAGTCATACGTGAGCGATACATTTCCGCCCGGGACTCCAGTCCTACGTGAGCGATACTTCCCGCCCGGGACTCTAGTCATACGTGGATGATACTTCCCGCCAGGGACTCTAGTCACACGTGAGCGATACTTCCCGCCAGGGACTCTAGTCATACGTGAGTGATACTTCCCGCCAGGGATTCCATTCACACGTGAGCGATACTTCCCGCCAGGGACTCTAGTCATACGTGAGCGATACTTCCCGCCGGGGACTCTAGTCACACGTGAGCGATACTTCCCGCCAGGGACTCTAGTCATACGTGAGCGATACTTCCCGCCGGGGACTCTAGTCACACGTGAGCGATACTTCCCGCCAGGGACGCTAGTCACACGTGAGCGATACTTCCCGCCGGAGACTCTAGTCATACGTAAGCGATACTTCCCGCCAGGGACTCTAGTCACACGTGAGCGATACTTCCCGCCAGGGACTCTAGTCATACGTGAGCGATACTTCCCGCCGGGGACTTCAGTCACACGTGAGCGATACTTCCCGCCAGGGACTCTAGTCACACGAGAGTGATACTTCCCGCCCGGGGACTCCAGTCACACGTGAGCGATACTTGCCGCCGGGGAATCTAGGCACACGTGAGTGATACTTCCCGCCCGGGACTCCAGTCACACGTGAGTGATACTTCCCGCCAGGGACTCTAGTCATACGTGAGTGATACTTCCCGTTGGGGACTCTAGTCATACGTGAGTGATACTTCCCGCCCGGGTCTCCAGTCACACGTGAGCGATACTTCCCGCCCGGGTCTCTAGTTACACGTGAGCGATACTTCCCGCCAGGGACTCCAGTCCTGCATGAGCGATACTTCCTGCCGGGGACTCTAGTCACACGTGAGTGATACTTCCCATTGGCGGCTCTGGTCACACGTGAGTGATACTTCCCGCCGGGGACTCCAGTCATACGTGAGTGATACTTCCCGCCGGAGACTCTAGTCATACGTGAGTGATACTTCCCGCCCGGGTCTCCAGTCACACGTGAGCGATACTTCCCGCCCGGGTCTCTAGTTACACGTGAGCGATACTTCCCGCCAGGGACTCTAGTCACACGTGAGTGATACTTCCCATCGGCGGCTCTGGTCACACGTGAGTGATACTTCACGCCCGGGACTCTAGTCACACGTGAGCGATACTTCCCGCCAGGGACTCTAGTCATACGTGAGCGATACTTCCCGCCGGGGACTTCAGTCACACGTGAGCGATACTTCCCGCAAGGGACTCTAGTCACACGTGAGTGATACTTCCCGCCCGGGGACTCCAGTCACACGTGAGCGATACTTCCCGCCGGGGAATCTATGCACACGTGAGTGATACTTCCCGCCAGGGACTCTAGTCACACGTGAGTGATACTTCCCGCCAGGGACTCTAGTCATACGTGAGTGATACTTCTCGTTGGGGACTCTAGTCATACGTGAGTGATACTTCCCGCCCGGGTCTCCAGTCACACGTGAGCGATACTTCCCGCCCGGGTCTCTAGTTACACGTGAGCGATACTTCCCGCCAGGGACTCTAGTCACACGTGAGTGATACTTCCCAACGGCGGCTCTGGTCACACGTGAGTGATACTTCACGCCCGGGACTCTAGTCATACGTGAGTGATACTTCCCGCCCGGGTCTCCAGTCACACGTGAGCGATACTTCCCGCCCGGGTCTCTAGTTACACGTGAGCGATACTTCTCGCCGGGGACTCTAGTCATACGTGAGTGATACTTCCCGCCGGGACTCTCGTCATACGTGAGTGATACTTCCCGCCAGGGACTCTAGTCATACGTGAGCGATACATTTCCGCCCGGGACTCCAGTCCTACGTGAGCGATACTTCCCGCCCGGGACTCTAGTCACACGTGAGCGATACTTCCCGCCGGGACTCTAGTCCTACGTGAGCGATACTTCCCGCCCGGGACTCTAGTCATACGTGGATGATACTTCCCGCCAGGGACTCTAGTCACACGTGAGCGATACTTCCCGCCAGGGACTCTAGTCATACGTGAGTGATACTTCCCGCCAGGGATTCCATTCACACGTGAGCGATACTTCCCGCCAGGGACTCTAGTCATACGTGAGCGATACTTCCCGCCGGGGACTCTAGTCACACGTGAGCGATACTTCCCGCCAGGGACTCTAGTCATACGTGAGCGATACTTCCCGCCGGGGACTCTAGTCACACGTGAGCGATACTTCCCGCCAGGGACTCTAGTCACACGTGAGCGATACTTCCCGCCGGAGACTCTAGTCATACGTGAGCGATACTTCCCGCCAGGGACTCTAGTCACACGTGAGCGATACTTCCCGCCAGGGACTCTAGTCATACGTGAGCGATACTTCCCGCCGGGGACTTCAGTCACACGTGAGCGATACTTCCCGCCAGGGACTCTAGTCACACGTGAGTGATACTTCCCAACGGCGGCTCTGGTCACACGTGAGTGATACTTCACGCCCGGGACTCTAGTCATACGTGACTGATACTTCCCGCCCGGGACTCCAGTCACACGTGAGCGATACTTCCCGCCCGGGTCTCTAGTTACACGTGAGTGATACTTCCCGTTGGGGACTCTAGTCATACGTGAGTGATACTTCCCGCCCGGGTCTCCAGTCACACGTGAGCGATACTTCCCGCCCGGGTCTCTAGTTACACGTGAGCGATACTTCCCGCCAGGGACTCTAGTCACACGTGAGTGATACTTCCCATCGGCGGCTCTGGTCACACGTGAGTGATACTTCACGCCCGGGACTCTAGTCATACGTGAGTGATACTTCCCGCCCGGGTCTCCAGTCACACGTGAGCGATACTTCCCGCCCGGGTCTCTAGTTACACGTGAGCGATACTTCCCGCCGGGGACTCTAGTCATACGTGAGTGATACTTCCCGCCGGGACTCTCGTCATACGTGAGTGATACTTCCCGCCAGGGACTCTAGTCATACGTGAGCGATACATTTCCGCCCGGGACTCCAGTCCTACGTGAGCGATACTTCCCGCCCGGGACTCTAGTCATACGTGGATGATACTTCCCGCCAGGGACTCTAGTCACACGTGAGCGATACTTCCCGCCAGGGACTCTAGTCATACGTGAGTGATACTTCCCGCCAGGGACTCCAGTCACACGTGAGCGATACTTCCCGCCGGGGACTCTAGTCATACGTGAGCGATACTTCCCGCCGGGGACTCTAGTCACACGTGAGCGATACTTCCCGCCGGGGACTCTAGTCATACGTGAGCGATACTTCCCGCCGGGGACTCTAGTCACACGTGAGCGATACTTCCCGCCGGAGACTCTAGTCATACGTGAGCGATACTTCCCGCCAGGGACTCTAGTCACACGTGAGCGATACTTCCCGCCAGGGACTCTAGTCATACGTGAGCGATACTTCCCGCCGGGGACTTCAGTCACACGTGAGCGATACTTCCCGCCAGGGACTCTAGTCACACGAGAGTGATACTTCCCGCCCGGGGACTCCAGTCACACGTGAGCGATACTTGCCGCCGGGGAATCTAGGCACACGTGAGTGATACTTCCCGCCCGGGACTCCAGTCACACGTGAGTGATACTTCCCGCCAGGGACTCTAGTCATACGTGAGTGATACTTCCCGTTGGGGACTCTAGTCATACGTGAGTGATACTTCCCGCCCGGGTCTCCAGTCACACGTGAGCGATACTTCCCGCCCGGGTCTCTAGTTACACGTGAGCGATACTTCCCGCCAGGGACTCCAGTCCTGCATGAGCGATACTTCCTGCCGGGGACTCTAGTCACACGTGAGTGATACTTCCCATTGGCGGCTCTGGTCACACGTGAGTGATACTTCCCGCCGGGGACTCCAGTCATACGTGAGCGATACTTCCCGCCGGGGACTCTAGTCACACGTGAGCGATACTTCCCGCCAGGGACTCTAGTCATACGTGAACGATACTTCCCGCCGGGGACTCTAGTCACACGTGAGCGATACTTCCCGCCAGGGACTCTAGTCACACGTGAGCGATACTTCCCGCCGGAGACTCTAGTCATACGTAAGCGATACTTCCCGCCAGGGACTCTAGTCACACGTGAGCGATACTTCCCGCCAGGGACTCTAGTCATACGTGAGCGATACTTCCCGCCGGGGACTTCAGTCACACGTGAGCGATACTTCCCGCCAGGGACTCTAGTCACACGTGAGTGATACTTCCCAACGGCGGCTCTGGTCACACGTGAGTGATACTTCACGCCCGGGACTCTAGTCATACGTGACTGATACTTCCCGCCCGGGACTCCAGTCACACGTGAGCGATACTTCCCGCCCGGGTCTCTAGTTACACGTGAGTGATACTTCCCGCCGGGGACTCTAGTCATACGTGAGTGATACTTCCCGCCCGGGTCTCCAGTCACACGTGAGCGATACTTCCCGCCCGGGTCTCTAGTTACACGTGAGCGATACTTCCCGCCAGGGACTCTAGTCACACGTGAGTGATACTTCCCATCGGCGGCTCTGGTCACACGTGAGTGATACTTCACGCCCGGGACTCTAGTCATACGTGAGTGATACTTCCCGCCCGGGTCTCCAGTCACACGTGAGCGATACTTCCCGCCCGGGTCTCTAGTTACACGTGAGCGATACTTCCCGCCGGGGACTCTAGTCATACGTGAGTGATACTTCCCGCCGGGACTCTCGTCATACGTGAGTGATACTTCCCGCCAGGGACTCTAGTCATACGTGAGCGATACATTTCCGCCCGGGACTCCAGTCCTACGTGAGCGATACTTCCCGCCCGGGACTCTAGTCATACGTGGATGATACTTCCCGCCAGGGACTCTAGTCACACGTGAGCGATACTTCCCGCCAGGGACTCTAGTCATACGTGAGTGATACTTCCCGCCAGGGATTCCATTCACACGTGAGCGATACTTCCCGCCGGGGACTCTAGTCATACGTGAGCGATACTTCCCGCCGGGGACTCTAGTCACACGTGAGCGATACTTCCCGCCGGAGACTCAAGTCATACGTGAGCGATACTTCCCGCCGGGGACTCTAGTCACACGTGAGCGATACTTCCCGCCGGAGACTCTAGTCATACGTGAGCGATACTTCCCGCCGGGGACTCTAGTCACACGTGAGCGATACTTCCCGCCGGGGACTCTAGTCATACGTGAGCGATACTTCCCGCCGGGGACTCCAGTCACACGTGAGCGATACTTCCCGCCAGGGACTCTAGTCACACGAGAGTGATACTTCCCGCCCGGGGACTCCAGTCACACGTGAGCGATACTTGCCGCCGGGGAATCTAGGCACACGTGAGTGATACTTCCCGCCCGGGACTCCAGTCACACGTGAGTGATACTTCCCGCCAGGGACTCTAGTCATACGTGAGTGATACTTCCCGTTGGGGACTCTAGTCATACGTGAGTGATACTTCCCGCCCGGGTCTCCAGTCACACGTGAGCGATACTTCCCGCCCGGGTCTCTAGTTACACGTGAGCGATACTTCCCGCCAGGGACTCCAGTCCTGCATGAGCGATACTTCCTGCCGGGGACTCTAGTCACACGTGAGTGATACTTCCCATTGGCGGCTCTGGTCACACGTGAGTGATACTTCCCGCCGGGGACTCCAGTCATACGTGAGTGATACTTCCCGCCGGAGACTCTAGTCATACGTGAGTGATACTTCCCGCCCGGGTCTCCAGTCACACGTGAGCGATACTTCCCGCCCGGGTCTCTAGTTACACGTGAGCGATACTTCCCGCCAGGGACTCTAGTCACACGTGAGTGATACTTCCCATCGGCGGCTCTGGTCACACGTGAGTGATACTTCACGCCCGGGATTCTAGTCATACGTGAGTGATACTTCCCGCCCGGGTCTCCAGTCACACGTGAGCGATACTTCCCGCCCGGGTCTCTAGTTACACGTGAGCGATACTTCTCGCCGGGGACTCTAGTCACACGTGAGCGATACTTCCCGCCGGGGGACTCTAGTCACACGTGAGCGATACTTCCCGCCGGGGACTCCAGTCCTACGTGAGCGATACTTCCCGCCGGGGGACTCTAGTCATACGTGAGTGATACTTCCCGCCGGGGACTCTAGTCACACGTGAGCGATACTTCCCGCCAGGGACTCTAGTCATACGTGAGTGATACTTCCCGCCAGGGACTCCATTCACACGTGAGCGATACTTCCCGCCAGGGACTCTAGTCATACGTGAGCGATACTTCCCGCCGGGGACTCTAGTCACACGTGAGCGATACTTCCCGCCAGGGACTCTAGTCCTACGTGAGTGATACTTCCCGCCGGGGACTCTAGTCATACGTGAGCGATACTTCCCGCCAGGGACTCTAGTCATACGTGAGCGATACTTCCCGCCGGGGACTTCAGTCACACGTGAGCGATACTTCCCGCCAGGGACTCTAGTCACACGTGAGTGATACTTCCCGCCCGGGGACTCCAGTCACACGTGAGCGATACTTCCCGCCAGGGACTCTAGTCATACGTGAGTGATACTTCTCGTTGGGGACTCTAGTCATACGTGAGTGATACTTCCCGCCCGGGTCTCCAGTCACACGTGAGCGATACTTCCCGCCCGGGTCTCTAGTTACACGTGAGCGATACTTCCCGCCAGGGACTCTAGTCATACGTGAGTGATACTTCCCGCCGGAGACTCTAGTCATACGTGAGTGATACTTCCCGCCCGGAGACTCTAGTCATACGTGAGCGATACTTCCCGCCCGGGACTCTAGTCATACGTGAGTGATACTTCCCGCCGGAGACTCCAGTCACACGTGAGCGATACTTCCCGCCGGGGACTCTAGTCATACGTGAGCGATACTTCCCGCCCGGGACTCTAGTCATACGTGAGTGATACTTCCCGTCAGGGACTCTAGTCACACGTGAGTGATACTTCCCGCCCGGGACTCCAGTCACACGTGAGTGATACTTCCCACCAGGGACTCTAGTCATACGTGAGTGATACTTCCCGCCGGAGTCTCTAGTCATACGTGAGTGATACTTCCCACCGGCGGCTCTAGTCATACGTGAGTGATACTACCCGCCCGGGACTCTAGTCATACCTGAGTGATACTTCCCGTCGGGGACTCTAGTTACACGTGAGTGATACTTCCCGTCGGGGACTCTAGTCATACGATCCCGTCGGGGACTCTAGTCATACGTGAGTGATACTTCACCTCTCTCAATGTCCTGTGACTACCACTGGTCATCTCTCTTAATGTCCTGTGACTACCACTGGTCACCTCTCTTAATGTACTGTGACTACCACTGGTCATCTCTCTTAATGTACTGTGACTACCACTGGTCACCTCTCTCAATGAACTGTGACTACCACTGGTCATCTCTCTCTATGTACTGTGACTACCATTGGTCACCTCTCTCTATGTACTGTGACTACCACTGGTCACCTCTCTTAATGTACTGTGACTACCATTGGTCACCTCTCTCAATGAACTGTGACTACCATTGGTCACCTCTCTCTATGTACTGTGACTACCACTGGTCACCTCTGTTAATGAACTGTGACTACCATTGGTCACCTCTGTTAATGTCACCTCTCCCCTCTATGTACTGTGACTACGTCAGGTCACATCTCCTCTCTATGTACTGTGACTACATCAGGTCACCTCTCCCCTCTATGTACTGCGACTACATCAGGTCATCTCTGGCCTCTATGTACTGTGACTACATCAGGTCACCTCTCCCCTCTATGTACTGTGACTACATCAGGTCACCTCTCCCCTCCATGTACTGTGACTACATCAGGTCACCTTTCCCCTCTATATACTGTGACTACATTAGGTCACCTCTCCCATCAATGTACTGTAGCTACACCAGGTCACCTCTCCCATCAATGTACTGTGACTACATCAGGTCACCTCTCCCCTCTATGTACTGTGACTACATTAGGTAACCTCTCCCCTCTATGTACTGTGACTGATTAGGTCACCTCTCCCCTCTATGTACTGTGACTACATCAGGTCACCTCTCCCCTCTATGTACTGTGACTACATCAGGTCACCTCTCCACCTTATGTACTGTGACTACATCAGGTCACCTCTCCCCTGTATGTACTGTGACTACCCCAGGCAACCTCTCCTCTCTATGTACTGTGACTACATGAGGTCACATCTCCCCTCTATGTACTGTGACTACATCAGGTCACATCTCCCCTCTATATATTATGACTACACCAGGTCACATCTCCCCTCTATGTACTGCGACTACATCAGGTCACCTCTCCCCTCTATGTACTGTGACTACATCAGGTCACCTCTCCCCTCTATGTACTGTGACTACATCAGGTCACCTCTCCCCTCTATATACTGTGACTACATCAGGTCACATCTCCCCTCTATGTACTGTGACTACATCAGGTCACCTTTCCCCTCTATGTATTGTGACCACATCAGGTCACCTCTCCCCTCTATGTACTGTGACTACATCAGGTCACCTCTCCCCTCTATGTACTGTGACTACATCAGGTCACCTCTCCCCTCTATGTACTGTGACTACATCAGGTCACCTCTCCCCTCCATGTACTGTGACTACATCAGGTCACCTTTCCCCTCTATATACTGTGACTACATTAGGTCACCTCTCCCATCAATGTACTGTAGCTACACCAGGTCACCTCTCCCATCAATGTACTGTGACTACATCAGGTCACCTCTCCCCTCTATGTACTGTGACTACATTAGGTAACCTCTCCCCTCTATGTACTGTGACTGATTAGGTCACCTCTCCCCTCTATGTACTGTGACTACATCAGGTCACCTCTCCCCTCTATGTACTGTGACTACATCAGGTCACCTCTCCACCTTATGTACTGTGACTACATCAGGTCACCTCTCCCCTGTATGTACTGTGACTACCCCAGGCAACCTCTCCTCTCTATGTACTGTGACTACATGAGGTCACATCTCCCCTCTATGTACTGTGACTACATCAGGTCACATCTCCCTCTATATATTATGACTACACCAGGTCACATCTCCCCTCTATGTACTGCGACTACATCAGGTCACCTCTCCCCTCTATGTACTGTGACTACATCAGGTCACCTCTCCCCTCTATGTACTGTGACTACATCAGGTCACCTCTCCCCTCTATATACTGTGACTACATCAGGTCACATCTCCCCTCTATGTACTGTGACTACATCAGGTCACCTTTCCCCTCTATGTATTGTGACCACATCAGGTCACCTCTCCCCTCTATGTACTGTGACTACATCAGGTCACCTCTCCCCTCTATGTACTGTGACTACATCAGGTCACCTCTCCCCTCTATGTACTGTGACTACATCAGGTCACCTCTCCCCTCAATGTACTGTGACTATATCAGGTCACATCTCCCCTCTATGTACTGTGACTATATCAGGTCACCTCTCCCCTCTATGTACTGTGACTACATCAGGTCACCTTTCCCCTCTATGTACTGTGACTACATCAGGTCACCTCTCCCCTCTATGTACTGTGACTACATCAGGTCACCTTTCCCCTCTATGTACTGTGACTACATCAGGTCACCTCTCCCCTCTATGTACTGTGACTACATCAGGTCACCTCTCCCCTCTATGTACTGTGACTACATCAGGTCACCTCTCCCCTCTATGTAATGTGACTACATCAGGTAACCTCTTCCCTCTATGTACTGTGACTACATCAGGTCACATCTCCCCTCTATGTACTTTGACTACATAAGGTCACATCTCCCCTCTATGTACTGTGACTACATCAGGTCACCTTTCCCCTCTATGTATTGTGACCACATCAGGTCACCTTTCCCCTCTATGTACTGTGACTACATCAGGTCACCTCTCCCCTCAATGTACTGTGACTACATCAGGTCACCTCTCCCCTCTATGTACTGTGACTACATCAGGTCACCTCTCCCCTCTATATATTGTGATTACATCAGGTCACATCTCCCCTCTATGTACTGTGACTACATCAGGTCACCTCTCCCCTCTATGTACTGTGACTACATCAGGTCACCTCTCCCCTCTATGTACTGTGACTACATCAGGTCACCTCTCCACCTTATGTACTGTGACTACATCAGGTCACCTCTCCCCTGTATGTACTGTGACTACCCCAGGTCACCTCTCCCCTCTATGTACTGTGACTACATCAGGTCACCTCTCCCCTCTATATACTGTGACTACAACAGGTCACATGTCCCCTCTATATACTGTAACTACATCAGGTCACCTCTCCCCTCTATATACTGTGACTACATCAGGTCACCTTTCCCCTCTATGTACTGTGACTACATCAGGTCACCTCTCCCTTCTATGTACTGTACCTACATCAGGTCACCTCTCCCCTCTATGTACTGTGACTACATCAGGTCACCTTTCCCCTCTATGTACTGTGACTACATCAGGTCACCTTTCCCCTCTATATACTGTGATTACATCAGGTCACCTTTCCCCTCTATGGACTTTGATTACAAAGGGTCACATGTTCCCTTTACATACTGTGACTACATCAGGTCATCTCTCCCGTCTCTCTTGTGTGACTACATCAGGTCACATGTCCCCTCTACATACTGTGACTACATCAGGTCATCTCTGGCCTCTATTTACTCGCTACGACTACATCAGGTCACCTCTCCCGTCTATCTTGTGTGACTACATCAGGTCACATGTCCCCTCTACATACTGTGACTACATCAGGTCATCTCTGGCCTCTATTTACTCGCTACGACTACATCAGGTCACCTCTCCCGTCTATCTTGTGTGACTACATCAGGTCACATGTCCCTGTGACTACATCAGGTCATCTTTGGCCTGTATTTACTGTGACTACAGCAAGTCACTTCTACTCATGAAGTGATCAATACTTTAACAAGTCCACTTTCACACCATATGAGAATACCAAATTTGTAAGCACAACAATTAAAACAGTTAGATATGGTAGACATTTTATGGGACAACTTTCCTAATGTAAAACGAGGATTACAACGTTAGTATTACAGTACAATATTACATCAACTACAGAGTTGGTATTCATTTCCTTAAATACAATTTATGCAGAATTAGCTTTTCAATAAATGTGTTAAATGACAAAGTTGTTTTGAAATGATACCATGAATGGAACAGATACAACAAGGATGGATAGTATTGCAACATCAATACAAAGTCCCCTGCCTGAGCTAGAAGTGCACCTATTCATTTCCCATTTTTTTTATGAAAGACGGTTTTTCAAAAAAAAAAAACAAATGTGGGATGCACAACTACATGTTATACTGATCATGTATACCAAGTTTCGTTAAGATCGGAGTAGTACTTTAGGAGGAGTTGTCCGGACAACTATTGTGTGACAGACAGACGGACGGACAGACGAACGGACAGACGAACGGACAGACGGACGGAGGGTAAACCTATAGTCCCCCCGTTTTTCAAACGGCAGGGGACTAAAAAATAAATAGGCAATGTTCTGAATTTGGAAAAAAAATGTCAGTGTATTGATAGGTATTGGATGATTCATGTGCAGCATTAGATACACCAGGGTCCTGTTGGATACGCCAGGGTCCTGTTGCATACACCAGGGTCCTGTTGGATACACCAGGGTCCTGTTAGATACACCAAGGTCCTGTTATATAAACCAGGGTCCTGTTGGATACACCAGGGTCCTGTAAGATACACTAGGGTCCTGTTAGATACACCAGGGTCCTGTTGGATACACCAGGGTCCTGTTGGATACATCAAGGTCCTGTTAGATACACCAGGGTCCTGTTAGATACACCAGGGTCCTGTTGGATACACCAGGGTCCTATTGGATACACCAGGGACCTGTTAGATACGCCAGGGTCCTGTTGGATACACCAGGGTCCTGTTGGATACATCAGGGTCCTGTTAGATACACCAGGGTCCTGTTAGATACACCAGGGTCCTGTTAGATACACCAGGGTCCTGTTAGATACACCAGGGTCCTGTTGGATACACCAGGGTCCTGTTAGATACACGAGGGTCCTGTTGGATACACGAGGGTCCTGTTAGATACACGAGGGTCCTGTTAGATACACGAGGGTCCTGTTAGATACACCAGGGTCCTGTTGGATACACCAGGGTCCTGTAAGATACACTAGGGTCCTGTTAGATACACCAGGGTCCTGTTGGATACACCAGGGTCCTGTTGGATACATCAAGGTCCTGTTAGATACACCAGGGTCCTGTTAGATACACCAGGGTCCTGTTGGATACACCAGGGTCCTATTGGATACACCAGGGACCTGTTAGATACACCAGGGTCCTGTTGGATACACCAGGGTCCTGTTAGATACACCAGGGTCCTGTTATATACACCAGGGTCCTGTTATATACACCAGGGTCCTGTTAGATACACCAGGGTCCTGTTAGATACACCAGGGTCCTGTTATATACACCAGGGTCCTGTTAGATACACCAGGGTCCTGTTAGATACATCAGGGTCCTGTTAGATACACCATGGTCCTGTTATATACACCAGGGTCCTGTTAGATACACCAAGGTCCTGTTAGATACACCAGGGTCCTGTTAGATACATCAGGGTCCTGTTAGATACACCAGGGTCCTGTTAGATACACCAGGGTCCTGTTAGATACACCAAGGTCCTGTTAGATACACCAGGGTCCTGTTGAATACATCAGGGTCCTGTTAGATACACCAGGGTCCTGCTAGATACACCAGGGTCCTGTTAGATACACCAGGGTCCTGATAGATACACCAGGGTCCTGTTAGATACACCAGGGTCCTGTTAGATACACCAGGGTCCTGTTAGATACACCAGGGTCCTGTTAGATACACCAGGGACCTGTTATATACACCAGGGTCCTGTTAGATACACCAGGGTCCTGTTAGATACACCAGGGTCCTGTTAGATACACCAGGGTCCTGTTAGATACACCAGGGTCCTGTTAGATACACCAGGGTCCTGTTAGATACACCAAGGTCCTGTTAGATACACCAGGGTCCTGTTAGATACACCAGGGTCCTGTTAGATACATCAGGGTCCTGTTAGATACACCAGGGTCCTGTTAGATACACCAGGGTCCTGTTAGATACACCAAGGTCCTGTTAGATACACCAGGGTCCTGTTGGATACATCAGGGTCCTGTTAGATACACCAGGGTCCTGCTAGATACACCAGGGTCCTGTTAGATACACCAGGGTCCTGATAGATACACCAGGGTCCTGTTGGATACACCAGGGTCCTGTTAGATACACCAGGGTCCTGTTAGATACACCAGGGACCTGTTATATACACCAGGGTCCTGTTAGATACACCAGGGTCCTTTGAAATCACGGTTTAATGATGTTAACTTGTATGTGGTTTCTAGTGACAATTAATTGGTGTTGAATTATGATGCTGCTATGACTAAATCATATTGTTTCAAAAATAAACTAAAATTGCCAGTATTTATCACAATTAAGTTACAACTCAGAAAATTTTCTGAAATCTAGTATGAACCAAAAAAAAACATCTGTATTTCAATTTCAAATATTAGATAGAAAAAATGAGGCAAGAATTGGTAAAAACAATCAATTGTTCTTTGAATTGTTACTCTTCAAAAAATTTTATGAAGAATTAATTATATGTGAAATACTGTTTTTTAACATGACAATATGTATTATGCCAGACTGTGTGACAGTATTTATTTATATATGGTATAAATAGTATTCATCACAACCTCATATACAAATTGTAAAAACATAAATAAAGGGAAACAACTGCCACTTAATTACTTTGGGTGTTGTCTGGTGATGTATGGTAGGAGTTATCTCCTCCTTTTTTTTTACATGAATCTATCAATTAGCCAGGTTATCATTACAACAGAGGTGCTTGTATTTCATAGCATTATGATTTAGACAAATAAAGACTTCTTAACGTAATGAAGTGGTGGCCTGAGCCACAAACATTACATATTTATGTAGACTATATGTAAAACAGTTTTTTTTCCCCTTTTTCTTTTGTCTGTATTAGTATTATTCATTTTCTGTCTTCCTATTCATGGACCCCAGAAGATAACCAATGGAAACAAGGTACATTTTTATAAGGATTAAACTGATGTAGTTCAAAATTAGAAGAGTGTCCATATCAATTTATCAATCTTAGGTGGTTAAAAATTAGAAAACAGTCCATATCAATTAAATTAAATAATCTTAGGTGGTTAAAAATTAGAAAACAGTCCATATCAATTCGGTTAAATAATCTTAGGTGGTTAAAAATAAGAAGACAGTCCATATCAATTCGGTTAAATAATCTTAGGTGGTTAAAAATTAGAAGACAGTCCATATCAATTCGGTTAAATAATCTTAGGTGGTTAAAAATTAGAAGACAGTCCATATCAATTCGGTTATATAATCTTAGGTGGTTAAAAATTAGAAGACAGTCCATATCAATTCGGTTATATAATCTTAGGTGGTTAAAAATTAGAAAACAGTCCATATCAATTCGGTTATATAATCTTAGGTGGTTAAAAATTTGGAACAGTCCATATCAATTTGGTTAAATAATATTTATGATAATCATTATGTATCACCTACATCCCTTAAATTCATCAACGTTCCTCATATTTATTGATGTTCCTTAAATTTATCAAAGTTTCTTATTTTCATCCACATTCCTTATATTTATCAAAGTTTCTTATTTTCATCCACATTCCTTATATTTCTTTATCAATGTTCCTGATAGTCATCAAATTTCCTTATATTTATCCACATTCCTGATATTTATCCAAATTCTTTATATTTATCCACATTCTTTATATCTATCCATACTATTTATATTCATTGATTCCTTAAATTCCTCATGTATTTATCAATATTCTTACATTCATCAACTATCCATCAATTCATCAATGCTCCTTATATTCGGGGTTCCTTAAATGAACAAAAATATTCAAGTAGAATTAATTACAACTTTTCCAAAGGAAAGCAAAATCAGAGTTAAAAAAAGAACTCAAGAATATATTTCCTTTAATTCTGTAATGTTTGAAATATTGATGAAATTGGGGCCAGATTTGAAACGTATGAAAATATAAAATAAAAAAAAACAACAGTACGTTGCCAATAGCCACCATACATTAAAAGCCTAATCAACAACATATATCTGTATTCATTTTTAAAATGATGAAGTCACTAACTAAAACTGTGGAGATGTACAATAATAATAACTGCTTCTAGCACATACTTTATCTCAATGTCGGATACTCATGGTAAATGTGTACTACACTACACTCATCAGGGCTGTAAGTGAAGCGTAGCGTAGTGTAATCAACCGTGGGCTTGTTTGTTTGTTTTTGTTTAACGTCCTATTAACAGCCAGGGTCATTTAAGGACGTGCCAGGTTTTGGAGGTGGAGGAAAGCCGGAGTACCCGGAGAGAAACCACCAGCCTACAGTCAGTACCTGGCAACTGCCCTACGTAGGTTTCGAACTTGCAACCCAGAGGTGGAGGGCTAGTGATAAAGTGCCGGGAGACCTTAACCACTTGGCCACCGCGGCCCCTTCCACCGTGGTATTCAACGATGACTTGATCTAGTCAGGGTATAAAACACATATTGGTAAATTTCCAAATATTTCTCAAAAGTCAGATTTTGATTTAAAAACAAAGTAAAAATTGTCATTTCAAATAGATGTATGAATACGAATACGACATGATAGAAAACAACATTAAACATTAATGTTTAGACATTAAATCACGATTATCACAGACTTGTAAATAATGCTTATATACAGATATATCAATAAAAAATGTTTTGGATGCACATATACAGCAGGAATAAAACGAAAATATGTTTAAGTTCGGTTTCATCGTAAAAGTACATTGGATGTACCTGGGCCTAACATGGCTGGTGTTTTTTTACTTTATTTACTGCCAGATTTTAAACTGGTCTTTAGAAACCTCTATCACACCTCGTTTTAGACACATTTGCTAACTTTGGGAACATCTTGTTGGTTACTCAATTGGAAAAATCTCCAATTCACATCCAACTTTTTTCGAAAATGTTTCTTCTTTTTATTGAGTAAGGAAAACAAAATTATGCAAATTCTTTTACTAAAATCTGTCTCTTTGAATCTGAGTCAACCATTTCATAGTCCCTAATTATAATTGTGTGAGTTTATTTTGTATTAAAATAAGTTATCATCCAGCTGGTATAAATACTAGTTAATATCCATCACTAGCAACAGTTCATTAGAACATTTTAAAAGCTAATATGAAATAAGCATTGAGTTTATAAATTAACAAAAAAGGTTAAAAATTTACAATTAATAAAATATTCCATATATTTCTATTTAAAATGATATCAATAAACATATTTCAGTAATTTGATTACAGTTCCAATTACAATGTAAGAGCAAACCCCTCAGGTCAAGGGATGAGCAGAATGTATATTCCTGTTCACCAGGTAAATCTGACAAATACGCATGATATCTTAAATATTGTAGCAAGTTTAAGGACAACATTTTATACACATAGAAAAAAAAGATCACATAAACATCTGGTAAAATATAGTTCAAGTTGAATTAAATTGGAAATTAGAAATTACAATTTTTGCATAATTTTCAGTTTCTAGGTAAAATACTTCAAGTACCTTGTACAAACATGTTGTTTCTTCTTGTTAAGTTACGTTTTTTTTTTTTTTATGCTCGGCCTTAATATGAAGAGTAAGCTAGTCTCCTTTCCCAATGAAGCTAAAATAAAATCTCCTTAAACCAAGGAAGTAACAACTACAAGATAGTTTACCATACTTTTGATCGCTAATGATCCCAATGAAGCTAAAATAAAATCTCCTTAAACCAAGGAAGTAACAACTACAAGATAGTTTACCATACTTTTGATCGCGAACATCCCCCCCCCCCCCCTCCCCCCCCCACATATTATTTTGTTTACGAATTCTCGAACTACAAAAGAAGGTGGGTCAATCGCAAAAAGTGCTCCAATGCGTATACTTGACATATCAAAATTGCGAAATTAACTACGTTTACAGTATTTTAGTTGTAATCTTATTTTAGATTTTTTGCGCCAGAAGAATTTTGCAAAATTATGATTCTGCTAATGGCACTTTTTCTATAATGTTTTATACGGCAAGCATTAATTGTCAGAGGGCTAATTCATCATTCAATTATCTATTTTAATGAACTTTTGTGCTAAAATTTGAGCATGCCAAAATAAGAACATTTACAGTGATCCATGGTCACAGGGACTTAATCTGTATCATAAGGACAATGGGTTGGATGTCCATGTGTCCATCAATCAACGAAATGGCTTTGTCTAAGTAAGAACAATGTTTGTTTGAGTTCTACAATTACAAGTGTATATACTATCAGTATCAGTAAAGTCACAAGTGACAAGATGATCAACATCTAGTCAGTATAACCGGTCACAATGTGACAAGATGATCGACATCTAGTCAGTATAGCTGGTCACAAGTGACAAGATGATCAACATCTAGTCAGTATAACCGGTCACAAGTGACAAGATGATCAACATCTAGTCAGTATAGCCGGTCACATGTGACAAGATGATCGATATCTAGTCAGTATAACTGGTCACAAGTGACAAGATGATTGACATCTAGTCAGTATAACTTATCACAAGTGACAAGATGATCGACATCTAGTCAGTATAAAAGGTCAGAAGTGACAAGATGATCGACATCTAGTCAGTATAACTGGTCACAAGTGACAAGATGATTGACATCTAGTCAGTATAACTGGTCACAAGTGACAAGATGATTGACATCTAGTCAGTATAACTTATCACAAGTGACAAGATGATCGACATCTAGTCAGTATAACTGGTCACAAGTGACAAGATGATTGACATCTAGTCAGTATAACTTATCACAAGTGACAAGATGATTGACATCTAGTCAGTATAACTGGTCACAAGTGACAAGATGATTGACATCTAGTCAGTATAACTGGTCACAAGTGACAAGATGATCGATATCTAGTCAGCATATCTGGTCACAAGTGACAAGATGATTGACATCTGGTCAGTATAACTAGTCACAAGTGACAAGATGATCGATATCTAGTCAGTATATCTGGTCACAAGTGACAAGATGATTGACATCTGGTCAGTATAACTGGTCACAAGTGACAAGATGACTGACATCTGGTCACACTCTCTTTATGTTAATACTTGGAGGGAGGCACTCTATTACTTATATGTATACACCCTACATACATGTATGTACACTTACTACACCAGTCACACAAAATTGTGGTTTTATATTAAAAAAGGCCCTAGATATGGACATGGACACCACACAGAATTGTGATTTTATACCGAAAAGGGCCCTAGATATGGACATCATACACACAAAATTGTGTTTTTATTGACCTAAAAGGGCCCTGCATATGATAATGTACACCATACACACAGAATCATGGCTTTGTATTGACTTTACAATGTCCTGTATTATGCACACTATACACATTGAATTATGGTAAGATATGTAAATATTAGTATATATTGACTTTAGCTGCAAATGAAGATGTTTAAGCATACATCTGATATACAGGTACAATATTTACCACCCACAGATCTACAATACTTCCATATTTACATCCAAATCAGACTTCATCTTCCAATTTACCCACATTGACACAATGATGCTTGATATCTGCTCATTTCAAGCTTGACTCTTAACCTCTAAGCTTAGACTGATGCAGTCTAAGGTGCTGCCAGGGTTATTTCCCTTGGGCACCTGGGTAGAAAAATAATGGTAATACTAAGATTCACGCTTTAAAACATTTTACATATAATTATGTAAGAAATTCAAAAGAAATCCCAATCTTTCAAAACTTTGAGGACAACAGAGTTATTCACTTTACCAGATAAAGTAAAGTCACTACAAACTAGATTTTGATTTATTACATATATCAAATAAAAAACTGTAAATCATCAACAAATCTTAAAGGTTTTCTGGAAATAAACAAAATTGTATAATAACAGAACCAGCTGGAACATATACACCTTAGTACTGAACAGTACTATTCATGTCAATCGAGTAGATATACGATCAGGTGGCAGAGTGGTGTACAAAATACGACCAGGTGTCAGAGTGGTGTACAAAATACAATCAAGTGTCAGAGTGGTGTACAAAATACAACCAAGTGTCAGAGTGGTGTACAAATACAACCAAGTGTCAGAGAGGTGTACAAAATACAACCAAGTGTCAGAGTGGTGTACAAATACAACCAAGTGTCAGAGTGGTGTACAAAATACAACCAAGTGTCAGAGTGGTGTACAAATACAACCAAGTGTCAGAGTGGTGTACAAAATACAACCAGGTGTGAGAGTGGTGTACAAAATACAACCAAGTGTCAGAGTGGTGTACAAAATACAACCAGGTGTGAGAGTGGTGTACAAATACAACCAAGTGTCAGAGTGGTGTACAAATACGATCAGGTGTCAGAGTGGTGTACAAATACAACCAAGTGTCAGAGTGGTGTACAAAATACAACCAGGTGTCAGATTGGTGTACAAATACAACCAAGTGTCAGAGTGGTGTACAAATACGATCAGGTGTCAGAGTGGTGTACAAAATACAACCAAGTGTCAGAGTGGTGTACAAATATGATCAGTTGTCATAGTGGTGTACAAAATGCAACCTGGATGTCAGAGTGGTGTACAAAATGCAACCTGGATGTCAGAGTGGTGTACAAATACAACCAAGTGTCAGAGTGGTGTACAAAATGCAACCTGGATGTCAGAGAGGTGTACAAAATGCAACCTGGATGTCAGAGTGGTGTACAAAATACCATCGGGATGTCAGAGTCGTGTACAAAATATGACAGGGAGTCAGAGAAGAGAGGAACATTATGTCCTCTAAAATGCATAAAAGAATCAGAACATTATTAACAGATAGCTTATTTAAAATACTGCAAAAGTTGTGAAATTCATCAATTAATGGAAAATTAAATTTTGTCAAAATGATTTTCATCTTTATGACTCTTAATCTATTATTGTCAAGAGAATGGGCAACATATATGAAACAGACAAAAAGTCTTGGGTTTTAACGAGAGGAATATTTTTGATGTACTACAAAAAATGGATCTTGGCACAATATCAAAATAAAACATTTGAGCAAAGAAAAGGTAGGTAGATAATTAGAAGATTCTTTTGTTTAAAAGTATGAAAAATAACTGTTGATAGGGTTTTCTTTCCATACTTTCAATCCTGACCACTCACAAAAAAAATCAGTTGATGTATGAAACATTTAATAAAATCCTGAGAATAGAGTACACACTCTGATAGGGCTAGAGAGATCAACTTCACACAAATCTCCCCCAATGTGCCTCATACTACCACACTTAATTTGTATACTCTCTATATTTTTCCCCATCATTAAATTTCTCCACTCAAGGTCACAGATGTCAAGAAGGTCAAATGTAGTCTGGACATTTTTAACACCATCTGCAGCAGCAATGGTTATATGAGCACTCCTGCCTCGTTCAAGAGTGCTTGTCGCGGTTTCTTGTCCCAGGGAGTTCAATCTATTTGTTGAGGATGCTAAAAATTTGTCTCGTTCTTCCTCCTCTGGTTTATCGAAAAGTTTACACTGTGCAGTTGTGAGAATGACCTTTGCCCCTATAGTACGTGGTGTAATCGTGATTCCTGTGATGGTCAGCTCAAACACTTTACCACAGGCAGCTTTCACGTCATCTCGTTGAAGATACTCGGCCCGGCGTGGGACAGGATTTTTAGGATTTCCTATGAATTTCGCTGTGCAGTGTAACAGGCATGGTGTCTCTTCATTTTGTAAGCTGAAGTACTGGTATACCATCTCCTCAGTCAAGTCTGAAATGTCAGGATTTCAATTAGAAAAGTGAGAGACTTCCTCTTAGTTATCAATAAATAACTCAATAGAACTGTATGTCTCATAACATCAACACTTAGTCCTATAAGCAATCTACATTCCAAAACCTTACTGATAAATTTTAACATTGGTATCAAAAATAAGGAAGGGCCATAACTCTGAACAAATTTCTATATACATAACTCATACCATTCTGCAATCCAAGGGGAAATTGAATTACAAAATTTACATGTGACAAGATTAGGCAAAATATCTACTTCAACAATTTGATGCAGAGTAAAATATCAAACACTTTTCTCAAATGACTGACTTCATAATTTCTTGTACAGCTGAAAACTTACCTGCTAACGATTCAATGTTTGGGAACATTTTGTCTCTAATTTCTGGGTAACTTTTCACTGACTCTATCACACAATCTTTTGCTATATCTTTTAATTGTACAGAGTCACTAACTGTGAGAAACCATCCAAAATAGTATGGAGCATTTTCCTGGTAGCCACTTATTTTCTTTCGTATATCATCTGCCTTTACGCCATGACTGTTCCTCTTGGCTAACTCTTCAGCATCAAAGCGCCACTTTGTCCTTGGCTCAACGATTATCACAACATACTGGTTTGCCTTTGCCGTGTCTATGTAAGGTTTCATTTCCCATCGTTTTATGTTTGTGTTGTCAATAACAACAACCTTGTTACCACGACTACAGGCTGCCTTCGCCTTTTCTTGGCAGTCCTTGTGAGCATAAGGTAAGTGACTGGCGTTGAACTTGTACTGACCATCTTCGTTCATGAAGTAGTTATCAGCTGAACACACAACTGGCAATTTGTAAATAGATTCCATTTGACGCACCAGACTGGATTTCCCACTTCCTGGAGGACCTCTCATTATAAACATTGTCTGACATTTCTGAATGTGATTGATGGTTTTTTGATCTCGAAAAAAAGGGAAGTCCATTGTGTCCTCTGGATCTGACACATGCTCTGTTTTCAGTAAGGCAGGGGGCTCCACATGTAAAGGGTCCTGGTAAATAAAAATGAATTGTTGAAAACTTTGAGATTATGGTCTGATTCTCAGATGATATATATATTTTTGGAGAGAAGCCTAGGTCGGGACCCTGATTCAAGCATGGAACCTCTTGCAGGATTCCCTGATTACATGTGAAAATTATAAGTGTTTTTTTAAAGATTTTCTCAAGTTTCCATCCACATTTAGACCCTCTCTGTGTTTCCATCCAGCATCAATGCCAACAAGACAGTTATAAGTTGAATAAATTAAGCTGGATATAATTTACAGAACCTTCAAAATTTTTAACATCAAAACTAACCATAGTAGGTTACTTTCTCCAACTAATTTACATCATATGAATGTTAATTTCCCCTCCTTGCTCCAGTCAGTATCATTTTCGATGCAGTTAAATTACTACCAATGTAAACCACCAAATGGTAAGTAGTATAGCGCCACAAATGAAAATGACATAATTTGTTTTCCATCTTTCATCATTAAAATTATCAAAGTCAAATCTTCTTTTCCTTTAAAGACCCTTTATACATAAGTAAATTTCACACTTTACTTGACACCATATTGCACACTATGTAGGTTGCGGGCGCCCTAATCATCCTACCACTGCGCGATGAAGCGAAAAGAAAAAAACTTCAAAATTTATTTCTATAGGTTAACTGCTTATAATTTGTAAATAATGTATTCTTGTATTAAATATAACATGTTTTGGAAAATCATAAGCTTAGTTTTCTTGCTTTAAACTATGTAAGAAGAAAAACACAATAAATAATATTTGGTCTTTTGGGTCCATTGCATTCCGATTCAGGTGGTTAGTTGCACTGTCATTTACAAAATGGCAGGTCAACATTGTGTAAATTTGCAAGCTTAAAGTTAGTGTCTATACGGATGGAATAGAACACCAATATGGAACTAAATGGGTGTTTTGTGTATACAAATAAATATCTCATTTATCCATATGTAAGGTAGGTGTTATGTCAGGCCCGATTTTATTGTGTTAGCACCCAAAATCTTAGCGACACCAAGTGGTGTCGGAGAATTCCATGTTTTCATATAGTAGTGTGCTCTGGCCCTACACCAGACATGGTGTCAGGGCCAGAGGAAACTCAGACTAAAGGTTTACATTATAACTAACATTCAATCAATGCTGTGAAATGTGAGGTTTTTGTTATAATGTGGTTAATACATCGGAAACCATGCATGTATCTTGATAGAAAATTAATCATTCTTATTTTGTGTTCAAATATTCACGACTTTTTTTCTAAAAATTGTTGTCTGGTCCAAACAGTGAACAGTGATTGACTGGCACAGTGATTGGGGATAAAATATGGTTTACACAGAATTTTAACTGAAATAACTATTGATCAGGCGAGAGATGTTTTATAGTATCACGGTATAGACGTATTTAATCCATTTTTATTTGGCCGTTGTTACCTCGCTTCTTTCTTCCTCAATGACGAATTCCAGCCTCTGTTGTGTGCCGACAGTGACAGCTTGTGAATTTTCTAAGTTTTCGAGATCTGCGATTTCGTTTTCGTCCGTTTTAACATGTTTGTAGTCCTTTCTCTTTCCACAACAGTTCCCCATGATTGATATTTGTTTTGAAACCAGGAAAAAGGACAAAATTTCGCCTATTTACAGTTTGTGTTGCAATGTTGACACACAGAAACGAAAGCGGAAATAGGATATGTAAACTAAAATTAAAACAAGATACTGGTCATCAGCATCCGGATTTAAAGTTATTTGCTATTATTGTGTACACTTATCGACGTAAGGCATTATCTTATACAACGAAAATCATTTTTATTAACTCATAATTCATACTATAAAAAGATAATTATATTTAACAATTCATTGTATTTGTAATATATCCAAATTAGTCATTAAAAATTGAAACCCCCGCCCACCTTCCATGTTGTCATCAACATTCGATTAGTCTCAGGTAATCGTGCGTGTTCAGATGAAGTATAGGACTACACATATGGATTGTTTCTAGTTAAATCATACAAAGTGTAATATTTCCGAGAAAGAGATTCGGAACTGTAACTTAACGAAGATTTAAAAAAAAACAGCCACTTAATATGTACCACAGATTTTATTAGCAGCACAATGAGGTGTCTTGATCCCGGAAGTAAACGTGTCTCATTCAGATGAATAATGATCATGAGAAGATCTAAAGGAGATGACCAAACACGCGACACTGGGAGATACACATAGTATATCCCAGCGTCAACAGAAGGTAAATACTTGTTTTTGTTTTCTATTTTTTTCCCACCTGGACTATTTGTAAAATATTTTATAGGGTTAACTCCCCTGACCCGGTTGATTGCCATTGTGTGGTTATAACGATTCAACCAGTTTCTCGGAAATCAAAACACTTGTGTTAATTGTCGATAGCTGAACTTAGTGAACTATGAATGTTGATAGCTAAACTATAAATGTTGATAGCTGAACTATAAATATTGATAGCTAAACTATAAATGTTGATAGCTGAACTATCAATGTTGATATCTGAACTATTAATGTTGATAGCTGAATTATAAATGTTGCTGAACTATAAATGTTGATAGCTGAACTATAAATGTCGATAACTGAACTATCAATGTTGACAGCTGAACTATCAATGTTGACAGCTGAACTATAAATGTTGATAGCTGAACTATAAATGTTGCTGAACTATAAATGTTGATAGCTGAACTATAAATGTTGATAGCTGAACTATAAATGTTGATAGCTGAACTATAAATGTCGATAGCTGAACTATTAATGTTGATAGCTGAGCTATTAATGTTGATAGCTGAACTATAAATGTTGATAGCTGAACTACAAATGTTGATAGCTGAACTATAAATGTTGATAGCTGAACTAAAGATGTTGACAGCTGAACTATAAATGTTGATAGCTGAACTATAAATGTTGATAGCTGAACTATAAATGTTGATAGCTAAACTATAAATGTTGATAGCTGAACTATAAATGTTGATAGCTAAACTATAAATGTTGATAGCTAAACTATAAATGTTGATAACTGAAAATGTTGATAGCTAAACTATAAATGTTGATAGCTGAACTATAAATGTCGATAACTGAACTATAAATGTTGATAGCTGAATTATAAATGTTGATATCTGAACTATAAATGTTGATAGCTGAACTATTAATGTCGATAGCTTCCGCTTTAGTTGGTTAGTTTTCACAATCAAATCATGAACGTGCAACAAGTATACATTGATTAATTAATTTATTTATTTGTTTATTTATTGAATAGACAGTTAATTGGCCAACAAGAATGGCTCCAAATCAACTTACTTCATTCAACCATTGAGTCGGTCATCCATTTATTCATTCATTCATACATTCAGATTGAATAGATAGAAAAGTTGTTAAAAATGCGCATAACGATCGAGCTGTTTATTTAAGTGTTGTTTCATGAAAGGTGTAAATTGTATGCTGTTTTTATTAAGGATTTGTCAAAACGGTGCTCCTTTTACACAAAAAAACAACAAACAAATGAAAAACATGGTTTCCCGCGATATTTCCTCAAAAGTTGAAAATCAAAAGTATGCTTAATTTAAAAAAAGAATAACGAATAAAACAATTGAAGTATAAATCACCATTCTTCACTACCAGTAGCATATAATACCGAATATGACGTAAATTGCTGGGTGACCTATATATTATATTATATAGGTCACCCAACAATTGACGTCATAGGAACTACGATATTCAGGTGAAAACTATTTATCCAGTTCCCAGTTATCTGGTTAGGACTACCTTGCATTGTTCGGCACTGTCATTATTGTATTAATGTTGTATAAACAATTGTTTTCCGTCAACTCATTATTATCGCATCGATAATAATTCAATTCAATTCATTTTATTGACTTTAAGCTTTACAGCTCATCAGTACATATAACATATATACAATACAATAAATTGGCGGTCACACCAATATAGCCCCCCCCCCCCCCCCCAAAAAAAATTATATCAAGTTTTTCCTTAATTGTGTGGCATCATATATATATATTTACATAACATTGTTAAATCTTTAAAGTTAGTTGTACTAATTAATAGTATCATCTTAAATACTGATGTTTATTTCCAGTAATACGTCTTAATGCATCTCTTGATCTTAAGGCTTGAAAGTTTGGACAAATGAAGAGGAAGTGATATTCATCTTCTATGTCACCAGAGTGACAAACTTTACACGAACGTTCATTTCTTCCAATATTTTGATATCGACCAGTTTCAATGTACAGATTATGTGCTGAGAGACGTAATCTACTTAAAGCAATTCTATTGCGTTTTGTTATATATTTAATTAAATAATGTTGTAGTGATATATCATCTACTACAAGTCTATACAAATTCCATTTTGAGGAATTCTCCAATAATGCAAACATATCTTGTCGTGCAGCGTCAAAAATTCTTTGCTTAAATATATGGAAAGTCTACAGAAATATTTAAATTGCTTTGATTTGTCCACATATCACCAAGACCGAGTTAAAAAAAGTTTATCTTTTACAAAAGTTAACCAATTAAATATATTATTTTGCTTTGGCATATACATTAATTCATCGTATGTAGCTCTAAGGATACAATTCTTAGAACTTAATAGCTTGAACCAGTACTTAATTACATTATAACACTGGGTATACACAATTGGAAATCTACCCAGTTCAAGCATGGAACCTCTTGCAGGATTCTCTGATTACATGTGAAAATTATAAGTGTTTTTTTTTTTTTTTAGATTTTCTCAAGTTTCCATCCACATTTAGACCCTCTCTGTGTTTCCATCCAGCATCAATGCCAACAAGACAGTTATAAGTTGAATAAATTAAGCCGGATATAATTAACAGAACCTTTAGGTAACTAATAACTACACATATTCCTAGCGATTTTCAACAAAATCGTATTTATCACGAAATATTCAAGGTAGAAAGTTTTACACGTTTAAAACAAATTTACAACAGATGTATTGATATGAGAACCGGCGATGTTTTGTTAGGAAGTATAGCAGATGCTATGCATTTTAAATTTGTAATATTACTGTCATTGAAATAACTCACAAACATGAAATCTAGTCTATAATCCTGTTTCCGTGTTTCTGTTTGATCGCATAGAGAATACCCAACACCTAATATAAAAGTTGATCGCTCTTTGTTCATTGTTTATGGGTTTACGCCATCATTAAAGATTCGGTTTAGGAATTCCACATCCTTATCTATTGAGAGGTTGTAACAACCCACTAACAAGACAGTGGAAGTTTGAATACATTAACTATTATTACGTACAAGAAATCAATGTGTTTCTAATAAGATGTTGTGGAGTTTCCACTAGATATCCAGAATATAGTAATTAAATTGAATTGGCGTACCGTGGGTCGTTATAAGTGAGGTAATTACATCGGACATACAGTGTGCGATGGTTCTAATCGACATGGGACCACGGTAAACATTTAAATATCTATATACATGAATAAGGAAGTACAAAATACCGACTTCAACGTATCGGCAAATTATCTTAAACACGTGACATTATTTTCAGAAAGGAAATACCTAGAAATCTGCCCGGGCGTTAATCCGAGAAAATGGTGGAGTTGTGGACATGGTTGGGGGTCTGGGCGCTCTTTTATACAATGGGTGTAACAGGGCTCAGAATTAGCGCCTTTAATGTACAGACGTTCGGGCAGTCCAAAGCCGGCAAGACTGACGTCATGGAGATTCTGACTAAGGTAAGTAGAAGGAAATACAGTGTTTAATCGACAAATGACATATCAACAATTGTATTATTAGTCTCCAACCGTACCCCAACAATGTCAGCGGATGACACGCCGAGAAACGTATGAAGTGTAGCCTCTTACTTCTTACTTATGACGTGTAACCTCTTACTCCTTACTTATGACGTGGTACCGCTTACTTCTTACTTATGACGTCTGACCTCTTACTTCTTACTTATGACGTGTAACCTCTTACTTCTTACTTATGACGTGTAACCTCTTACTTACTTATGACGTGTAACCTCTTACTTACTTATGACGTGTAACCTCTTACTTACTTATGACGTGTAACCTCTTACTTCTTACTTATGACGTGTTACCTCTTACTTCCTACTTATGACGTGTAACCTCTTACTTCTTATACTTATGACGTGTAACCTCTTACTTCTTATACTTATGACGTGTAACCTCTTACTTCTTACTTATGACGTGTTACCTCTTACTTCTTACTTATGACGTGTAACCTCTTACTTCTTACTTATGACGTGTTACCTTTTACTTCATACTTATGACGTGTTACCTCTTACTCCTTACTTATGACGTGTAACCTCTTACTTATGACGTGAACCTCTTTACTTCTTGCTTATGACGTGTGACCTCTTACTTATGACGTGTAACCTCTTACTTCTTACTTATGACGTGTAACCTCTTACTTCTTAGTATTTGAGAAATTATTGTCTCAATCTTTCCGCCCTTGCGCAGTATCAAATAGGGTTCTGTGGCTAAAGGGCGGTTGGTGATTGGTTGGGATTCCCCTGATTACCCTCGTATGTATCTAATATTGATGTCACATCAATGCAATCAGTGTCGATGTGACATGATCGATTGTCGACGTGACATCATTGTATTGTCGCGGCATCATACAATGGTTGAGCACGTGCAAAGAGCACATGTAGCTTGTCTCAACCTTAGGATGTCATAAGAAAATTTCACATTGGTAACATTGTGGATATCCCTGTCTAGGGTAAGAGAATATAGGTTTCCTCTTCGTCCGTATGTCTGTCTGTCAGTCCGTCTGTTGTCCGTTCGTCCACTCTGATTTACGCACTTTTCACAGTCATACTTCAATGTATGTTGGTAAAAGTTGGTATGTAGCAATAGTATGAGTAACTGTAGATCAAGTTCGATTTTCAAGGTTTTTGGGCAAAGGTATTTTTTTAGCAGTGCTTGTATTGCCTTAGCAATGCCACATGCTTCTTAATTTAGCGTTATTTCAGCTGAATAATTTAGTGATCATATTCATTTTCGACATTTCATGGGTTGCGTACACGCACGATCTGAGAAGCGGAGTTATTTTATCAAAAATTATTTTTTAAGAGTGAAAATCTACAATTCTGTTCTGATTAAAGTTACCCAAACCGCCTTTTCTCATAAGTGGCTAACGATGACTATTTCCTTTACCAAGATCGTCCTGAGGTATGATATCATCGCGATTCAAGAAATACGAGACAAGGCTGGAACAGCAATACGGCAACTACAGCAACAGGTGAACGAGTAAGTATTGAGATGAAAATGACAGGACGTTCAGCATGGACATAAATTAGAAACATTGTTTAAATCATGTTCTTTGATAGTTTATTTAAGAGCGTCCTGTTGAATTATCTGTCAAAATGACAGTTTACACACTGGTAAACACCAAAAAAAGTACAATGATTTCTTTATTTGATTTAAAAAAAATCAATTATCAGCATCCATTGGACGTTATACGCACTGACGGAATAGCCCGTCAACTAATGGAACAGCAAGACAGCTCAGCTGACTCCAATTTGGCGGGAAAGATTGTTAGGTACAGGAATTAAACAGAATACTGTTCAACAGTATCATCTTTTTTGTTCCATTCTCGTGATGTAGTTTTAACACTTACATCTTTTTTCACATATTATTTTAATTTGTGTCATAGTTTATTAAAAAGTTCACACCAATTACTAATTTTGCGCAAGTGAACAACAATGTATTCCTACGCCACAGACTCCAGTTTACCGACGTTCATGTAAATAACCATAAACGTCTATTTCGTTGGTAAGACCAAATAGGGAATACGTAGAGCAGATATAAAATATTTTTATAGTAATGTTGGAAGCGTAAGTGTAAGCATTTTTTTCAATTTCCATATTCCACGTCCAACGGACGCAAATACAGTTATGTTTTATTCTGAAACAGAGATTTAACATCTATTTCCTTATCTCCTATAATGTCTATATAATTATGTGACGTTTGAATACAGGTTATTACTTCCGGAACCTGTTGTTTTGTTCCAATGTAGTCTTCAATCTGAGTAAATTTTCTCGCCACTTGTACTGAATCCGTTCCCATGAAAATAAGGTATGCTAGTGATCAACACTTTATATTAATTCTTTCCGATGAATAATATAACATGGAACATAGTCACCTTCAATCTCCAGAAAATTTGCATTTCCCTCGCCAATCTGCGTAAAACGCCATAACATAGATATATGATGTATACATTTGTAGGATTATGTATTGTTTACATTTACTTTTTAGGTACTCGAACAGTGTGTACTACAATCTTACGATTAGTGAACGCCTAGGGAACACAATATCTAAAGAGGAATACTGCTTTCTGTACAGGTAAGAAACCTGTCTATTATGACACATTAAACAAGTACTTTGGCTTTTCTGACTCGGTAATAAAGAATAATGAGGCGATAGCATGGAGACGTCATTCAGATACAATACACAAAATCAAATATCAAACGCAACACCGGATGACGGCGTTTTTTTCATAATTTGAATACAATAAATCAATTTTAAGTTTACAGACAATCATTGCGACATCACCAAGTTTAGCTCACCTGCCTGAAGGACAAATGAGCATTTGCCGTTGTGTGTCGTCCGTCCGTCCGTTCGTCCGTCCGGCGTCAACTTTTCAAACAAATCTCAATTTGATCTGTTGCATACTGGAGTGAAGGACTAAAAAGTTTGTTCATATGAATTACCTCGACCTAAATAAAGGTCATATACTTAGTGTACTGGAATCTTAAAACGATTACTTTTCAATGACAAAGAGGTCCAGAGACTTAAAATGGGCATTTGGCATACTGGAATGAAGCGCTACCAAGTTTGCTCAAATTGATTACCTTGACCTACATTCACGGTCACTGAGGTCAAATATCATAAAATCTTTAGTCGACAACATCTCCAATATCTTAGCACACTGGTATTGACGAAGGTCGATAAACATAGCCTTTGAAAAAGTACTGTTAACCAGATTTCAGATATCAAATTTTATCATCACTCTGACACGTTAATTGCGTGTAACAAGAGACCAGTGGTCAAAGAAAGCAAAGAGCATGGCTGACAAAGATTCCACTCGATACATTACACAGCACGTGTATGCTATAGGAGTGCAATACAAGACAACACGTACATTAATATATAACTTTCTCATTAAAACATACATTCCAATCCTTGCAGAATTAACATATGAAATAACACTGTACTTATGTTGGTATAGGACGGATCGAGTCAAATATCTCCGAGAACACTTGTACGACGAAGGTGTGAACAATACATTCGAACGAGAACCATTCATGGTGGAGTTCGAGGCAGACGTTCAAGGTAGGTACCTTCGATCAATTTTTGTTCCAGATTGGATTTTACTCCATGTTTAATTTACGTTTTTAATGAACAATATGATGTAGGATCGGAAACTACGTTGTAAGCAGTCTATTTAACGGCTACATAGTTCTTCAATCGGGAACCGTCGGCACTTTCCGTAAACGAAAAAAATATTTTTTTCGTTTACGGAAAGTGCCGACGGTTCCCGATTGCATAGTTCTTGAGCGTTATAACTAAATATAACACAAACAACGCTTCTGATTAATGTTATCACGTTATATAAACACACTCAGATGACATAAAACCCCGTTATTAAATCAGCGTCACAGAATTCAAAAGATTTTCATCCGTACGAACGAATTGCATTCACGTGCGTGCGTGACTCCGTGCGCACGTGTAAATGTGCGCGTCCGCGAAAAAATGAGTGTCGTCAGTGATGTAAGCTAAACACGTGTGTGGTTTCGTTTTTGTTGTAGACATACTCGGGATATGTCTATTTTAACCACCGTTATCTATGGATATATGCTGTATAGTAAATAATTTACGTTCCAAACATTTGAAGCGAAGAACAAAATGCTTCTGAAATATCATTAATAACTAGTATAACTAGTGATTGTGTAAATTTGTCAGTATACAACTGACGAGATGGTGTCATGGTTATATTTTTGTATTTCCCCTTATCATTGTAGGTCTGAATACCTTCGTGCTGGGTGCTCTTCACATCAAACCAGACTCCGCTGTCGAGGAACTGATCGAACTGAGACATGTTTTTGACCAGGCGAAAACTGTGTTCAATACAGAAAATGTGATGATTATGGGCGACCTTAATGCAGATTGTAGTTATGTTCCCAAGAAAGACTGGCCAAGTATCACTCTAAAGTCAGACCCTTCTTTTCATTGGTTGATTGGTGATGACGTCGATACCACCGTGAAATCGACCGACTGCGCGTACGACAGGTGAGTTTATCAAGTCATAAAATACAGCATAAGTGTTTGTCAATTCAGGAAAAAAAAGCATTTTGCTATAATTCCTTTAATTGATATGTCATATACATACAATAATTCTATTAGCATTTGTATGCTTCTAAAGCGATCACGTGTCTGTAATAAAGATGGTCACGTGTCTTTGTAGTGGAGTGGTCACATGTCTTTACAGGAGAGGTTTGACCGACTCATGTCAATAGTTCAGAAGTCACGTGTTTCTGTTGATCATGTTCGTATACATATCCGCCCTTCTAACCGTAGACTCAACATTGATATAGAACTGTATGATGTCAAAGTTTTGATGTCATACCAAGCCATGATTAAGGAACAAGGGAGAAATTAAATCACGTTTCTGATAATTGAAATTTGTATAAGTTGGAATGGTCCTCATCTTTCCAGGTTCATCTTGACCGGAAGTGATTTTGTCTCCGCTTTGGTTCCCGGTAGTGCCGACATCTTCCGGTTTGATAGCGAATACGGCCTTGATGCGTCCCAGGTAAGGCGTATACTTGCAGTGTAAAAAGCAAAGATAGACAAAATGTATGCCATATACAAACATACATTTTATGTTTAAAATATACATTTTCACTTCTGTAAAAAATTAAAGAACAGTTGAATAGCCATGGTCTGCCATTGTATTAGTTCAGTCGTCATTCAAGGATTTAATTATTCAATACATCAGAGAGAAAACATTACAAAACAACACAATGTAATATAGTATGACACAATACAATGTAATATAGTATGACACAATACAATGTAATGTAGTATGACTCAATACACAATACAATGTAATGTAGTATGACACAATAAAATGTAATATAGTATGACACAATACAATGTAATGTAGTATGACACAATACAATGTAATATAGTATGACACAATACAATGTAATATAGTATGACACAATACAATGTAATGTAGTATGACACAATACAATGTAATGTAGTATGACACAATACAATGTAATATAGTATGACACAATACAATGTAATATAGTATGACACAATACAAAACAATACAATGTAATATAGTATGACACAATACAATGTAATATAGTATGACACAATGCAATGTAATATAGTATGACACAATACAATGTAATATAGTATGACACAATACAATGTAATATAGTATGACACAATACAATGTAATATAGTATGACACAATACAATGTAATATAGTATGACACAATACAATGTAATATAGTATGACACAATACAATGTAATATAGTATGACACAATACAATGTAATATAGTATGACACAATACAATGTTATATAGTATGACACAATACAATGTAATATAGTATGACACAATACAATGTAATATAGTATGACACAATACAATGTAATATAGTATGACACAATACACAATACAATGTAATATAGTATGACACAATACAATGTAATATGGTATGACGCAATACAATGTAATATAGTATGACACAATACAATACAATGTAGTATGACACAATACAATGTAATATAGTATGACACAATACAATACAATGTAGTATGGTATGACACAATACAATGTAATATAGAATGACACAATACAATACAATGTAGTATGGTATGACACAATACAATGTAATATAGTACGACACAATACACAATTACAAAAAGTTTATCAACAGAGATTTTTCGATCAATGATCATCTTCTGAAAACCATCTTTATCGATCTGGGGACATTATATGTATCGTAACTGATGTTCAGTTTCTTATAAGTAAAAGAAATATGTTTCAAAGGAGGATTAAACATTTGCCTCGTCAGCGAACGATAACAAATATCACATCAGTTCAAAGAGGTAAAAGATGTGCTGAACAAAAATGGCAACTCTCCTGGGGATAAGGATCAAAGTAAAGAAAAGCCACTTCCAATACAGTATGAACAAAATGCCTTTTCCAAATGATATCGCTAAAAAACAAATGTTAAATATGGCTTATCATTATGCTAATTTTCCGTTCTTTTGTCTTAATCAATCTGCATTTCTCGGAAGTGAGGGAAAGTGTCGGTCACCCGATATGTTCTAAGATCAGTCGTCACTTTACATTTACATTTTAAGAGCATGACACAAGATATCGTTCTAAAAATCAATGAATCGGAATTCTTCATGATTGCATTGTATCAAACTCTCCCCTCACTTAGGATTTGTTATCGAAGATATTTTTGCAGTGATTAAACAATTACATTTTTGTTTCAGGCCGAGAAGGTGAGTGACCATTACCCTATCGAACTCCAGTTAAAAGATAGTCGGGACAATGACAACATAACCGAACCGGATAATGGCCAGTCTGTCACTAGGGTCATTCCCTGGGTGCTACTGACGGCAGTCGTGTCCACCCTAGGTGTATGGTACCACCAAAAGACACTAAAGAAGTAGTTTATCTTGCCAGTAGTGACGACAGACATGTTTATCCTGTCGTGAAACAGTGTTAAAGTCTCGTTATATATGTTGTTTGTTTATAAACCGATTTACAATGACACATGTAAAATTCAGTATATGATATTCCAGAACATTGTTTTGTACCGGAACTTGTTTATTATGGTTGTCTGTTATCTAGATTTTTTAAATGAAAATTCAATATTCATTTTATTCCAATTATTTTTAAAATGTATGCCTCAAATATCGGAGAAAGTTGGTATAATGAAAGCGTCCGAGTGATCTAGATCTGCCACTCCTACTATTGTAGCAATCGGAACACCTCGCCTCCGTGTGCGAGGGGTTCCGATTGACTATTGTAGGTGCTTTAAGCATATCAGTCCGTATTCGTGAATCCATACTCGTGTTGTACTCGGGCTCAGATTACGTTTGGTGATGAATGTGACAAAAAAGTTTGATTTTTTGTCTAATTTGAAGTATTTTCGGGAATATTTTCGATATTAAGGGTTTTCTTTTAAACTACTATTTCATGATCTTAGAGAGTTGGTATGGGCACAGATTTCATGCTTGAGCATGATAATGGTTTCGTGAATACGGGCCAGTGTCCATTGCGATGTCTGGTACAATGTTGAGGTATACTTTGGGCCTGCTAATGTCCTTGATCTGTTGTTATATGTACATGTAGTATAGGTCACTAAGGCGGACCTCACTACTTGAGGACAAAGACTGGTTATCTCGGGGAGAATTTATTTTGTTAGATGTTTGTATTGTTGGTTACTTATCTTACCTATACACATGTATATGGTATATAATTTTCATATCATTCTTTATATCATATGAATATCTCGTTATTAATAATTGACTGATATTAACATGTGAATGTTTGGTTTACTGTATGTCACTTGCTGCCGTTAAAAAAGCTAAATTGGGTATTTTTTGTAAATATGTACGGCGTGCAAATTGTATGTACTGTACGCTTTGCACATTGTACGACTGTACGGTGTGTACATTGTGTGTACTGTACGGTGTGTGCATTGTATTTACTGTACGGTGTGTACATTGTATGTACTGAACGGTATATACATTGTATGACTATACGGTTTGTACATTGTATGTACTGTACGGTCTGTACATTGTATGACTGTTCGGTGTGTACTTTGTATGTACTGTACTGTGTATACATTGTATGTACTGTACGGTTTGTACTTTGTATGTACTGTACGGTGTGTCAATTTCATGTACTGTACTGTGTGAGCACTGTATGTATTGTACGGTTTGTACATTGTATGAACTGTACGGTGTATACAGTGTATGTACTGTACGGTGTGTACATTATATGACTGTACGGTTTGTACATTGTATGTACTGTACGGTGTATACATTGTATGTACTGTACGGTTTGTACATTGTATGTACTGTACTGTGTATACATTGTATGTACTGTACGGTGTGTACATTGTATGTACTGTACGGTGTAACAGTGTATGTACTGTACGGTTTGTACATTGTATGTACTGTACGGTGTAACAGTGTATGTACTGTACTGTGTATACATTGTATGTACTGTACGGTGTATGCATTGTATGTACTGTACGGTTTGTACATTGTATGTACTGTACGGTGTAACAGTGTATGTACTGTACTGTATATACATTGTATGTACTGTTCGGTGTGTACATTGTATGTACCGTACGGTGTATACATTGTATGTACTGTACGGTGTGTACATTGTATGTACTGTACGGTTTGTACATTGTATGTACTGTACTGTGTATACATTGTATGTACTGTACGGTGTGTACTTTGTATGTACGGTACGGTGTGTACATTGTGTGTAATGTACGGTTTGTACATTGTATGTACTGTACGGTGTGTACATTGTATGTCCTGTACGGTGTATACATTGTATGTACTGTACGGTGTATACATTGTATGTACTGTACGGTGTATACATTGTATGTACTGTACGGTGTGTACTTTGTATGTACGGTACGGTGTGTACATTGTATGTACTGTACGGTGTGTCAATTTTATGTACGGTACAGTGTGTACATTGTATGTACTGTACGGTGTGTACTTTGTATGTACGGTACGGTGTGTACATTGTATGTACTGTACGGTGTGTCAATTTTATGTACGGTACGGTGTGTACATTGTATGTACTGTACGGTGTATACATTGTATGTACTGTTCGGTGTATACATTGTATGTACTGTACTGTGTGTACATTGTATGTACTGTACGGTGTATACAGTGTATGTACTGTACGGTGTATACATTGTATGTACTGTACGGTGTATACATTGTATGTACTGTACTGTGTGTACATTGTATGTACTGTACGGTGTATACATTGTATGTACTGTACGGTGTGTACATTGTATGTACTGTACGGTGTATACATTGTATGTACTGTACGGTGTATACATTGTATGTACAGTACGGTGTATACATTGTATGTACTGTACGGTGTGTACATTGTATGTACTGTACGGTGTATACAGTGTATGTACTGTACTGTGTATACATTGTATGTACTGTACGTTTTATACATTGTATGTACGGTACGGTGTGTACATTGTATGTACTGTACGGTGTATACATTGTATGTACTGTACGGTATATACATTGTATGTACTGTACGGTGTAACAGTGTATGTACTGTACTGTATATACATTGTATGTACTGTTCGGTGTATACATTGTATGTACTGTACGGTGTATACATTGTATGTACTGTACGGTTTGTACATTGTATGTACTGTACTGTTTGTACAGTGTATGTACTGTACGGTGTAACAGTGTATGTACTGTACTGTATATACATTGTATGTACAGTACGGTGTATACATTGTATATACTGTACGGTGTATACATTGTATGTACTGTACGGTTTGTACATTGTATGTACGGTACGGTGTGTACATTGTATGTACTGTACGGTGTATACATTGTATGTACTGTACTGTTTGTACAGTGTATGTACTGTACGGTGTAACAGTGTATGTACTGTACTGTTTGTACATTGTATGTACTGTACGGTGTGTACTTTGTATGTACTGTACGGTGTGTACATTGTATGTACTGAACGGTATATACATTGTATGACTATACGGTTTGTACATTGTATGTACTGTACGGTCTGTACATTGTATGACTGTTCGGTGTGTACTTTGTATGTACTGTACTGTGTATACATTGTATGTACTGTACGGTTTGTACTTTGTATGTACTGTACGGTGTGTCAATTTCATGTACTGTACTGTGTGAGCACTGTATGTATTGTACGGTTTGTACATTGTATGAACTGTACGGTGTATACAGTGTATGTACTGTACGGTGTGTACATTATATGACTGTACGGTTTGTACATTGTATGTACTGTACGGTGTATACATTGTATGTACTGTACGGTTTGTACATTGTATGTACTGTACGGTTTGTACAGTGTATGTACTGTACTGTGTATACATTGTATGTACTGTACGGTGTATGCATTGTATGTACTGTACGGTTTGTACATTGTATGTACTGTACGGTGTAACAGTGTATGTACTGTACTGTGTATACATTGTATGTACTGTACGGTGTATGCATTGTATGCACTGTACGGTTTGTACATTGTATGTACTGTACGGTGTAACAGTGTATGTACTGTACTGTATATACATTGTATGTACTGTTCGGTGTGTACATTGTATGTACTGTACGGTGTATACATTGTATGTACTGTACGGTGTGTACATTGTATGTACTGTACGGTTTGTACATTGTATGTACTGTACGGTGTATACATTGTATGTACTGTACGGTTTGTACAGTGTATGTACTGTACGGTGTGTACATTGTATGTACTGTACGGTGTGTACTTTGTATGTACGGTACGGTGTGTACAGTGTATGTACTGTACGGTGTATACATTGTATGTACTGTACGGTTTGTACATTGTATGTACTGTACGGTGTGTACATTGTATGTACTGTACGGTGTGTACATTGTATGTACTGTACGGTGTGTACATTGTATGTACTGTACGGTGTATACATTGTACGACTGTACAGTGTGTACATTGTATGTACTGTACGGTGTGTACATTGTATGTACTGTACGGTGTATACATTGTATGTACTGTACGGTTTGTACATTGTATGTACTGTACTGTGTATACATTGTATGTACTGTACGGTGTGTACATTGTATGTACTGTACGGTGTGTACTTTGTATGTACTGTACGGTGTGTACATTGTGTGTAATGTACGGTTTGTACATTGTATGTACTGTACGGTGTGTACATTGTATGTCCTGTACGGTGTATACATTGTATGTACTGTACGGTGTATACATTGTATGTACTGTACGGTGTATACATTGTATGTACTGTACGGTGTGTACTTTGTATGTACGGTACGGTGTGTACATTGTATGTACTGTACGGTGTGTCAATTTTATGTACGGTACGGTGTGTACATTGTATTTACTGTACGGTGTGTACTTTGTATGTACGGTACGGTGTGTACATTGTATGTACGGTACGGTGTGTCAATTTTATGTACGGTACGGTGTGTACATTGTATGTACTGTACGGTGTATACATTGTATGTACTGTTCGGTGTATACATTGTATGTACTGTACTGTGTGTACATTGTATGTACTGTACGGTGTGTACATTGTATGTACTGTACGGTGTATACAGTGTATGTACTGTACTGTGTATACATTGTATGTACTGTACGGTGTATACATTGTATGTACGGTACGGTGTGTACTTTGTATGTACTGTACGGTGTATACATTGTATGTACTGTACGGTGTGTACATTGTATGTACAGTACGGTGTATACATTGTATGTACTGTACGGTGTATACATTGTATGTACTGTACGGTTTGTACATTGTATGTACTGTACGGTGTGTACATTGTATGTACTGTACGGTGTGTACATTGTATGTACTGTACTGTTTGTACAGTGTATGTACTGTACGGTGTAACAGTGTATGTACTGTACTGTTTGTACATTGTATGTACTGTACGGTGTGTACTTTGTATGTACTGTACGGTTTGTACATTGTATGTACTGTACGGTGTATACATTGTATGTACAGTACGGTGTATACATTGTATGCACTGTACTGTGTGTACATTGTATGTACTGTACTGTGTGTACATTGTATGTACTGTTCGGTGTATACATTGTATGCACTGTACTGTTTGTACATTGTATGTACTGTTCGGTGCGTACATTGTGTGTACTGTACTGTGTATACATTGTATGACTGTTCGGTGTGTACTTTGTATGTATGGTACTGTTTGTACATTGTATGTAATGTACGGTGTGTACATTGTATGTAATGTACGGTGTATACATTGTATGTACTGTACTGTGTGTACTTTGTATGTACTGTTCGGTGTATACATTGTGTGAACTGTACGGTGTGTACATTGTGTGTACTGTACTGTGTGTACTTTGTATGTACTGTTCGGTGTATACATTGTGTGTACTGTACGGTGTATACATTGTATGTACTGTACGGTGTATACATTGTATGTACTGTACGGTGTGTACATTGTATGTCCTGTACGGTGTGTACAGTGTATGTACTGTACGGTGTATACAGTGTATGTACTGTACGGTGTTTACATTTTATGTACTGTACTGTGTATACATTGTATGTAATGTACGGTGTTTATATTTTATGTACTGTACTATGTATACATTGTATGTACTGTACTGTGTGTACATTGTATGTACTGTACGGTGTAACAGTGTATGTACTGTACTGTTTGTACATTGTATGTACTGTACGGTGTATACATTGTATGTACTGTACGGTTTGTACATTGTATGTACTGTACGGTTTGTACATTGTATGTACTGTACGGTTTGTACATTGTATGTACTGTACGGTTTGTTCAGTGTATGTACTGTACGGTTTGTACAGTGTATGTACTGTACTGTGTATACATTGTATGTACTGTTCGGTGTATTCATTGTATGTACTGTACTGTGTGTACAGTGTATGTACTGTACGGTGTATACATTGTATGTACGGTACGGTTTGTACAGTGTATGTACTGTACGGTGTATACATTGTATGTACTGTACGGTGTGTACAGTGTATGTACTGTACGATGTATACAGTGTATGTACTGTACGGTGTGTACAGTGTATGTACATTGTATGTACTGAACGGTTTGTGCATTTTATGTATTGTATGGTACATTGTATGTACTATACGGTGTATACATTGTATTTACTGTACGGTGTGTACATTGTATGCAATTTCTGTGTATTTATGATGTTAAAAGTACATATGTATCAATACTCTTTGGTCTGTACATAATCATCAATACTATCTTGACACCCGTCCACATATGCCTGGCTGTTGGTGTCTCTTTATCCAGTTCCATTATAACCTGGCTGTTGGTGTCTCTTTGTCCAGTTCCATTATAACCTTGCTGTTGGTGTCTCTTTGTCCAGTTCCATTATAACCTTGCTGTTGGTGTCTCTTTGTCCAGTTCCATTATAACCAGGCTGTTGGTGTCTCTTTATCCAGTTCCATTATAACCTGGCTGTGGTGTCTCTTTGTCCAGTTCCATTATAACCTGGCTGTTCTCCTTGGCACCCGAGAATGATAAATAGAAAACAACCCATCATAGTCACGGGTTTAGTTCAGGTCCAAGAATGGTAAGCTCAGGACCGTATCGATCATAAATGAAACGTCGCCATATTTTAACATTGTCAGTGTTTTCTTCTGAACGATTACCTGTATATTCCTATATAGGCAGACCTGATTAGATTCAGAACTTTATTGTTCATCATGTTAAAACAACTATATGTAGAGTTCTATTGTGTTGGAATCTCACACTGCATTTCCCCTATATACATACATTTACTTATGTATGTGGTGAAATATTGATATTGAGAAATTGTTAATAAGTATTCAAGCTTAATATATAAAGATGATTGTGAAGGTTCTTTTTAAACATGTTTAAATAGGTCATTGTTTTTATATGCCAGTTAGATCTGTTTACATGTTTGTGTGTTCTAGATGAAGGGAAACGAACTACTTTATAGTATATATATCACTACGCTATTTATTAACTGTCATGTTTACCGTTTAAGGGTATCGGTTTGTCTGTTTCCATTCACCGTGTAACTGTTAGCATTGTTATTACTTTCTTACCAGTTCAAAAGTATCTGTTCAATAATTTTTGATATGATTTAATACACGAATTACACTTATTAGCACAGGGAGTTGGCACATATTCACAACCCCGTAATCTGTATCTACCACAATAGATGGGTGTTATTTAACTCCAAAGGCATGCGATAACCATTACAACTGTTTAATAACAATAACCAATAAATATATGGATTGGTTGACAAGGTAACCTTTGGCCGGGACTATATTTTAATCGCGAAGTTGAATGCGTTCTGATTGGCTGACACTTGAAGCCCACTTCACGAGGTCCCGGAAATTATCACTTACAAGAAGTAGATCGCAGTTGTTTATGTCATATTTAAAAATATATAAAGATCACTTCAGAAATAATTAACGATGATTCGTGTATTGTTGCAGGATATACAACGAGGACCAGGATATTTTGCAATTAAAATTGCAAAATATCCGAGTCCAAGTTGTATATCCTGCAACAATACACGAGTCAAAGTTGATTATTTCTATTCTACCATGTACTGTTTAGTTCTGAGATCTACCTCTTTCTAATAGAAAAACGGCAAAAAACCCCGGAAAACCCTTGTAATCTATTTCTTGAGTATTGCATTATTTTGTTGATAAAATATACATTTTTTACAGGCACTACAGTACTACAATCAAGAACATCTATCACATGGTATTGATTTTAAAAATTTAAAAAAAGGGATGAAAAAAAAAAGAAAGAAAAAAACTGCCATTAGCCCACTCGGCTACAGTAACCGTCTTGTAGATGGGTGAATATTAAATACATATCATTGTAACAGCCGTGACTCACGAGCGTGTGTTATTGACACGAGCATGTATTATTGACACGAGCATGTATTACTGGCAAATAATACACGGTTTTAAACCAATCAAAACTGCCGTTGCATAGCAAACATGGGAGAATTGAAAATAATAAACTTGCCTATTATTTGTTATGATTAGTATAAATTGTAATAATTCCACATATTTCCGAAAATGTCAGTTTTGCATATTTATAAGCGGCATTTTCACTTTATGTCATATCCTTACACCCCCAAACTGATATCCTGTTGTTACAAAACAGGCCAATTCATTCTCAAAATAGCTTTTGTATTGTCGTAGAAAAAAGGTCACCCAAACTTGTGGTTGTTGTGTTACCTCTGTATACACGGGCCGAGAAGGATTTGCGCCCTGTGCTTATTTCAAGTTGATATTTTGAGATATAAGTTGATTGTAAATTCCTGTTTCGATGCCGGAAACATTGTATTATAAGCTATTTTGATACCGAACTGATGAAGATTGTGATTTTTACTAATATTTCAATATTTTTGTACTATTCAATTTACACGATGTATCTACATCCTGTTATATATATATATTTACTAATTTAATTACTGTGATATACAATAAAACATATATTCCCTAAATAGTTTTGTTCTTTTCGTTTCCCAATTTGGTGACAATGACCACGTCCCTCTAGACACCCGTCCTCATATGACCCTATCTGTTGGTGTCCCTCTAGAAACCGTCCTCATATGATCCTATCTGTTGTTGTCCCTCTAGACACCCGTCCTCATATGACTCTGACCGTTGGTGTCCCTCTAGACACCCGTCCTCATATGATCCTATCTGTTGTTGTCCCTCTAGAAACCGTCATCATATGACCCTATCTGTTGGTGCCCCTCTAGACACCCGTCCTCATATGATCCTATCTGTTGTTGCCCCTCTAGACACCCGTCCTCATATGACCCTATCTGTTGTTGTCCCTCTAGACACCCGTCCTCATATGATCCTATCTGTTGTTGTCCCTCTAGACACCCGTCCTCATATGACTCTGACCGTTGGTGTCCTCTAGACACCCGTCCTCATATGACCCTATCTGTTGGTGCCCCTCTAGACACCCGTCCTCCTATGACCCTATCTGTTGGTGTCCCTCTAGACACCCGTCCTCATATGACCCTATCTGTTGGTGTCCCTCTGGAACCGTCCTCATATGACCCTATCTGTTGTTGTCCCTCTAGAAACCGTCATCATATGACCCTATCTGTTGGTGTCCTCTAGACACCCGTCCTCATATGACCATAACTGTTGGTGCCCCTCTAGACACCCGTCCTCATATGACCCTATCTGTTGTTGTCCCTCTAGACACCCGTCCTCATATGACCCTATCTGTTGTTGTCCCTCTAGAAACCGTCATCATATGACCCTATCTGTTGGTGCCCTCTAGACACCCGTCCTCATATGACCATAACTGTTGATGTCCCTCTAGAAACCGTACTCATATGACTCTGACCGTTGGTGTCCCTCTAGACACCCGTCCTCATATGACCCTTACTATTGGTGTTCCTCTAGAAACCGTCCTCATATGACCCTATCTGTTGGTGTTCCTCTAGACAACCGTCCTCATATGACCCTTACTATTGGTGTCCCTCTAGAAACCGTCCTCATATGACCCTATCTGTTGTTGTCCCTCTAGAAACCGTCCTCATATGACCCTATCTGTTGGTGTTCCTCTAGACACCCGTCCTCATATGACCCTTACTATTGGTGTCCCTCTAGAAACCGTCCTCATATGACCTGAACTCTTGGTGTCCCTCTAGATACCCGCCCTCTTATGACCCTTACTATTGGTTCCCTCTGGAACCGTCCTCATTTAACCCTAATTGTTGGTGTCCCTCTAGAAACCATTCTAATATGAACATAACTGTTGGTGTCCCTCTAGAAACCGTCCTCAAATGACCCTTACTATTGGTTCCCTCTGGAACCGTCCTCATTTAACCCTAATTGTTGGTGTCCCTCTAGAAACCATTCTAATATGAACATAACTGTTGGTGTCCCTCTAGAAACCGTCCTCAAATGACCCTATCTAATTAAAATCAGATGTTCACTATCCACTAAGTTTAGTGAACATCTGATTTTAATTAGATTGCAAATGACCCAGACTGTTAATGTCCATCTAAGCAACTGTCATCATATGGCTCTGGTTGTTGTAGAACGAATATCCATACCCTGTCTACACTGCTCTCCTGGATCTGTCAAAAATTTCCGTCCGTAGTTGTTGTTGTCCCGTCCTTATATGACCCTGACTATCGTTGTCTCTCTACATAGCCTCATGGGTCCTTGCGGTTGTCAGTTATTCAACTAAATCTTTTTGAATATTCTATCAATCATCTTTGGATATTACCGATAGGGCTAAATAATTGAAATATGCGAACACATACTGGTAGTATATATATATTGTTTACCGGTGCATTGTTGATATAGTGAAGGATACATTATGTATTCCGTATCACGGGTATTAATGGGTCAGATATCTACCTACCTGTGTATATTTGACATGTTTACATTAACTGTTTACTCAGTAACTCGTGACTATAAAATGTGACACAGGGACCCGATCTCATTCTAAACTCAAGACGTATTTGGACCGCAGGCCCTCGATACTTAATCAAAATTTAACATTCAAAACAGTGTCCCTGTGGCAATTGCCTCCGGCCTGAGGAGTCAAAGTATCTGCCTATATATTGTCTCGTTCCTCTTAAAGTACGTGTGGACTTTACTTGAGTGCGCGCATCATTTTACAAATAATTACTACGATCTCATTTTAAAATCCGAGTATACACGAACATTAATGTACACTGATACGTGTGCAAAGTAATATATAATATATATACTGTATGACTGGTTGAAACGAATGAGTTTAACACATATCGACTGATGATAAGCAATCTGTACCGTACTACAATCACTCTGTTCGTCGGTACAGCCGTGTAAAAGAAAGCTCGCCGTGTGCCTTTCGTTATCTAGGCTCTATTAGTGTCCTCAATTCAGTTCAGAAATTGAGAATACAGCACGATGGATGATACCAATTCACCGGGAGGATGGGGCATGACTGTTGCCCTGGGGTGTGGCATTATCTTACTCGTATACATGTAAGTACCCGCACCTAATGAAGTATGTCGTGCCGAATACCACTGTCTATCGTTTGTTTATTAAGATTCAAATATGGGGGTGAGTTATTTACGGACAACGTACCAGAACTGACCGGAATGTAGTTTAAACGGTATCACGCTCGTTGCACTTGGATAAACATCGTCGGTTACCCACGGTTGATTAAACTACACTAAGTTACACTTATCACCGGGTGTACATCTGACGGTGATGGGCAGGCATGTCGTGGGAATAAATAGCAAGCAGGAAAAATAACTTGTGGGGCTGTTTAAAAAAAAAAAAATCCCGGGTTCTATTACAGAGTAATTGCAATATTTTGACATAAATATTTGTTCAAGACTTTAGAGAGAATGTTTTGTCTTTAACACTTCAGTATCTAGTGATATATTATACTAGTAAGGTGATGTAAACGTTTAACATGGCAACAGAAAACTATATATATATACTTTGTCTGCAGGAAAACGTCGGATTATTGCTGTATATTTATAGCTAAAGTTGATAAGTTATTTCAATTTTTTTTTACTAGATACAACAGCTGGTGGGTACGTCGACTGAGAAAAGAGGGAGTTCCTGGACCTCGAGGTTTACCTATCCTAGGGTGTATCCCTCATATAATCCGGAACGTAAGTATCTTACGGCCTTGATTTGGTATAATTAAAGTTTGAAGGACTCGCACAACGAAATCAGCTAATCAGCTAACGTTTCACCAGAACAAATTAGTTCCTTGCGAAAATGATTTTTCTGGATTTTTTCGCTATTTTATTGAGTAATTAACAGATGGAATAGGTAATTTTTTTAACCTTAAATTTTACGCACTAAGGCGGGGGGGGTCCAGTAATTTAGTGATAATGCGAGCGCCGTTTTTTTTTTGGCGAGGGATCTGGGGGCCGGTATGGTGTTCCAGGGAGCGAAGCCCCCCGGCGGAAAATGAATATAGCAAATTTGCAATCATTCGGGATCAGGCGCGGTTCACACAGGTTTGAGGAATGATATACTAGTATAAAAGTAGGAATGTTCCGGATGTACAAGATTAAGTTTTTATCGTTGCCTTCAAGAAAACATTTTTGGTTCGAAAATTTACAGATATTTATCGAAATAAATTTTAAAAAAATCGTTACTTTTTCCCCTTTTTTTCCGCAAATCAAACTAAACTAAACAAATAAACTAAACTAAGTTTAGCCCTGGAACATGGTACCCAATCATCGCGCTGTACAAATCTACGATATTTTAGTTTTTTAATCACACACCGATCGCTTTGTCTATAGCCGAGTCTAGTAGTAGTACAATTGTGTTATTGTTCAGTGTTTTGTTTGTTTTTTAATTAATTAATTGTATTTCATGGTGTTTATATAGGGCGTCCAGGAGTCTGAGGATGGCTGGCTAAAACAATACGGTGATGTAGTTGGGTAAGTAAAACTCCACAATGTAATATTTTCCGGTCATAAATATGAATTATCACAAAGGTGGAACTTGTTTTGTTTTTGACCGATTCTATTGTACATCGAAAGTAAAAAATATTTTCAAAAAATCACAGATTATAATTTCATTCTCATTAATACAATCATTAAAGACTTCAAATTAAACTATATATATATGACTTGTTATTATAAAGAGCCCCTCCACTTCTTTTTACTGTTCAACTAGATTAATATCATAGAACAAAAGCCCTCCCCAAATGATCTCAATATCACAAAGACGATGTAATTAATATTCCAAGGGAGGTAATTATGACGCTTTATTTACCAGATGGGCTAGTGGCCAACAACTTAATGTTGTGATCAAGGATCCCACTTTACTAAAGGAGGTTTTTGTCAAAGATTTCTCCCACTTCACCGGCAGAGGCGTGAGTAGTTGTTCGTGTACGTCTGTAGCACCAATCTTAGTCTCTTTGTATTCCACTGACTCTTATAAATCTTTTTTTTTTTTTTTTTTTTTTGTGGTGATTTCGGCTTAGAATTACGATATAGATATTATCTTTTGGTTTTCAAAATTGTTGGACTCGTTATATTCAAGAATTGAAATGCATCTTTTTTTCTTATTTGCATGGGTAGATCAGAGACCTATATACTAATTAGTATATAGGGCTCTGGGTAGATGGAGCAAAACTTTCACCAAGGTAGTGGTATTACTGTTCTCTGGTGGTATTTTCCTGTTTTTCTGTTTTTCCATCAATGGATGCTTGGGAAATATTTCAATGTTTCATTTTAACTACAAATTGTTGTATTTTGATTTTTTAGTTCAATATCAGTGGACATCCAATTATGTCCAAACACGTGTTTGCTGCCGAAGGAAAGGCCTGGAAACGCATCCGAGCCATATTATCCCCTACGTTCAGTACAGGAAAGATGAAACTGGTAGGACTTTGTTTCGTTTGATGCATTCATACACAATTTTCAGGAAAGAGTACCCTACTTTTGTTAGACTTTATGTTTTCTTATTTTTTTTTCTCCTTAAAATTGTTAAATTAAAGATAAACAGCTTTTTTACGATGCTGTGTAGGCATTTTGGAAGGCATATTTTGTTACAATAACAAAGTAAATATTGCAACAATTTTCAGGACACGGTGTGTTTATTACTGCTTTGACAATGATATGATTTATAACGGAGAAAATATTACAAATCCTTTCACATACCAAGTTATAGTAAATGGAATAATGTCAATCATTTTTACTCAGATGAATGAGGATATCAACCGATGCTCCAAGACACTCGCGGCTAATCTAGAAGACGCAGCCAGGACCGGGAAGGTCATCAATCCTAAAGAGTAATGATAGATACAATTTAGGTAGACCAGGGGTCGTGGTGTATGGAAGGCTTAAAGGGTCAACATTCTAACATTGCAATCTTGTTGTTGCATTGTGATTTGATAATCGAAGTTCTGAAATTGTAATTCTCTTATTGTAATTTCGAAAAAATTGAATTGCTAAACTGCAGTTCTATAGCTCTCAAACTTCCAATATTACAAATATATTGTAAGTACGAAACACCGGAAGCAATAGGCAGGTTATCGGCTACTTTACCTGCTGTAGTGTAGTTATCGACCCAAACAAATTATTTTAGTACGCTAAATATATAATTTCGTTAATCAGCCTAGAAATTACACCGATGATTAGGCTCTTAAACATCGTGATATACATCAACCTCCGGAAATAAAAGCATGCAGTAGCCTAGAACTATTATTAATAACCTGTCTACACTACTCTCCGGCAGGGTCCCATTACAGATAGTGTAGTAGCAGGCCCCGATGTGATTCACAAGAATTTTGACCCCTGGTCTTCCAGAATGGTGAGAAGAGATTCGGTTGGTCTGGATAGGTATTGGTTAACACAATGACATTGTACAGAAACGACTGTCTTCTTTCCCTGTCGTACGCTGTGTTCCGGTGGTCAAGTTGTTCGGTGCCTGTACCCCAAATTCTGAGGTCCCCGTGATACACACTACGGAAGGTCCAAATACACGTAGACTGTAACTAATTCTGAGGTCCATGTGATACACACTAGGGAAGGTCCAAATACACGTAGACTGTAACTAATTCTCAGGTCCATGTGATACACACTACGAAAGGTCCAAATACACGTAGACTGTAACTAATTCTGAGGTCCATGTGATACACACTAGGGAAGGTCCAAATACACGTAGGCTGTAACAAATTCTCAGGTCCATGTGATACACACTAGGGAAGGTCCAAATACACGTTGACTGTAACAAATTCTCAGGTCCATGTGATACACACTAGGGAAGGTCCAAATACACGTAGACTGTAACAAATTCTGAGGTCCATGTGACACACACTAGGGAAGGTCCAAATACACGTAGACTGTAACAAATTCTGAGGTCCATGTGATACACACTAGGGAAGGTCCAAATACACGTAGACTGTAACAAATTCTGAGGTCCATGTGATACACACTAGGGAAGGTCCAAATACACGTAGACTGTAACAAATTCTGAGGTCCATGTGATACACACTAGGGAAGGTCCAAATACACGTTAGACTGTAACAAATTCTGCAGGTCCATGTGATACACACTAGGGAAGGTCCAAATACACGTAGACTGTAACAAATTCTGAGGTCCATGTGATACACACTAGGGAAGGTCCAAATACACGTAGACTGTAACAAATTCTGAGGTCCATGTGATACACACTAGGGAAGGTCCAAATACACGTAGACTGTAACAAATTCTGAGGTCCATGTGATACACACTAGGGAAGGTCCAAATACACGTAGACTGTAACAAATTCTGAGGTCCATGTGATACACACTAGGGAAGGTCCAAATACACGTAGACTGTAACAAATTCTGAGGTCCATGTGATACACACTAGGGAAGGTCCAAATACACGTAGACTGTAACAAATTCTGAGGTCCATGTGATACACACTAGGGAAGGTCCAAATACACGTAGACTGTAACAAATTCTGAGGTCCCTGTGATACACACTAGGGAAGGTCTAAATACACGTAGACTGTAACAAATTCTGAGGTCCCTGTGATACACATTATGATAGGTCCTAATACAATGTACACGTAGACTCGCATATTCTCAGGTCCCTGTACACAGTTAAATCGCACGGTTTTGTAATTTTTTAATAGAATGACATCACTCACGTTGCCACAATGATTGTGTATTTCCAATACTTCCCAGGGTGGACTGCATTGAGTAGCCTCTCCAAAACTCGGCATACATTCGCTTGTTGTGGATTTAATTGTGGGTAAACAATTAAAATTGTCAAAACAGCTAACATTATCGGGTCTATTGGTATGGTTTAAAATCCACCATTATGATTTTCGTCTGGTTTAAATGATTTCACACCAAACTAAAAGGTTTTTTTATCATTAATGTGACAATTCACGTGTAAACATGACAATTTAGGTATTTTGGAGCCTTCACCATGGACGTGATAGCTGCGACAGCCTTTAGCCTTGATGTTGATTCACAGACCAACAAAGACGACCCGTTGGTCAGGAATGCCAAGGGACTTTTTGTTCCAAGGAAGAGTTTTCTCTATATTTTTTCACTCAGCAGTAAGTTATATCCCAGAACTTTATGAATGTAATGTTTATATTTTAATGAAATCTTGCTGCACTGCCACTTCGTTGTATTGTCAGTTTGTCCGGCAAACATTGGGGGTTACGTGTATATACAATCTTCTTAGTGACCCACACGTACTTCGTGTTATCATGCCAATGTCGGTAGATGTACATGTAATAGGAATTTTGGCGAGGTAAAGCGCTTGGCTGCCATCGAAATAATTATACTAGCCGCAATATTGTGAACTGCTTGACTAAAGAGATTTGTTGAGAAATCATGCTCTATTTTACAAAAAAAAAAAAAAAATCAAAATCAAATATATCAAGCCAAATATTAGAAATAAAGTCAGAATAAGCGGCTATTGATTTGACAATCACATTGATAGAGATTTATAGTTATTGAATGATATTGGTAAGTCGATTATAAACGGAAAGTATACCGAAAGTTTATCTAGTTCTAAGCATGATTTGTCAGTTTCAGTAAACATTTAGCTTATACATTGTTGATGCAAATTAATTCATTCTCTTTGGCAGCTATTTTCCCGCCGTTTAAATACCTGTTTAGTTGGTTACAAATGGGATTTTTCTCCGGTGAAGTTATAGAATTTTTCATCCGGACGGTGAAGACGATGTTGAAAGATCGGCGTCAAACCCCTAGTGTACGTATATAGGTAAAGTGGTATATCAAACTCCCAGTGTACGTATATAGGTAATGTGGGATAGCAAACACCAATATACTGTATATACGTTAATTGGGATTTTTAGTTTTTCAAGAAATCCCAATATTTGGGACGGTTTATCAGATTTTATCTCGCTGCCCGAATGTGTGTACCTAAAATAGTTACATTTTGAGTCAATACATATTGCTCTACTATTATTTAAAATTTCAAGAAAAACTGTTAACCAGTAAAATTTCAATAACACTGATAGGTTGATTAGGATTTTTTAAATTGGCATATTAAAACGACATAATCGTCATAAACACGTTTGTCCGTCAATCAATAGTCATGTTTAGACTGTGTAACCAACACTTGTCGTATAATAGGTTTATTGGATCAGTATGCTTTTGTTTAAGTATAGAAGCTTAAATGCAATTTGCAGAGCACTTTTCGAATTATAATGCTTAAACAAATTAATTATTGAAAAAAACACTCCTGGTATGGTGACGTATCCTTACAACCATACAGCATAATCGCCTACGTGTGCTATTTAATATATCGTTCTGTCAGCCCATGTTTTTGTACATATACATACATATATCTGTACTACTTGTGACATTATATTATGAAGATAGGTAATTTTATATTTAGAAAACAATCAAACTGCAAATGCCAAGACAGTCGTTTTCTAGTGTATTATGGACAGGAAAAGGCTGTAAAAAAAAGTCCTCCTTACAGACATCTCCAGGGTGGGCGACACTATATAACCGTCGGTTTACAGCCAAACTCCCATTAAACAATACCACACAGCCCCTCTGGAGACCTTTCTGTGCTGTACACTCATGGTAAAGAAATTCTCCCCATTAGTCACCTCCTACGATATTTATTATTTTTCCAGTCTTTCGACTTTTCTTTTGGTATTCCTTTCTCTTTTTTCCATTTCAGGCAAGAGCAGACTTTCTACAACTTATGATGAACGCTGAATTGGAAAACACTACAGATAACAGCGATCTCATAGATATGAATAAAAGTAAGAAAAAACGCACTTATTGGTCAAAGTGAGAGTGAACGGTGGTGACCCTGTAGAGCGTGTAAACAGTATTTTCTTCAATAGTTTCATAAAGCGCTGTACTATGCATACACTAAGTATTGTCATTGGGGCTCATTCCTCCGCCATTTGATCCTCGCCCCTTTAACTAGATATTATCCTCGATACTCTATGGGTGACGTTCAGACGCCGCTCTCTTACTCCAGGGGTTACAAGAGCGGACGTGATTGTAACCCTGGAGTAAGATGTTGGCTAGATGTTGGTTGTAATTATACTCATTTCAGATGTTTTTCGTCACGGAACGTTTTCTTTTTACATTTTTATATATTTTGAATTTATTGCAGCACTATCGACGGAGGAGATAATCGCATCATCTGTTTTGTTTTTTGTCGCTGGCTACGAAACTACGGCTACACTTTTACAATTCTCTGGATATGAGCTGGCAGTGAATCCGGAAATACAAGAGCGCATGCTTGAGGAAATACAAAACGCTCTAGGTGATGTATGTGTTATTTCTTACTGTTTGATTTATAGTAAAATAAATCTTATTGTTTTTTCACATTATCTGGTGGTAATAGATTATTAATTTTGCAGAATAGTGTCCTTGTACTTATTCAATTGTACAAAACAAATTAGAATAAAGGTTTTCTCTTTGAGCTTGAAGTTATTTACCATTGCGTTCGATGACGATACAAGGAATAACACTAATATTTTTAAGAAATATTTTTTTGCAGTTTTTTTCTGTGTATCTTTTCACCAGGCACAGCCTGTGTACGAAAATATCCGCCAGCTGACCTACATGGACCAGGTTTTCTACGAGGTTCTCCGGAAGTACCCTCCTGTCAACAGGTCACGTGTTTAATTATATTAAAATGGAGCTCAAATTGGTAAAGTATACATGTATTCGGTACTGAATCAGAATTAAACAGCTACATGTACTCAAGGTATCACTATAGTTTTTCTGATAGAGAACTGCTACAATTTGTCTTTAAGGGGGTCTGCACACTGATGTAACCCGGTTTTCTTTACTTAAATACTGGTTCAAAATTGAATCGTTGGCGCAAACAAATTATCGGGTTACATGTGTTTATATTTGCTTACTATGATTTGGCATGCTATTTAGATTTGTGGGTAAAATGAAAATAAAAGTACCCTAGAATAAGATTTTTGTTACAGGTTATCAAGGTCAGCCTCAGAAGATCGGGTCATCAATGGCATCACCGTAAGGAAAGGATACCGAATTGTCATTCCAGTGTCTAATATACATCACGACCCAAAGTTTTACCCGGAACCGGAAGCGTTCAAACCGGAAAGGTATAGCTGGCCAATAATCATCAAAATCACGTAATCGAAGTTCTACAAAGAAATTTTACAAATTCCTTTAATTGTAAATTCTTCTGGTGTATGTTTTGGATATAAAATTATCAAATTTCGAATTTCCCAACGGTAAATTAAGATATTTCCGTTTCGACATAGTTCTGTTGCCGAGCACAAATACGGCGCGTCAGGATTTTCAAAAAGAAGATTGCTTGTATTGGCTTTAGATTGATTAAACGTAGTCATCCAGAATACATTCGAAAAGCACGCCTTCCTTTCAGTAACCTTACAAGTTTTGGAGTTATTTCAATACTTATTCTCATCAATCTGATATATATCATCTGTTGATGGCTTGTGATACGCCTACCCTTTATTAAATCTGATATATACATGTATATATATATATATATATATATATATCATCTGTTCATGGCCTGGCGTAGTAGTAGCAATATAGTAACGTGACATTTTTAAAGGCAATATAAGTAGTCCTATACAAAACAATCCTGACCACATGTACCTTTGCTATTGAGAAGTTATGTTGTTGCTGTGTGTCGAGTCGATACTATACATATACTATGTAGTGTATATTACAAATATATCATGCATGGGTGTATGTGCAGTATGTTCTTTGACCCTGGCTGTTAATAGGACGTTAAACAAAAAACAAACAAAAGCAATATGTTCTGATGCACAATGTCGAAGACACCCATGGTATACCTGTTTTATTTTATAATCACAAAAACACACTTCGAATCACTGAAATCTCGACTTTCCTGTAGGCCTAGAAGTCGCCATGACTTTCGTCTGACAGTGTTGACATCTGAGTGACTTAGACCTTTGAAGTGGTAAGACTAAATTCCGAAACGTCACAGGTGTTCAATAGTTCGCACGTGACCGTGTATCAGTCATTTTAGCCGTGCAGTAGTTCAAAATATAGCTTATGCGTATAGTTAAGGAAAATCAAACGCACTATGTAATAATTAACATTATTATACCTTTCCTTATTTTACACTATATGAAAGGTAGACAATAGAAATGTTATTTGAAATACCTCCTCCAAAAATGCTATTTACCAGGTTAATATTCGAAAGTACTATTTACCCGGAATTAGCGCATTCATATTTTTGCGGATTTTTTTTTCTTTGTTCATACTGATTGGACAATGCATTTGTCATATTCCGTCGGATCGTCTCTACCGCCATCCCTTGTATTAGGATAAAGTCCGAAAACTCTTTCGAAAACGTAAGCGTCCAAGACGAAACAGAAACACCTTGTTTACTAAAATCGTTCGAGTGAATGCTACAGGAACATTTCGGAAAATTACTTCATCTACAAGATTATATAATCTGAAAGACAACGACAACGCTAACACACAACAAGTAATGCCTTTTTTTTATTTTGAATCTACATTAAAATTTGATCATTGAAACAGACTTTGCATTGTATGGGTATTTCTGGAAATATCACTTTTTTCGTCCCCGTCTTCGCCTCGGGAAATAGTTAAAGTCTCGGGGGGACAATAAAAGTGCTATTTCCCTCACACCCATATCATAACTGTATACAATTGCATATGAACATTCATTTTATACAGTCATACGGGTACAGTAACTTTTTTCATCATCATTGTTTCTTACAAAATTGCGGTCATATGTATATTTTATACAAATATATCTTGGGTTTCTGTGCAATAGTCAAGAATATTTGACAGAAGGTACTGGTAATCGACCGATGTCCTGTTTTACGAGGCCGAAGGCCGAGTGCAGTAGAACATCGGTCGATTACCGGTACCGTGGGTCAAATATTCTGGACTATTGCACAGACACCCATGCTATACTTGTTTTATTACATAATCACTAAAACACACAAAGAATCATTGAAATCTCGACTTTCCGGTAGGCCTAGAAGTGTTGACATCTGAGTGACTTAGACGCTAGAAAGGGTAGGATTGATTTACGAAACGTCATAGGTTTTCAGTTGTTCGCACGTAACCTAATTCCGAAACGTCACAGGTGTTCAATAGTTCGCACGTGACCGTGCCATAGTCATTTTGGCCGTGCAATAGTTCATATTGTTACCTGACTCTCTATGTAAATATTAATGACGTATTATCGACTGTGGACCTGTCAATACCTTTGACTGTTGACTGGCGAGAAACATCCGCTCACGCCCAAACACCCAAATGATTACGATGAGGCGTCTTTCTGATCATGATTTGTAAATAGTATCTCTAGCAACGTCTGGATTCGAGGTCAGAAAGGTTCGAAGAAATCTCCAATCAGAGTTTGTTCTATATAATTCAAAACAGGGATTCTGCTACCACATAAATGACATAAAAGGGTCTATATGAATTCTTACAGCGTACTGCGAGGCCAAAGGAACGTCAACTTAAAGTTCGAACATGCACGAAAGCTGGAATTAACAGTTTAATGGAGACTTTTTACGCGTTCCTCAGCCTAATAAAGTAGCGTACATCTGAAATCTTACGGATTATTTTTCAGGTGATAAAACAGTTGTTTCATTATACATTATGTAATACAATATTTTAATGTGATTGTTCAGATTAAAAAGCTAGTATTATTTAACTTGTATTGACAGATTTGCCGACAGGGCTGCTCAGAACAGCGTGACATTTCTCTCGTTTGGATTTGGTCCTCGACTCTGTCTAGGATTGCGACTAGCTATGATGGAGGCGAAGATCGCCATGGTTCACATTCTGAGGAATGTCAAATTTGTCACATGCGCAGATACTCAGGTAATTTCGGTGTCATGACGTCATTTCCTTATTTGTTCATGCACTGTATTCATCTCATCTTGAACTCATCGGGTATTGTCGCCAGAAATAGTATTTACCGCATTAGTAGAATCCCCAGAGTTCGGATGAAGATGCGACATGACCACCTAGCTCATTATCTCTCGTCTGAAATCGGCAAAACCCCGAAATCGCTGGGTAAACCAAGCGATATATTAATGGTGACCGAAAATTCCCTGCACTAGCTTAAAAAATCCTTCGACTGCACAAATCCTTTAAAAGTACTGAACTTTACTCATGCTTTCAAAATGACATTATTAACACTTGATTATGAACTATTATTCATAATTACATTTAGCCATCATTTGAAAAAAAATCTAGGCATGTTTGTGTTAAAGGACGGTCTCTGAGTTGGAGAAATATGGAGGTTGAAACATAATTTATATGACGTTGATATATTGAGCTTGTTTACATGACATCTGGCAGCAAGGTAAAGCCGGAGTTTCCTCTGGCCCTCCCCTTGCCTGGTAAACCAGACATGGTGTCAGGGCCAAGGGAAACTCTGGCAAGTTAAGGTCATGATTTACTTTTTAAACCTGTATGCAAATTACCTTTTTCAATACGAAAGCATTGTTGGATTTAAGAAGAAAAAAATCACAGTTGAGGAACTTCTTTAATGCTATACTATCCAAAATGTCAAGTAAAATAATTTCCTAAGGGATATTAACGAAACTCGGGAAAATTATGTTTCAGGTTGATTTTTGATGGTTGTGACATGACATGCAGGTATAGAACCTCCACTTTTTCGAAAAAAAATATGGAGGGTTAAATAATGGGTCCGTTCAGCGTAATCTTGTATTTATCCTTCTCTCCGTAGATCCCGCTACAGATCTCCAGCAGACCCGGACTTACTCAGCCAAAGCAAACCATATCTTTGATGGTGGAGTCAAGGAATTGAGCATTATCGTTATATTTTTTTAAACCACGTAACTTTAATTTTTACGGAACTGTGGCAAATGTAAACGGTGCTCTACATGGCAAGTGCCGTGGTGTTCAGAAGTTTGAATGATGGTCTTAACGATTTAAAAAGTATGGACAAAAAGAAAAGACAAAAGAAGACGAAACAAACAAACAAACGAAAGAATAAATGAACATTAGTTTAAAGCTTGACTAAAAAAACTAGTAACCAGTACTATGGTATTTTGTGCTTGATAAAAATTAAGTATATATGGAATTGCTAATGGTACGGCCTTTTTTTTTTTTAGCTCACCTGGTCCGAAGGGCCGGTGAGCTTATGCAATGGTGCAGCGTCCGTCGTCCGTCAGGCCGTCAACATTTCCTTTAAATCCCTCAAGTTTAGGTAAATTTTATTTTACGTCGATATATTAGAACATGACAACACAAGCTCGTTTGGTGAGCTTTTAAATCGACATAATAAATAAAAACATGCATAAGGCAAGTGTTTACATTAATATAGCAAGATATGTTCATGCTGTAATATTACATACAGAAAGAGGTATACAATGGTTGCATACAGTACGCCAAATATTAAGGTAGTGTGACATCTTGTTGATATAGTATGAGTAGGGTCTGTTTTGTTTCTATTTATACTAACAAGAAGCAGACGCCCGTGCACAGATCCTCCGTATGTGACATTTTCTTTCAAAAGCTTGATCGATCGGTGTACGGCAATTTATAAGCTAGATTAACCTGCCACACATCTGGTCATTTTATTTGTTGTTATAACGTAATGGGTTAAAGCTTTAACTTGGTTCAACATGCACCTATATTACATTTGGATCTTATTTAGTGTAATGTTGGTGTGAGGGACATTTTAAACGTGCGGTATAATACAGTATCGTTGCCTGTTGATGGTATGACCTGCATTTAGCGGTACCAGACATCATGTTGCCATGTTATAAGCTTAAATAGACATGTTTTGAAAGAAAGGCTCTATGGCATGCATTCATAATAGGCCTGACGTAGATACAATTTATACTCCGAAAAAGAGAAAAATTCACGTGTGTCTGACCGCGTCGACACTGCAGTTTGGCTTCGTTTCCGATATACAGGTACGCACATTGGTGATGGTCGAGATACCCTTACATGGTCACAGTGACAAGTCGTCTGATAGATAATGTGAATACATGGATCGCAATGTATATATATACATAGATGCGAATTGTATACAAACGAAGGTCGATTGATATGCTGTGAGCCTCGTATTGAGGGAGGTACTCAAGGATGTTCTTTTTATGTCCTACTGTTCTCTTATTATATACGGCCGTGTACCCATTGACTGGTCTCGTTTGGTTAGTTATATCGACGAGGAAGCACTCTAAAGTAAACAAGACAAGCCACTTTTGCAAAATGGACAAAATGGGTTAGGGTTAGGGTAAAAGAGTCTGCCATTGCAATGGCCGCCATTCACTATTGTAGCTTTAAATTGATTGAGCATCCGCCTTATTCACCTGATATCGCTCCATCAGACTTTCATCTTTTTCCAAAACTAAAAACAGCTACTAAAATCTTAACATGGAGTGGATGACTTTCTGAACAGCCAAGAAAAGGAACTCTATATAAAAGTGGCATTGAGGCCCTTAAACACTGCTGGCAAAAGTGTATAGATACTGAAGGGGATATTACATGTATGTTGAAAAATAATACATGTCCAGCAAAATTCAAATCCTTCAAAACGAGGCTCACAGCCGATCAATCACCCCTCGTATTATAAATACTATGATATACAATAAAACGTATATTCCCGAAATCTGGTTTCTATTTTTCTTTTTTCTTTTTGTTGGGTTTTTGTGTGTGTTTTTTTTTTGCTATCTTTCCTTTCGTTTCCCATTGTGATGACAATGACCGTGTCCTACTAGACATCCGTCCTCATATGACCCTAATGGTTGGTGTTTCTCTGGACAACCGTCCTCATATGACCCTAATGGTTGGTATCCCTCTATACACCCGTCCTTATATAATCCTGCCTGTTAATGTCCATCAAAACAACTGTCGCCATATGACCCCGACTGTTTTTAATGTCCATCTAGATATCCGTACTCATATGACCCTATCTGTTGGTATCCCTCTATACACCCGTCCTCGTATGACCCTATCTGTTGGTACCCCTCTATAAACCGTCCTCATATGACCCTATCTGTTGGTGTCCCTCTAGACATCCGTCCTCATATGACCCTATCTGTTGGTATCCCTCTATACACCCGTCCTCGTATGACCCTATCTGTTGGTACCCCTCTATAAACCGTCCTCATATGACCCTATCTGTTGGTGTCCCTCTAGACATCCGTCCTCATATGACCCTATCTGTTGGTATCCCTCTATACACCCGTCCTCATATGACCCTATCTGTTGGTGTCCCTCTAGACATCCGTCCTCATATGACCCTATCTGTTGGTATCCCTCTATACACCCGTCCTAATATAATCCTGCCTGTTAATGTCCATCAAAACAACTGTCGCCATATGACCCTGACTGTTTTTAATGTCCATCTAGATATCCGTACTCATATTACCCTAACTGTTAGTGTTCCTCTAGACAACCGTCCTGATATGACCCTAACGGTTGATGTCCATCTAGACACCAATCCTCATATGACCCTGACTGCTGGTGTTCTTCTAGACACCCCTCCTCATATGACCCTGGCTATCTTTGTCCCTCTAGGTACCCGTCCTCATTAGACCGAGTTTCCTCTGACCCTGACACTGTCTTTTGTATACCCCTAAACCAGACATGGGCAACTTCAGTCTATGGTCCGTATCACGGGTATTATTGAGTCAACCTGCTGAATACATATCTACCTGTCTGTGTATAGTCGGCATGTTTACATTAACTGTTTACTCAGTAGGTCGTGACTATAAAATGTGACACAGGGACCTGAGCTCATTCTAAACTCAAGATGTATTTGGACCGCAGACACTCGATACTCTATTAAAATTCAACATTCAAAACAGTGTCCTGTGGCTATTGCCTCCTGCCTGAGGAATTTTAGTATGTACATGTGGACTTTACTTGTAAGGAACCGCATTGCACTCTGGGAGAGATTGCGAAGCTACGTTGCCAGACGGAGGCGAGGTGTTCCAATTTGGCTTTATTAGTGTCCCAAATTCAGTTCAAAAATAGAGAGAATACAGCACGATGGATGATACCAATTCTCCGGGAGGATGGGGCATGACTGTTGCCCTGGGGTGTGGCATTATCTTACTCGTATACATGTAAGTACCCAGGCCAAATAAAGTTTGTCCGGCAAAAAACATATGGGGTGAGTTGTTTACGGACTACGTACCAGAACTGACCGGAGTGTAGTTAAAACGCTGTATTAATCTACGTAGGGAACTATGCGGTATCACGCTTACACAAACATCGCCGAATACTCCAGGCTGATTGTACTACGCTACACCTATCACCGGGTTGAGCTGTTGGTATGTACATCTGACGATGATGGACAGGTGTGTCCTGGGAATAAATAGCAGACATGAAACATAATTTAGTTTAAACAATATTATATTCATTACTTAAATTCTCAATACATATGCAAATATTTTTATGAGATAGGAAAACAAACGCATGGCTTATATCAATTCCTTTCCCATGTACATATAAAGGCAAAAATAAATCGTCGGAACTGGAACACTTTACATCAATATAAAATGAAGTACTAATATTTACAGATTACAATTAATACCAATAGACATATATACACGTGGTGAATAGAATTATTAGTAGAAATAAACGACAGTGACGCCTGTAAATAAAATTATCTTATAGAGCTACGTATTTATATAAACGTATATTGTTATACATTCGATGGATGACTTAATGGGTTCAAAAATATTAGCTAACACGTTTACTTAGTTTAATATAATTCATGTTTCTGTTTTGAGTTCAGTTAGTGTTATATCTAGCTGAAATAAAGTATTTTGTCTGATTATGTTGTAATTGCCACAAGATAGTAAACAAAGATAAGTACTTTCTACTAATCCACATCAACATGTGTAGCGGACCACAGAAAGACTGACTAGCCATGGGTGATATTTTTTGATAAACAAATAACTCCGGTTTCATAATATGCATAATAAATGGAAAAATGAATGTATAAATAGATTGATTCTGAATTTTAAATTTCCGGATTTTCCGAAAGTGTGTTGCACAGGAAATTTAGTTTTGCATACAGCGCAAAAGGGTGTCTCCCGATCAAGGTAAGATTGTGGGAAAACTTAATGTGCAACATATGTCAAAACAAGATTAATTCTGTCTTTGGGATAGAGATATTTAATTTCAAATAAGTTCCAGAAAAAAATGAGAATTGTGTCATTTTGGATGAAATATCATGATATTTTGCAATTTTCTTTCATGGTATTCACAAGTCTGAAAAACATAGAAAAAAGCAGTTTACTTATTTTTCAGAGATGTATTAAAATTGCAAATGTTGTATAGATTACAAATATATATACTTTATTATAGGTAATATATAGGGTTAAATGGCTATGTTTACATATCTAACACACGTGCCTTATTTTTGAGAATTGGGCATTTTTACTGTACACTGCTACCATAATTTCTTATGTATAAATGTTAAGATTTCTACAGTGGAGCCTTAATCTTATAAGATTTTAAGATTTCTATTTTCAATGTTGAAATATCTTGTTCAGTATTATTATTATTAAATTTATTAGCAGGATTAATTACATTATAGGGTAGTGATCAATGGTAGATTGGCTAATAAAGTAGGTATTAAAAAGATCTGCTTTTTGTATATTATCTCCATATTATATAGTATTATGTATCAGCGTTGGAAATGTTTTGGCTGAAAAATTTGTCAACGTGATAATAAACTTCCACCAGTCTAGTTTCGATGTAGACAGCCAGTAAAGATACTGACACGGTAAGAAAAATAATCAACAGGCATTATGTAATATGGTAGGCATAGGAAGGACTTATCCGTGTCAAAACATATTCAGTTTGCAAAAGACAAGGTTGACGTTATAAAACATAGTTCCACTTAGTAATAAAGTAAATAGAGTTTAGTAGTACAAATGGATTATCAATAGGAATTAGAAGGTAGGTTTCATGAGTCACCAAAGTACAAAAACATAAGTAGTAACAAAACATTAAAATTGAAATGGAAATTGTTATATTACATCGGGTAGGCATTTAGTATTGAGGGGAAATACTAGTAATTTAATTTAGCCTGATCTGTACTAAACAAACAGCCATTTGTATACATTATATCATCACATGCCCAAAAAGCATCAGCATTGGTACAAATCGTAAACACACCAATTAACATATCACGTACTCGTACAAATTCGCTTCCATCAATACACAAACATGCGTCATCAATGAGCACATACATTGTACATACACCAGCACATACCTGTATTCATTCATCAACATAATCGTGCACTAATGATTTTGATAAATGGTAATTCATGAATTAAATGTTCACATATATACAAATATGCTTAGATACACAAGAAAAATCAAACGCACACAAGATTTAATATATATCAACATTATATATATACACCATCACGCACCTTACTGAGCAAGGACAGATATAGTCGTTAAAATGTCTATGCACATGCACCATTTTTTAACTGTTTAAAAGGAAACCCCGTGTTTTATTACAGATTAATTACAATATCTTGTTGACGAAATAAATAAATATTTGATAAAGACTTTAGACAGAATGTTTTGTCTTTAATACGGCAACATAAAACAATATATCTGCTTTGTCTACAGGTTTATAGCTAAAGTTATTTTAATAAGTTTTTTCCCCTAGATACAACAGCTGGTGGGAACGTCGACTGAGAAAAGAGGGAGTTCCTGGACCTCGAGGTTTACCTATCCTAGGGTGTATCCCTCATGTAATCCGGAACGTAAGTATCTTACGGCCTTGATTTGGTACCTGGCTTTCCTACCATAAAAGGAGTTGCCTACAATCACCTCTGTCACGTGATTTTAGATCGAACGTGCACCAATACACTACGCAATTTGCACGCCTATAAATTGTGGACTAAGAATATTATCTAAATAGAGTTATTTTATATTTAAAAAACTGAGTAAATATTGCGATAAATTCATTCTTTCTTGTGTGTTGTTTTAACAGTGATGAGAATGGGACACTTAGGCCTTTGTAAAGTCTAATTTTTTTTTTTTCAATGTTTTCATTTTTCGTTTCGTTTGATTTCGTTTCGTTTCGTTTGATTTCGTTTGATTTCGTTTCGTTTCGTTTCGTTTTGCTTTCGTTTCGCTCTTTATGGGTACCCGGGTATTGATAACTTAAAGTGATTTTCAATATTATTAATTCGTTCATTTCCTGCGAACGTAAAACCGACTTCTCTTTGTCACAAAAAACTTTCAGTTTAATTACATATGTCCATGTTGGTTTTTTGTTTGTTTTGATTTCTTTACAATTCTGGCGCATTTTGGCATTAGTCAGTGTAGTAGCAATCAACTGTCCGTGAAGTAATTGATAAATTGATAATGTACAAGATTGTGATTATAATGTATAATTCATTTGATTTTCCAACGCTGTAAATTATTGTATGCTTTATGTTTAAGCAATGAACAGTGGTTTTAATGTTGTTATAGTCGATATGGCAGCAATATGTATTGTGGGCAAATGGCACGGGAACCCGTTATGTAGGGTTCCCATGAAACATTTGGCTACCATATATTTTTTTTGATTTAAACATATTTTATTTGTCATTTACAATGTGTTACAAAGGGATTGGGCACAAGTTTTCCAACTTATATTAAGCCCTCTCCCGATACAATTTTACATTGAGAAAAAATTCACATGATGGTAGTTTTATTTACATATTTACAATCTAATTTTATAAGAAATAGAGAGAAAGAGAGAGAGAGACAGAAGGGGAGGGAGACGGAGAGAAAGGGGAAGAGAGGGGGAGTTGGAGGGGGGGAGGAAGAGAGAGACAGAAAGAGATTTTATAAGATATTGATACAAATAATCTTATATATATGGGATATACATGTATATCTAAATACTTCATAAAGACAAATAGTTTTGTGGTAGACCTAAGCGGACTCGGGCAACAATCACTTTGGTACACAATTCGACTTTCCTTTCGTTCAAACTTGTCTAATGTCTATGATAATCCTTGCCAGTGGTGTCTTCCTCCTTTTCTTTTCTGGTCCTTCATTTATAACATTTCACACACACCCGAATGTCACCCGAGTCCGCAAAGACAAAAATACAATGTACATTAATTTCCAATTAAGATATTTTTAAAATCTATTTGTATTTTTAATAAATAGTTGGGTTGATTGGCATATAGTTACATTTTCTTGATGAGAAAGTTCATTTTTTCCGAATAGCAGAAGTTGCAGGTCTAGTGGGATGAAATAATTTAGATCACGAAACAGTTGCAAACGCTGAACAGAGTAATTATTACATTCAAAAAAGAAATGATATGCATCTTCAACAGGGTGTCCACATTGGCAGTGTTTAAAATTAATCAAATTTGCATGAAATAAATCGTTGTTAAGAGTACTAGATCTGTTTCTTAATCTTGCATGCATAATGTTATGTTTTCTGTCACCAATTTGATAGTAGAAGGGAACTTTTGTGTCTGTAAAATTTTGAAGAGAATGTTTAAAGGCCGAGTACGTAACACTTTGTCGGATTTCGTTATCTAAATGATTCCATAGTTGGATAGTAGAGGGAAAGAAAGATGAATTAGTAAGATGTAAACGGTAATTTGGTAAAGAGTAATTATTGGCATTTCTTAGGTTATATTGAGAATTTTCTGATACTAATGGTGGAAGAAGTGATGTTAGGTAATTTGGAGATAATTTATGTTTAATTTTATAAAAAAGCTGCAATTTTCGCCTAGAGCGTCTAATAGCAAGAGGTTCTAAACCACTTTCAGAATATAATGACTGTATACTAGTGTAAGATGGTAATCCCGTAATCACACGTGCAGCTTCTAGTTGAAGTTTTTCTAGTTTATCTGAGTCACCGAGACTACACCCATCCCATACATCACAACAATATTCTAATAATGGTATAATATACGAAGTATATATTCTATATAAAGTGTGGCGATTTAATATATATTTAAGTTTACGCAAAACACTTATCTGTTTCGATACCTTTTTACAAATACCATCAATATGACTGGTCCATTTACAATTTCCGTCCAATATAACTCCCAAGTGCCTATGATTTTCTACGAAGTTCACACTAACATTATCAAATTTAATATCAATTACATAATCTAGCTCAGAATTATGGATAAGCAGTGCCTCTGTTTTGGAAGGATTAAACTTTACTAACCATTTATTTGCCCAATTTTGAATGTGCTCTAAATCGTTGTTGATTACAGATGCAACATTTTGAGGGGATGGATTTGAATATAATAATGACGTATCGTCTGCAAACAACTTTGAAAGACTTTGTAGATTATCGGAAATGTCATTAATGTATAAAATAAATAACAAGGGACCAAGTACAGAACCTTGTGGAACGCCAGCGTTAGTAGTTTTAACAAGTGATTTAGAGTCACCCACACAAACTTGTTGTTTCCTTTCACTTATATAATTTAAAAGCCAATTTAAAAGTTTGCCGCTAATACCATAGTTTGCTAGTTTCACCCCCAGTCCCTTGTGCCACACACGATCAAAAGCTTTCGATATATCACAGAAAACTAAACATGTAGGATGTCTTTTTTCTAGATTTTCACACAAAGTGTGATAAATTTCAATAAGTTGATGAACTGTCGAATGGCCAGGTTGAAAACCAGACTGAAACTTATATATTAATGAATGATCTAGCAAGTAATTATTTAAATATTTAACAATTAACCTTTCAAAAACTTTCCCAACCGTACTGAGTAGTGAAATTGGCCTGTAATTCGAAAAAATATGTTTGTCCCCAGATTTAAATAAAGGTGTAACTAATGCATGTTTCCATAATTTAGGAAAAACTCCAGTTTCCAGAGAAGCTCTAAAAATAATACTCAATGGTAAAGCTACTGAATTTGCTGTATTTTTTAACATATTGTGACTGATTGTATCATTCCCAACAGCTTTATTTATATTTAATGATTTCAGTATGTCAGTTATGTCACTCGTTTCAAATTGTATGTCAGAAATAGTGGAGCCAGTCCGTAATTCAACTGTCGGTACATCAAAATTATTGTCGTCAATAGTAGAAATTGAAACAAAGTAATCATTTAAAATATTAGCTTTATTATCATCAGACATTTCAATGTTACCGTATATATCTCTAATAGGTGGGATAATGTTCGAATCATGAGGTGTTTTTATTAATTTACGAATAATTTTCCAAAAATTTCTAGGATTTGAACTTGAATATCTATCTAAGATACCATTTATATCAGCATAAAAAAGTTCTTTTGTTCGTTTCTTCAGGTTATTTACATGATTACGTTGCTTCCGGAAGTTAGATAAGTTTCTGTCTGAACGGTCTGATTTATATAATTTCAACAGTCTATTTCTTTTCCTAATTTCCTTACGTAAAGTTGAGTCAAACCAAGGTTTGTCATTTGATCTGATCGTCACAGTCCGGGTCGGTATACATTCTCTGGCTATGTCGAGGTATCTAGTCGTAAAAAGATTACACATATCATCTGGTGAATTAGCATTCGCAAAAAAGTCAACCCAGTCCGTCTCGTCTAATATACTATTGAATAAATCATAATTTGCATTATTATAGCATCTAATCTCCCTGTCAAACGTCCTTCTGAAATTCGTTCTAACAGTCAATTCAGCAGTTGTCGCCTTATGGTCCGAAATGTCACTTTCAACGTCAATAATATCTGCATAAGTAAAGTTACACGTGTCGGACAGTATAATGGGGTCAAGTAAGGTCGAGCTAGTGCGACCTACACGTGTCGGTCTATCTATAATATTCGAAAGGTGAAAGGAGTCGAGAATATCAACAATTGCATGATTTCTACTAACAGTTAAAAGATCTACGTTTATGTCACCAACAATTACTACCCGTGAAGTTTCATTAAGAGCAGTTTCAATAGAGTGTCGGAAATAATTCCAAAAAGTAAGAGCACATTGTATTGTACCATATATCTTGCTGCCATATCGACTATAACATTAAAACCACTGTTCAATACTTATATTTGCATTGTCTTACCATTTTCGTCAACGTTGAAAACTGGACCAACAAAAAAAATCCCACCTTTTTTAATGTCACATGACCCGCTGGATGTTATAGCCTGATATAACTATATATATATTTAATCACACACCGATCGGTTTATTTATAGCCGAGTCTTGTGTTATTGTTCACGGTTTTTTTTACTTTGATCAATCAATTATATTTTATGGTGTTTATAAAGGGCGAACAGGAGTCTGAGGACGGCTGGCTAAAACAATACGGTGATGTAGTTGGGTAAGTAAAACTCCACAATGTAATATTTTCCGGTCATAAATATGAATTATCACAAAGGTGGAACTTGTTTGTTTTTGCCCGATTCTATTGTACATCGAAAGTGAAAAAAAAGTCCTATGTTTTCAAACAATCATGATTTCATATTCTTTATTCTCATTAATAGAATCATAAAATGGTTAAAATTAAAACGTATACATGACTTGCTATTAAAAAGAGCTCCTCCCATTCGACTAGATTAAAATCACAGAACAAAAGCCCTCCCCAAATGAGCCCAATATCACAACGACGATGTAATTGATATTCCAAAGGAGGTAATTATGACGCTTTATTTACCAGATGGGCTAGTGGCCAACAAGTTAATGTTGTGATCAAGGATCCCACTTTACTAAAGGAGATTTTTGTCAAAGATTTCTCCCACTTCAACGGCAGAGGCGTGAGTAGCTGTTCGTGTACGTCAGTGGCACCAATCTTAGTCTCTTTGTATTCCACTGACTGGTATAAATTTGTCTGTTATTATTATTATTATTATTTTGGGTTTCAAAATTGTTTGGCTCGTTATATTCAAGAATTGAAATGTTTTGTTGTTTTATTTCCAAGCGTAGATGGAGCAAAACGTTCACCGAAGTAGTGGGTTTACTGGTGATATTTCAATGTTTCATTTTAACTACCAATTGTTCTATTTTGAATTTTTAGTTCAATATCAGTGGACATCCAATTATGTCCAAACACGTGTTGGCTGCCGGCGGGAAGGCCTGGAAACGCATGCGAGCCATATTATCCCCTACGTTCAGTACAGGAAAGATGAAACTCGTAGGACTTTGTTTCGTTTGATGCATTCATACACAATTTTCAGAAAAGAGTACCCACCTTTTATTAGACCTTACGTTTGCTTATTCATCTCTTCAAATTGCAAAATTAAAAATAAAATCATTTTTACGACACGGTGTGTTTTACTGTTTTGACAATGGTATAATTTATAACGGAAAAAATATTACAAATCCTTAACCATACCAAGTTATAATAAATGGAATAATGTCAATCATTTTTACTCAGATGAATGAGGATATCAACCGATGCTCCAAGACACTCGCGGCTAATCTAGAAGACGCAGCCAGGACCGGGAAAGTCATCAATCCTAAAGAGTAATGATAGATAGGTAGACCAGGGGTAGACCAGGGGTCGTAGTGTATGGAAGGCTAAAAGGGTCAACATTCTAACATTGCAATCTTGTTGTTGCATCGTGATTTGATATTCGAAGTTCTGAAAAATTTGAATTATGTTACTCATCCCCCCCCCCCCCCCCCCCCCCAAACAGAAGGGAAAAAACACCCAAGGAGTTCCGGGAGCTATGCTCATTTCATTATGATAACCGATGGCACTGCAGTGCATCCATTGCTTCCGGATGGTTAATCGGTTACTTTAACCTGGTGTAGTGGAGTTATTAACCCAGACAAATCAATAGAACTGTAGATCTATAATTTTGATAATTAGCCTAGAAATTACACCGATGTCCATGGTCTTAAACGTCGTGAGATACCTCAACTACCGTAAATATGGTAAAGGGCCCGGAAACAATAGCATGCAGTAGACTAGAACGAATAATCATACCCTATCTACACTACTCTCCGGCAGGGGATGAAACCGGTCACATAGTCACACTACAGATAGTATGGTAGCAGACCTCGATGTGATTCACAAGAATTTTGACCTCTTTGGCCTTCTATAGTGGTGGGAAGAGATTCGGTTGGTCTGGATAGGTATTGGTTAACACAATGACGTGTTGTTAGAGTGATGTCCACAAACGACTGTCTTCTTTTACTATCGTACGCTGATCGCTTTCTGTCCCATGTTAAGGAGCATGAAAGCAAACCCGAGATTCCCACATAGGTCGCCTCTCACGGATATACACACAGGGACTTGAGAATTTGTTACAGTCTGTTATTGGTTATTCCCTATCTTTTTCTATACACGTTCTGACGTATTGGGGACATAATGAACACCGGGGATGTCATTTTAACCATCAAAATGTCTGAAAGCATGCTACACACACTAGAGGATAGGTCCAAATATACGAAGACTGTAACAAAGTTTCAGGTCCCTGTGATACAGACTAGGAAAGGTCCAAATGCACGTAGACTGTAACAAATTCTGAGATCCCTGTACACATTCAGTGTGTGTACCACAGTTAAATCGCACGGTTTTGTAATTTTTTAATAGAATGACATAACTCACGTTGCCACAATGATGGTGTATTTCAAATACTTCCCAGGGTGCGCTGCATTGAGTAGTCTCTTCAAAACTCGGGATACATTCGTTTGTTGTGGATTTAATTGTGGGTAAACAATTAAAATTGTCAAACAGCTAACATTATCGGGTCTATTGGTATGGTTTAAAATCCACCATTATGATTTCCGTCTGGTTTAAATGATTTTCACACCAAACTAATGGTTTTTTTTATCATTAATGTGACAATTCACGTGTAAACATGACAATTTAGGTATTTTGGAGCCTTCACCATGGACGTGATAGCTGCGACAGCCTTTAGCCTTGATGTTGATTCACAGACCAACAAAGACGACCCGTTGGTCAGGAATGCCAAGGGACTTTTTGTTCCAAGGAAGAGTTTTCTCTATATAGTTTTACTCAGCAGTGAGTTATATCCCAGAACTTTAAGAACGTAATGACATTATTATGTCTTCTTAGTGAGACAAACACGTACTCCTCGACATCATTCCGATGTCGGTAGATGTACATGTAATGGCAATTTTGGTGAGGTAAAGCGTAATAATGTGAACCGCTTAGCTGAGAGATTGGTTGAGTGTTGACTAGCAATCCAAAGATTCCAGGTTCGATCCCTAGCTGAGGCACTGATATAAATAATCATGCTCTGTTTAAAAAAAAAAAAAAATAATATATTTCCAACCAAATATTTCCAATAAAGTTAGAATTGATTCGACAATCACATTGACAGAGAGGTATATCCATTGTATAATATTGGCAAGTCGATTATAAACGGAAAACATACCGAAAGTGTATCGTAGTTCTAAACATGATTTGTCAGTTTCAGTAATATTTAGCTAATGCATTGTAGATATAAATTATTTCATTCTGTTTGACAGCTCTTTTCCCGCCATTTAAATACCTGTTTGGTTGGTTACAATTGGGATTTTTCTCCGGGGAAGTCATAGAATTTTTCATCCGGACGGTGAAGACGATGTTGAGAGATCGGCGTCAAAACCCAAGTGTACGTATATAGGTAAAGTGATATATCAAACTCCAAGTGTACGTATATAGGTAATGTTGGATATTAAACTCTAAGTGTACGTATATAGGTAATGTGGGATATCAAACTCCCAGTGTACGTATATAGGTAAAGTGAGATGTCAAAACCCAAGTGTACGTATATAGGTAAAGTGAGATATCAACCTCCAAGTGTACGTATATAGGTAAAGTGAGATATCAAACTCCCAGTGTACGTATATAGGTAAAGTGAGATATCAAAACCCAAGTGTACGTATATAGGTAATGTTGGATATCAAACTCCAAGTGTACGTATATAGGTAATGTTGGATATTAAACTCCCAGTGTACGTATATAGGTAAAGTGAGATATCAAAACCCAAGTGTACGTATATAGGTAAAGTGAGATATCAAAACCCAAGTGTACGTATATAGGTAATGTTGGATATCAAAACCCAAGTGTACGTATATAGGTAATGTTGGATATTAAACTCCCAGTGTACGTATATAGGTAAAGTGAGATATCAAAACCCAAGTGTACGTATATAGGTAAAGTGAGATATCAAAACCCAAGTGTACGTATATAGGTAATGTTGGATATCAAAACCCAAGTGTACGTATATAGGTAATGTTGGATATTAAACTCCCAGTGTACGTATATAGGTAAAGTGAGATATCAAAACCCAAGTGTACGTATATAGGTAAAGTGAGATATCAAAACCCAAGTGTACGTATATAGGTAAAGTTGTATATTAAACTCCCAGTGTACGTATATAGGTAATGTTGGATATTAAACTCCCAGTGTACGTATATAGGTAAAGTGAGATATCAAAACCCAAGTGTACGTATATAGGTAAAGTGAGATATCAAAACCCAAGTGTACGTATATAGGTAAAGTGAGATATCAAAACCCAAGTGTACGTATATAGGTAATGTTGGATATTAAACTCTAAGTGTACGTATATAGGTAAAGTGAGATTTCAAAACCCATGTGTACGTATATAGGTAATGTTGGATATCAACCTCCAAGTGTACGTATATAGGTAAAGTGAGATATCAAACTCCAAGTGTACGTATATAGGTAAAGTGAGATGTCAAAACCCAAGTGTACGTATATAGGTAAAGTGAGATATCAAAACCCAAGTGTACGTATATAGGTAAAGTGGGATATCAAAACCCAAGTGTACGTATATAGGTAAGGTGGGATATCAAAACCCAAGTGTACGTATATAGGTAAAGTGAGATATCAAACTCCAAGTGTATGTATATAGGTAATGTTGGATATTAAACTCCCAGTGTATGTATATAGGTAATGTTGGATATCAAAACACCAATATACTGTATAAATGTAAATTGAGTTTTTCCCCCCAATTAATTCCAATGTTTGAGGCAATTTATCTCGAGCCTCCCGAATGTGTGTCCCCAAAATTATTTTTAATCAATACAAATATTATTACTACCCAGTACAATTTCCATAATACTGATAATTAAAATTGATTCGGAATTTCTGAATTGGCATAATAAAACGACATGATGGTTATAAAGACGATTGTCCGTCAATCAATAGTCATGTTTAGCCATGTTTTGTCTGTGTAATCAGCATTTGTCGTATAACAGTTTTATTGGATCAGTATTTTTTTGTTTAATTATCGAAGCTTTTGGAATAACAATGCAGAAACAAATTAATTATTAAAAAATCTCCTGGTTGGTGACGTAACCTTGCAGTCATACAACATCAGAATCGTCCACGTGTGCTATTTAATATATCGTTCTGTCAGCCCATGTTTTTGTACATATACATACATATATCAGTACTACTTGTGACATTATATTATGAAGATAGGTAATTTTATATTAAGAAAACAATCAAACTGCAAATGCTAAAGCCAGTCGTTTTCCTAGTGTATTATGGACAGGAAAAGGCTGTAAAAAAAGTCCTCCTTACAGACATCTCCAGGGTAGGAGACACTACCCGTCGGTTTACAGCCAAACTCCCATTAAACAATACCACACAGCCCCTCTGGACACCTTTCTGAGACCGTTCTGTGCTGTACACTCATGGTAAAGAAATTCTCCCAATTAGTCACCTCGTACGATATTTATTGTTTTTCCAGACTTTTTGACTTTCTTTTGGTATTCCTTTCTCTTTTCCCCCCTTTTTCAGGCAAGAACAGACTTTCTACAACTTATGATGAACGCTGAATTGGAAAACACGACAGAAAACAGCGATCTCATAGCTATGAATAAAAGTAAGAAAATGGTGATACATGTATATTGAATGATGATGATGATGATGATGATGATTTCATGTGCGAATGTTAGTGTATGTGATGTATTTTTTTTTAATTTAACTATGCTGAGAAACTTTAAAAAAAAAATTCAAAAAAAAAAAATAAACTAAATAAATAAAAAATAGATAAAAAATAAAAGTAAAAAAAACCGCACTTATTGGTCAAAGTGAGAATGAACTGTGGTGATCTTGTAGAACATGTGCAGTGCCTAGTAACTCATTTGATTTAAACAGTATTTTCTTCAATAGTTTCATAAATCGCTGTACTATGCATACACTGAAGTATTGTCATTCGGGCTCATTCCTCTGCCATTTGATCCTCGCCCCTTTAACTAGATATTATCCTCGATACTCCATGGTGACGTTCAGACGCCGCTCTCTTACTCCAGGGGCTACAAGAGCGCATGTGATTGTAACCCTGGAGTAAGATGTTGGCTAGATGTTGGTTGTAATCATACTCATTTCAGATGTTTTCCGTCACGGAACTTGTTTTTTAAGTTTTCGATATTTTGAATTTATTGCAGCACTATCGACGGAGGAGATAATCGCATCATCTGTTTTATTTTTTCTTGCTGGCTACGAAACTACGGCTACACTTTTACAATTCTCTGGATATGAGCTGGCAGTGAATCCGGAAATACAAGAGCGCATGCTTGAGGAAATACAAAACGCTCTAGGTGATGTAAGTGTTATTTCTTATTGTTTAATTCATAGGAAACTAAATCTGATTATTTTTCACATTATTTTGAAGTAATAGATTATTAATTTGCAGAATAGTGTCTTTGTACTTATTCAATTGTACAAAACAAATTAGAATTTAAGTTCACCCTTTGAAGTTATTTACGATAAATTAAGTAAGGAGAGTGGGTTCGATGACGATACATGGAATAACACTAATATTTCTAAGAAATAAATAGTTTACATTTTTTTTTCTGTGCATCTTTTCACAAGGAAGAGCCTGTGTACGAAAATATCCGCCAGCTGACCTACATGGACCAGGTTTTCTACGAGGTTCTCCGGAAGTACCCGCCTTTCAACAGGTCACGTGATTAATTAAATTGAATTGGATTTTAAATCGCCTTTCAACAGGTCACATGATTAATTTGATTGAATTGGAGTTTAAATTGGTAAAGTATACATGCATTTGGTACTGAACCAGAATTAAACAGCTACATGTACTCAAGGTATTACTAGAGTTTTTCCGATAGAGTTTTTTTTTGGTTTGTTTTTGTTTAACGTCCTATTAACAGCCAGGGTCACTTAAGGACGTGCCAGGTTTTGGAGGTGAAGGAAAGCCGGAGTACCCGGAGAAAAACCACCGGCCTACGGTCAGTACCTGGCAACTGCCCCACGTAGGTTTCGAACTCGCAACCCAGAGGTGGAGGGCTAGTGTTAAAGTGTCGGGACACCTTAACCACTCGGCAACCGCCACCGACAGAGAACTCCTACAATTTGTCGCTATGGAGGTCTGCACACTGCTCTAACACTATCTTCTTTTTTTAAGATACTGGTTCAAAATTGAATCGTTGGCGCAAACAAATTAGCGAGTTACATGTGTTTATATTTGCTTACTATGATTTGGCATGCTATTTTATTTTTTGGGTAAAATAAAAATAAAAGTACCCTATTATAAGATTTCTGTTACAGGTTAACAAGGTCAGCTTCAGAAGATCGGGTCATCAATGGCATCACCTTTAGGAAAGGATACCGAATTGTCATTCCGGTGTCTAATATACATCACGACCCAAAGTTTTACCCGGAACCGGAAGCGTTCAAACCGGAAAGGTATAAGTGGTCAATAATCATGAAAATCACGTAATCGAAGTCCAACAAAGAACTATTGCTAATTCCTTTAATTATAACTACTTCCGGTGTTTGTTGTAGATGTTAGATTTCGAATTTCCCAGTGGCAAATTAAGATATTTCCGTTTCAACATAGTTCTTTTGCCGAGCACAGATACCGCGGGTCAGGATTTTCAAAAAGAAGATTGCTTGTATTGGCTTTAGATTGATTTAACGTAGTCATCCAGAGTACATTCGAAAAGCACGCCTTCATTTCAGTCAAAAGAAGGCTTGTTTTCAAGTTATTTCAATACTTATACTAATCAATCTTATATATATCACCTGTTCGTCTGGCAGTGTTGACATCTGAGTGACTTAGATGCTTGAAAGGCTACGACTTAATTCCGAAACTTCACAGATGTTTAATAGTTAGCACGTACCGTGCGATAGTCATTTTAGCCGTGCAATAGTATACAGTTATTGTATGGGTGTGAGGGAAATAGCACTTTTATTATACCTTTCCTTATTTTACACTATATAAAAAGTAGACAACAGAAATGTTATTTGAACCACATCTTCCAAAAAATGCTATTAATCAGGTTAATAGTCAAAAGTGTTTTTATCCGGAATGAGCGAATTCATACTTTGTCGTTTTTTTTCTTTCGTTATGATTGGAAAATGCATTTGTCATATCCTTTCGGATCGTCTCTACCGTCATCCCTTGCAATACGATAAAGTCCGAAAGCGCTTTGCAAGACGAAGCAGACACTGTTTGTTTACTGAAATCGTTCGAGTGAACGCTGCAGGAACATTTCGGAAAATAGCTTCATCTACAAGATTCGAAAATCCGGATGAAGAAGCGTTAGAATGGATTGTCCCTGAAACAGACAGCGGTAACACACAACAAGTAAAGGTTTTATTGATTTTGAATTTACAATTATTAAAATTTGATCATCGACACAGACTTTGATTTATTTCTTGCACGTAGTATTGAGGAAAATGAATAATTTAGATGTGGGTATAATAGAATAGTTATTGTATGGGTATTTCTGGAAATAGCCCTTTTATTGCCCCCCTTGACTTTAACTGTTTCCCTCGGCTTCGCCTCGGGAAATAATTAATGCCTCATAAGACAATAAAAGTGTTATTTCCCTCACACTCATACAATAACTGTATACTATTGCATATGGACATACATTTGATACAGACATGCGGGTATAGTAACTTTTTATTTTTTTCATCATCATGGCTTCTTGCGGTCATATGTATATTCAATAATTTATGTTTTACGGGAGAAGACGGATTATAAATTTTAAATTTGTATACTTCTGAACTCCCCAGAATGATTTTCCGTAATAACCCAAGATCCATTAGTTTCAGAATGTGAATGTTCAGATTAAAAAAGCTAGTATTATTTAACTTGTATTGACAGATTTGCCGACAGGGCTGCTCAGAACAGCGTGACATTTCTCTCGTTTGGATTTGGTCCTCGACTCTGTCTAGGATTGCGACTAGCTATGATGGAGGCGAAGATCGCCATGGTTCACATTCTGAGGAATGTCAAATTTGTCACATGCGCAGATACTCAGGTAATTTCGGTGTCATGACGTCATTTCCTTTCTGGTACTCCCCAGAGTTCAGATGAACATGCTACGGGTACTTAAAAGTATTGAACTTTGCTCATGTTTTCAAATTAATATTGGTTATGAACTTTCAATAGAGCGCGTTTTTAAATTTAAACTATTATTCATAATTACATTTAGCCATCATGAAAAAGATAAAATCCAGGAATGTTTATGGTAAAGGACGATCTCTGAGTTAGATATGCAGGTTGAAACATAATGTATATGACGTCATCTGGCAACGAGTATGCCAAGCATATATACGTTAAGGTCATGGACACATGCCTTAACCTTTAAACATACGATACCCGATCATCATTTTTCCACGTGAACATATTTACTTTTTAAACATGTATGTAAATTACCTTTTTCCAAAGGAAAGCATTATTGGATTCAAGAAAACAAATCACAGTTGAGGAACTCCTATCCAATATTCAAATTTCCCTAGGAATATTAATGAAACTCGGGGGAAATTATGTTTCATGTTGATTTTTGATGGTTGTGACATGACATGCAGGTATAGAACCTCCACTTTTTCGAAAAAAATATGGAGGGTTAAATATTGGGTCCGTTCAGCGTAATCTTGTATTTATGTTTCCCTCCGTAGATCCCGCTACAGATCTCCAGCAGACCCGGACTTACTCAGCCAAAGCAAACCATATCTTTGATGGTGGAGTCAAGGAATTGAGCATTATCATTGTCTTTTTAAAACTACGTAACTTTATTTTGTACGGAACTGTGGCCAATGTAATCGGTGCTCCACACGGCAAGTGCCCTGGTGTCAATTAGTTTGAATGGACGAACAAAAAGACAAAACAAGACGAAAAAAACAACAAACGAAAGAATTACTGAATATCAATTTTAAGCTTTACTAAAAAGACTGGTGACCAGTAGTGATGTTTTTTTTCTTGCTAAAAACTAAGTATATATGGAATTGCTAATTATATCGAGTTTTTTTGTTTTTATTTTGATATAAACATTGAAGCTAAAATTAAGTTTAGAAAACGAAATCGTTTAAACGATTAAACATGGTCTGATAGTCTAAAAAGACTGGTGACCAGTAGTGATGTTTTTTTTTTCTTGCTAAAAACTAAGTATATATGGAATTGCTAATTATATCGAGGTTTTTTGTTTTTATTTTGATATAAACATAGAAGCTAAAATTAAGTTTAGAAAACGAAATCGTTTAAACGATTAAACATGGTCTGATAGTTTAATTCCAAAACTTCGTGTATTTTAACACCATACGTACATGTATTTACATTAACTGTACTTTCTGCAGAAACTTTTCTTCGTTAGGAAATTGATGCTATGAGATTTTAACAGATGAATAGGTTAAGAGTTATATAGCTTGGAAAGCATGGTCAAACATTCTGAAATTGAAACATTACACAAAGTAAGATGGACTTTCTTCATATGACTTACAAAAATCTAGTTAAACTATCTGATGATATACTTTTTTATCCGAGTAGCTTTACCATATATGGTCACGATTATCATATTTGGATCAGCATCTTCGCAAGATTTCTCCGAGAAACATGGCGGATTACTCAGACAACTGGAATGTGCGAATTAAAGGTTTTCAGATCTGACGGTATGCTAATGAATTGCTAAAATTCATCAAATATAAATGTTTATTAAACAAAGTCCGCTAATAGTAGCATTTCCAGGGTTCATTGTTTTGCAACACTACCGTCAGTGGAAGAGAACTGTAGTTCTGACGATGACCATCTATCAGAAATTGTCCGTCCGTCGACCAGAGTTACATTATCACACAGCTGAGGAATTACCTGCGAACAATCCTACTGTACGTGGTCTGTTACCTTGCCGCGATCTTGTAACAGTTCTTACGTCACTTCCGGATAATGAATGAAGCTTTAAATTGAAAAGGTGAACAACAAACAGGTGCAGTCACTTGCTTCGATTATTATTCTATAAATTGGCACATAAAGAATTAATGAAACCTTTGCTTTGTCGTGAAATAAATACTTTGGTAACTCTATACAAATAAAAAGTTTGTCCTTAGTAAGTACCTGGTGGTATTCCTGTGTGTACATTATTTGTACACAAACCGTGTCTTGTGATTATGTCCAATTCCGATTTGTTGTTGAGAGAATGTGATTTACTCCAAATAAACGACGGTTAATATAAGTACAGGGGCCAGGTTACCTTGGTAGACCATGTGATCCTTTCCGGTATAACGGATCAATAAAATATGGATGAATGAATTAACTATTGTTTTGTAGTAGGCGGGGTCAGGAGACGGGAGTTTGCCACTCAAAATACTTCGCGTTGTGTTATTTTTTAGAATGTACTGTTGTACAAGGCCGAAACTTTACAAAATAGAACTTTAACCGTGGCTAACAGTCAACTCCCGGTCTCACCTTCCGGTTCTTTCTCTGGATTAGTCGAAGTGTTAGGAAAGATCCACAACAACACCAGTATAAGTTTTACAAGTTTAATTATGTTTCATGGAGGCAGCCTGTATATAAATCAACAAGTAACAAAAAGTTGTAGATAACCAAAAATAAAGTTCAACACAATAAAACTTAGGTGTAAAGCCAGTAGAAAAATAGTTAACTAAATAAAATACCAACAAAATAAACAATAAATAAACTTAGGAAGAATATGACCTATGTTAACATAGAGGCTGGAACAGTCACCGTGCAGGTGCTTCACTCAATACCTTAGTTAAGATTACACACCAACCATTGTCCCTAGAACTTGTGACTTGACAAAACTGTGTCTATTACTCCTAACTAATACTAAGAATACATAGCTGAGCCTACGAGACGGGCCTTACTTCCAACCCCATTCCCTGTGGAAAGACTACATGTCAAACATAACGAAACCTACATAACTGTGGAGGAAAAACAGTACTAATATCCTAATATTACATCACTGACTCCTTAATTAACTCCAGCCCAAAGCTGACGTGTTTTAAAGTCCAACCACAGGGGCATGTCTAGTTTTATATTACAAAAAATAGTCAGAAATACCTAGGTATTTCTGACTATTTTTTGTAATATAAAACTAGACATGCCCCTGTGCCTATAGGTATTTCTGACTATTTTTTGTAATATAAAACTAGACATGCCCCTGTGGTCCAACCCACCACTCTGTTTTCAGAGCGTAGCTGAAGTAAACCTACGTAAATAATGTATAAACATGCCGAAAGCTCGCTCAGTTTTCCGAGCGTGTCATGTTCTAAAAGAGCCTAACAACAAACATTAGTCTGCTCTGTTTTCAAAGCATAAGGGTCTAAACTAACTTCAGAGCTTCAGAAATGCTGCGGAAACCGACTGCAACTCACCAATTCTCCGGCAGAAAGGCACAATTTCACACACGTGCTCGACTTTTATACCAGTGACCTCGTGACCCCAGTGAACCTAATTATGAGACCCAGCGACTGGCTCCACCGCCGGTGCCTCGACCAATAACAGCACTCGATACATGCTGAGCACGGCCCATCTCCAAAGATGGCCGTGTAATGAAAATAGATAACACATACCGATCAGGCATCGTTGTGTATTGTTTACATGTGTTCATCCGGGTCATGAGCTATTCTCGTGCATTCTCCCGCACGCTTGATTATGTAATTCTACCCTTACATGTAAAACACTTGAATGACTCAGATGGTCTATATCGGAGGGTATAAAAGCCGGCTCTGACAGAACACAACACTCTAGTGTCCTAGGCTCGGTTATAACCGGAACAAGGACGTTAAGCCCCATCAATCAATCAATCAATCAACACAACACTCGGCATCCAAACTGTGCAGACAGAAGCGGAGAGACCCTAAGAAAGGTAGATAGTTATGGAAAGATAGATGTGACCACGGTCTTCTCCTTGATCCATCAACTAGTCATTTTAACACAGAGTGTTTGGCAGAGGCTGATAGGTTAGCGACTACAAAGTAGTTGGCGACTACAAGCAGGTAGTCGACGGTCAAGTCAGCGACTAGGTACAAGGTAGTCGGCAGGCATGTCAGCGACCATACTATAAGTAGTGTTGGTGGTCAGCAGCAAACACCAGGGGTTAGGTGGCCGATGATAATAAATAGGAACAATCAGAGCGTCATATCATGTTCGATTACACATATTGCTAGTCACTGACTCCCCGTATAGTCAGCGGTCACACACAGACCGGCGACCAGTAACTAGCCGTTGTGAGTGGTACGGGCCGAGTCATAGTCAAGTACTAGTTTTAGATGTAAGCAAACAGTGCTAATATAGTATAAAGATTAGGTGTCAGCGGTCAGACAGACCACTGTATATATATATAGCTTATATTTTATTTGTTGTATGTTCTCGTAAAATGTTAAAGGCTACCAAATAGTAGTAATATTTGTATATATTTGCATCTGTAGACTAGTGATCACTAACCAGGATCTATTAGAGGTAGTGACGAACCCATTTGTAAGCGTCACAGCCGCAACAACAACCCGAAGCAGACACATGTCAAACTAGACACGATATCCCTCCGAAAACCCTAGGCTGAACCCCCCAGAGTACGGCTAACATCGCGACTAAGGGTACGTACACCTAGTAAAACCAAAACCACTACAGAGTCACTTGCCACAAAACGTCCGATTAGCCTAAGCTACTTTACAGACCAAGTCGCAGACGACGAGAATTCCGTCTATACCACAGTTTTAAGAAAAAAGCATCTAAATGACAATCTCTGTGAGATTGTATTCATGAACATATACAACATAATGGCTAGTTTAGTGTTAAGAGTTCACTGAACCGTATCGCAGACATCTATCCCATTCTGGTTTACTCGCACCTGAACAGGCCCCTCATTAATGTTCTCTGTGACCCCCTTTCCTAGCTGAGCATTAAGCGGAAACTTGTTATTTAGTTATATCTATTGAGCTGAGTGACATTCGACAGCTCAGCTGTAGGACGAACTTTAAAATTGTGTGGATTATGATTGTACAGTGTAACAGTAGAGAAAAAATGCAAAGACGCCAGCGAGATTCGAACCAAGAACATACGAAATCAAGACAGACGCTCGCACCATTTGAGCTGGGAAAATGCAACGACGAGAGCGGCACTCGAACCCGGAACCTACGAATTCAAGACGGACACTCTTACCATTTGAGCGATCTGACCCCCGGCGTTCAGCCCAGCCCGGTTCCGCTTCATTCCTCCCTTCTTCATCGAAGTCTCTGATACCAATGACACACATGCGACCATGTCCTATCGTCCGCGGGTATTTAGTTAGGAGCAAAATGTAATAAGAGGTAAATGCAACGACCAGACCGGGTTCGAACCCGACACATCCGAACTCTACACCAACACTCCAGCCTTTGAACTACCTTGCAACCGGCGTTCAACCCTCAAGGACTTGACACGAGATCCGATATATATAAGTGTGTATCGAGGGTAATAGCTCCCCGGTAAAGAAACCCGGACAAGGATTTTTAAAATATTATGTTATGTAGTATGGGTCATTAATCCAACTTTATATCAACGTAAACAGAATTGTATATTCTTATCAACGAATGTTCGAACTAAGAAATTAGCTAAGTATTGAGCAACTTATCATATAACGAATTCGGAAAAGTACATTGAGCAACTTATCATAAAACGAATTCGGAAAAGTACATTGAGCAACTTATCATAAAACGAATTCGGAAAAGTACATTGAGCAACTTATCATATAACGAATTCGGAAAAGTACATTGAGCAACTTATCATAAAACGAATTCGGACAAGTACATTGAGCAACTTATCATATAACGAATTCGGAAAAGTACATTGTATGTAGATCAGGCTGGGTAGACACCTGCTTGTCCGGTGGAATGTGAAAATAGTCGCTACTGGTGGCTCATTATCAAGGGCAATCGATGGTTCAATCCCTTCCAATTCCACTACACGACCATGACTGTCGGTATTGATTTTTCTATGGCAAGTCATACAGTGTAAAAAATGATATGTTTAGTATGACGAAATATTTTTGTGACGTCATAGCGGGGATATGATTATGACGTCATCATTGAGGAGTGCATGACTACCGGTGGGAACGTGATCATCATCCGAAGCACGCAGAGGTAAGTTTTCCGGTAAAATTAACTGACCAGCCTTCTAGCTACTTGTTAATTAACTTGAAAAAGAAGATTGCAAATAGTACAAGCAGTTTGAGCTTTCTATATCTATAAATAAAGGAAGCAGAGCGCGCATTTTCGATTATGTTACAAAATCAGTACAATACGGAACGCTCATCTCATCTGAACTCATTCAGTACTGTAGGTTATAATGCTATATAATCATAAGTTCCCGAATACTATCAAAAACATGGGATAACCTGCTCGACCACGTGAGTTTTCTTTGGTTTCCTTCCAAAATAAGACTAATTATACTTCCATCCAGGTCCCCAGTTTCATCAAAGTTCCTTAGTTTAAGAACATTTCTGAAATCATTTTCTCCATAGGAAAGCCTTTCAAAATTTAAGGAAAGTTCCTGAGCTAAAATTCCAACCATGCATTCCTTTTGACAAGTTTAAGTTAAGGATTTTTTTGAAGTTATGGAACTTTGATAAAACCGGGACCACACAACGGAGCGATGGAAAACTTGTTGTATAATAAGTTTTATAAACCGGTACATGTATATCTTATTCTATATTCATTTCCCTCCAGATGGCCCATTCCCCAGTACCAAGCGAGTCGATGTCCAGTCCAGATACCAAGGAGCTGGAGGTTCTCCTCCCGGCCTTTCTCCGACAGGCTGTGAGTGTCTATTTCTCATGGAAACCAAAATGTTGAATACATGTAACATATACATCCATAAAAGAAAAATGAAACCCCAAAATTCACAAATAAATACACTTTGAAAAAAAAATATAGATGCTTTACAGGTTTTAAGTGTAAATATTGATCGCCTTCTAGCTTCGCACTTTTTGCATGTCCCTTCAGATCAATAGTGGTCCACCATGATCGCCAAGTTAAAGGCCGGTTGAGGCACACTACTCGCTTTCCGCTATTCATTACAGAGAACTCTTTTGTAGATTCACGGTCTAAACATTTACGTGATCCACTGTATTTTTAAATCCGATACACGGTGCACAGGAAATCACCACAGGTTGAATGTTTATTTTGTCGTAAATCTTGTATGTGGTGTAATGATCTTCTTTTTGATGAAGTTATTGGAATTGATAAATAAGCATTGTGTGATGTTGAGGAAATTGTAGGAACATCGTTCAGGACAACAGAATGTACTGGTGTAGTTTTTTTTGTGTGCGTGTGTGATGTGGATGTTTCTAATATGGACTGAACCAATTATGTAAGTTATATAGTTCTGTATTACACCGATATTATGTTATTCTCTTAATTTTCTTATATTGACTTCTATCGATACACGTGTTAGTGAAACACATTCCCGCGGAATGCCCCGACAGGAATCGGAAACGTGCCTCTAGCGTGATATTACCATGTCTACACTGCTCTCCGGCCGACCATCTGTCAGACATTTTCTGTCCGTCGTCCAGAGCTACCTTATCGCAGCTAATAGTATAGTATTAAGAATCTTCGCGCTTTATAGAAGTTGGTAAAACTTGTTTCGCAATTGTTTTTTAAAAAAAAGTTAACATTTACATTTTGAGTGACAAAGATCTTTTCAATACTACCAATCTAATTAAGATCTAGATGGTAATTATCACTACGTTACATGAACATCTAACAACATCCCATAAGGGGTCACGCCCTGATGACCTCTGAGATTTCTTTTTCAGGGCGAATTGGCATTTTGCCGATATTATCGAAGCAAAACATTTCGTCACAGCATGCATCTGAAGCAAGCCATTTCGGCACAGTATATAGTTATATGCTTTATCGGACGAAATGACTTGAAACAAATTGACAGATTATACAAGCTATGCATTCTAGTCATGCTAATTCGGACATATAAAATTCACTTCCAAGATTCTGGAAGTAGTCATTTGATTGGCTAATCCAAAGGGTCACCCTGACGTGATAGGGATGTTGTTAGATGTCCCTGTAACGTAGTGACAATGACCATCTAGATTTTAATTAGATTGCAATACTACCGATACATGTGCCGACCCGTTCCTTCAGAATCGCCTACAAATTAATGCGGTATAGAAATATTGATATTATGAAATATTGAAGACATCTAAAATCTTAATCTACATTGTTACTTTTCCTGTAGGCTGCTTTCCAACAGCTGGGTAAAGAACTGGACAACTACATGAAAGGATCTCGTAGCATGAAGACCGTGGTCGATGGTATCAACAAGACAGTTACCTCCCTTTGTGACAAGACCCTGCCTCGTTTTTACGAGTTTGCAGATCTGTTAGAGGTAGGGGTTTTTTAAACGTGTCGTCGGAATATATGCGATATCTCAAAACTAAATTTCTGTCACTGGATTTACATAGTTGTTGTCGAAAATTTGGTCCTGTATGCGGACTAACCTGTCAATATATTTTTTTAAGTCTAATATTCCAAGCATAACTCTTGACGGAGCTGCATTACAACAAGGACATAAATAGAGGTACTCCTATACGTATATGAGGTCTTATTCCACCTGATTACATTGGTGGATATTGCGACCTCATATCCCCTCAGCGTGTTTTTCTTGTAGCTGCCAGCGCCCTGATTCTAGGGCGCGACGAAAAAGTGTCATAAACCATCTAAAACGATAATTCATGTTAACAAATATGTGTACGCTTACTTGTTGATGAAGTATCAAGCCATTTATGCACAAACTGTTGATGGACACCTCTTAAATATAATTATATCCACAATAATTCACTTGCAACCTACTGTGTTGAATATGGGTCACTAAAACAACTTTGCTGTTCCGGTTATTATAAAATATGGAATGCAAATAAAACGGAAAACGTAGCGCAATATTTTCACAGCGTTTCGTTTGTTTTGTCTATTTCAACTCCATATTTGGATAAACCGGAAATAACCTCGAGAGGTCACAATAAAAACAAGTATGGCGGTATATACAAATGGGACCTACGCTTAAACGACAAAAGAGGCTAATAATCACTAATCTTGGATATAGATATGGACACACGTTGATTGACTTTGTGTATTTATGATAGATAAATAGAATAAGGTAGGTCAGATCATATGAAATGTGAGTAAAGATAACTTTTAAACGACTTTAATTAGGTGGGTCACAGCAACAGGTTTTATGTGCGGTGGTGATTAGAGGTTACATGACAGCCTGTCAAAAGTTTCCTGTCGTGTAAACCTCTAATATTATTGGAGTAAAATAGAGGATATCTAACAGTGTCTTCAGTAATACCAAATACATTTCACGAGTGGGGCTAATATTTTGATATTTTTCACGAGTGCGCAGCACGAGTGAAAAATATCAAAATATTAGCCACACGAGTGAAATATATTTGGTATTACTGAAGACACTGTTAGATATTCTGTTATTATATTTTTTATCAACGAAAAACCTACTCCGTATGCTAACTAGGCCTACAGCGATAATTTGTAAACAAAAACAGTAGTTTCCCCTTTCCAGGTGCTGACATATATGTCGGGCTTTCTGATTGGTCAATTATTTCGGTATTTTCTAATCATTAATTTGATTGGTCAAATCAGCAAAAGTGATATTTTTCACTAGTGAAAAATATCACTTTCATATAGAATGAATAATTTTTTATATTTCACTGGTAAAAATGTAATAAAGGGACATATATCACCGCGTCCTTCCTAATTTCATAACAACTCCAACCTAGTCGGTCAAAACCGAAATCGCGCATAGTTAAATTTCACGAGACTTACCTGTAGCGGTTAGCCGGGTCGGAACTAGTTCGTTGGTATTGCATTAGATTAGTTTAGTTTAAACATATTTTATTGCAAGAAGTTTACAAACGGATTGGGTACAAGTTATTACAACTTATGTGATCACCCTTTCCTTGATAATGTACAAAATAAAGAAGAATATGCAATTGGTATATTAAACATAAATTAACATTATACCATTTTTTAGAGTGAGAAAAAGAGAAAATTGGAGAGATAGGGTTGGAGAGAGAGAGAGAGAGAGAGAGAGAGAGAGAGAGAGAGAGAGAGAGAGAGAGAGAGAGAGAGAGAGAGAGAGATGATGAGAAACGGAAGGGTGAAGAGAAAGGGAGGAAAAAAGGGAAGACAATAAATCAGTCTTTATTATTTGAATCTATTGCTAGTTTTGATGGAAGTGTACTTCTGTAATGGCCACAAATATAGTGAAATAAAATCTCTCGCAAATATTACCAGCTATACAGTAAACGAAAACGGCTTTAAGCACAAGGACACGATAATTAACCTAGATTAACCCAATGTGGTATACATACTAAGATATATGTCCAAATACACCTATGTCCACCAAAAGTAGTTCGTGTTGACCTTCATTGTGTCCTTTGACCTACTTCAAAGAAAAGGTTTGTCCAAGCTTCCTTACCTACACTTATTGTCATTGGAACTTGGTCAGCTAAAAGGCGATGTACCATGTACCAAACATTGGCCACTCTGACTTACATTTTGACCTTTGACCTACATCAATGATTCGGGCTGGAGTTCTGGGTTCACTTACTTCGAAGAAAAGTCCGATCGCCTGGTACTGTTGATCTGTCGAACACTCAGTGTGAAGAATTAGTTGCTACTATAGTTAATATCTGCAATATCAATCTAATTAAAATCTAGATGGTAATTCTCACTACGTTACATGAACATCTAACAACATCCCATTATGGGTCACGTCAGGGTGACCTTTTAGATTAGCCAATCAAATGACTACTTCCAGAATCTTGGAAGTGAAATTGTATGTGCGAATTAACATGACTAGAGAGCATATCTTGCATTATCTGTCAATTTGTTTCGAGTCATTTCGTCCCATCAAGCATATAGCTAAATAATACTGTGCTGAAATGGTTTGCTTCAGATACATATTGTGATGAAATGGTTTGCTTCAATTTCAACGACAAATAGACAATTCGCCCTGAAAGTGACATTTTGACGCATATCTCAAAGGTCATTAAAACGTGACCACATATGGGATGTTGTTAGATATTCATGTAACGTAGTGAGAATGACCATCTAGATTTTAATTAGATTGGTGCAGTATTGGCATATAATTTCACATTCGGTGGGGACAGTAATTTGCTTTTTTGTCCTGTTCACATTTAGATCAGGGTATGCTATACAGATCTTTGCTTCATTACTTAGGACCAAGCTCAGCTATGGACAATACTAGAAACAGATATCCAAAAGATGGGGCGAGGTTTCAAACATTTCGGAGAACAATTCTATATGGTTCTGGTAAGTAATTGTGCTTGGTTCCATCAGTATTCGGAGTTTCCGAGTGTGGTGCGGCTTCCAGTTGCAAACATATATCTGGGAAACTTCCGGCAATCCTCTGAAATCAACTAGGGAATTCTCCCGAGATATTGTCATTGGTTCAGCATCCATTTATTTGCCCGTCGACATCAATCGGAACCCATCGTCATTTTCTCCGAATCTGACGTTCGCAGACGGAGGCGAGGTGTTCCGATGCGTCGACATGCGTACTTAGGGCCTCGAATAAATGACCTTGACATTCTTCTTAGAGATTATTGTTGATGTGTGCGGAAATCAAAGGGATTGATGTTTTACAATGTATACCTTGATTCGTTATTGTTGAAAATAAATAAAGTTTCTTACAAGTTATCAGTTACTTGGTAAACTGTTTTTGAAACATTTGTACTGCTACATCAATATGTTGACATAATGATAATATACACTACATTTGTATACAACTGTATATTGTGACTTTGACAGAAAGCAGTGGACCTTCGAAAGAAATCTAGAAAAGAGTATGCCGATCTCAGAGCCAACTTCCAGGTGATTGCTTAAGTTCCACTCTTATACGTGTAATTTGATTTAAAATATTGATTGTCAAATTTTTGATAAAGGATTAGGCACAAATTATATTAACTTATCTACGCCATCTATCAATATACATTAACATGTGGAATACTAGTGATACAATGAAAACATACCTAATCTATTTCTACTATAAAATATATCTATTACTGCACACTTTAGTTATCTACGTATTGAAGTTTACGCGATATTTTGTTAAGTTTGTGGGGCCGCGGTGGCCGAGTAATTAAGGTGTCCCGTCACTTTATCACTAACCCTGACCTCCATCTATATGGGTTGCGAGTGGAGCAGTTGCCTGGCACTGACCGTAGGCCAGTGGTTTTTCTCCGGGAACTCCGGTTTTCCTCCACCTCCAAAACCTATGACGTCGGCTTAAATGACCCTGGTTGTTGATAGGACGTTAAACAAAATAAATCAAAAATTGTTAAGTTGGATCAAACGGGATCCTACTTTTGGGATATAAATTTTCTATTGGGAGATTAATTCCTCTGTGTTTATAATGATAAGGAAATAAAGTTAACATATTCATTGTGATTTTGAAGTTTATCAAATTGTCATTAAATTTTGATTAATACCATTATTAATACAGACTGTATCATCAAATGAGAACATGTATTCATGAATGAAAATTATTTCATTTGCAGAAGCTCAATGACAGCTTTATGGTGAAGAAGTCTGACAAAGCCAAGGTACATAACGTGTGAAGATCACTGTGTGCTAGCTTCAATAATCAATTCCCATATCGGAAAAAAAATAACAATATAAGATATGCAAATTATGAGTTAACAAGTTTTCCATTGATCTGTGCGTCAGTCCATCTGTAGATGAAATTTTGTCTGAACAAATATATGACAAACCAAACCCCTTTTCTGAAGTCCACACCACGCACTGAACTGAATTTGTGTACGTGGGCTTATTTTCATCCACATATTTTAAACTGATACTGCATTTTTCAATGATTTATATCCCCCCCCCCCCCCCCCCCCCCCCCCTGAAATTATGCTTCTATGTTGAAATTCTTTATATAATCGACTCTCATTATTTTAGCAAAGTAGCTCGACGTAAATTCTTTCTGATAAGTTTTCCCATACCTATATAGTACACATGTATACAAATAGTCCAGACATTTAATGGACAAACTGTTGGTGTAAATGTCTATTTTATTTGTTTTTCCCCAGGCACGACAGGCGATGGAGTTAAAGTTGGCCGATTGTTTAGACATTGACCGGTGTTTGGTGGAACGAATAAAAGAGATTCAACTTGGGTTCGTATTAACACCAGAACAATTCCGTAAAAGACATGGTTAAAATGAGTTCCCACGTATTTTCAATTATGGATGCACCGCAATATTACTGCTTATGGAGAGAAGCCGACAAGGTATATTATAATTCCTTAACCATACCCATATATCGCATTATTTGAAGAATCTGAACTCCTTTACCACTGTATTTGCGCGCATGCGTCAATCTGACAATAATACGTGGTGACGGCATTTTTTATTTTCTCATATTACAGTCATCGGATGTTTGAACAAATAAAATGCGTTTTTCTTTCTTTTTTTTCTAGACAACGTCATTTTATTGCTGACCAGTACAGCAAGTACATGGCCGCACAAGCCGGTTTTTGTAAGGATACTCTGCAGGTTGGTGATTTATCATTGTTTTCTTCTTCTTTTAAAGTTTGACCAGAACTTCTTGGTATAGATTACCTGGAGAGCGAAGAATCGCAAAATATTTAATACAATGTCATTTTTCTCTTCTTTTGTTTTATTCACATAAAACTATAAAATACACGTCCTATCAACAGGTGAGGACGGTCGCCTGTGTGTGGGAGCTGTGTACTCGTGATGAATGTTATTGTGGGTTTAAATCTTTTACATACTATTCTACATTCTGCTTGTGACAACAACTAGCTAGAGTAGTATTGGCCGTATAAATGTAGACGGCAGAGGTGGCCAAGTGGTTAAGGTGTCCCGACACTTTAACACTAGCCCTCCACCTCTGGGTTGCGAGTTCGAAACCTACGTGGGGCAGTTGCCAGGTACTGACCGTAGACCGCTGGTTTTTTTCTCCGGGTACTCCGGCTTTCCTCCACCTCCAAAACCTGGCACGTCCTTAAATGACCCTGGCTGTTAATAGGACGTTAAACAAAAACAAACCAAACCAAGGGTATTCCCCGCGTCTTGAATGTTATCATGAAAACGAACGCTGGTCAACACGGTTAGCACGCTCATAATACAGAAATTTCCCGGAAGTTTACATGGTCCGCCATACCAATTAATACCGTGATATTATTTACCGAGCGTGGTGTACTTTTAAGTTTTGTTTCAATATCCGTAAACTGACATGTCATCGATTTTCACTTTTTTTTGCGATACTTGAAAACGTATGTCGCCCTTTTTGAACAGGAAACCACAGGAATCGCCCAGGGCTATCACTCGGTATTTGCGATATCCTAAACAAAACATAAACTAGTCTGTTTTCTGTTTGCAGGTATTGAATATAGTGCCAGATATATTGAAAGGATTTTTACCCAAGAAGTCTGCGCGAGCAAAACCGGAGAAAAAGAAGCTCGACCTGCCTGTCCCCAAACTCCCAAAGAAGAAAAGCACAATAAGGCGATCATAAACACGCTAATATGATTGTTTTTTCTGTATTCATCCTCTATTGAATCTAACATCAGCCTGTTTTTGTTTTTGTTTTAACTATTTGTGCAGTAAGGGGGCAATGCATTAAATAAAAGTCCCAATGGGCCTGTATCGATCACCTGTTCTGCAGCAAACCAAGATAAGGCTTTGTTCGGAAAATATGAAGTCCTTGACGGCGATAATGTTACACGTCAAATATAACATTGTGCTTCCCGTTATTCGAAGGAAATAAATTGAACATTTTAGCACATTTGACCCGAATGACCTTGAAAGGTCAAAGTCTAACCCTCCACATCAGTATGTTCCTTGACCAATTTCTCTTTAATCCTCATTGATATCAAGATATTTTTACGCGTTTGACATTGTCACTTTGAAAGTAGGTTAAGGTCATCCATTGAACAAACTGGTAGTTAGTTCAGGGACGGACAACGGACGCAACCGGGACCCGATCCGTGCTTCTGGTAGTTTCCTTTAACACATCATATAATCTACAAACACACGTTTATAGCTACTTATTTATACCAGGTGATAAGGTTTATTCTAAATAATCTGCTTAAGACTTAGTTATATTGCTGATTTTCAATAATTGTTTTGCGAGAGGTCGCTTCAATATTTTAGCAAATTTGACCTAGTCACCTTGAAAATGGGTCAATGTCTTTCTTTTCGCAAACTCAAAGGGCTCCATCCCAAGAACTTACCTGCCAAATATCATGTTACTTTTTCTTAACCAGAAGCTGTTTTGGTTTTTTTTTTAAAAACAAATTTGACTCATGTGACCTTGAAAATAGGTCAAATCATTTATCCCAGGAACTAATCGGCCAAATAAAATGACTCCGGGACTCTTAGTTAATGAGTCGAAGTCATTTAAATGGAAAGGTTGACGTCCTTTGGGCCAGTTGACCTAATTATATAGCATGCACAATTTCCCAGTCTGTTATGGGACTCTAGCACAATCTGTAATAATAACGACAGGCAAAATATTTCCAATTTTTGTTTATTTCTGTCACTTGTCATACTGTACATGTTTATACATCATCACAGAGATAACATACATTACACTCGTGCATCACTCGCTCTCCTTTTAAAACACAACCACAACAGGACAAGCATCAATACATCTCCAATCATCCATTATAAGTCCCTGGATTCCTCCTTGGTGAGTATCTGACCGAGACACCGGCAAGGTAGGCGCATTATTTAATTAAATAAAACTTACCCTGTGACTTATTCGACAGCACAAGTTTCAAGCAATCGAGTAATATGTCTGTCTAGTCGGTTTCCCGGCAGGTGCTCATTAATTAATTAAAGATGCAATATTCTAAATTTTATCAATGGTCACATGAGTTGTCACATGACTCACCATCTTGGTCTACTGACCTTGTCATTTGACGTTACATGTTACATGTATGCATGAAATGTGAAGTGAACGACTCGCACATATAAACTTCACTTTGTAACAGTTGAAGTCTAATGAATCAACTAGTGTGTAGCGTTGCATTGAAATGAAAATTAAAAACATCAGTACGACTGTATAAAATATCAAGTTTATGACAATTTATAAGAACTCTGTGCATTGATAAGATTTTTGTCAGTGGACAAGGCTTCCGATTCCCTAAATACACTATGATAGTATATCATGGTGTCCAGTACTTTAGTGATTAGACACACTTCTATGTACATTTTTATTTCCCTCAAAAAAATACACCTACTCCATTCCACAAAGCGACTGAAACAAGAAAAGCTTACAGAGTTCAACCAAAAACACCCAAGACTAATAATCCTAACATGGCATTTCAATATTTCTGTCATTTTAGGTTCATCATTCTTTTTACCCTTGATTTGAAATAGATTGATGGGTTTCTGTTGTTCAAGCTGGGTGAAATAGAACTGCATGTGATATCTAGACAAATGTTATATGAAGGAAATCTCGCGAGATTTGTCACTACTGTAGAGACGATTACCCCGTACTGGTGACAGCCAACATTTACAAGTGAAATATTACTGTGATGTGTGATGTGATGTATTTGGGTACAGGGCTGATGATATAGGTGTAAAATTGTTTACATTCTTTAATAATGTTGAAGAAAATGACTGAAACAGTGAGCGACTAAAGTTTGATGTAAAGTGGGGATTTCTAGAGTTTGAATGTTTCTGTTTTATTGAGCAAATATTATAAAATAAATAAATGATTGCTAAAAAATTGAATAGATTTCAATTACAGGTATAACTGTTAAAAGCCTACAACACACAGAACCTTAGCATTATGAGGTTGAATATTAGACGTGTTTCAGCAAGTTCTGTAAACATGGTCTTGCAAAACTCCATATATCGGTAAAACACTGCACCAGGATGTTATTATTTTGTGAAAAATGATTTTAAATGACTGTAACACAATCAAATTGTTCTAAGAAATAGGTATCAAAATATGCCCTCATCAATGATTCCCAGTCTTAAGTCCTTAGTTAATGATTCTAAGTCACAACAAATTAACGACATCTTAATTACCTGTGACAACTAAAATCTTTACAATAATATTAAATGTTTCACGAAAATTGAGATCACATTCATACACAATGATCTTGGCTGATATTTCATGACAATTTATCAACATGCACAGGAAACTAATACAATACTGCTACATACAAACCCCTTTTCACGCTGTGTTCATAATAAATATTAAATGTTATTCCACATCGCACATGCTCAGCTGTTCATCAAAACTAATCATAACCTCTCCAACATATCATCCAGAAAAGTTTGACACACAGATCAACTGTCTGTAACAGGAAGGTGATATCACCTTCATGTAATGAAAAGCAAATTGTTGTTTCCCTAATGAACATTCATCAGCTTATCAATTATTTTCTCTAATGAATATTCACCAATGCAGTAATAAATATTCATTAGATATCGACAGTATTTATATTCATGTAATGAATATTCATCAGACATACATTATCTACTTATAATATTATAAATCAGTACATATACTGTAGATCTATCAATATTTACATGCTATTAACTTTAGCAGTATTTTCCAAAGCATTATGACTCTTGAAAATATTGCTACCTAGTGCTTAAATTGGTAAATTATAAGTAGTGAATTCAAAACCTTAGAAGGAAACCAAAGCTAAAACAGCCACAATCATATCTAATTTAATAAAATCTACAAGATTAGTTGCTTTATCGTATAGGATTGGAGGCACTATACCTGAGTAGCAGTGAGAAATCTAATTGCCAGTCCTGAGTCCTGTGCTAATAAAATTTTGATGGGAAATACTTATATTCAACATTGTGGGACTCACTGTTTTCAGCAATACAGTTGAAAAGGACTCATTGAAATAAATTCGATATCAATCACTGCACAGATACATGTACAGGAAGCAAACAATATATTATAAACACCTCAATGTATTGTATGTGTAGTGTACAGAAAGAAGATGCCTCAACAACCGGAGTTATCTCCCTTAGGTTCCCATATATAACCATCAGCTATTATTAACATCAAACACATTCAGCAATCTCATCTATCATTAATGACAAATTATGACACATAAATCGCTGAAGAGTTATATTCTATCAGATGGCTATGTAAAGCATCATTGTTAAATACTGGGTATGCTTGTAACAAAACAATTCACAGATATGTACACAACATTTCTGTTGACACTTCAGAGATGATCTAGAACAAAGAGTTTTAACTGATAACTTTGCTGAAAATTTATATTTACCAATATTATATAGAAAAATTCCATCCACTTACATCAATTCTGTCGAAATACATCTGACCAAGAATTACCCCTGCAGTATGTGATATACATATGATGAAACAAAGTACAGCTATTACTATGTCTACACCATGTCAATAATACGGTGGGTATGTCGAGTAAGATACACATGTATTTTTACCACTATTACCATTTATACAAAAATGAAGTAAGAACATTGTTAACATGTTTATAAAATCCATTCCCATTTTGACTGGTAGATCACTCAATCAAATGATTTATCAAAATATTTTAACAAAACTTCCCAAATTCAAACATTTGCTAACAGTTTCCCTTAAAAATTCCACAACATTTCACTAATCATTGCAATAACTACAATTTGAGAAAAAAACAAAGAAAACACTGAAAGAAATGGCACTAAAATTAAACATATCAACCAAAATATAAGTCAGTTCCTGGATTTCTGGAAAATTAGAATCCAAGAACAAAAATCTCTTAATGAACTTATTGCCTGTAAGCGAGTGGAGAGCGATCTATAAGATTCACCAGGTAACCTCACTTTATCTTACACTCCAACTATCTAATTAAAATCTAGATGGTCAGTGGTGAGCGATCTATAAGATTCACCAGGTAACCTCACTCTATCTTGCACTCCAAATCTTGGAAACGAGATAAAATAGTTTATGGTGATAATACACTGCCATGTGTTCATCATATATTTCTAGTTCACATTCATAATACATAAAAATACACATGTACAAATAGAAAACATGTAATGAGTATGTACAATACTTTTTTATATAATGATAATGAAATATTTTTCTGCATATTATTTACTTGTTCAAAATGAATTCACACTGAGAACGTATCTCATCAAGATATTTATGAATTAACATAAAACAAGGTGTTAAGAACATTCTGGAAGGGTGCTCCAGAATGGTTTTATAATTTTTAACTTGTCTGGATGTTTTGGCTGGCCAAACCATCACCTAAAATCTCTGAAGAAAGACTGAATTAGCCAAATTATGTAAATTTTAGAGTAAATTCTTTTAATAGTATCATTTCTTTATCATTTTCCTTGTAACCCCACAGAAACATGCACCTACCCATGAACTTTTCTTTGTAGTGTGAGTGGAACTACCACAAATATTTGAACAGATAGATATCTGAATCTAATCAGGCTTTTTATAGTTCCTCAGTTATGGTGAACATACCTTCAAAGAATAGCTGAGATGGCTGGTTGTGCTGGAAAACTGTTATAACCTTGTGACTTCTAAAAGCAAGTCATCAACAGTATTCATTAATACCAGGTATTCTGTGCGTGTGTCTGGATGTCAGGGAAAATTTTCAACCTTGTGATTCTATGCAAGTCACTAACATTTTTCATTGGTATTCTGTGTGTGTGCCTAGATGTCTGGGAAACTGTTCAACCTCGTGACTATGAAGCAAGTCACTAAAAGTATACATCCCTGGGATGGAGTTGAATACAGGACTTCATTTTAAATTTATTATTCTCCCCATCAAATTCAAAATACCTCCCGACATCCTAAAAATCATCGAAGAACCCCGTCAAACAGTTTGATACAGATATGTCTTCTCTGTTGGAATCCTTAGAACATTACAAATGTCAAAACTGGAACAATGACAATGTGCGCAGATATCCATGACATAATTATAACCAATCACAGGTGATTGAGGAAATCGCTTGACCGAGAATGAGACATGTTATGCTAACCAAACTGAAATGAAAATCCTCCAGGAACGCCGCCTCCTGGGGCTCCACCAAAACTAAAACCTGGACCTCCACCACTGGAGAAAAATGTCTGAAATATCTGGTTAGGATCAACCCCAAAGTCTGAAAAATAAATTAATATTTTGTCATAAAATTAGTAGACAGTAAAAGCCATTTTTGGGACTACCTATATGCATGTATATATCCTTAGTGTCGTAACTCAACAGCTGTTCTGAAACAGTCCTGAACATTTCCACTGATACTATATACAGATAATACATGTACAATATGACGTGTTAGCATCCTGGAACTGGTCTGTGACAGTTTTTTTTGCCAAATATGATGGAATTTTAGTCTTGCAATAGCAATTTCACAAACAAGGTGCCAACCATTAAACAATCTTTATAGGTTCTATATCAGACTATCTTTCTACTTTTCTCTTCTTTCTTTTTTTCCTCTTAATAATCTGATAACAGGAACAAGTGGAACCTACATGTAAAGTTTGACAAATATCCCTCCACTACTTTTCAAGAGATAGAGATAACAAACTTCAATTCTCAAAATCTATGACTGCCTTTTGGCCATTTAGTTTTATCTAATCAAAAATCAAAAATCAACTGGCACAACTAAGGACCAATGGGAACCTACACATGAAGTTTGAGGAAAATCCCCCCAGTACTCTTCAAGAAATAGCCATAACAAACTTCAATTTCTCAAACTTGGCTGCCTGATGGTCATTTTGTTTTTCTGATCCAAACTCTAAATTGAATTGGCACAATTATGGACCAAGAGGAACCTACACATGAAGTTTGAACAATATCCCTCAAGGACTTTTTCAAGAAATGGCGATAACATACTTCAATTCTCAAAATCAAAGATTGTCGCCTGTCAGCCATTTTGTTTTATGATCAAAAAAGTAAATTTGATTGGCACAACTGGGGACCAGAGCTAGATCGAGGGAGCCTACAAATGAAGTTTGAGGAATATCCCTCCAGAACTTTTCAAGAAATAGGGACAACAAACAATACACTTACCAAATCCACCACCTCCCTCTAGCTCGTCGATATCGGCCCCAGAATCATATCTACTCTTTTTACGTTCATCAGACAATACAGAATAAGCTTCTCCAACTTCCTTGAATTTTTTTTCTTCTTCTTTCTGAACCTCTGGTGTATCATGACTGTGACGATCTGTCCAAACAAGACCAAAGAATATGCTGAGTACTTTATTTATATTGACACAAGCTTGGAACCAGTATATTCAAACAAGTTACTCCAGTAAACACTAGGTGATCTCTTCACAATGTTGGACTTCTATGGTTGTATTTCTAAGTATAACTGAGGTATATGTTTAATTTGTGTTTTATGTAGGATTCTCATTTAGAACATCTATCACATAAGTTTGTACATTCATTATAATCCAGATATTCCTACCATCTAAGGGATGATTTGTCACTATGATCACGTCAGGTTATCAGGCTGACCATCACTACTCCACGGAAATGTTGTTTTTAAATATGGGTTATTTCTAGCTAGGCGATTGAGTGCTATAGCTTATGAGTTTGAGGCCCAGTCGGTGCAAGTTATAAAATTGTCGTCATTTGTAATTTGTGTTACTATGTTATATGTCTAATTATTAACACAATCACTCATATACACATTGCGATGTTTATCGGAGGGTTAAAGCTTTGAATTTCATGTTGTAACTGTACTGTGTTGAATATCAGACAAGTTTGGAAATACCCAAGAAAAACCCAAAATACAAAATAATGTAGTCACTGTAGTTTCTTTCAAGAAATTATTTACTTTTACAAGTTGAAAAGTTTTATGATTGCCGTTTGAAATTAGTGCTTGTGAAGGAGAGCTCCTTGCATCAAAGTGTAACTTTTGACCTTTAACTTGGACATAATTTTAATGAACACTTTTGCTTGTTTGTATGCTGGGTTTATCGCCCGTTGAACAGCTGAGTCTTTTCGAGTTGGGTCTCCTTGTAGTAGTTGGTTACTACCTCACTCATCAACATACAGGATGTCTATTGCATGCCATCCAGAGCAATTAGGGTAGGAAAGTGGTAACAACCACGACAGCCCAGACTGGCCCGTTTCTCAGCTTCCTGAGAAACACTAACCAACACGGGAAGGTAACGACAAATCAAACACCTCAGATCTTCAACAGTGACCGGCGCTCTAATGGACTGAGCTAGCACGGCCCCTTTATATGCACATTAAACTCCCAAAATACAAATGTAGTCATAGTCAACATCAAGATATCACAGACTTTTTCAATTTGAAAAATGTTTCATGATGACATTATCAGAATTTGATACCTATACTGTGAAGAGGTAAGAAGACTGGGTATCAGCTTGCTGAGGAGTTATTCTGGAATAGACAGCCATTACTTACCAGGGTGATGCACTAAAGCCCGCTTCCTGTACGCTTTCTTGATCTCATCCACTGTTGCTGTTTTTCCTATACCCAAGATTTTGTAATAGTCTTTCCGTTTACTTTTCTTTAATTCTAATTTTGCTTCTTGTAATGATCTTTTATTTTCTGAAAAGAAAAATAAATCACTGCAAAAATCCTGAGAAAACAAATGTTTCAAATCTGTTTTTCTATTTTACGAGAATCAGCTCAGAAAATAAATATTTCTAATCTGTTTTTCTATTTAACAGGAAACTAGCAAATTTATTCTTTATTCAAATTTCGAATTGAGCAATTTTTTTCCCTGTGTATTACAAAATAGTACCAAAAATATCTTAGTCACATTATACAAATTATTGCCATTTAATCATATCATACTAAAATCTGTGTCACTTACCTTGACTTTTGTCCAGTTTAAAAATTTTTTCATAGTCGCGGACAGCTTCATCATATTGTTCGGAGTCCATATAACTATTAATTACAAATAATCCATACAATTATAGATAATCCACATAACTAGATATCATAAATAATACAATCATGGTCTACTTAACAAATTTGTAATTTAGCTGTAGCTGGTAGTTGTGATATATTGCACACCCCTAACTAGTGTCCTATACCTTTATGTACTTGTAATGTAATATGCTATTCAATACCTTCATGTATTTTCAGGAACAGATCAATTCATTACATATTTCTACTAATGAGAGAATTTATCAATTTGATAGCATAATTATATCTTCACTTGCAATACTTCAGTATTAATTAATCAGAAATGTGCTTTCCTTTCACTGTAATTAAATAAGCGATTTTTCTTTTCAATTTCCATTTACACACAGCAGAAAATGATAGCACTAAATTGAGAACTCCATTTAAAATGGCATAGTCTTGGCAAGAAAGCTAAATAAATATTTACTCAGAACTCTAGTAACCTCATATTTTGATTTGCTCTTCAGTTTTCAATTGAACACATAAAATTTATAATAACATTAATTATTCTGCCATTCTTATGTAAGGAAAAGGTGGATGGAAAACAAAGTATCTCAAAATTTTCCAGGAATTTGGTGTATTTCAAATCTTACTAAATATGGCCACCTTTGATATGACTTTTTATTCAAACTATACTAATAAATATAGTTGGAATGTGTATGATATATACCCGGGGTATATTTACTAGTGATGGGAATCGGTTTCACTTTCAGAATCAATAATCAGAAACTGGAAATTGATTAGTTATAATCAGTTTTTCAAAATTTAACACAGAATTAACCTTTTATTGAAAATTTATGTGAATCTCAAGTACATTTATTACTGTAACACATCATATATTTTCATATTTTAGATAATGAACAAAACAAACCATTTAACAGTTGTTAATATATTTAAATCTCCTTAATCACTTGTATACGACCAATGAATATCCTGGTAAAATATAAGAAATATCCGATTACCCAGTAATTGCATTTGCAAAATTGTCATCGATGATTGTTTTTTATTTCTTTTTTTTTTCAACTATTTTTCGGCTATTTTTTCGATTATTTTCGATCATCGGCCCACCAAAAATATTTACCATTTTGCACGACGTAGATAAGCTTTCAAATATGTGTCATCTAAGTCCACCGCTCTTGTACAATCAGCAATGGCTTCCTCCATTTTGTTTAACTGTGGAGAAAAATCAAACAATGAAGCAAAAAGGACCCAGGAACTTGTCAAAATAAATATTCCCATCCTTTTGTTCATAAATAAAACGCCTTTTGGTTTATATGAAACAATAATCCTTACACATAATATCCTCAAATTGCATCATGACATTACAAATTTGTCCACAAAGTGTTTTTTTTTTCACCTCAAAGGTAATCTTGTACAATTGCTTTTAAAACATTTATTACTTGGCCAAACTTTTACAGAAATGGAGATGAATGAAAAATTTTGGAAAAAAAAATAACCCATATAATTGTCAAATTTGATTTAAATACAAGTCTGTTTGTTTGCTGGGTTTATCCTAACGGGCGCCATTCTATTTATCTCTCACCCAGATTGCATTGATCTTGCCAATAAATACAATCTACCAAGCGTTTAATTGTTAATTAACAGCCATTGTCATTTTGAGGTGTAGTCTTGTAGTAGTAGGTAACTACATCACTGAACAACATATGGGAGACATGTTGCATGTCATCCAGAGCAGTTAGGGCAAAGTGTTCAAGATCTACTCTTTAGCTCAATCAGTTGAGCATAAGTCTAGTTAGTCAGAGGTTCTAGGTTTAATCTCTAGTGGAGGCAGTGATTTAAATCTAATTAATCATGCACTCTGTTACATTGGCGCCCATATTCTTCACAATTATACACTGACAGAAATTTCTTGATGATCAAGCATTCATGATTGTAAGAAGATTAAGACAAGAAGTTAATAAACACTGAAACACTTCTATAGAGTTAACTGACCTTTGCACCAACAGTTGCTCTGTTGAAGTAAAGTTTAGAATTTGTGAATTTATTGTTGGGGTCAATGGCCAATGCCTCTGTGTATAAATTGTAAGCTGCCTGTAGATTCCCAGATCGAAATTCTTTGTTTCCTTCTTCTTTCTTTGCTATTAAGGCTTTGGCTTTCTGCAAGAACAAAAATAATATTAAAAAGTACAGTATTAGTTAAAATTTTCAAGCATAATTAATTTGCCAGGAATCAGTGACCAAATCCTGATTCCAATTGAGTGATTTTGTCAACTCAAGTGGTTCTAAATGTGATGTGAATGTTTACTTGGTTGCTCCGTAAAGAAGAGTCACCTTATAGTAGCTGGTGGCTACCTCACTGAACATCACACTGGACATTTATAGTACACTGTTCAATGCCATTGACGTGTCCGACTGAAGGATACAAACATTACAGAGGTTAACAACCCATAACCTCAGCTTCCAGAGAAACAGAAACTACCCTGGGAAAGGTTTAACTATGATCTGGATCTTCAATATTATCCAACTCTTTATTAACATAGCTATCACACCCTCTATCTGTTATGAGGTTAGGTATTATCACACCCTCTATCTGTTACGAGGTTAGGTATTATCACTGCCCTCTATCTGTTACGAGGTTAGGTATTATCACTGTCCTCTATCTGTTACAAGGTTAGGTATTATCACTGCCCTCTATCTGTTACGAGGTTAGGTATTATCACTGCCCTCTATCTGTTACAAGGTTAGGTATTATCACTGCCCTCTATCTGTTATGAGGTTAGGTATTATCACTGCCCTCTATCTGTTACAAGGTTAGGTATTATCACTGCCCTCTATCTGTTACAAGGTTAGGTATTATCACTGCCCTCTATCTGTTACGAGGTTAGGTATTATCACTGCCCTCTATCTGTTATGAGGTTAGGTATTATCACTGCCCTCTATCTGTTACGAGGTTAGGTATTATCACTGCCCTCTATCTGTTATGAGGTTAGGTATTATCACTACCCTCTATCTGTTATGAGGTTAGGTATTATCACACCCTCTATCTGTTACAAGGTTAGGTATTATCACTGCCCGCTATCTGTTATGAGGTTAGGTATTATCACTGCCCTCTATCTGTTACAAGGTTAGGTATTATCACTGCCCTCTATCTGTTATGAGGTTAGGTATTATCACACCCTCTATCTGTTACAAGGTTAGGTATTATCACTGCCCTCTATCTGTTATGAGGTTAGGTATTATCACTGCCCTCTATCTGTTATGAGGTTAGGTATTATCACTGCCCTCTATCCGTTATGAGGTTAGGTATTATCACTGCCCTCTATCCGTTATGAGGTTAGGTATAAATAGTTCCAGATCTTACCATTTCTTGTCTTAAGACAATTCATAATCAGTCCGGTGATTTTGCTGTAAAAGACATACCCTATAAATTTCTCTGGCTTTTTGATGATCTGGCGCTAGTCTCAGGACCTGCTGGAAATGCTGGAAAGCCTTGTCTATGTTATCTTGATAATAGAGACACATTCCTCGTACATGTATTGCATCAGCATTCATGCTATCTTTGCGTAATATATCACTGAAAGAGCAAACACAAAATGTATAGAGAAACATACCAACAGAAAGGAAAATGAAGATTTACCACTTTAATACTAGTGATAATGCATTTAATGTTTATAATTAAAAGGAAAATACAGTTTATCAATGAATCGTAAAGACAAGATTTATCTTTTTGTAACAAAAATATCACAAGCCCAGGACTGGAGTTTCATGACTGAAGTTTTTGGAATCAATGAATTTATCAATTTAAATAATTCATGTTTGCCTAGACAAGACGATTCTATCAATATTAAGCTATGATAGAAATTCCCCTACAAAATGTTTAGATCTAAGATCCTTTGTTTAATGATTACTGTTACCTAAGAGACCATTGATAAATACATTTTAACAAATCTTACTTGGCATATTCTTGTGATTCTTGGTATCGGCCGAGCAAAGCTAGCACCTCAGCTTTTCTTATTCTGAATTTAACACATGCTGGACACTGTTCTATACATCGCTCCATACAATATAACACCTGGGAATAAACAAAAATTATTTAACATTTTAATTCATGTTGTTAGATCACAAATATTGATAAATACTGAAATAAACATGTCATTTTAGTAGAAAATTATCAGAATTCCAAACAGTATAAAATATCAAAACTTGAAAAACAATCAATGACATAATATTCCACTTAGAAAGTATAACCAAGCAGAAAAAGGATCAGGTTATCAAAGATGTGATTGTTTTCTTTATTTAAACCATAGTCTGACAGAGTTCAGTGGTGATGTTTTGTCAACAAAACCAAGAAAATTGTAGACTACAGTTACCTCCCCTATCAAACAACTACATGTATATAATAAGGCAACATTTAGTAATGTGATTTCCAGTAACATTTCTGTGACCAGTGGTATCAATCTAAGCCATCACCTGGTTGTGTTTTAGGTAGAAAGACAGCCCTTTTTTACTGCCTCCCTGGTAAGTTTGCCATACAGCATGGTTTTGCGATACACACAAGATAATCTATCAAACAATAAGATGATACGTAGCTTCACTATGTTTGTTTAGGTTCTGTGAAGTCTGCCTTTTTTACACCAATGACGATTAAAGATGACTAATACTGCAAACTTACTACCGTGGCATGAAAAAATTACCAACTTTTCACCCAAAACACAACTGGGTGATGAAGTAGATTATTACCCCTGGTGAAAAATTGATACAGAAAACTTTGTAGTTTATTGTGACGGCCATCTTGGATAATACAGAAAAAATGTCAAAAGGAATTGTGGGTAGTGACACAATGCATTTACATACAGAAAACAAACATATATTGTCTATCTCAACAAGGCAGAATTTCCTATTGCCAGTGACACACATTGAGATCGGCAGAAGCATAACTTTAGGCAGCTACCAGACAGAGAATTAAATACACATGTATTGAGTTTACACTAAAAGATATTACACAGAAATTTTATTCTGTCTTCAGAAAATATTATGTCAATATGAACACTCATCTTTTAACTTTGTTGTTTAGGGTGTTGACTGTTGTTATGCTAGCTTTATTACCTTTCTATAGTCTCCTTTCTGGAAGTCAGCATCAGCTATTTCCTCAAATTTCTTGACACGATCTGCAACAGCTAACTGAAATAAAGAAGATTATCTCTTCAACACCTAGATTTATATTCAAGTCCACTGCCAGATTGGGATCAATGTATGCATTCAGTTGTATCAAAGGTATATTAGTATTGTCTACGGTGGCTTTATCATCGCAGATAACAGTAATTCTAAAATGCTCTTCTAAACCTAAAATACCTAAATCAAACACAGTTAACTATAAACTTTCTTGAAAAAATTTGAAACACAACAAATTTCTTTCATGGTCAAATTGAGGCATTAGGTAAAAAAAAAAAGTGTTTGCATTATGGAAGGACAGTGAATATGCTTTGGTCTGACTGTCCCTTTCAAACAAATACTAGAAAATCACTTATATTTTAAAAATATTTTATTTTGCAAACTTACCTCTTCAGACATATTCGCAAATACATGATTTTATGAACACTGATCTAGAAATGACTTTAAATTTGCAATTGATGAGCTATTAGAGTCATGGACTCTGCAATTACCTGTATCTGTAACTAATAGCTTGGCCAACATCAAAACGGGTTATTTTTGTACAAATAATTGCAAAGAATTTTAAATAATGATGGACTCTCCTCACCTATAATGTGAAAAAGAAACCCCCCATGAAATACAAGTGATTTACGGTACTTTTGATACATCAAATAAATCTCGCTTTTTTCATATCAAAGTAATTGTAGGAGCAATTTCAACATGAAATTGGAAAACAAACTTTTCGTATTAAGAACTTCCATAAAATCTTGGTTAGTAATGAAAATCTTACGTCTGTAAGTGCTGTGCTGTTTTCAGGTTCCAACATCAGTACTTGCTGATAGGATCGCCCTGCAGCGACAGGATCTCCAAGTGCTAGGTGACACTTCCCCTCTCTGACATAACCCTTTAAAATTTAGAGAAAATATAAGGTTTAATTTACATACTTCAGAACAGCTGACACAGTACACCAATTTTCAAGTGCTGGATATAATAGACAAGCAATCACTTTTTACGAACTCTTATCACTGCCACGTTCACATGTCCACCAATTACACTGTACAAGTAATAATTTAGTATTCTTCATCCATAATTATATGAATATTTATGCAGTGGCTGTGAACAATTCTAGTTCCTCTACTTATGATAAAATACATGCTGACGTATACGTATACCCCTTGTTGTACTTTTGACATCTTTTCTTATCATGCCATGTGTATCATATGAGTGGATTTGAATTTTTTGTTCTGCCAAAACTACACAAAATGTATCGGCTACAACTTATATGTAACTATAGTTAAAATTAAAATCACCATCCTCTATGTTAAAGATGTATTCACTGTGGCAAGGATTATTTAGAATGAGAGAGTAGAGTATTTTGACCAAATCTAATAAAGTATATGAAAGTATATGAAGAGTATGGCAACGCTTAAAAGTCATTTTTGATGAAATCATATATACATAATCCACTAATGTTATAGAGAGATCTAGTGATATAAAGTTGGGGATAAGATAATTCATAGTTGTAAAGACTTAACTACCTTTACAAAGGCGCTGTCGATGCGGACAGACTGTCGTGCATCCTCTAGAGCATCCAGATATTTGTACAACATCATGTTGGTAGCAGCCCTGTTCCCGTAGTAGGCCGCACATGTTGGACACAGCTCTGCAACAACATGGTACATCCATTTTTAATAAATAGAATCAAATGTTGGTAATACCTGTATCATCATCATCATTCATCATCTTAAGATATATGGGAGCTTGAGGGCATAATTTTTTTTTTAATCTTTTTTTTCAGGATGGATGTGGTAGTCCTGTCTAATATTGTATGTCTAAGACTAATAAGTTCATTTGAAACTTGTTTTAATTATAATGAATTGTGATGTTTGTAAAGTTGGACAAGCAGAAATTGGGAATGCTGAATCTAGGCAGGGCTCAAAGTGGATATTTTTTTACCAGGTGGCCTATTTGGCTACCAAGCCATAAAATCTAGGCACCAATTGGGAAAGTTAGTCGCCTGGCCTAGTTCAGTAGTTGTCTTAAATTTAAAAACAAAAAAATAATCTTTTAATTCTAAAAATCAGTATAACATCTCTCTGCAAATTTTTCGATTGTGAGCGTCATTTTAGCATTAACTGCAACCTTTGGAAGATTATAAATCTCAGATTTACACATTTTTTTCAGTGGCCATGCAGACGCCTTACAGGTCAATAACTGGTCGCAAAGAGTGAATTTAAGGCGCGATGGCCACCAAAATAGGGGCTACTTTGAGCACTGCTTGGTATGGGCCATTTATGATTGTTTAAAAAAATTCTTATGGGCCATGCATTTGCTCTTTGTCTATGTAAGAATTTATATATTTTTTCTGTGCCTATGGTTTTTGGCCTGTTCTTCCCAACCCCTAGACAATGTGTTGTTTGATTTTCATGCATCTATTTACCTATCGCTTGAGAGTAACAATTAAGAGCATCTATATACTGTTTGTTCTTGTAGAAGGCATTTCCTTCCTCTTTCTTTTCTTCTGCAAATATTGAAGGACTGAAAAATAAAGAGAAAATAAATAAACATATATCTTAAAATATAGTCTTTTGATGCACACATTTTTAATATATACATAATACCATTTTTGCAAAATACAGGAAATCAAATGTCTTATGAAGGCATACAGTGGTTTAATTTTAATGTTCGTAGACAACATGTACAATGAATCACAACCGTTGTACCAGCATGTAATAATGAAAATAAAGTTGTATTACATATTACAGGCACAAGCCTCGTCTATAAATAAACTGATAATCAACGTTAACATGGGTAGTGACAGGTAATATCAACAAGCTGGGTAGTGACAGGTAATATCAACAAGCGTGCTGGGTATTGCTGAAACAATACATGCATCCTACTGGCCCCTGTTAAAATAGCGAGTGTCGCTAATGATCTTTAAAGAATATATTTGAAAAAGAAATGAGTTTTTCTATTTGAATCGCTCTTTTGGAATATCTGATGCAAAAATGAAAATTATTCGAAAATCGACATTTTCTGAATTTGTTTCCTTTCAGTTTATATCAACTCTTACGTAACTGTGTGACACAGTGTTGAAATGAAACCAGAGAAACAATACCCTTAAAATTAACAATAAATCTATTATACAAAATGTAGATCTTAATGAGCCGAATTAATTAAATGACCAAACGAAAATCCTCAAAAAATGTTTCGTAAATTGGAAAGTAGGAAATTAAATATTAGTTATGGAACATTCTAGAACAGTACTATTCTTAGAATTTTTATGAAACGTGCAAGTGGTTTCAGCGTCATAGAAGAAGTGTTCATATGATAGACATAATTAGCATACAACATATCATAACCAGCTAGAGATTAGACACAAGTGTTCTGTTATGACATTTTTATATATGTCGTTACATCGAATAGTCGGTGTCTTTCGTGCACGTCGGTTCGTCATTATCGGCTTTGTATGAACCGAAGGACGTCTTATTTTCTTAAATAATTCCATAGTAAACTTAGCTTATGTTTGAATACAAAAATCATGAGATACCAACCTCCCGAACTATCAGAATTAAAAAATATATAGACTTTTTCACTCAACTCTTTTTCGATTTGTGGGGACTCCACTTCCATCTGATCGTCTTCCGACATTGTAGAACATGTACAAAGTCTCGCGAGAATTTAGAGCGTAGAAACCCAAAGAGGAATCAATGCAGCGTTTGACAACTAGGCAAACCAACGTTTCTAGTAAAGCGTTTAAATGAGACAATACAATACAAGCGACATGCTGTCAAACTCAGCTAAAAAACAATATTGTAATGCAAGTTTTAAAACATTATTGGCTGCGACTCCTGACATATATTGGTTGTTTATGGATCTTGTTACCTTCTCCCCATATCATACGTAACTGATGCCACGACGCGTTGTGGCTTTACACGTTGAATCAGAGAAACACGTGCACCTTTGCCTCAAACTTGTGGCTTGTCCGTCCCCGTGTAGCCTAATGCCCCGTTTCTCATATTTTCGTAATATGTCCGATTAGATTCTATGTGAAGACTGAGAGAAAATCCAAGCGAAATAAATCTAAAGGATTGACAATTTATTTTTATTGACAATATTCGTATATTAGGTTAGTTCTTATTGGAAGGGAAGTAACTCTTACAAGCATACTTGACATTTTATGATTGAATCGGATGATGAACACAAGAAATACAGAAACACTAATGATATTCAGTGATTAGATAATTGTTGTATCAAATAGCAATAAAGAAGACTATAGCTGATTAATTATGCTACTGATAAGCATTTCAACACCGAAAGAAGAACTTGGAGTAGTGAATGGCTGCTAGAGGTACACCCCCAGAAATGTAAGTACATGTACATACATGTAGGCAAACCTTCAGAACAGGAACCTTCATACTCTTTAAACAACACAGAACTAACAAAAACAGCTAGTGAAAAGGATATTATGTAAAATCTAAAACATCAATGAAGGAGGGAATACCGCCAATGACCAGAGAGAACGGGTCCACAACAAAAACTGACCAAGAAGAAGCAACAGAACTTAACAACTTCTTTACCAGTGTCTTCACTCAAGAGAACATCTCCAATATTCCCCAACTAGACACACCACAAAATAATATTGAAAATCTTAACATCACCAGGGAATTGGTAACCAAAAAACTGTAAAAAGTGAACTCCAGTAAATCGCCAGGGCCGGACAATATACACCCAAAAATTTTAAAGGAAACAGCAGAAGCAATATCTGAACCATTAACAATTGTATTCAAAAAATCACCGGAGGAAGGAGAACTACCTGATATTTGGAAACTGGCCAACATAATACCCATTCACAAAAAAGGAGACAAAAATTCACCAAAACATTACAGACCAATAAGCCTCACAAGTACAATATGCCAAATTATGGAGTCCATCATTAGAGACAATATCATGGAGTATCTGGAAAATAACCAACTACTAAGTCCACACCAATATGGCTTCAGAAGCAAAAAATCTACAGTTCTCCAATTAATTGATATGATTGACGAAATAACCAGGATATTAGACAACGGAGAGCCTGCAGATATAATTTATTTGGATTTCCAAAAGGCATTCGATACGGTACCACATCAAAAATTACTAAAAAAAACTAGAGGCAATTGGAATTACAGGCAAGATTCTAAAATGGATCAATAATTTTCTCGTGAAAAGGAAACAAAGAGTGGTGATCAACGGACAGACCTCTTCATGGACACCAGTGGTTAGCGGAGTCCCTCAAGGAAGTGTGTTAGGGCCAGTACTATTTCTGATATATATCAACGACCTACCAGAAGTAGTTAATGCAGTGATAAAATTATTTGCAGATGACAGCAAAATTCTACACACAAGTGGATCAGTAAGGGAAAGAGACACACTACAATCTGATTTGATGAAACTGGAGGACTGGTAAAATATTTGGCAATTACACTTCAATTACAGTAAATGTAAAAGTCTACATTTTGGCCACAACAGCCCAAACCATGTGTACAAACTAGGACAAGAAGACATTGAACAGTCTGAGGAAGAAAAAGATCTTGGTGTAGTAGTGGACAAAACCCTAAAATTCAGTAAACATGTGGAGAAGGCGGTGAAAAAAGCAAATCAAATAACTGGATTGGTGAAAAGAACCTTTAGTCATATAGACAAGGATATGTTTCTACCACTTTACAAATCCCTAATCAGGCCCCATTTGGAATACGCAGTGAGTGTATGGAATCCTATGAATCAAAGAGACACAAAAATGATTGAGAAAGTACAAAGGAGGGCTACAAAACTAGTGAAAGATATTAAAAACCAATCTTATCCGCAACGACTTAAACAACTTGGCATTCCGTCCCTACAATACAGAAGAAAAAGAACGGATATGATTCAAACATTCAGAATAATCAAGGGAATAGACAACCTCGAAAAAGAATATTTCTTTGAAATAGAGACAAACAGGAGGACTAGAGGACACAAATACAAAATTAAGAAGCCCCAAACCAGACTTAACATCAGAACAAACTCCTTTAGTATAAGAGTAATCAATGACTGGAATAACTTGTCAGAGGAAGTGGTAGAAAGTGAGACAATTAACCAATTCAAAAATAGACTCAACAAACATTGGAAAGACCTGCTAATAAAATTTCACCCAACTTGTGTTTAACCAAACATCTACAAGCCAGTATATAAAAGGAAAAAGAGGACTGTGAGACAATTTTTACAAATTTAAAGTTATATTTTTAGTCGAGGAACCGGTGGAAACTGTACATAAACTTTAAGAGGTGGAGTAATTTTATATAAGCATAAAGAAATCCACAGAACCACAACAAGATATATTGATGAAAAACTTTTAATCAAGGACAAGGCACAACAAGACGTATTGATGAACTGAAATCTATTAAGGTGGTCAAGAGACGATAACGTCTAACACAGAACGAAGCCAGGTGAACCAGGTGATATTGGTATAACAGTGGACTCTGATCTCACATTCGAGGACCATATAAGTGAGAAAGTGAACAAAGCTAATTCTATGTTCGCCATAATTAGAAGAACTTTCAACTTTATGGATAGAAAATCATTTATACCTATATATAACTCATTAGTTTGAGCTCATCTAGACTTTGCCAGTTCAGTGTGGTCACCAGCAAAAATAAAGGACATCGAGAGAATTGAGGGAGTGCAGAGGAGGGCAACTAAACAAGTACCAGGGTTGAAGAACCTAACTTATGAGGAGCGATTAAAGGAACTCCACTTGCCAACCCTCTCATTCCGCAGGATTAGATCAAGACAACAACAATAGCATTACCCTTTGGGACAGCTTTGCTGAGAGTAGTTCTAGGACAACTAAAAAAAAAAAAATATATATATATCATCCACAAAGAGCCAAAACAAGTCTCAGAAGGAACTTCTTCTCTCACAGAGTATGGGAAGTGTGGAATAACCTGCCCGAAGAAGTAACGAGTTCTCAAAACACCAACACATTTAAGAATAGGCTAGACAGACTATGGAAAGACCAAGATGTATACTACAACTACAGGGCTACAATTACAAACATTAGGATAAGAAGTGACAGAAATAATATTATAACTACCATTGAGTCCGGTGAAGAGGAATCATAATTCCTGTACTGGAAAACAGCCATAAGTAGCTATAAGTAAGAAAGTTTGTTATTAATTTGCCCTAGTTAACACTCTCTGAACCTCTCTTACAGTTTATCTTTTAAATTTTCAAATTGACTGGTTCCCACCAGGTATGATATCCTCCTGCTCTCCTGTTACTGTACCCTCAACATTAAATATATATATATAATATATCATTATGATTTTGTCTTAATCGACTAAATCTATTTCTCCGAGCTCCAGTATATGGAAAGCCGTATGTGACCTCCGACTCGCGGCGTTCAAGATTTGGTTGCTAAGAAATAATAACATTTGCAAGGAATAATAATAATAAAAAAAACGTTTGAACCGTTGAAGATATGCCGTGTATAATTTACCGTTAAAGATTTTTGCCGTGTAAGATTTACTGTTAATTTTCTAAACTAATTCCCAATTCTTGAACAAATGTAATGGATCCTTTGTTTATATAGCATACAAAAGTGTTTTTCATTGGATACATGCTGTGGCAACCACACATCTCCAAAACCTGATGAACATAAATCATGTTTCAAATGAAAATCCGGTTTGTCTCACAATGCGTTTTTTGTCTGTTTTGTTTGCATTAAGTTCTACTAATTCGTTATAACACGCACTTAATATACAAGTCTTTAATAGTTATAGCCAGCATTTATCAATAGAAACCTTACGCTTTATATAATATGGATTAACTACCAAGTTCAAAATAAACCATGGAATTATTAAGTTTATTTTTCACACCCAAAACAGATTTTAAAAACGACAAATGTAGCTTTTCGACATGTAGCGCTGTGTCGAACCCTAAGACCTCGTAACCATAACTCAAAATGCATAATCTGTAAGTATCAAATAATTTAGAATTTTCATGCAATATGAACTTTTTAAACTTACAATTGAGGAGATAATACACTGACCTTTCTGCTGTATTCTGCAACATACACTGTACCACTGTAATTATCTTTATAATTAAAAACAAAGCCTAATTAGTAACGGATCTACTGCCTCTATAACTTTTCCATCATATTTCCACAGTTCATTTTGTAATAATCGCTTATTTTTTTCCCTGAACTATTTTCGTTTTATCTACATTTGCAGTCAAATTCCAACGCTCCGAATACCTATTAAAAAGTCAAGCATATTGTAAGTATGAAGGTCAGCAATATCTTCAGAAAATAACACAGTATCATCTGTATACATAATTAAGAACATTTTAAATACATGGAGTTGAATACAATAACTTTGGCAATAAGATTAAATTAATTCTGATTCCAGGGCATTGGCAAATAAAGAGAACGAAATAGGTGACAAAGACTATCTTTGTTGAAACCGATGGTCGGTTTAAGCGCGAGGCAGAAAGAACAGGACGAAACTGAGGACTATACATTGTATATTGCGTCCGTGGACCGCCTTGGTGTAGAAAAATTGTGCTCCTTCCGAAAACGAAAAACACCGAATAAATGGAGAAGAAACATTTAAATGTCATTACTTAATCTTAGATATTTATATAAAAGGTCTTCAAATTTCAAACTTCAAATGAACTGTGATACATATAAATTAGCATATGGATTAATCAATCTCCCGACAATGTAATTGTAGAAATGGATATAAAAGCATTGTTTTTGCCTGCATCCATTATTAACTGACAAGAAAGTCGAACATTGGAGACAATCCACAGTATTCAAACGTCCCTTTACGACATAATTCCACAGCTTAAATCATAACTTATCCTGCCACATGCTATCAAACACTTTTCTGTAGTCGACAAATACTTAATTAAATCTTTTGTTATTTTGTTAGATTTAGTTATCAAACTAAATATATGTATTAAGAACAAACATTTCGTTTTGGGTACCGCTTCCTGGCTTAAAGCCTAACTGAGCACCACATACAACACCTTCGTTCTTAATCCATTTAAGCAGAAGCATACTGAAAAGGGAGGTAAACGACTTAGCTATATGGCCTATCAATGTAATGCCCCTATATTTATCATTTTGATCACATTTCTTGTGATGATGACTCATCAAGACCCCTTCCGACCAAACTTTCAGAATATAATTTTGACAGAGCTTGTGCAAAAACATCACTGTATTTAGTAAACCAGATTGTTTACCTCCTAGATATTCTCGTAATTGAAACTAACAACTCCTTGAGACTAAACTCGTTATCAAACTCAGAGTAGATACATTCGTTATCTATGACAAGTTCTATATTTCCAGGGGAAGAATGAACTGAAATTATTTACCATATCTTTAAAATGTTTGTAAAATCAATTTAAAGATAAATTTTCAACTGCTAGATTTTAAGAAATTAGTTGATGAAATGATTTTGGGTCGTTTTTCCTTAAAACGTTTAACATATCGCCCTCCATCTGCAGATAATTACGTTTCAGCTTTGCTTCATACACCTTGTACTTTTTCTTATGACGAACCAAAACATCTCCACTGACTGAAGATCTACATCTATTAAAAACCCCTTTTCTGTACACTTGATGTAAACGTTTACATTCCCTATCAAACCCTGGTTTATCAGGTTCCTTTACCTTACGTTAGACCAATGATGACATGAACAACTACATGTCTCCCAATTCTATCATTTGAACAAAACTGTTTAAACACAGAAAATAACGTCAGATAAAAAATCGGCCGATCAGAAAGCTACTACAATCCATATTAGTTTGGTTGTTGTGTTTAAGCTAGGGAACTGGTTATGTTATAGGCTAGGGACCTGGTTATGTTATAGGCTAGGGACCTGGTTATGATATAGGCTAGGGAACTGGTTATGATATAGGCTAGGGAACTGGTTATGATATAGGCTAGGGAACTGGTTATGATATAGGCTAGGGAACTGGTTATGATATAAGCTAGGGAACTGGTTATGTATAGGCTAGGGAACTGGTTATGGTATAGGCTAGGGAACTGGTTATGATATAGGCTAGGGAACTGGTTATGATATAGGCTAGGGAACTGGTTATGATATAGGCTAGGGAACTGGTTATGATATAGGCCAGGGAACTGGTTATGATATAGGCTAGGGAACTGGTTATTATACTAGCTAGGGAACTGGTTATGATATAGGCTAGGGAACTGGTTATGATATAGGCCAGGGAACTGGTTATGATATAGGCTAGGGAACTGGTTATGATATAGGCTAGGGAACTGGTTATGATATAGGCCAGGGAACTGGTTATGATATAGGCTAGGGAACTGGTTATTATACTAGCTAGGGAACTGGTTATGATATAGGCTAGGGAACTGGTTATGATATAGGCCAGGGAACTGGTTATGATATAGGCTAGGGAACTGGTTATTATACTAGCTAGGGAACTAGTTATGATATAGGCTAGGGAACTGGTTATGATATAGGCTAGGGAACTGTTTGTGATATAGGCTAGGGAACTGGTTATTATACTATCTAGGGAACTGGTTATTATACTAACTAGGGAACTGGTTATGCTATAGGCTAGGGAACTGGTTATTATACAAGATAGGGAACTGGTTATTATACTAGCTAGGGAACTGGTTATTATACAAGATAGGGAACTGGCTATTATACAAGATAGGGACCTGGTTATTAAACAAGATAGGGAACTGGTTATTATACAAGATAGGGAACTGGTTATTATACAAGATAGGGAACTGGTTATTATACAAGATAGGGAACTGGTTATTATACAAGCCAGGGAACTGGTTATTATACAAGTTAGGGAACTGGCTATTATACTAACTAGGGAACTGGTTATTATACTAGCTAGGGAACTGACTATTATATTAGCTAGGGAACTGGTTATTATACAAGATAGGGAACTGGTTATTATACTAGCTAGGGAACTGGTTATTATACAAGACAGGGAACTGGTTATTATACTAGCTAGGGAACTGGTTATTATACTAGCTAGGGAACTGACTATTATATTAGCTAGGGAACTGGTTATTATACTAACTAGGGAACTGGCTATTATACAAGATAGGGAACTGGTTATTATACTAGCTAGGGAACTGGTTATGATATAGGCTAGGGAACTGGTTATGATATAGGCCAGGGAACTGGTTATGATATAGGCTAGGGAACTGGTTATGATATAGGCTAGGGAACTGGTTATGATATAGGCCAGGGAACTGGTTATGATATAGGCTAGGGAACTGGTTATTATACTAGCTAGGGAACTGGTTATGATATAGGCTAGGGAACTGGTTATGATATAGGCCAGGGAACTGGTTATGATATAGGCTAGGGAACTGGTTATTATACTAGCTAGGGAACTAGTTATGATATAGGCTAGGGAACTGGTTATGATATAGGCTAGGGAACTGTTTGTGATATAGGCTAGGGAACTGGTTATTATACTATCTAGGGAACTGGTTATTATACTAACTAGGGAACTGGTTATGCTATAGGCTAGGGAACTGGTTATTATACAAGATAGGGAACTGGTTATTATACTAGCTAGGGAACTGGTTATTATACAAGATAGGGAACTGGCTATTATACAAGATAGGGACCTGGTTATTAAACAAGATAGGGAACTGGTTATTATACAAGATAGGGAACTGGTTATTATACAAGATAGGGAACTGGTTATTATACAAGATAGGGAACTGGTTATTATACAAGCCAGGGAACTGGTTATTATACAAGTTAGGGAACTGGCTATTATACTAACTAGGGAACTGGTTATTATACTAGCTAGGGAACTGACTATTATATTAGCTAGGGAACTGGTTATTATACAAGATAGGGAACTGGTTATTATACTAGCTAGGGAACTGGTTATTATACAAGACAGGGAACTGGTTATTATACTAGCTAGGGAACTGGTTATTATACTAGCTAGGGAACTGACTATTATATTAGCTAGGGAACTGGTTATTATACTAACTAGGGAACTGGCTATTATACAAGATAGGGAACTGGTTATTATACTAGCTAGGGAACTGGTTATTATACAAGATAGGGAACTGGTTATTATACAAGATAGGGAACTGGTTATTATGCAAGATAGGGAACTGGTTATTATACAAGACAGGGAACTTGCTATTATACAAGATAGGGAACTGGTTATTATACAAGACAGGGAACTGGTTATTATACAGGATAGGGAACTGGCTATTATACAAGATAGGGAACTGGTTATTATACAAGATAGGGAACTGGTTATTATACAAGATAGGGAACTGGTTATTATACAAGATAGGGAACTGGTTATTATACTAGCTAGGGAACTGGTTATTATACAAGATAGGGAACTGGTTATTATACAAGATAGGGAACTGGTTATTATACAAGATAGGGAACTGGTTATTATACAAGACAGGGAACTTGCTATTATACAAGATAGGGAACTGGTTATTATACAAGACAGGGAACTGGTTATTATACAAGACAGGGAACTGGTTATTATACAAGATAGGGAACTGGTTATTATACAAGACAGGGAACTGGTTATTATACAAGATAGGGAACTGGTTATTATACAAGATAGGGAACTGGCTATTATACTAGCTAGGGAACTGGTTATTATACAAGACAGGGAACTGGTTATTATACTAGCTAGGGAACTGGTTATTATACTAGCTAGGGAACTGGTTATTATACAAGATAGGGAACTGGTTATTATACAAGCTAGGGAACTGGTTATTATACAAGACAGGGAACTGGTTATTATACTAGCTAGGGAACTGGTTATTATACAAGACAGGGAACTGGTTATTATATAAGATAGGGAACTAGTTATTATACTAGCTAGGGAACTGGTTATTATACAAGACAGGGAACTGGTTATTATACAAGATAGGGAACTGGTTATTATACAAGACAGGGAACTGGCTATTATACAAGATAGGGGAACTGGTTATTATACAAGATAGGGAACTGGTTATTATACAAGACAGGGAACTGGCTATTATACAAGACAGGGAACTGGCTATTATACTAGCTAGGGAACTGGTTATTATACAAGATAGGGAACTGGTTATTATACAAGATAGGGAACTGGCTATTATACAAGACAGGGAACTGGCTATTATACAAGATAGGGAACTGGTTGTTATACAAGATAGGGAACTGGTTATTATACAAGATAGGGAACTGGCTATTATACAAGACAGGGAACTGGCTATTATACAAGATAGGGAACTAGTTATTATACAAGATAGGGAACTGGTTATTATACAAGATAGGGAACTGGTTATTATACAAGATAGGGAACTGGCTATTATACAAGACAGGGAACTGGCTATTATACAAGATAGGGAACTGGTTATTATACAAGATAGGGAACTGGTTATTATACAAGATAGGGAACTGGTTATTATACAAGATAGGGAACTGGTTATTATACAAGACAGGGAACTGGTTATTATACAAGTTAGGGAACTGGTTATTATACAAGATAGGGAACTGGTTATTATACAAGATAGGGAACTGGATATTATACAAGATAGGGAACTGGTTGTTATACTAGCTAGGGAACTGGTTATTATACAAGATAGGGAACTGGTTGTTATACTAGCTAGGGTAGTGGATATTATATTAGCTAGGGAACTGGTTATTATACTAACTAGGGAACTGGCTATTATACAAGATAGGGAACTGACTATTATACTAGCTAGGGAACTGGTTATGATATAGGCTAGGGAACTGGTTATTATATTAGCTAGAGAACTGGTTATCATACTAACTAGGGAACTAGCTATTATACAAGATAAGGAACTGGTTATTATACAAGCTAGGGAACTGGTTATGATATAGGCTAGGGAACTGGTTATTATATAGGCTAGGGAACTGGTTATGGTATAGGCTATGGAACTGGTTATTATACAAGATAGGGAACTGGTTATTATACTAGCTAGGGAACTGGTTATTATACTATCTAGGGAACTGGTTATCATACAAGATAGGGAACTGGTTATGATATAGGCTAGGGAACTGGTTATGATATAGGCTAGGGAACTGGTTATTATACTAGCTAGGGAACTGGTTGTGATATAGGCTAGGGAACTGGTTATTATACTAGCTAGGGAACTGGTTATTATACAAGATAGGGAACTGGTTATTATACTAGCTAGGGAACTGGTCATGTTATAGGCTAGGGAACTGGTTATTATACAAGATAGGGAACTGGTTATCATACAAGATAGGGAACTGGTTATTATACTAGCTAGGGAACTGGTTATGTTATAGGCTAGGGAACTGGTTATTTTACTAGCTAGTGAACTGGTTATCATAAAAGCTAGGGAACTGGCTTTTCAATTATAAGAATCAGAACAGAGAAAAACATCGTATTTCCACCTTATTTGTTTCGTTTGCCCACATTAAAATATGTTTTGATGATATGGCAAAACAAATACTTCCTTATGTCTACTCATGTAATTGGTCTAACGGGTCAACACAATGTACAACGGTTTGGAGTTGTACCTAATACGATTTGGGTGAAGTTTTGATCGGTCTGGATGTCATTCTTTCAAAGATTATCTTAATGTTCAGATTGAACCACGGGCCCCGTTCAAGTGCTTTGGATGCCATTTTGGGTATAACAAGTTCCAGAAATTGATGAAACAGGCATAAAGCATATGTGGTTTGGAATCGCTTGAAGTACGAATACTTGGAAATAAAGGAATAGTAACAAAAATATTAGGTCATTCTAAAATCGCACCAAATATAAGGTCATTTTAAAGTCGTGCGAAAAAAGGATAAGGTCATTTCAAAGTCATGCCAAATAGGATAAGGTCATTGCAAAGTCGTGTCAAATATCATAGGGTAATAGTAAAGTCGTGCCAAATACCATAAGTTAATGTTATAGGCGTGCCAAATTGATTCAACTAATTACAAAATCGTGCCAAAATAGTTTTAGGCCAATTGAGTTTGTTCCAAATAGCATGAGGTAATATGGACAATGTATTTATCAAAATCAAGTTTAGTGGACCTGATGACTTTGCTGTAAATGTTAACGAAATAAATAAAACTACCCTTATGTGGAGGGGTAAGTATTTAGGGCACATTGTCAAGGCAACATTATAAATTCTGCAAATGCCAGCTTGAAGATGGAAGTTTTGATTGGATGATGTGCAAGGAGGAACGGATTGGCCGAATCCCATTGGTTCTTGATGCTCTAAAGGAAGCGGACCAATACACCGCTGGATAAAATTCCATCGTATGATAGACCAACGCGAATTCCCGAAGACTAAGATTTGTTGTTCATTGACATTAGCAATACCAAGGCAGTGGATATACGATATGAGGAAAAGTCCACTACACTATGCTAATATCCTGTGTGTCGTTAGTACAATCATTTGAGATCGCAAGTGGTAGAAACTGTTGGCGGATTTTTCTGTCCCAGCGGTTCATCTGAACAGTGCCACGGTTTAGAATGCAAACATGTCCATAGCTGCGAATAGCCTTGGTATATATCACTTGTATAATTTGAACATATATTGCTGGTAAATAGTCATTTTTCTAATGAAGGTGGCAGAGTAATAACACTGAAACGTCACGTTCAAATTATACCAAGCCTATTCAGATGTATAATTATCAACCGGAAGAACATGTTTCATAATACAGTCATATTGAATACGTAACGTTCTTTTGAAATCCAATATTGAAGATTATGAATTCTTTAACAACTGCACATCCAGTTTTGTGGCTGATTAATATGAAAGGTGCTAATACACGGTGTCTTTTGTACAGTAAACTTTATATATCGTGTGTCTTTTGTACAGTTCATGTTATACACAGTGTGTCTTTTGTACAGTTCATGTTATACACAGTGTGTCTTTTGTACAGTTCATGTTATACACAGTGTGTCTTTGTACAGTTCATGTTATACACTGTGTGTCTTTTGTACAGTTCATGTTATACACAGTGTGTCTTTTGTCAAAGTGATGTTAGGGGTCAAAGTGATGCTGGTGGGTTAAGGTGATACCGATGGTCAAGGTGATGCTAGGGGTCAAAGTGATATTTGTGGGTCAAAGTGATGCCTGCGGGTCAAAGTGATTCTAGGGGTCAAAGTGATACCAAGGGTCAAAGTGATGTCAGGGGTCAAAGTGATACCAAGGGTCAAAGTGATGTCAGGGGTCAAAGTGATGCTAGCGGGTCCAACCGATGATAGGAGTCAAAGTGATGCTAGGAGTTTAAGTGATATTTGTGGGTCAAAGTGATTCTAGCCGTCAAAGTGATGTCAGGGGTCAAAGTGATGCTAGGGGTCAAAGTGATGCTAGCGGGTCCAAGCGATGATAGGAGTCAAAGTGATGTTAGGGGTCAAAGTGATATTTGTGGGTCAAAGTGATTCTAGCGGTCAAAGTGATACCAAGGGTCAAAGTGATGTCAGGGGTCAAAGTGATGCTAGGGGTCAAAATGATGTTAGGGGTCAAAGTGATATTTGTGGGTCAAAGTGATTCTAGCGGTCAAAGTGATACCAAGGGTCAAAATGATGTCAGGAGTCTAAGTGATGCTAGGAGTCAAAGTGAATCTGGGGTCAAAGTGATGTTAGGGGTCAAGGTGATGTTAGGGGTCAAGGTGATGTTAGGGGTCAAAGTTATGCTATTGGCATCAAGTGTGTGGCAATTCAGCAGGGAACGTAAAGGACACTAATTGCAGTATTAACAATTGTCAAGAGAAAGAAGGGAGTGTTTGGGGGTTGGTCTGGAGGTGGTTGGAGGTAAGGATTGGGTGGGATGAGGGGTTGTTATATTAACAGAATGATTTCAATGTATGTACAGTCAAACCTCGATGATTCGAACTTCGTTGATTCGAATTTCTCGCTGTATCGAACTTTTTGCTTGGTCCCGAATTTTCTCACTATATAACACTACTAACGAAACTATGTATGATTCGAATTTTTATAAATCGAAGTTTTCGATGTATCGAACTGTTTTTATGACCCGTTATCTATGATATTATAGGTAATTGACATCTCATGATTCGAACAAAAAATTTACCTGTACTGACCACTGGACAGGTGTTTGGCGTGACCCCTGCGGCAAGATTTCTCACCTCTCCCCCAAATGCCCTGACTGACAATAGGGATAACGATAGCGTGTGTTGTCACTCCCGGTCATGGGGTTAATTAATAATCAGACCAAATTGATAGATAAATGGTGTATTTTGAAGCCATGACATTTGTATTTAAAAGCCATGACATTTAATCTCTCCGGTAAAACATTTCGGTAGTCGTCTCTGATAATCTCCGCCGCCATTGAAATCAGCGGTCGGTGAGTAAATTTTACGGAACTGTAAAACAACCGGACATATTTTAAACACAAACAATTAGCGATGGCTTCACTCATATTGAAAGTGTCACGTTTCAAACTTATACATAAATATCCAAGTAAATCGATTATTTGTCATTCAATCATGCATTCTCCAACCGATCGGCATTCCGTATTTGTATATGCCATGTAGGGATTTTTTGCAGACTTAACTAGTTCATTATAAAAGTTCATGTAAGTTTTTCTATACTGGGAATTTATTATCCGCGATATTACAACATATATGGACCGTGGGTCCAGAGTTCGTGTCATGTCCCTGTAGATTTACGGTAATAGAGTTATCTTAAAACTCGTCAGCGTTTCCGTACAGTTAAAAACCCATTAACGACTACACATATAGTCCGTCTGTATTTCACAACCAAATCACTACTCACTTATAGCTTATGTAAGAGAATACACGTAAATAATCAAACAGTTTTATATGGTTTTTTTGACACAATGTACGATACATTTCCGCTCAATGTGATTAAAGCTGTAATTGTTCTCCAACGATTAGTTGTTATAATTTCAGTACGAGGGTGTCATATGAATTATTTTCGACTCCCTTATTTAGACAGGCATGAACAGGGTTGGACTGTTTGAGCACATGGGCGTGATTTCCTGATCACCATAGAAATATCTGGCATTACATCCTCCACAAAAGTCGTCCTGACAGCGAGCTCCTGGGTAGCCTTGGCAACCGCCAGTTGCACGTCTAATTTGACAAGGGCTGCCAACGCATGCTCTCCGCGGGGAGATAGATGGGCACCTGATACGTGTAGTAGGCACTGTCATTGGCTCTGAAAATTCTAGTTGAAATAAATAAATAAATAAATAAATAAATAAGTTAAACCATATTACTGGAAATATTCTTTCCTACTTTTCAAATTATGTATTATCTTTTGTGGGACAAAATGACGCAAACCTAAATAAAGAGTAGTCAAGTAGTTCTGAATTTGTAGTATTGTAAAAAGTAAATCATTCATTCACGACGAATATTTCATTATATTAACATTATGTCATCACGTCAATATTCAATGTTATACATTATGCTAGCACGTCAATATTTCATGTTTTACCACAGTAGGTGGGTGTTATTCAACTCCCAAAACATGAAATAATAATTACAACTGTTGAATAACTTAACGTGGAATAAACTCTGAATGCGTTTTGATTGGTTACTGGTGACCTTTGACCAGGACTATTTTTTTAATCACGTGGTTCAATGCAATTTCATTGGCTAACACTTGAAGGCCACCTCACAATGTCCTGGAAATGATAACGCACAAGAAGTAGTTCGCAGTTGTTGTGTTATATTCTTGAAAATATACATATTTTTTTTTATCAATTTATTGCTTTGAAAGAATATACCTAATATTATTTTGTTATGATTTGTCCATAAATTGTAATGTTTCCATATGTTTTGCATATCAATTAGCGGTATTTCGAATTCGGTCATATCCTTACATCACGCCTGTTATTGTGAAAAGAACTCATGGTTACACAAAAAAGGTCAATTCATCCTCAGAAAAGCTTTTCTATTGTGGTAAAAACAGGTCATACAAACTCATGGGTGTTTAATATGGTATTTCTTGCATTCTCGTTAATTATTTTTCAAAATATACAGCTCGTGTTTTTGTAACTTTTGAAAAATTAATCACTCGAGTGAAAGAAATACTATATACAACCACTCGTTGTTTAACCTATATTTATACATTATGCTATCACGTCAGTATTAAATATTATACATTATACCATCACTTCAATATTTAAGCTCTCGGGAAATATGATACCTTCGGGTAAATAAACCTTCATATTACCCTGCATCCAGGGCAATAAATGCATATTATACATTATGCCATCACGTCAGTATGTAATGTTATATATTATGCCATCACGTCAGTATTAAATGTTATACATTATGCCACTACTTCAGTATAAAATGTTATACATATGCTATCACGTTAGTATTAAATATTATATATTATGCCATCACGTCAGTATTAAATGTTATACATTATGCCATCACGTCAGTATTAAATGTTTTACATTATGCCATCACGTCAGTATTAAATGTGTTACATATGCTATCACGTCATTATCAAATGTTATACATTATGCCATCACGTCAGTATCAAATGTTATACATTATGCCATCACGTCAGTATTAAATGTGTTACATATGCCATCACGTCAGTATTACATGTTATTCATTATGCCATCACGTCAATATTAAATGTTATACATTATGCCATCACGTCAATATTAAATGTCATACATTATGCCATCACGTCAATATTAAATGTTATACATTATGCCATCACGTCAGTATTATGTGTTATACATTATGCCACTACTTCAGTATTAAATGTTATACATTATGCCATCAAGTCAATATTAAATGTTATACATTATGCCATGACGTCATTATCAAATAGTATACATTATGCCATCACGTCAATATTAAATGTTTTACATTATGCCATCATTTCAATATTTAATGTTATACTTTATGCCATCACGTTAGTATTAAATATTATACATTATACCATCACGTCAGTATTAAATGTTTTACATTATGCCATCACGTCAATATTAAATGTTATACATTATGCCATCACGTCATTATCAAATAGTATACATTATGCCATCACGTCAATATTAAATGTTTTACATTATGCCATCATTTCAATATTTAATGTTATACTTTATGCCATCACGTTAGTATTAAATATTATACATTATGCCATCACGTCAATATTAAATGTTTTACATTATGCCATCATTTCAATATTTGATGTTATACATTATGCCATCACGTCAATATTAAATGTTATACATTATGCCACTACTTCAGTATCAAATATTATACATTATGCCATCACGTCAGTATCAAATATTATACATTATTCCATCACTTCAGTATTAATGTTATACATTATGCATCACGTCAGTATTAAATGTTTTACATTCTAACACGATTCGTTTGCAACGCGTGTTTTGATTGGTTGCGGACCGACTTCTAATCTGCGATAGAACCATGACATATCGTGTTAAGCCACGCCCCGTTTCTAATCAAAACAATATGGCGTCAAGTTCGACTCGTAGCGAAATTCAACACTCTGCACCATTTATGATTGATGACCCGTGATATTGGAATCGAAAGTGAAGAAATCGAAAAGAATGAAATAACTTAATAAATTTAACAAAAATCGTTAACTTCATTCTTACCGTCATTTATTGATTGAAACGTTCATTTCGTCCGTGTGTAAGCATCTAAGGTCAAGTAAAATCCGAAATGAAATGGAACAAGTGCACATAACTTTCACATAACGATTGAGCCTATAGAAACACATCAACACTGACTTTGTCAAAACGCCCATGTAGTTATGCATACTGCATAAATCCAAATATGTCGTTAAATCTTCTGTAACAGGACTTTCACAACAATCCAAATACACCGCTTCGTCAACATACAGATCGAACTCTCGCCAGTATGGGCGTGGCCAATTGACCGACTTTGAAAGCTTCTCTCTGATTGGTCAATCCGCCACAGTATGACACGTAACTAGCGGAGGTCACAGAGTACTTAACAGCGTACTTGTAGCGATATAAAACAATGTATCTAAATATATGCGATAGTAAACGTGTTAGAATGGGGATAGTACGTTGTTTTGAGTGGCTATACTGGCGATTAGAACATGAAATTTGGTTTAAACTCTCGACCTATCGGTCTCGAGTTCAAACCAAATTTCATGTTCTAATCGCCAGTATAGCCACTCAAAACAACATACTATCCCCTAATTATGCCATCACGTCAGTATTAAATGTGTTACATATGCCATCACGTCAGTATTACATGTTATTCATTATGCCATCACGTCAGTATTACATGTTATTCATTATGCCATCACGTCAGTATTAAATGTGTTACATATGCCATCACGTCAGTATCAAATGTTATACATTATGCCATCACGTCAGTATCAAATGTTATACATTATGCCATCACGTCAATATTAAATGTTATACATTATGCCATCACGTCAGTATTAATGTTATACATTATGCCATCACGTCAGTATTAATGTTTTACATTATGCCATCACGTGAGTATTAAATGTTTTACATTATGCCATCACGTCAGTATTAAATGTTATACATTATGCCATCACGTCAATATTAAATGTCATACATTATGCCATCACGTCAGTATTAAATGTTATACATTATGCCATCACGTCAGTATTAAATATTTTACATTATGCCATCACGTCAGTATTAAATGTGTTACATATGCCATCACGTCAGTATCAAATGTTATACATTATGCCATCACGTCAGTATCAAATGTTATACATTATGCCATCACGTCAATATTAAATGTTATACATTATGCCACTACTTCAGTATTAATGTTATACATTATGCCATCACGTCAGTATTAAATGTTATACATTATGCCATCACGTAAGTATCAAAATGTTATACATTATGCCACTACTTCAGTATTAATGTTATACATTATGCCATCACGTCAGTATTAAATGTTTTACATTATGCCATCACGTCAGTATTAAATGTGTTACATATGCCATCACGTCAATATTTAATGTTAGACATTATGCCCTCACGTCAGTATTAAATATTATACATTATGCCATCACGTCAGTATTAAATGTTATACATTATGCCATCATGTCAGTATTTAATGTTATACATTATGCCATCAGGTCAATATTTCAACCTTAACAATAATAATATATCTGATGAACGAGTCATTGTTTGATAAAATTGTTGTGTATATATACAGTCATTTATCTACAACACAATAACGTGTTATTATTGTCCACTTGGAAATATACAACAGCCGAGGTTAGAATACAATTTACCTTACAATGTCGAATATTAAATTCTTATATATCCGTATAGAGTGTGAGTCTTTTGTATTGACAATAATATATGATTATGGTTATACCTCTTATAAAAATGTCTACGAGGTAGTAAATACTATACTCACGACAGTAGGTGCCTCCACAGTCCAACGGACAGCATATTTCACCTGGAACATATCAAATAACGTAAGACCACAAAGGGGGGCGAATTATGACTTAACTGAAAAGTCAAATTTTTCTCAGGAAGATACATCAATAGTGCAATAATGGTGAAGAGAAAAACAATGCTATAATGATGGTGATATTTTCAAGCTGTGATTAATGGGACATAACCCTGATGGTATTGGGAATCTATTGGAAGATCGATATATGGAATAGACACAATATAGGATAGTGAAAAAAAGATGATAACTCCAAGACAGTAATATTAAAATGATGATCTGTAATGGCAATTATGCTCATATTGAGTGAAATAAAGTATACATTAACAAGTCAATAGAAACGGTAATCCTAATTGTCCGAATTTTCAAGGTACACTATGTAAGCCATACAGCTACCACTAGTTGTACAGCCAAATGTATAAAGGTACCAAACATCTCACCAGGGATTATAATATCTTTTGATTAGTAATCCCACTTGCCTTAGCTCCCATAACAGTTTTTACAATATAAGTTTTAAGTTAATCCTTAAATAAATACGCCTTATACCAAGGGGATGTTTCATACACCAACGTGAAAACAGGATTCTTTCGATATCAACAGATATATAAGATGCTGTTACCGACAAGAAATTGGTCGCTGGTTCTACTGGACTGCGGATCCTTTAGCTACTGACGATTCTTCTACATAACTGAGTAAATGTATCGATGCGATCACTTTATGCTAATTTTACATTATGTTTCTAAGTTACGCTGTCAATGGACAACCTCCATCTTTATGGACCAACACCTTTTCTTTCTACCATCGCTCTTTCCTATTTATTTGATTGTTTGACGAGTCCGAGAAAGAGTGGCTCTGTAAGAGAATCCTTCTGTAACTTCTCTTTCTTATCCTCCTTTCTTTCCCTTATGTAAGATCAGTGAACTATAAGTGTTTCTTCTTGATATTAGTTGCAATGTTTGTCACAGATGCGTCATCATGAAATATTTAGAAAAAGAGCTATTCATGTTACATGTATGTCTATAAAACTGAAAACAGAAACTTTTGACTCAGAGTGAAAAAAAGGTCGCCCCTTATTAACATGCAAAGGAAACAACAAACGCCCCACGTTCAGGAGAAACATGTAGGGTATGCAATTCATTAAATGTGTCCTATGTCAGGCATGTACCAAACAAAAAATTTATCTATATAATAATATGTTAATTATACCTTGGCGACATCCTCTGAAGCTATTACACTGCATCGTACACGTTCCTAGGTTGGATAAGCTCCTTCGCTGACATACTGAAATGCACATGCGATTAAACAAGTAAGCAAAGTAAGTATATGTTCTGGAAATAAATGATTCAGGAGTCACAACACACTACACAAGAAAATGTTAACATTGAGAATTGAAACCCGTAATTCATAAATCAACAAATGCTCTGTTATAATGAATAATAAATAATCAAGTAAATAATAAACACAATACGATTCAACCTCCCACCCCCAGAAAAAAAAAACAATGAAAGAAAAGAAAGTATCTTTCTGTATATGTATGTAGATATGCATTTCGTATGTTTGCATGAAGATATATCAAACATTGTCGAGAACATAGAATAATTAAAACATAATTAAGATATAGTTCACAAATATTGCAATTGATACAGCTGATTTATTTTGCACCGCCCTAATGTTCCTAAGGGCACAAACCCAAATAATGCCGGTCATTTCAATGATCGATATATCTTAGAATATTCCTTTTTTTCATCCTATTACAGTGGCAAACACGGTAGTAAGAAATTATCAATGCAATGCACGAATAGTAATAGTTATACTTTTGTTATCCATGCATTATAAACACTTTCCTTTGCCCTTCAACGTGTTTTGGAATAAGAAATACCAAAAGAGTATATGAACATTTGTATATACTTACATTGACGTCTTCCATGTCTGGGGAATAACGATAAATGGGACGCTGAAATAGTAAAGCAAAATTTTTATATTATTAGTTTTACAAGTGCTAAATAGGAAGAAGAAGAATGTTAAACTGATGACAGCAAAAACCAATGTTACTGAGTCAGAGCTGGCTATTTTTCAATCTTTAATGGCCATTCAGGACATTTCAACCACCGGCGGAAGTTAAGTTCAACTAGTTTTAATCAATACTAGCAAGATAAAAGGGTCCATATAGCTAAATAGTGTCTTACAGGCTGGGAATTTTATTTCAAAATTTTACCTAAGTATCTCTGAACAAGTGTGTGACAAAAAAAAAAAATCTATATATATGAATAAAAAAAATTATTATATGTAAAGCTAACAGTTTACCACTCGCGGAGAGAAAAAGGTTATCTTTTGAAAAATAAATTCTCGTTTTCTAAAGTATGGTGTAGTTGCCGAAATACACGGGAACAATGAAAAGAAAAAAAAATCAGATATGTTACAAGTGTGACAGTTTATATCACGATATGGCCACGTAAACTGTGTGATGATATATTGTATTTTAAATTTGAAGTAAGACATAAACATATTTACAACAGAAAAAAATATTGCTGTCCTTGGTTTAATCACACAAATGTATGTATATTAGCCTTCTGATTTAAGCTATCGGTAGTACTATTGTTTGTCATGTGTTAACGTCCAGTGTCATATTAAGACGGATGTCAAGGAGACGCAAACAAAACACAGAAAGACGGAGCAGATCGAAAGTGTTGCGATGGGGGTAGACAATCTATTTCTTCAATTCCTCTCTCGAAACACAGAAAAGATCCCCGATTCTTCAAAGGTCCCACTTTTAGTCGACGACCAAAATTCAGTGGGGTACAGCTGGCTTTATTCGACCAACATTCAGTGGGGGTACAGCTGGTTTTATTCGACCAACATTCAGTGGGGTACAGCTGGCTTTATTCGATCAAAATTCAGAGGGATACAGCTTGCATTATTCTTTTCTAATGTTAGTTATACATGCTTAGTTGCTAAGTAACATTATAAAGGTCATAAGGGCCAATACCACTACAGGTAGGACAGATGACATATAAGAAAGTCATCCCGACCCTGTAGGGGGCCCCACTGTAAGTCGTCCCTTACGACATATGATGAGATGAAGCAGGCATAATCTTTCCCCGCACAGTCTATATTAATGAGTGCAATATAAAACTGCATTATAACATCATTGTCAAATAAATCACTATATATTCTCTCCTGAATATTAAATCTAGACAATGAAAATATTAACCGGGAATAAATTAGCGAAGTAAAAACTTACATCGGTCGTCTAATTATATATAACAAGAGGAACAATTGGCCTGTATCTATTTTACAGCCTTTTATCGTAATACTTAATTTATAAGAAGCTTCAAAGTCAACACGGATCCTAACTTATATATATGTACGTTTCTTTGAAGTAAGTATTATATGTTTAATATCACAACTGTGGAAATTTCGGTACTCGGGAACCTCTGTGATATATTTTGGTTATTGATAATTTGTTTGAATATATAGAAAACAATTAATGTCATAGACGCCGCAATACACCATAAGCACACTTGTCCGCCGGGCTGAGGAGCTAAATGTATATCTCATATCTTTAGTAGATTCATAATTAACTAAGTTTCAATCTTTCATTTCTAAACTACCCGACTTTGTGTTTGCGTTTTCGAAGCTGAAGTATATTCGTGTTTTTACCACAATAGGTGGGTAATATTCAACTGCCAAGGCTGAAATAATCATTACAACTGTTGAATAGCATTCAGTTTATACCACACGTGGAATAAACTCTAAATGCGTTTTGATTGGTTGACACGGTGACCTTTGACCGGGACTATTTTGTAGCATTTAGAAGGCCGCTTCATGATGTTCCGGAAATGATAACGCACAAGAAATTATTTGCTGTTGTGGTTTTTTTTTACATTCTTGAAAATATATATAGATTTCTATAAATTTATTGCTCTGAAAAGAATAAACTTACTTAATATTCATTATGTTTGGTAATTGATTGTAATATTTCAATACTTTTCCAATATTTTAAGTTTTGCATATTATTAGCGGCATTTCAATTTCAGTCATATCCTTCTTTTTTTGCGGTAGAAACAAGTCATGCAAATTCGTTGCTGTGTGGTATATGGTAATTCTTTCACCCTCGTTAGTTATTTTTTCTATAATTCACTAACGTTTGTGTTTTTGTAACTTTTGAAAAAAATTCCAACTCGAGTGAACGAAATACCATACAACAACCACTCGTTGTGTAACCTGTATCATCTTGTGTTAGCTGACTGTATAGTGTACCTCACTGAAGTATAATGCCGAAGACACCCAGCATCAATTTTGATTGACGAAGTTGTTGTAAGTTACTGAGGTCACCGCCGGGAATAACGCCCTTTCTTCACGCCAGGATGTCCTTCTTATCGTATTCTACTTTAATGAAAACGAATTTGCTACGTTATTACTAAATGACCATATTGTCAAATGCCCGTCTTCCAATTACCTCGATGGGATTTCTCTTTGAATTTTGCACCAAGGTTAAATAATCACTGTTAAATAATCACTAAATCTAATTAATTTCAGCATGATGAATAACGCATATACTGAATGTGCAGAAATGTAGTTCACATTGCCAAGATAAATACACACACATATATATGGACATTTCAACTTTATTCTATATATATATATATATATATACAGTAAAAGCTAATATGAATTGTAAATCAAAATGTGTTATATATGCCGTTATCTGTTCCAATTGTGGTGATTTTTATATTGGTCAAACTAGTAATGAACTTAGAACAAGAATGACTGTACATAGGCAACAAACTAAGACCGACTCGTTGCGAAATTTACATGCTAATAAACATATTCATGATTGTGCCGGTGATCATTTTAATGTGATACCTTTATACCAATTACATTCGACTGACACGGTTTTATTAGAAAAGAAAGAGGACCAAATTATAAAAATATTAAAACCAAGCCTCAACAGGCCATAGAAAAATTGTTATAAATGTGTAAAATGGCGCCACAATTTTAGCTTGTTTTGAAACGTTGTACATGTATACCATTGTGACGTCACATTATTTATGACGTCATTAAGTGAAAGTCAGTCGTCGAGTTTTTTTTATTATTATATCTATATATATATATAAATATGTACGTCCCTGACATTGCCAAGTTTCTTCTGAGCACAAATTAAAGTATCGATCCATAGCCTCTAACCGCACCAAAAGATAAAGAGATACATTAAACATCATATACATGGTAATAAGTGGGAGGTTCGCGCAGGGCTGCATTGAGTCCACTTTCGTCAAGTCAGGCTTGATCTCAATCCCTGTTCAGATGGTAAAATGTATGAGTTCTTACGCATCCAATTTTGTTTCCAGTGTTATGTTTTCGGTTGATTATATAACGTCCACGCAACAGCAAATGTCATACGTGGATCATTAATTAGAAAAAAGCCTAAAAAAAACCTGTTAATATCCCTTACGTCCTAACTGCGGGCAGCGTAAAAGAGTATAGTTTTCCGTGACTCTATCTTAATATCCAATTATTCAATTCTGTGTCTTCCCACTAATCCTTTGTTCTCTTAGGCAAAATTGTTAATTCTGCAGTGCGTGTGCGCTGGTTTGGTTCATGTATATATAATATATACAGGAATGATATTAAATACATTATAGTCTTTTAAATATCACACATACATGATCCCGAAATGATTCTTTGATAAAAAGAGAGATGCTTCTTTAATATTAACCACAAAATTAAAATGTGAAACTAGAAACACAACATTTACATTATCTGACAAAATTTATTCTTGTTAGAAAAGAGATGTTTCTTTAATTATGATTACAGAAAAAGTTAATGTAGAAATACAATATTTATATAACGTGATGGTTACTGTAATATATTGAATGTAAACGTGATAATATATAAAAATTGTACCTGAAATGACGTCTGTCATAAATGCAACAAAGCACAAAAATCCTGCGGTATTCATGTCTGTGATATTAACAAATGAGGGTTTCATTAACGAAAGGTGATTGCGCCATATTTGAAGTAACAAAACATTATGATTGATGATTAACTGCATCGATTTTGATTGGACGAAGTTCAATGTGGGAAGTTAGTGACGTCACCGAAGGTGTTCATTCGTCAGAAATGAATCATTCCTGTACGCGATGTACATGTATGTACAAGGGAGGATATGCATAGCTGTCATAATCAATATCAATAAACCTGACACTCATAGATACATTTAAGATATTTACTAGAGTATTGTATAGGCAAGTACAGGTTAATGAGTAAAAAAGTACTTACAGATACCATACGAATGGAATTTATTGACGATATTTAATGCAATTAAAAATATACGTGGAACAAAGCAGTATGACAATATCTAGGTCATTGTTTCTGATTACACAGCCATGTTGACAATAAGAGGTCGGAGGTATACAGTGTTTTTACATCTATTTTAAAACACAGCAAAAAACCTAACTTTGGATATCAAGTGTTCAATGACAGGTTTCAATCTATTTAACATAACCACATTACAGACACATGATAAGAAACAAAAGAGGATACTTCACGTAAATTGTGATATATTATACAGTTGTTTCACCACTTACGGATGCATTATTGATGTGAGGGCCAGACGTAGATATCTAGATGGGAGTTGCGAAATTTTTGTTGTTGTTGATGTTTATATCAACACTTTTAGATGCTCTAAGGACGGTTCCATTTGAACATGGTCAAGTTTGCCCGGTTTAAATTGACGGAAATGTCTTTGTATAGCCGATTGCCAGTTTGAATGCATTTGATATGACCTAGACTGGGGGCTAAATCCATAACTTTCTTCAGAGGAGCGAACGCATTTTCAAAAGAAAAAGAAATAGTTTTTGAGAAAGAAGATTGGTTTATTAAAGGTGAGTTAGAAAAACAAAAACCTGACAAGATCTCTAATCTACTCATCTCTAATAAATCGTGCGATGTGGGAAGCAAACAACATTCCAATGCTCACCCTGCCGGGCGGTGAGAAAATCAAAATGCCCCTAACGAGTACAAGACAGATGTGATGGAAAATTAAGATATCAAATTGTATTTTACCAAAAAAAAGTTAATCGTTTAAAACTGATTTCGAATGTGTAATTTGATGCCTTATTAATATTTTCATATGATTTTGTTATATGTTGATATAACTAGGCAGCCAAGGAAATATCGTATCACTAAAATATTTGACGACCAGTATTATGAATTCTCGTATAACTGAAACACTTAGCAACCAGTATTAGGATTTCTCGTAATACTAAAACTTTTAGCGACCAGTATCAGGATTTCACATATTAAACAACCTATTACACGCTTGTGATGTATTTGTAACCTATTATAAGTGGTTTCCGAGTTAAGTACATGATATATTTAGCTTGGAAACTGACAGATGATTTATTTATAATACGTAATTATCTGTATAATTCTTACGACAGTAGTAACTTATAAAGTATTGACTTGTCTATGAATATTCAACATATGGTTTTCGTGTATGAATTAGTTTAGCTCACGTTGATAGTATATGATGCGAATAATAAATCTTGTGGAGATTGTGTCACAGGCAATCGTATTAACATTGCTTAATCATACGTTAATGTTTCTGAAGCAGATGTCTTCGATCAGCTGTGACGAACTTAAAATAACTTTCTTCTTTAGGTCTAGATTTGCCAAAATGAGGAATTCTTATAGATGAAATGTTCATAAAGGAGTATAAACAATTACCATATTCATTGATCGTGTTTTGCTGTAATATCTTGTCTTATGATAGCATAGTATAGTATGAGGTCAGTCTTTGTATTCTGATGACAAAGTAACGTAACCCAATCCCTATTAGGTCATCAGGTCAAACAAAACTTAAAATTAGTGACATCACCTACAAATGTGATTCTTGATACGGCAGACTGACACACCACATGTGTATGTCATATTTGTCACATTTTTTATGCATAATGTTTAAGCAATCAAATATTCTGAAAAAAATCACGCGCCCTCTGACGACATTCAATAAAAAATAAAAACCATGCTGGCTCAAAAAGGTGTAACCTGGGTAAAATACTCTTTTATTCTGTTTTTATAACCGTTCAATGTTTAGAAAGCCTTGGTATTATTGATGATCAAGCAAAGAACGACTGCTTACTCACAGTTCTTCTCATATCAAACAGTCTATCAGGCTTACAGTCATAACCAAACAGTTCACAATCAACCCGGAAAATTTTACTCAATTTTATCAAGTCATCCATATCTACTGTTGAATAAGCCTCTAAAAATGCATCTTTTCTGTTACGTACTGCTTCTGAACGATCACTCGCATCTCCCATTGCATTATACACCACCTGGATTAGTTCGTGTTTCTTTATACTTTCACTCTGTGCTGCCGAGATGGGATAAATCAATTGTCTTCTGATGATACCACGGATCTGTAATTGTCTCCATAGTCGTTTTTGGGCCTGATGAAAATGTTATATTACAATCGGTTATGTAATGCTTTCTGAAATGAAATAACCAGTTACATTGGTCTCGTATTGTGTAGTGTAAATACTGTGCTTTAAAGTTTATCTCAAGTGACCGCTTTATATCCGCTCTAGACATACGATCTAGAATATGGAACACATCTGAAGTGAAAGTTTCCAACTTCCCTATCAAATGCCATTGATAGCGACATGGATCACAATGTTCGAATGTCGGGGTGAAATGGACATTTCTTTTCGAAAACGGTTCATGTTCCTCAAAATAAATGACTGTTTTCACAAACTCACGAAATGTTATATCATGGCCACATTTCTTATCAACTTCCTTAGCGTTATTCCGAAATAACCGTATTCCAAACGCACCTGTTCCTTTCCAGTAATCACAGTTCGGTGACACAAGTTTGTCAACGTACGCCGAAAAGAGACGGCTATATGGGTCTCGGACAAACATAAAGGTCAGCGACTTTTTCATAAATCTGTCAATCATTGAATCCTCTAAGCTACGTAGTGTGTAGAATGCATCAAATGCTTTAACAGACTTGGCAAATGGTGACTTAGCGCGAGACTGACCAACCACAATCTGCAAGGTAAGGAAATAAATTTAAACTCACTAGAACCATAAACAAATCAATGTTCTTGTAATATATATTCATGACGAAACCTACCACCATCGCTCCTTGTATGTTAAATTTTGCCAAGGTCGACCTATGCCTTCATGAGACAAACAAAAGCAGAATCACAAACATTTGTTTAATCTGTTTCGAAATTACGCAAAGAAAAAACGTCCTTCAATAACTCTTTACTGACTTGTCAAAAGACACATGTTAGCAATAGGAAAAGAGGCGTTTACTTCAGTAAAAGGAAAATGACTTTCAATAATTCTGTACTGACTGGTCAAAAGACAGATGAAATCTGTCGTGGTGGCCTAAGATGCTGTCTCAATTATCAGCTGCCACATGATGCTTCGAAATTCTCGACAGAGACCTTTTTAATCTACTTTAAAAGCCATCACTAAATACCGAAAGTAATATCATATTATATTCTATCAAGTCCAAATTAATGAAATATTAATAATATTTCGACATAGTATTACCTCCTAAACAGCCATGCAGGTAGAACGTAAGACTTGAACTTCCTGTTCCGGCCCCGTATTCATGAAAACCATTCTCATTCTCAAAAATTAATTCTGTGCTAAACCCAACATTCTTTAAACTTTAAAACGAAATGTTATCATCAACTATATTCTCACTTGAAGTCTTTTCAAAATCGCTAAGCTTTATCACCAAAAGTAATTGAGTCTGAACACAAAATGTGCACGGTGTCATGCATTCGGGTCCAGGATTTAATGTATGATGTGATGTTTTCCATCCCGACATCTATTTTCTTGCTGATATCTCCTTCGATACTCCCTTAGTGATAGTTCTGTCTCCTAGCCGAGACAACCAAAGTTTAAAAATCGGACATTGCTGCTCTTTGCTGGATGTTTATCTAGTTGGCGGTTATAACTAGTTATCCCGTTATCGGGATAATGTGAACGGGTGAAACGTTACACTACCGTGTCCGTGTGGAGGGCGTAAACAATACAAAGCTCTACTTACCCTCATAGTTCGTCTCCAGAACGTGGAAGCTATCTTTTCCACAGGGCAGTAAGCGATACCCAATGGCCGATCGATAATTACGTTATTTCTTACGTAGCTTGTTGAGTTCGATCGTGTTCCGAGAGCGGCACATGCTTTTAGCATTCGTTCTCTTCTCGCTGTGTATATCATACCCGGATGAAGGGAGTTATTTTCATGTGGGGATATTTCCTGAAAGAAGAAATAAAACCGGTAATCCCACTCGAAGTGAATTTTTGTAGAATAGTAATTGCGATACTGAGTTTTAGCCATGTATTTAAGAAATCACAAATGCATAATGCATTCGGAATGATAATAATTGATTGCTTTAAGAAATGACTGTCTCTAAGGAGGCAAGTTTCGGGAGATCAAGTTTCCAAAGGCATATTGATCGCAAATAGCTAAAATTGGTCTATTTAATCAGTTTTTGACTGGCTGGTGCCATTCAAATGATGGCATGAGTACGATGAATCAAAATGCAGAAGACTTGCAAACGATGCTGTCCTTTTGATCCTTTATTAGATGATTATATTTAAAAGTTAAAATTCATAATTATAATTGTTGTTCTGGAGCTGACGGGTCAAAATCTTTACCTCAGAACAGTTTAAGTTGAAGATGTATATGTGCTCACAACGGGATACAAACATGAACGGAAATCAGGAAAAGTGTTCTTTATAAAACATTGTTCTTGATGTACTTTTAAAGTATATCTGTTGTTACTTACCAATATTCGACTCTGCAATACATGTCCCACTTTCGTTCCATCTCTTATCTCTGAAATCAATCAAAGTCAAATTTTAGATCCATCTGTTGGTTACTTTAAGATTACATAATCCTAAATATGACTGTATACTGTTCAATTTAATGCTGAAAACCACGATATGAAGTATATATAAAAAGCGATATAATATGTTTTATATTGGCAGCAGTTTATAAAATAAACAAGAAAAGAAAAAACAGTAAATTGGAGTTATACACTACCTGCTTTACTGAGGTTGTTTTCCGGTCTATCCATTAGCAGGACCTTGATGAGAATCAGCTCAATCAAAAGTATTATGGAAATACATGTAGCATAGAGATATTTTAAAAGGCATTTCACCATTTCGACTTGATAAATTTCATAGACAAACAGTATATCTTCAGTTATTTTGATGTGTCATTGACATTTACATAAACACTTATGTTACCATCGGCATAATCGGGGTTCACATACAAATGTTACAGCTGCTATGTATTGTAGAATTGCAATTCTGTTCATATGTATCGACTTATATTTTTAAAACCTAATCCCATTTTATAATCCGGGATACTGACAAATCAATATCAAAATAGTGTTTTTCTAGTCATTTAAAACCGCCATATGATGATGGAGGCAAATTCCGGGAATCTTTATGAATTTCAATGAATTGACATGACAAAGGAATAATTGCATGCCATCTCCCGGTACAATATAGCGGCATTGTATGACGTAGTTTGTTCGTTTGAGTTAAATTGCTCTTTGTTTTGTCTTTCTATCAGCCACTTTTGTAATTTCATGTCATTACGGGTTGTATGTCCACTGGTCACAAACATACTTATGCTATTTAAATAGAACTGGTCGCCTCTTGACGAGCTATATTTAGTAAATTGCATGACAGAATGCAAACGTCCAATTGACGCGCCGGTAACCATGGTCCCGAAAATCACGGACCATCTTATTTTGAGGATCCCCGTCATGGGGCAGCACACTTAATGGTCAATAAACATCTTGTTTTTCATAAAACGACAGTGTTTTTCATAATAAGGACAATGTCTTTCAAAATTATATATCTAAAACTGTTCTTTCTCTATCGAAAGTTAATCCGTGGAGTCTACCGAATAGTTGAACCCGAACCACCGGTTTTCTGATTAGTCAAAACTTAAAAAGAAATATTTTTTCGGCAAACGACGAAAAGTGTACTAATCATCACACGGTCTCTCTCCTTGAGTGACAGGGCCGTGGGCTACCGACGATGCACACATGCGTACAATGAGATAACCATCTTTCCTGAGCAACTTTTGTGCGACGTTGAACGTTAATCTTTATAATGACGTGATGATTAAGCCGGTAGCGAAAATGGCTTTAACTGACAGGTTCTCCGGTGGTGAAATATTCAGTTGAATATATATACTAAAAATGCTGCCTTCTTTTTCGGGACGAAATAGTACTTCGTCTGTATCTCTCCGGCACTATGCAATCCCTCGACAACTACAGTCTTTCCATATTGCCTCAAGGCAATAATGCATAATACGTGTTGTCATACGCACCTTCTAACAAGAGTTACATCCCTTTAATCAGTACTCAATGCGTTCTACAGGAGGTTTTTATCGAAGTACACGTATTACAAATTTTATATCTCTTTTTGTAACTCTTAGCATAAAAACAAAATATTAGACTACTTTGAGGCTGTTGGCCTTCAACAAGATTTTAACGAACCATTGTCACATGTTTAACCATACGATAGATCCCTGATATCTCTTTTCATCATTAAATGATGCCGGATTAACCAAAAGATATGATACGTAGAGGTTTTGAGTAATGTAAGGGACGAACATTACAGACCTCTACAAGAAAATCTATATTTCGATTAAATGTGTTAAATGACCAAATATAAATGTTTCTCGCCAATAATTATACCGGAATCACTGTATGAACTATGAAAAATGCGATAATTCTATACATAAACATTTTCCTTGATGCTTGCTCTTTCATGCAGATGCTGCTTTCTTTCACTCTATCCCGAAAATTTGACACTGACAGTATCACCAGATGCCACCAGATTCATCAAACACATCGAATTATCATCGCTAAATGTTGTTGATATAAAAAATGTATGTATATATCTGGACATTGTAAGTTTTTATTTCAATGTCATTAAACTTTTAGTTTTCGGTCTGAAAACGATATTGAATCATTATTTGTCATTGTGAAATTATCAAAATTATAATAACAACTGCCGAATGAGCGTGTATCAGTTTATTCATATAAAACTTAATATTTACTGGCGATTTTACTTTACACAGTAGCACAACGTTATGTTTTTATTTGAGCGTGTAACGTTAGAGCTTTCCAATACACATACATGAAGAGTAAATTTGATGAGGTAATCTCCCCGGAGCGTGGAGTACATATTATAGTCTAACACGAGGTATAATGCGATTGCTGTGAAGATATTAAGATTCACACTGCAGTCCCACTGTATAACGTTACCAAGCTCACTTGAAAGTTACCAGTGCATAACTTCCAAGCCTTTGTTATGACGTCATAATTGCCACGTCGGCGCTAACGAAAGATGGCTGTTGAAAAGGCTGCTCCGTCTTTGACGATAATAATTTGTTCATCCATCGCAGGAGCAAAATTCCTGAATATAGTCTTTAAAGATCATTGTCAAATATAAATATGAGCATATGAGCATTCAACATAAAGTGCTAGATCGCTTAATTAAATGTTCCCTTTGTCCAGTTGGCATTCATCGGTCCATAACTTCCAACTGTAAGCAGTTCAATGCTCAATCTTATTTCATTCTGCGATATGAAATCAGACATGTTCGATACTTGTCGATATACCTCGTGGATCCGTTGTCAAAACTCTAGTATGTGAGAATGAGCCCATACTAAACCTAGATGTGTATGGCGGGTGTCGTGGTGACCTAGATTTGTATGGCGGGTGATGAAACAGAAGACGCTGACCCTTCATGATCACCTGGTGCTGCTAGTTTGGTAAGCGAAGTCGAGGGATGTAATCAATAATAGCAGTTACTCTTACATAGAATAATTAATGCTGAAGTATATTAATTAAAGTAGAGGTAATTAAGATTAAAATTCCTATTCATTATTTACATTTAATTTGCAGTAGCATCTGCTGTTAAGATACTGTATTGTTATTCATGTAGGCGGTGTTATTGGAGAGGAAAGTATTACAAAGCAATACTATCACCTCTAAACGGTTGACATTATTTAAACAATATTTTACCACAAAACTGATATTATTAGTCTGGCAGCGATATATGATAAAAACGAATGTTAAATTTACATTTATGAAATTTATGAATGGTATTATTTTCTCAAAAAGATTCATTTTAAAATGAAGAAAGGTACCCCCTGGCCAAATATTAGGATATAGGAAACCGAGAGGGCTATAACGGTCAGTTTGATGCAAAAGATGACATGTTATGATGACAACATTAATCTTAGTTTACATTCCATTGATTGAAGGCTTGTTCAGTAATGTAGTGAAAGGAATAACTTCATCGTCCATTTATTAGCTATGTATTGTTTAACGTCCTATCAACAACTATGGTCATCTATGTTGTTTAAAGTCCTATTAGCAACTATTGTCAATTAAGGACGGCCTCCCCTATGTGCTGTCTAACGTCCTATAATCATAGCTATGGTCATTTAGGAAAGGCTTCCCCTGTTTGCTGTTTCACGTCCTATAATCACAGCTATGGTCATTTAGGAAAAAACCTCCCCTGTTTGCTGTCTAACGTCCTATAATCACAGTTATGGTCATTTAGGAAAAGACCTTCCCTGTTTGCTGTTTCACGTCCTGTCGACAGCTATGGTAATTTAGGAACGGCCTCCCCTGTGTGCTGTCTAACGTCCTATTATCATAGCTATGGTCATTTAGGAACGGCCTCCCCTGTGTGCTGTCTAACGTCCTATTATCATAGCTATGGTCATTTAGGAACGGCCTCCCTTGTGTATTGCTTAACGTCACATAATCACAGCTATGGTCATTTAGGAAAAGGCATCCCATGTATGTTGTTTAACGTCATATCGACAGCTATGGTAATTTAAGGCCTTTCGTGTGTATTGTTTAACGTCACATAATCACAGCTATTGTCATTTAGGAAAGGCCTCCCCTGTGTGCTGTTTCACGTCCTATAACCACAGTTATGGTCATTTAGGAAAGGCCTTCCCTGTGTGCTGTTTCACGTCCTATAACCACAGTTATGGTCATTTAGGAAAGGCCTTCCCTGTGTGCTGTTTCACGACCTATAATCACAGTTATGGTCATTTAGGAAAGGCCTTCCCTGTGTGCTGTTTCACGTCCTATAATCACAGTTATGGTCATTAAGGAAAGGCCTCCCCTGTGTGCTGTTTCACGTCCTATAATCACAGCAATGGTCATTTAGTAAAGGCCTCCCCTGTGTGCTGTTTCACGTCCTATAATCACAGTTATGGTAATTTAGGAAAGGCATCCCATGTGTACTGTTTCACGTCCTATAATCACAGTTATGGTAATTTAGGAAAGGCCTCCCCTGTGTGCTGTTTCACGTCCTATAATCACAGTTATGGTAATTTAGGAAAGGCCTCCCCTGTGTGCTGTTTCACGTCCTATAATCACAGCAATGGTCATTTAGTAAAGGCCTCCCCTGTGTGTTGTTTCACGTCCTATAATCACAGCTATGGTCATTAAGGAAAGGCCTCCCCTGTTTGCTGTTTCACGTCCTATAATCACAGTTATGGTCATTAAGGAAAGGCCTCCCCCGTGTGCTGTTTCACGTCCTATAATCACAGTTATGGTAATTTAGGAAAAGCATCCCCTGTGTGCTGTTTCACGTCCTATAACCACAGTTATGGTCATTTAGGAAAGGCCTTCCCTGTGTGCTGTTTCACGACCTATAATCACAGTTATGGTCATTTAGGAAAGGCCTCCCCTGTGTGCTGTTTCACGTCCTATAATCACAGTTATGGTCATTAAGGAAAGGCCTCCCCTGTGTGCTGTTTCACGTCCTATAATCACAGCAATGGTCATTTAGTAAAGGCCTCCCCTGTGTGCTGTTTCACGTCCTATAATCACAGTTATGGTAATTTAGGAAAGGCATCCCATGTGTACTGTTTCACGTCCTATAATCACAGTTATGGTAATTTAGGAAAGGCCTCCCCTGTGTGCTGTTTCACGTCCTATAATCACAGTTATGGTAATTTAGGAAAGGCCTCCCCTGTGTGCTGTTTCACGTCCTATAATCACAGCAATGGTCATTTAGTAAAGGCCTCCCCTGTGTGTTGTTTCACGTCCTATAATCACAGCTATGGTCATTAAGGAAAGGCCTCCCCTGTTTGCTGTTTCACGTCCTATAATCACAGTTATGGTCATTAAGGAAAGGCCTCCCCCGTGTGCTGTTTCACGTCCTATAATCACAGTTATGGTAATTTAGGAAAAGCATCCCCTGTGTGCTGTTTCACGTCCTATAATCACAGTTATGGTCATTTAGGAAAGGCCTCCCCTGTGTGCTGTTTCACGTCCTATAATCACAGCAATGGTCATTTAGTAAAGGCCTCCCCTGTGTGTTGTTTCACGTCCTATAATCACAGCTATGGTCATTAAGGAAAGGCCTCCCCTGTTTGCTGTTTCACGTCCTATAATCACAGTTATGGTCATTAAGGAAAGGCCTCCCCCGTGTGCTGTTTCACGTCCTATAATCACAGTTATGGTCATTAAGGAAAGGCCTCCCCTGTGTGCTGTTTCACGTCCTATAATCACAGCAATGGTCATTTAGTAAAGGCCTCCCCTGTGTGCTGTTTCACGTCCTATAATCACAGTTATGGTAATTTAGGAAAGGCATCCCATGTGTACTGTTTCACGTCCTATAATCACAGTTATGGTAATTTAGGAAAGGCCTCCCCTGTGTGCTGTTTCACGTCCTATAATCACAGTTATGGTAATTTAGGAAAGGCCTCCCCTGTGTGCTGTTTCACGTCCTATAATCACAGCAATGGTCATTTAGTAAAGGCCTCCCCTGTGTGTTGTTTCACGTCCTATAATCACAGCTATGGTCATTAAGGAAAGGCCTCCCCTGTTTGCTGTTTCACGTCCTATAATCACAGTTATGGTCATTAAGGAAAGGCCTCCCCCGTGTGCTGTTTCACGTCCTATAATCACAGTTATGGTAATTTAGGAAAAGCATCCCCTGTGTGCTGTTTCACGTCCTATAACCACAGTTATGGTCATTTAGGAAAGGCCTTCCCTGTGTGCTGTTTCACGACCTATAATCACAGTTATGGTCATTTAGGAAAGGCCTCCCCTGTGTGCTGTTTCACGTCCTATAATCACAGTTATGGTCATTAAGGAAAGGCCTCCCCTGTGTGCTGTTTCACGTCCTATAATCACAGCAATGGTCATTTAGTAAAGGCCTCCCCTGTGTGCTGTTTCACGTCCTATAATCACAGTTATGGTAATTTAGGAAAGGCATCCCCTGTGTACTGTTTCACGTCCTATAATCACAGTTATGGTAATTTAGGAAAGGCCTCCCCTGTGTGCTGTTTCACGTCCTATAATCACAGTTATGGTAATTTAGGAAAGGCCTCCCCTGTGTGCTGTTTCACGTCCTATAATCACAGCAATGGTCATTTAGTAAAGGCCTCCCCTGTGTGTTGTTTCACGTCCTATAATCACAGCTATGGTCATTAAGGAAAGGCCTCCCCTGTTTGCTGTTTCACGTCCTATAATCACAGTTATGGTCATTAAGGAAAGGCCTCCCCCGTGTGCTGTTTCACGTCCTATAATCACAGTTATGGTAATTTAGGAAAAGCATCCCCTGTGTGCTGTTTCACGTCCTATAATCACAGTTATGGTCATTTAGGAAAGGCCTCCCCTGTTTGTTGTTTATTGTCCCGTTGACATATATAGTTTTTCATAGACGGTACACTAGTTCTAAGAAAAACAAATAAAATCAGCGCAAAACCGGAATGAAACATCTTCGTACTTGAGTTAAAATCACGACAGGGATCCATATGCAAGGCTGATAAAGACGTATAAAGATATCACAACCAGTAAAATCACAAACACAATAGCTGTTGTTCGTTCTATTACCATGGCAACAACCCTCCACTCTTCGGTAAATGTCAGCGGTGTGCACTCAAGCCGTGAATTTTCTGGGACATGATCTGTGATAACTACATTATGATTGCCTATGTGATTGGTGATGGCAGTGTCGCCGTTCCCTCTGTCACACGAATTTGAAGTTTCGTCTGAAACATTGGTCTTTTTCTGAAATGAGAGTTATTCCATCAAGTTATTTTATCAATATTGTTAACATAGGCAACTTTGTGAACAATGAAAATTGGAAACGCAAGCAAATATGTGTCTTGTTTGTGGTTAACAGTGAACAAGAAAAAGGAAAAAGACATCAAGCAAATCAAATCTATATCAGATCAGCCATTGCTCGGGGCGTTTCTTTGATTTCTCCGATGTACCCTAAAACAGACGACATATTAATTAGTTCTTCGCACCTAACCCCATTATATCATTGGTATTTTGAACAATTGGTTAGTTGCGTTTTAAGGGGTTTAACATCCCCCGCTAATGGTCATATGTGGACAGGTGTGGGGCAATACATCATAAGAAAATGTATTACAGGACGAAAGGAGTAAAGTAGTCGTGCATAACACAAAACACTTGTCTGCGTTAACATGGTTTGTGGAAGGAAAGATTAAATGTCAAGGGAATTTAAACTTACAATTGCAAGAGGCCCGGAAGGTGTATCGCTTTGCTGGATATTGTGAATGTGACAATCTACAAATCTACAGAAGAAGAAGGATTTCAAAGAATCAGATTCCAAATTAGTTTCTATTCAGCAAAGAATGCTTCAGACCAAACTTCTTCATAATGGATTAGGTCCTTTATGGCTAGTAGAAATTTACATGACTTCCATTTATTTCCCCTATTCGGGTCAACCCCTTCGGCCTTTGGAGATCTGAGTCACGATTATTTTGGTCCACATTCACCAAGGATACTTCGGACCAAATTTGGTCAAAATTCAATGGAGGGAAGAAGTACCTCTAATTTTCCAACTGGGGCGCAATACACTCTCCCTTATGCAAAATGTGTTCCTCTTCCCCAAGGTTGCTTCTAAGCAAGCGGCCTTTAGGCCTAAACACTCACATGATCGGATAATTATTATTCTATACCGAAAACAAGTCACATTATATGTCCCAAAAGGGCACAGGTCAAGTAAATATGCACATAGCATAACACTGCATGATAAATGTGAAAAAACATGTAAGTCACTGAAGACCAAAGTTCCGATTGGTTAGCAATGTATAGCAATGTGGTAAAAGTTTCGTTTTCATATAGTACTAAAAAGTTATTATCTTATATTACTGTAAAGTTATGTCAAATGTCAATATATATACATATATGTCACCAAAGGACACAGACCAAGTGGTCATTAATTCTTATAAATGTGGTGTACTTTTTCCCCCAAGGTCAATATATAGGTGGTCATCAATTCTTATCAATATAGTATTATTTTTATTTAAATATATCATAGCACTTTGAAGTGACACCAAAGGTCGATACATAGGCTACCAAAGACCACGGGTCAAATTAGTCATCAATTCTTAGCAATGTGGTACACTTTTCAATTGAATAACTTCTAACACTATAAAACAATGTCAAAAACTCAACATATAGGTCATCAAAGGTCACAGGTCACAAAGAACGGACGACGAATGAATGCTGCGGCATGGCGTAAGAATTGTCCGACCCGAAATGTATAACTTAATGTTTGAGGACAGAATAAGGCCGCACCTTGTCGTGTGTTCTTGTTACCCGAACAAATCTGGATAAGCAGCCCAGAAACAGTACACGGACCCATGTAGGCAGCGGCTTCTCCCCTTGGTAGTGGACGTTAAGCACTACAATGGCCGACACGCAGACAAACGCTACCAACCCTTCTGAGATAGCAAAGTACTCCGCTGCAGATAGAATATAGTGTAAAAAGGTGTTTAAAGACACAAAAGATATAATTGAGCTGATACGATACAATTCTTTTGATTCATTAAAAAGCTAATGTTGTTATGAATTCGTTAATTGTTGCCGTTATTTTGGTGTTTTGAAGATAAAGCGCTCATACAAAGAGGATGGCGTTAATTAAGTTGGATCACACTACTTACTTAGCTGTATATGTGCATTGTGTATAGTGTATTATAGAATAGTGTATATATTCAGTGTAAAAGCATTCTGAGGGTCAGATTGTGTCTACTAGATGAGTTAATTATGCAGCTTACCTATTAGAGGGACAGTCTCTGCAGACGGAGGCAAGGTGTTCGCCAACATCAGCTGAAAGACAGCTAATGCAAGCATCAAGCTGACGGCGAAGGACAGCTTTTCGCCAGATTCCACCGGAACAATGAATACACTAATTGTTAGAGCCATCACAAACATGGATGGCAAGATTAAGTTGATAACATAAAAGTTTGGCTTTCTCCTCATACGGATACTATAGTTTAAGAATGGGAAGGCATCCTTACAACAGTCAAAGTGCCTCACCTCCCTTACTACACTGAAGTTTTCAATATCCCATTCTACATTAGGGACCAGAGTTGATAGGTCGCCAATAGATTTCTTCGGGTGTATGTCCATATCTAACCCGGAGTAGGCCCAGGAACCAAATGACAGAGGGCATGTTTGTACATCAAACGGAAATGCCGTCACATCAACAGTACATCTACTGTTGATTACAGCCTGGAAATTGAATGTCACACTTCCGCTTGAATTAACGTACACACGGAAGTCTCTTTCTCGACGGATGTCATCGGAAACACTGCAATACAGTAGGTCATAGCAATAATGGTAGGTTGAAGAAATGATAGATTTGATGGTAAGAGGAAATAATACATCTTGAAAATAAAATATACAAATTAAATGCGAAATAATATATCAGTAAGTGTCTCTTTAATGTCTTGTTATGTGAAACTGGTCTGTCATAACTTAAATAAACATAGAAAAATATAAATATTTCGTGATTTAAAAAGAGTAATAATTTCCAATGAAATATAATCATGAAAACAGCAAAAAAGCGTTCATGAAGTTCAATTATTCTATAATCATCACAATCTTACAATAAATCTGGCAGCGATTGAACTATAATCCTAATGTTCAATGTCAACTTGTTAATACTTACTATAAATTCTAGAGAACACTATCTAATATAATATTTTGTCATCAAATCGTTATGACGGCTAAGGATCATTCCATTATAATATTATAGACTGTATTCTCCGATTTAAACGTGCTGTCCAATATGGAGGCCACAGTGGCTAAACACAGATACCCATTTACATAGTATTTTCCTATTATGTAACTACGTAGTTTAAAAATGTTAACCACAGTATAGGGTTATACCGCAGTATAGGGTTATAACACAGTATAGGGTTATACCACAGTATAGGGTTATAACACAGTATAGGGTTATAACACAGTAAAGGGTTATATCACAGTATAGGGTTATACCACAGTATAGGGTTATATCACAGTATAGGGTTATACCGCAGTATAGGGTTATACAACAATATAGGGTTATACCGCAGTAAAGGGTTATACCACAGTATAGGGTTATACTACAGTATAGGGTTATACTACAGTAAAGGGTTATACCACAGTATAGGGTTATATCACAGTATAGGGTTATACTACAGTATAGGGTTATACCACAGTAAAGGGTTATACCACAGTATAGGGTTATATCACAGTATAGGGTTATACCACAGTATAGGGTTATACCACAGTATAGGGTTATAACACAGTATAGGGTTATACCACAGTATAGGGTTATAACACAGTATATGGTTATACCACAGTAAATGGTTATACTACAGTATTGGGTTATAACACAGTATAGGGTTATACCACAGTATAGGGTTATATCACAGTATAGGGTTATATCACAGTATAGTGTTATATCACAGTATAGGGTTATATCACAGTATAGGGTTATACCACAGAATAGGATTATACCACAGTATAGGGTTATACTACAGTATTGGGTTATAACACAGTATAGGGTTATATCACAGTATAGGGTTATACGACACTATAGTGCTATACCACAGTATAGGGTTATATCACAGTATAGGGTTATACCACAGTATAGGGTTATACCACAGTATAGGGTTATAACACAGTATAGGGTTATAACACAGTATAGGGTTATAACACAGTATAGGGTTATAACACAGTATAGGGTTATACCACAGTATAGGGTTATACCACAGTATAGGGTTATACCACAGTATAGGGTTATACCACAGTATAGGGTTATATCACAGTATAGGGTTATAACACAGTATAGGGTTATAACACAGTATAGGGTTATTCAACAATATAGGGTTATACCACAGTACAGGGTTATACCACAGTATAGGGTTATAACACAGTATAGGGTTATACAACAATATAGGGTTATACCACAGTATAGGGTTATACCACAGTATAGGGTTATACCAGATATTGAGCTGACAATGACTACGTTTTGTTATGATGACGTTGGGTATTTGTTATTAGCTAGAGTTAGCCAGTTACACAATAGAGACAGAAACAATTGTTTTCCTCATTTGGACGGACGCTCGACTAAAGACTAAAGAGGCGACGAGAACAAAATATATGCCCAGAAAGAAAAGAAGAAATTCGTTTCTGCATGTTAAATTTACTTGCCTCGTTGCGAATTCTGAAATGGTAATAACATTTACGCCTAACAAACAGGGCAAATGATTACGATACATAGGAATACCTAGAAATGTCCTCGTTCATCAGCCATCGTTGTTACACATCCTGCACACTAGCTGGTAGAGGTTTAAAACCACTGTTTACAAGTCGCCGGGTACCTGAGCTATATAGCCATAGTGTCTAAATATTTACAAAGCCATGAACGAAATGGTTTGCCATGTTTACGGACCTGTCATATACCTCGACATCCGGGGTCCATACTGAGCTCTCTGGTAAACACCATCGCCGTTCGGCCCTCGTTTTCTGTAGCATTCCAAACCAGTCGACAGTCGTGCCAGGCCTGTATAGACATATTATATATGACAACGAGAGTAAATAGTGTAAAACAAGTTTTCGGATTTCTATTATTTGCCCCATTGCTATTTTGCTTTAAAAACACGACAGACAAATAGTATTCAAAGTGTTAAAATCGATACAACAGCCTTATCCAATCTCTCTATGTACATATCTAAAACTGCAGAGTATTCATGGTTGTATGGATAAAAAAGTCTTTAAGATCCACCTATCCGTCTCTGGGGAATGGCTACTGCCAAATATTTATGACATCTGACCACCCTCTTCAACAATTTTGACTTAACAATTAAAAATGAACAAAACATTTCCAACAATTTTCCTGTTTAAACTATAGTTACCTTTACCCCACCACCTCGCCCCGGCACCTCGCGGGGACAATGTGAATCCTAGTATACAAAGAAACTCTCATCTCAAGCCCTTCCAACCAAGGGAAGTATTTGTTACATATCTGGATATCGAGACGATAATCTAATGTTATATTTTTAGCATTTTATTTAGATATTGATTATATTGCGGACTATGTAGCAGAAGACGCCTACCTTTAAACAACCATGTATTCGTGTACTGTCTCCATAGAAACCTATATATTGTTCCTTTATAGCCATTATACTATTAAACTTTACGATTCAATATGGATGACGACGTGCTCTGATGTTTAAGTAGTTGTATTAAAATGAATTATAAATGTAACAGGAGTGGGAAAATGTAGCGGCCAGACCGGGGTTCGAACTCAGGACCTCCGAACACTAGCCGGATGCCATACAAATTGATCTACCTGGTCACCGATGATCGACCCAGTCCAGTCTCACTACATTAGTATATAATCGCCGTTAAATAGTATTTACTTATTAGCCCTAGTTCACCACAAATGACACCAGGGTGGGCCTAAACTGATCTCATACCCAGAACGAGGTGGTATATTAGAATCGAGAAGTATTTGTGTATATAACTGAAGTTACCGTGATGGAAGACTTACACAGATAGCGCCTTGTTAAAGATTGATATAATCTTGTGACGCATCACTGACGTTGTTGTTCTTTATCTTATTGTAGGTACATGTGTATGCCTCTCTTGCCAACACTGTTTTTTGTCTGGACATTTCCTGCTAACTTTACTTGTGTAGTATCGAGTATCATCTGTGCGTTTATTTTTTTACATTCCACGTAGATTGCATAACATGTTATGACAGTTATTTCCCATATCCTATGGTAATAGTTGGTTTTCAAAACTGCCCGGATGTACATTAGTCAGCACACACTGAGGTCGCACATCTGTACAATTATGATACCCGTATCGTGACAGTACGCCCGTTTCCTGTTCACACTGCCCACTACCCGTGAAGGTAAGATGTAAGAAGTATACCTGCTACTCTAATTCCCTGATTCTCAAGATTCGACTAAATTTGAGATTTTATCTTCTCTTCTTTCTAAAACAAAGTCCTTTCCCTAATGCATTTGGCACTGCCCAACTCTCAAACTTTGGTTAAGCTTTCGTCTCTGCGATGGAGGTTATGGAGTCTGTCCAATTGCTGAGACAATATGGTCAAAATTTAAACATTTATTTACTGCTCCCTGCATGCTGGCCTTGCAAGTGGAAAGGACTGCTTTTGCTTTGGTCGTTGCCAGTATAATGTGACCGGGTAGTGCGTCACATCACCATTTTAGGTATTTTATTTCAGTATGATGACCCTATAAAAAGCGCCCTTCATTGACCACTTCATATCTGGACAGTTGCCTTAATGGACCATATCATGTCTGGACAGTTGCCTTAATGGACCATATCATATCTGGACAGTTGCCTTAATGGACCATATCATGTCTGGACAGTTTCCTTAATGGACCATATCATGTCTGACAGGGTCCCTGATGGACCATATCATGTCTGGACAGGGTCCCTGATGGACCATATCATGTCTGACAGGGTCCCTGATGGACCACTTCATGTTTGGACAGGGTCCCTGATGGACCACTTCATGTTTGGATAGTTTCCTTGATGGACAACATCATGTCTGGACAGGGTCATTATTTGAGCTTGTGGCAACAGGGTGTCAAGCAATACTGAAGCAAAACAATGACATTTTAACAACGTTGCATCCTATTTCCGCAAGGATACTTCTCGTCAGTTCTGGTTAAAAGCTGTTAAAAGTTTATCAATGAGTGGCCAAACACTAAATAGTATTGTTAGAATTTTAAGGCAGTACCTCGTGGTAATAACATTTTGTTTTCGTATTTATGTAGGTTTCGCCGTCCAAATCAAAACCATGGAGATTCATCAATGACATTACAGTGCAGCATTTACTAAAATTAGCTGATAAGCAAACACTGCAACTCTGAATATGCTATCTAATTGAGACAAGTGCCTCAGGATACAGGACTATTTAAAGATATAAAATAATATACTTACAAGTCGCACCCAAAGGCTTATCTTCAGCAGCTGTATTGGTTCTTCCTAAAAACGGAAAGAAAAAATATGGTGTACTGATGTCAAAGTTTTTATTATGCTTGTTAAATCAAATAACTCCGATTCATGTTTACCTCGGTCAGATTATTTGCCGATAGAACGTAAAACTGGAAGTGTTTATCACACATCATATTGAAATAGATGGGGAGGGGGTGTTTCTCTTAAAAAGGATAATAAGTTTAAAACCAGTAGACAGATCCTAAACCTTCAGAGATCACCCTACAAAGTTGAATCCAAAGAATTTATCCCCTAAAAGTCCTGTCATGCAGTTAGAGAATAGGAATTGTTATCACTGAATGATTCATAGTCATCGGTCCGTATCCGAAACTATATGAATGTCATACGCCTCTTGTAACATGTAAATATTTAATTAGAACGACTATGGATTTTTTTTTCATTTGTTATTTTTCGAGAGGGAAAACTATTTCCAATGATCGTACATCAATCAGCTGTTGTCATGTAATATCGTCGTAGTCGACAAATCGAATAACAACTGAAATTTGACAATGTGTACAGAAGTCACAACGGCTACATAATCCACCTGACAGCTCGCAAAATGTTACATGTTTATACCACATTAAGTGAGATGTCAAAAGGAAATTGATTTATTATATTGTCAACCGCCACAAAGAGTTGATGATACAATCAAAAAGCGTATTTGATAGTTATATTATACTTATGAGCCTATCCCACGCATTCAAAAGAGTAACACATTTGTCCCTCAACAGAATGTGGTTACAATTTTAATCCATATTCATCTGATTAATATTCGTGCTGGAATTCGAGAAAATGAGAAAAAGCAACACTGACATGCACCTAGAACGTATTACTTGTAAAATGGCTGACTCTTGCTTATTAAACTCTCCATGATAATAACATTGGTATGGGTAATTTTTTAATTATCATTCAAGAAGTGAGTCCTTTAGCAACAAGACAACCGAAAGAAAATATCGCCTTATCAATATTACACATTAAAACTCCAGGAAGTAACCATTTTGCCATGAATGTAGACAACCTATGACAGCTCGATATTTTACTTTTCCTCACCAATGTTATCAAAGGAAAAAAGAAAGATTCTTTATAGTTTCTGTGACTATTCCACATCAATTATAATTCATCATCAACCAATTCGTTTATAACAGTTGTTAGAGTTTATTTTACAGTGTTCGTCTCTTCCGCTGACATCAAGTGTAGATCTGTATCCTTAAAGATATATCTAAATGATTGATTAATCTACTGGTTGATAGTTTAACAACTAAGGAAAATCTTTAGTCATATATGATAATCAAAACGTAACGTAATGTTTACAAAAGTAAACATAAAAAGGGTGAAACAAATGGAAATAGATTGAAATATAAAAATAATAGTCAATGGTCGGTATGCATGTATCAAAGCATTCATTGAAAATGTTGAACTTTAAAAAAAACTTATTTGATTAATATCTGAAAAAGTATAAATTATATTTTTCATTTACAAGATGTAAATCATTTTGATTTATATATTGTCGTGGTAGAAATCAACTCCACCACCCTTAACCTGAACCTGTCAAAATAAAATGCATATTGCCAGACCAGATCTATAAGCTGCCGGAGTCCCAGGTCCATGTTGACATCAACAGGTTTTTGTGCTCCGTTACAAATTGGTCGATTGTTCCGGTCATACTCTGACATCACCGCGATGTTCGCTGTAACCATGGTCAACCCTGTATGTAAGGGAAAAAAACCTATTTTATTTCCAGTACAAACCTACCAGACATTGGACATCGATACCAGTATATGTGTGACAGAGCGCATGAAAGAGATCGGACACGGGACCTCTTGGCTTGAATACTAGTAACAATATAATGCTCGACTAGAGAGATTTTCACTTTAGCTCAATCCAATAGTCGAGCAATATATTGCGGCTAGTATTTATCAGGGTTACATATCGAGCTAAAGAAAAGTTCTCTCTAGCCGAACGGTATATTGCGGCTAGTATTTACCAGGGTTACATATCGAGCTAAAGAAAAGTTCTCTCTAGCCGAACGGTATATTGCGGCTAGTATTTACCAGGGTTACAAATCGAGCTAAAGAAAAGTTCTCTCTAGCCGAACGGTATATTGCGGCTAGTATTTACCAGGGTTACATATCGAGCTAAAGAGAAGATCTCTCTAGTCGAACATTATATTGCGACTAGTATTTACCAGGGTTACATATGTATCGTATACTGCTATCAGAGTGGTAGCATAACACCTCTACATTTTACTTTCAATAGGCTTAAACCTATCAGAGCTTACTTTATTATGAGTTATCAATGCTATTGTTTCAATCCCTCTACACGTTCATGGCAAATAAATATCGCTTTTGTGATAAGCGAATTTAAGTTTTGATACATTATCAAACCTATTTAACTTTTTAATTTGTTTATTTGATAAATCCAATACAACATATGCTTACAGACACTGTATACAATGTGTTGAAAAGATCTGTATAGGGTACTGTGTAGATGTAAATTTTCTCGGGCCTAATATTTTGCTGTTGTCCCGGACGACCCTTATTCGCAGATTTTCAATTTCGCGCTGCAACACCTTGCTAAACCAATAAAGTAATACATTCATATACTTTTTTGTATATATACTACATGTAGCTTGAAATTATTTTTTGCGCTTTATCAAATTACCACGAACATCGTAAAATTAAATCCTTCCTGAATATTTTCAACAATGTAGTAACCTAATGGTATCGGAATTTGAATTGTTGTACAAACAGGTTTACTAATTCTACTTCTATACAACGCTTTTTTCCTTCCTGTACCAGCCAATTAGTTGTTGGAAACATGATCCATGTAAAATAGTATGATGTCACAACGTGACTAAGTATAATACAGATATGCTTTAGACCCGTAACACTCAAATGTCAGAATATGGGACTATCTTTTCACATATTTTCAATAGACTTCCATGTGGCATTGTGTTTATGAAAGCGTACTCCATGTAAGGTAGTCAACCAAATTCTGTTATCTGATTTTGGCCTCGTAGGTCAAACCTAAAGGTGGAGCAGTGTGTCGTTACTGTATAGAATACCAAGAGAACAATTAACGACAAACTGATATCTTAATAAAAAAAGGAGCTGGTAATACAACGGTGACAAACAGCACATCCACTGTCAACTGGATAACTAGTTGTCGAGGATGAAAACTATTTACAGAAACTAATTTAATGAAATGAATCTAAACATTCGAGACAGCTTTCATTTAGTCGATAATGGCTCCGGTGTAAACGATTATGGATGCTACCCTCTAGAATCGACAACCTTCCAAAGAAATGTTTATGACTTAAAGATACTAACCTGCTAGTCCTAACAGGAGAATCCGGGTAGAAGTGTCCAGGGCCATTCCGGTGTAAATTATTAAGGATGCTACTATCTCAAATTGACCAACTTCCACAAAGATGTATACAAATTAAATGTACCAACCTGCTAGTCCTAACAGGGACATCCGGATATGAGTGTGCAAATCCATTCCGGTCTGTAGCTTGTACAGTCGGTGTACATATAATGTACTATTGTGACACCAACTAACGCCTACAGTGGATGACGTAAGTCTGTCACCCTAGTCAATGCTCAGCACATGATAATGCATAAATAACATATACAGGTTTAACCCGAGGAAGTATTTAAATGAAGAGGTTTTCATTCAGACACATTATTTGAAAATTTGCTTTGTTGCGTGAGCGGATGTAATGTCATAAAATATTGGTCATGAACATTTAAATGTCCCTTAAATGACCCCTTGATTTGTTGGCACAGTTGTATGTGTCGTTAGCTGTAGCCATGACATGAAACCAAATTAATAATTTTTGTTGAAAATAGTTCTTGCAAACATGATCAAATTATCGATTTACTGAAAATACCATTATATTGGATTTCATACGAAGTCTTTAAAATTGATACGTCTTTGAAGCTGGCGGTAGGTGATGTCAGTATAATGTAACCAGTAGGAATGTCAAGTTATGGCATCCAGGTATGTGATTTCAGAGTGACAGCACTGTAAAAACGTACATTATTCACCCGATCATCTTTGGATACCGTCATTAAATGTCGTGAGGATGTTCTTAAACTCTTTAATTAATAAACAATATTCCGAGCGAGTCTCTGTCAAACATGAATTTCAAAACCTGTAGATAATTACCTCGTGCTACAGAATATGTTTTACTATGAATCACCTTTACAAAATGTAGATTTTATTAATTTACTGAGAATCTGTTTTCATCAATTAATTGACAACATGTACGCTAATTGACAGTAGAAATATTTTATAAATATAATGACATTCTGTAGGTTTTATCAATTAACTTACAACAAGTTATTTTACATAGCTCTCGTTCTACCATGTCACACAGCTATGTATAGCTACCGTAAAGTACATGTGATATAACACCATTATATTTTATAAATTCAAAATAAATACATGGCCTCATAGTATCTGTGTATATCGACTGTCTTAAACATGTACAAATCATAGACTATATGACACTCACATGGAACACATATGCCCAGTTTTCAGAGAAGCAGCTCTCAGATTGAATAATCTTTTTTGAAAAATACCCAAAATTGTTTTGTTTTCAAAGGGATAATCGCAATTAAGGATATCATTTTGCTGCCAGATAATCAACATGAATGATAACTACCCTCCGGCTTTTAATATACACTTACGCTATGAGAAAAAATAAACATGGTATACCAATATCAATTAAAACGGGCGAAGGTGATAATATAGGAGTTGTCACATTTTCTCCTAGATATGAACTATGGAATTTATCAAGCTCGTTCAACAGTTCTACGTGCCGCTCGCCATTTTACATATCAAATAAAATGCATATTACATAGCGACTCGTGTAAGATTCTCTATTTCCCGAGTTACCTGTACACTTAAACATTTACATTATACCTGTAGTATAAATTGGCTTGCTCAATGAAGGTCTTATTATTAAATAGGCATTGTATACCAATATACGTTTCATTTATTTATTGAAGTCTATAGATATGGCTGGTAGATAACGCAATTATAGGCCACAACATGTAGTATGTACAGGTAAAACATCACAGGTATCTATCGTTATCACCAGAGACTACAAGTCTTTACCTGTACTACCGGTGTATTATATAATGAGATGTTGGCTTCTCTGACGGATATACGTCATTAGGCATGTTCCGGGATGTAAACGGTATCCTGATATGGCATGATGTTCTTTTTTCCATTCACAAATGTAGCTCTCACACGGGGGAGGTAATCTGTATATACACATAAATCAAAACCAAACGAACTACATTTAGTTGATATGTTATACAGACATTAGAGTTTACGTATTTCGAGAGATTATGCTCATACCTACCTTACCGACATACGTATCGTGACTTAATTATGAGTGTTATTACCACGCCTATACCAACGACGAGTGAGCGTAAGGCATATTGTGTTGTCCGTCTGGCAACTGTTTTATTTCATTTTCTCAATAACAAAGACGGAAAAGAGTAACCATAGTTGATTGACGACCTCTATAATGATACTGTGGCCTTGGAAATAGGTCAAGGTCGTTTCTTTGTGGAAACTTTGTACGTCAGATTGCTGAACTTGACCAATGTTCAGGACTAAATAATGCATCTTAAGAGAAAATAGATGGCATTTGAGTGTAATAGCACTACACAATCATATGTTTTATGATAAAAACAATTTCGTTGGTTCTGTTATTTAATAAAAATATCCATTAATGAAAGGTAGGTGTCTATAGTAATACAATTCATATGGCAGGAAGGAAAATGTTTTGTTGAAATGCCATTCCTCCAAACATCTCAGAGCTACAGGTTGGTAATCACGGTAAAACTTGTTTGCAAATAACTCGTGGCGAGAGACCAACTCTGGCAGGTCGCCCAAACCGTATATACAGACTCCTCGGACATATTTGCCGTGGCAACCCAATCCCCAATTAGCATATGTAGCCAGAAAAGGTTTATTGTCGGGAACACCTGAAAACAATATTATAATACAATGGTAGTTTATTCCAACAAGCACCGGAAAAGTATACGGACATAAAATATCAAAGTACATATACCTAATTCGTGCTAGTTTTATTATGTTTTACTCTGTCATGATATTGAAATTTAATGCATTGTAAAATATCCAAAACATTGTGTTGATAAATTAAAAGTTGACATTTATTTCTATCGTAAATACTTGGCTATACAGTTCTTATAGTCATTTTAAAGTACACCTTGAGATACATAAGTTTATGTATTATCATTGATTGTTTTGAATTTTATCTTATACCTGTGTAACCTCCAGGTGCCGCGATCATTCGGTCGTGGTTTAACGTAGACCAGTAGTACTCGTCGGGACTGTTTACGTCTTTGAGATAAGTGAGGAGATCCCTCGACATTTGGTTGTGGAGTGTAAAGTTGACGAATTGTCTACTAAACGCCCCGTAAGCGCTCCCTTTGACGACTGTAATGTTATGAGGTGGTTTTCCCATCTTCTCACCAGTCAACATCATTGAGCCATTTTTAACTACATATTTATATGCAATTCTGTTCTTCAACATTCTAAAGGGCTGCGTAATTCCTTCTATATCATTGGAACCATTGTACACGGTCAATATTTTAACTAGCTCTAAATTCGTCTTTAACGGAAACTGTTGACTAGGTGAATTAATGAAATATTTCCACGGTACATTGGATTGTAGAAGGTCTGCCATACAGTTCAGATCCGCCTGTAACCGAGACATACTAGAATATACCACATCCTCCAGTTTTGAACTGATAAATACATTATGAAAACATTTAACAATCGACTCCACAGCCTTATGTAACACGGGATCAGCACTGAGGTCTACGTGAAAACAGTAAATGTTGTTTGGCCGGTAGAGGGCGCGGAGTAACCTTTCGGCTTGTTCCACGTCCCTGTAAAGGAGGATGCTGAAAGCAATAGGAAATCTCCTTTCAATGTCTGATACAACTTCCTCTCCCATGTAACCTCTCATAAGTTTGAATTTGTCACAATTTTGGGTAAAGTTGATATATGTTTGGTCGGATATAAATCCAAGATCACGCTGGGTAACTCTCTGTGCTTTCTTTATTTCCGCTATATCACCTTCTATAATTTTAACACAATCAGCCACCTGCACCAGTCGTTTTGGTCCTCGGATGATGGTGCTTTCCGTTTATCTTAATCTCCTTTGACATGTGTGAGGTACTGAAGTACTGAGGATTTGCCAATGAAGGCACGATGTTTCTTCTGAACACGTAGATCACGTAGACTGTCATACCAAACACAAAAGGATATATTGCTTTCGATCGCATCATTTATATTTCTGGAAATTCTATGAATTGAGAAAAAAGACAAATCTTACAAAACATTACATAAGAAACCACTTTGCTTCTTGTTCCATTTCTTATATTACCGTCCATGACATGTAAAAAATATATAAATTTTACGACAAATGAAAAAAATTAATATATCAACTTATATTAATCACGCTTATTGGCCCAGATCGAAGTTCGTGGGGAGTCTTACTATTGGAGGAAACCGGGATACCCATAGAAAACCCACCTGGTCGGGAAGGTGACCCCATACCTTTTCCCGTACGATCGAGGAATCGAAACCCGGCCGCTTAGGGGAAAGGAAATTGTGGTATCACCGTGCTAACCGACCATCCATAGATAATCAATGATATGTAATAACCATAACGAGCTGTAGATGCTGTAGTGTTCCTCGTTAAGATGACTGCTTGAATATTGTGGTAACAGATTTCGAAGTTTGCCTTTCATCCGTTCTAAGCGTTTGTCTGGAGCATATCCTAGTATGACGAAGTTATAGCGAAAGTAGATTTCTGTTTGTTTTGTTCCAGTACCCCATACATGCTTACTTGGTGGTTGTTCAACAAAGCAGCAACACACACAGGCCAGGAACCACTGAAAAAGACGTTAAAACGAGGAAATGAAAATATCCAAATGGTTAAAAGGTAAATGATCTGTAGAGGAAGATAAAGAATATCCATAGCACACTGGTTTGGTATGAGTTTTCATCCTAATAATTGATACAATAAAGTCGTTAAAAGATTGTGTCCATGACTGAGGAGGATAACAAACTTTAACGACCCACCTGGGCATGGTAACACGGCACTTCACCCAGTCGTGTTATACTGACAACGGCCGAACCGGTCCGTTCCAGCAATTTTAAAGCTAAGGGCATCACATGCAATCTGTATTTTTGTTTTAAATTAGTTGTCCCATGTAGTTGGTAATAAAGCTGCATTTTTCATTTACATTTCTTATTCCCCGACATGCTATTTGAACCGGAAGCTCACGCATAAATATCTCATTAATTATAAATGTCTAAAGTGAAATAACCCCCTGTTTCTGCTAGCGATTTGGACATTGCTTATGTAAAAAAAACTTGACAAATGTGGAAATTTCAACGAAAAAAAATGAAATGAAATAAAAATAAAACCATCCAAAAGTTGCGTAACAAGTATAGCAATTTCTGTTTCATCTTAATTATGTAAATAGCACAAAACCTGTTTATTACATGCATGTGAATGGTGTTCACATTAAGTGTACTCGTGTCCATTTGTAATGAATTCGGAGCTAATGAAGACGAAATGCGTTCGGCGAGACAAATGTCTCATATTGGCTGGCATTGCTGTCTAGAACATGTATACAAAGGCAGTATACCTCCGGCAAAGTACATTAGTGTTATCAAGAGGGGTCATCCCCTCAAGCTGTTTTCGCTTGAATTAACACAACCTATTACCTATTGTGAAGCGGGGCGCCATTGCTGCTGAACTGATAAACCCCAAACATACATAATATACATACCCCGTGGTCGTAATCAGTTCTCACATTTCTAAGAAAAAAATCAAATTCAATATGTCCATCATACCATTCAATATTATTTTATACTTTTTCTCACATTATATTGAATTGACTTTGTAATGTCCAAAAATCGTGTTATTAAAATCGATCGGTGATTGTCTTATAAGTACAGTTGAGTGTAGACTAAAGGTTACACCCAAGTGCACTCCGAGTGCACTCCATTTGGACTTGGAGTGCACTCCGTTTGGACTCCAGGTAAACTTGGAGTGCACTCCAAGTGGACTCCGAGTCTACCTGGAGTCCTATAAGACACCATGCCTACCCCAGTTCTATAATCAGACTATATCATATATATATTAATACTTTGATGCTTTTAATATAATTTACATATAAATAAATATTTTTTTTACAAATTACTTTTGTTCTGTTAATATTACTATTAACATTTGGTTAGTCTACTAGGAATATTTCTTTTATTGTTAATACATGGTAATAATGCCTACATGTTAAATTTATATTTATTAAGATCCATAAAAGACAGTTATACAATTTGCTATAATCAGGTTTCTATGAAAGTTATTTGCTTATATGTATGTCTAGTGTTGATGCTGTTTTATGTTAAACATATTTATACTTAAAGATAAGATGAATGTTTTAACATGTGTCACATTTAACGTGATACTTTTAGACACGTATCCCTCATTTCGGTAGACCGTTTGCTATATAATAATACATTTGTATTTAACAATAATTCAACACAATATGACAGGCAGTAAAAGATGTATCATTGATAAAATGTTCCCTGATAATGTCTGTGATATAGATATGGGCAGTACGCAAACGCGAAAGGAACATTAATTGTTTTCATAAGATAGTTTATTGTGTTAAATTACTGAAATTTCGTCCCTTTGAAACAGTCACATGCTGACAACCCAGTGTTTATTACTTAAATTGTTTGTCGTTCCTGAGGCGATAAGTATCTATTTATATTATTTTGACAAATACTCGTCCAAATCACCAAACGAGAGTTGTGGTCTAGATAATAAAGATTCGTAAAGAAAAAGGTAGTCATTTGAAGATCCGAAATCATACGATGATGACAGCACATTTATTTTGATACAAGTCCACTAGTAAATAGCATAAACGGTTTGTATTGTTTATGTCGAAAGTAAAAAAACGTACTTGTGTTCCAAATGATGGGCCATTGTTAAACGGTTTCATTGTGTCATTAACATGAAAGATCACAAATGGACACACCAGCTTACAATCCCACTCTAGACCTGGTCTAATTAAACAGATAAACAGCGAGTCAGCACTTACTGCACATATCTTACACCGGAGATTAAAAGGACTAAATGGTTAGATTTCAATAATTTCTTCATGCATTTGATTTCCGGAAAGCGTTGTGATACTTGAAATTAGATTATTTATAAAATTATGGCACATTTTTGTGAAATATTGGCAATGTTTTTCAACTTCAAATTATCGCTGAACAACACTGGAAGTTGTATCTGACGCCATTTGCTGTTTATATCGCGCATGCGCAAAGGTATTTGTTTACACACATCGAAAATTAATAATAATAAATAGTGGCTAGAGCGTTAATATCTATGTTTTTTTCATCATTTTAAAGCAAATTGCTTTGGAGACTTTTAAAATTCATAATTAACATAAAGTGCATAACTTTTTACATAGTCTTAAATCTTGTACTCCTTTTTATGCGTTATTTAAGTGAAAATCTAACCATTTAGTCCCTTTAAAGAGTACCAATCTACAACATACAGTCGTCGCCTTGTCTCTGTAAGGGTAAACATGCAATGGGATAAAAGGTGCATGGCCATTGTACGGAAAATAATATAACAGGAAAGTCAATAAGCAATTTTTAACTTTTATTTAAATCCTCTCTTCCCAAAGTATGAACAGTATGTTGTTGTGCTGTTAAATACAACATGTCATCTAATTTACACAACGCACTCGGCAATCATCCATGATAAAATGCATTGCTTGAGAACCATTCAAACCAAAACTGATGATTTTACATTTTGTATATCGTCAATATGTAAAAAGTAGTGAAAACCTTTTTTAATTTCACCAGAGCTGTGATAATGACGTGTAACCCGGAAGTAACAAACTTATAACCCTTCGTCTGACAGTACGGCATGTCTACACCATATGTTATATATCATTACATTACTCACTGTTACATCGGTCCTAGATTCCGTCTATAAATAGCACCATTAATCCTCAGTTACAGTACCTGACACCTTATAACGTACAGCATCCTATTGGTAGATTGGACAGCCTCAATCTCGGAGGAGTGGGGCTAAAATCCACTTCGTTCTGCCATATGCATAGACTTTACATAATTAGTAACAGATATATATATATTAAGTGCCTAATTGTATAATTAATTTTCATAAATGCCATCAATTCCCTACCATTATAATGAAAATGCAAACTCAAATGACAATTTGTAATGAATTTGTTATTAAATACTCATGTCAAAATAATTACGCAATGTAACCACTGTTGTTTAACAAGAATTAATGAATAAATATGACTGCAACATGGGTAACTGTGTGATAATGATTTAAACTAAATAATAATAAAACCTGACATTTTCTAATAGTAATAACAGGATGCATGATTATCTTAATTAATGGATAAAAATTAATCTGTTTCTGAGACATGATATTGCAGTAAACTGTCACTAAAACTGTCCATATTCCTGTCAACACCGTCCTTTAAGTCAGAGAGTCGACGGTAATTATATGAGGAAACGTCCAGTTTTCAAGGAAACAACTCTCAAGTTGAATAAATGAATTGAGATAGTCAGATCGTTTTGTTTTCACTCTCATAATTTTAATTAAGAGATATTGACAATAGTTACCCGCCAGCTCATTATAACTTAATAGATAAACATCGCATTTCTCCCGTAACAAGGAAGTTTCAGTCCACATCATAATGTCATATCAATTAAAACGGGCGATGTTTTTGATGATATATCTTAAATCCTATACTTGTATATGACCTATTGTGATGATATATCTTAAATCCTATACGTTTTTGTGACCTACTTTGATGATATATCTTAGATCCTATACGTTTTTGTGACCTACGTTGATGATACATCTTAGATCATATACGTTTTTGTGACCTACTTTGATGATATATCTTAGATCCTATACGTTTTTATGACCTACTTTGATGATATATCTTAGATCATATACGTTTAAGTGGCCTGTTTGTGTTGATATATCTTAGATCATATACGTTTAAGTGGCCTGTTTGTGTTGATTTATCTTAGATCATATACGTTTAAGTGACCTGTTTGTGTCGATATATCTTAGATCATATACGTTTAAGTGGCCTGTTTGTGTTGATATATCTTAGATCATATACGTTTAAGTGGCCTGTTTGTGTTGATATATCTTAGATCATATACGTTTAAGTGACCTGTTTGTGTCGATATATCTTAGATCATATACGTTTAAGTGGCCTGTTTGTGTTGATATATCTTTGATCCTATTCGTGTAAGTGACTTGTTTGTGTTGATTTATCTTAGATCATATACGTTTAAGTGACCTGTTTGTGTTGATATATCTTAGATCATATACGTTTAAGTGACCTGTTTGTGTTGATATATCTTAGATCATATACGTTTAAGTGACCTGTTTGTGTTGATATATCTTAGATCATATACGTTTAAGTGACCTGTTTGTGTTGATATATCTTAGATCATATACGTTTAAGTGACCTGTTTGTGTTGATATATCTTAGATCATATACGTTTAAGTGACCTGTTTGTGTTGATATATGTTAGATCATATACGTTTAAGTGGCCTGTTTGTGTTGATATATCTTAGATCATATACGTTTAAGTGACCTGTTTGTGTCGATATATCCTAGATCATATACGTTTAAGTGGCCTGTTTGTGTTGATATATCTTTGATCCTATTCGTGTAAGTGACTTGTTTGTGTTGATTTATCTTAGATCATATACGTTTAAGTGACCTGTTTGTGTTGATATATCTTAGATCATATACGTTTAAGTGACCTGTTTGTGTTGATATATCTTAGATCATATACGTTTAAGTGACCTGTTTGTGTTGATATATCTTAGATCATATACGTTTAAGTGACCTGTTTGTGTTGATATATCTTAGATCATATACGTTTAAGTGACCTGCTTGTGTTGATATATCTTAGATCATATACGTTTAAGTGGCCTGTTTGTGTTGATATATCTTAGATCCTATTCGTTTAAGTGACTTGTTTGTGTTGATTTATCTTAGATCATATACGTTTAAGTGACCTGTTTGTGTTGATATATCTTAGATCATATACGTTTAAGTGACCTGTTTGTGTTGATATATCTTAGATCATATACGTTTAAGTGACCTGTTTGTGTTGATATATCTTAGATCCTATACGTTTAAGAGACCTAATTGTGTTGATATATCTTAGATAATATACGTTTAAGTGACCTGTTTGTGTTGATTTATCTTAGATCAGCTTGGCGTTCAATTAAAATTGGGTGCTCTCCCCTGACAATGTCTCACACATGGTCTTTCATTGATCGTTCGTTCCTTCGAGGAAGGAGTTGGGTTCTTGCCCAACGGCCGAGGCCCAATAGACTTGTACTTCAGTTTAACGTCCAGCGTTTTAGGGGGTGTGACGACGTATTCGCCTGTTTTCACTATAATGTGGCTAGGTGTAGTATCTATGATGTTTTCGGCGGTATACTTCAGTGAGCTAACACTATAAAGTTGACATCAAGCACCAGCCTCCCAAAATACTGACACTCGCCACACATGCATTACACACATCAAGAAGAGGTTGCTTCTTGGATGTATATGTACACTGTAGTTGTTAAATATTAATCAATACAAAACCCAAACCAAATGATTCGCATGTCGTCAGTATTGTTTGACGGATGTAGTGTCACCGTGTCCAGGTTTGGCCAACCGGTGTGACAGCACTATAAAGGCGTCATTCGTAGCTAATGAGTTTAATGTGTTAATAAGAAGGAAGAAATTTTAATGGAGCCTGGTAGTATCACGATCCCTTAGAGCCATCATGCTTCGTCTGTCCGCGAGCGTTCAGTGCTAATTTTTACTTAACCACTTTACGCCAGAGCGATTTTGAAACAAAATCGGTCTGAAGCGTCACTGAGTGTGGACACATGTTTATCATCTTTTAAATGAATGAGGATATTTTTTGCCCCCGAGGTTAACAGGATGGGGCTTTAAAAGTGAATTTTTATAATTTCAATCAAATTTAGCCTGAAGTATACGAGTGGGGTTGGACAATTCATAAATAAATAAAATTTAAAAAGTGGGTTAACACAACATTAATCTCCCATTGAAACGATAAGACTACTGAACACTTTGGAAAATTGATCTTGTCTGAAAAATCACTTATGGTTGGACAAATCTTTCTTAATAGGTTAAGTTGACCCCTACTGAGAGGGGAAGGGACAGGGGACTAATAAGAGACGATTTATTCGTTTTAGACAGCCTGTACTCACATTTGGTCTAAGACATAGCTTTACCAATATAAACATATCTGTGTTTACCCCAATGCCAATAGGCATGGTAATTGAGACATTTTTTGTTGAAATATCTTTCTTCTCTCAAACAACTCTTCATTGATCCCAAATTTTGTCAGATTCGTCAATGGATGAGGACAACTCTTTTTTGTATTAATCTTGCTGCTGTGACGTCACAAAAGTTGTTTTCCTTTTGATCAATGTCTTTCCCTTTAGCATAGTTTGACCACCTGGTCCAATAACATAACATCCGTCGTCTGTCTGTCAACTTAGTATAGACCATTTGAATGACAATACAGTCTGGTTGGTGCTGATATGCCCAAGTTTTACCGGATAAAGGGAAGTAAATCTTACTACAATAAAATTCACGTAGCTTTATTTTGATTCCATTTCTGTCTGATTTCAAATGGTCGTTTATGAAAAAAAAACAAAAACAAAAAACAACAACAAACAAACAAATAAAAAAATTAAAAAAAACCCCCAACAAACAAACCATAACAACACCAGAAAAGAACGATCTCGAAAGAAAGAAAATCACACACCAAACCAGGAAGGTAAACCCATATTAAACTGGTTGTACAACACACGTGGGGTCATTTGCACATTAATAATCGAAAAAAGGCTAAACAGAAATTTGGTTAAACAGTATTTTATTCAATCCATAGACATTGCATACAAAATACAAAACATATCAGTTCATAATTTACAAAAGGATCTGTAAACAAACTTAAACGTTTATCAATCCATCAAAAAACATTTTATCATGGTAACGTTGAAATTGTAAATGATTTTGTTTGAAGCCAGAACATTCGTAAAATGTAAGATATGTTTTGTCAGTAACCATGGTAACATTGGCACACACTTCCGGTTGTTGATCCTCTATTGACTAGGTGTCCTGTGGTAATTTATAGCCAAGTGACCTGATGTCGTGGTGTGGACCACCGTCCATACGTTTCGTCTCAAAATTGTTCAATCAAGATACATTCCTAGGATGGACCGAGTTTGCGGAAAGAAATGACCTTGACCCGTATTCAAGGTCACAGATGTCATATTTGTTAAAAACGTTAAACTACATTTTTGATTGAATAAATGCTGCCGCCATTGTACATGTATGGTTCCTAAAGTCGACTAGATTTTGATTTCTATCTAAATAATCAAATTGTTAATGCTTTCTGTACTCCCTAAAGCAGGTGCGCGGTGGCCGAGTGGTTAAGGTGTCCCGACACTTTAACACTGGCCCTCCACCTCTGGGTTGCGAGTTCGAAACCTACGTGGGGCAGTTGCCAGGTACTGACCGTAGGCCGGTGGCTTTTCACCGGGTACTCCGGCTTTCCTCCACCTCCAAAACCTGGCACGTCCTTAAATGACCCTGACTGTTAATAGGACATTAAACAAAATAAACCAAACCCTAAAGCATTGGACAACAGTATTGTTGCGTAGCTTCTTACCCCCTCCAAACTAATTAAGAGTAAGGTACAATAGAGTGAAATTGATTAAAACTACCTTTTAGGGCTCGTCAGTTATAATAAAGACCCAAAGTGTTATACATACATATAGCTTTGTCATGTATCATGTTGCTATTTTCACTTATTGGCCGATAGGTCCACGGAATAAAATGAACTGAACAGCTGATTTGAGTTCTTGATCTGGATGTTTAAAAAGCAAAACCGTTCTACCTCACTGACTTTTCTTTACCTTCCACATACACGGTCCCATCCCCCCGTCGGTTATATATCCTCGTGTTGTGTTATTTTAACCTGTCAGAAACAAAATATAATTGCAAAAAAAAAAATGTTTTACAAAATGTAAGTTTGTTTTCCTTTTAATTATCAAAATATCAAGAACTGTCGAGCTGAATACGTTTTGAGTAAACAAACATTTTAATTAATAGTCTAAAAACAGCTTGAATGACAGTTGGATACCCTATGTTACTGTCGGTTTTTCCAATTAATTCGCTGTTTGCGACCTGCCTGGAACTTTTCATTGTTAGGTCATAAATAATTAATCCGTATACATGTACATACATTATTTTTGTTTGGTAATTTAAATACGCATCCAGGCATTATCAAGGTTTTTCAACCCCCGGGGCGAAGATTCCAAAGGGACGTGTCACTTTGTTATATTTTTATCCATGTTAGGGATGTACAAGTGATTTTAATGCGGCAAAGGAGACATTTTCTGGTTTTTCCATTGAATTAATCATTTGTCACATACATTTCTCCTGCAAGGTCAAAGATAACTGATCCATACATATATTCATTTTTGTCAGGAAATGAATAGTTATATCCGCGTTTGATAGTGTGAACAATCCTCTATGCCTTATTTTCTCCACGATTAGGATTATAACGATTCCAAAATGCAAACAATGTTAACACTATTTCTTTGAGGTGATATCGGGGATATTATTCAAGTTCTAACTACAGTTTTGCTACTTTTGAGATAATGGAGATTTAAATGATTTATAATCACAAAGACTTCTCGCATGTTTTCGTGGCATATCAAAAAGTTAGCAATTATATAATACAGACAAACTCCGTTACCTTGGACTTTGATAGCTCGATTACACTGAGTAAGTCGAAGAAAACATTCCGTTCAGAAGTTGAAACTTTCAAGAAAAACTTACTCGGTTACCTAGAATACTCGGTATATTACGAAGTTTGTTCATGCCCCCATTGACTTCGAGATATCGAGGTTCTCACTGTAATTCAGGAAACTGATGGACATCTAATTTGCTAATTATTATTTTATATTGAACGTCTTGTAACGCAGAATGAATATATATAGTGTAAAATGTAGTATTATAGTTACAATAAGATAGTAAAATGTGTTTCGTACGTGAGGTGTTTCAGTTCACATCTTCAGTGCGTAGTCTTGTTGTCAAATACAGTGTGTACCGATACACCGCTGAATCCGCTTGATTCGTCTCATCTTAACAGTCAATATCGGTATAATTCAGGAAATATATTCGAAAATCCTGATGACATCAGTAATTCCAGTGCACCCTTGGTCCTGAATGAACAAATCATAAAGGACATTGGTACAATCAAACAGTGTTATCTCGATCTCTGATTACTTTAAGGACGTATGAAACAAGAAGGAAAAATTCAGTTCTGACAGAAATAATTCTATATAGAATGTACTTGATTACACCCATTACTCGGCATATCTCGATTTTCTCGAGAATTTTTTTTTCTGTATGTTCTTACTTTGACGTCTTTTCTAAATTCGTTGTTAAGCACATCGACAGGATTATTCCCTAAAAACCCACATTCACTCAATATTTGAGTAAATGTACATTTTTTTTTTGGTTCAAATGATTTGAGGAAGATTAATTATCAATGTTGTCCAATCTGTTATGTAACGGTACCATGATTAATTGACGCAAATAATGCTTCTTCATATATGTCATTCGTATTTTCTAAAGTACATGGTTTGAATATTTTTTTTCGAAATAGATTATAGTCTGTACAACCGTACGAAAGTGAATACGACTACAACAATTATCAAAACAAACTAAAAGGAGATAATTATAATCATAAAATATTTGATGTTGTTAATAATTAAGCTGGCAAGCTCACTGCACTTTCACCTATCCCCTCTTCCCGTCACACCCTCAATTGAAGCGCATATCAGACCAGGAAACGAAGACATTTATAGAATCCTACAGTAACACGTGTTGATACTGTCGGAGAGTTGTCTTTAATAACAGAAACATTTGTGTCGTTAGGGTATTATCTATATTCAACACTTCGGACTTGTTAACGCTGATCTTTACTTACAACGTAACCGGGATGGGCCGCGTGTAACTAAGCTATATGATTAAGTACAATTGTTAATTTCATATATCTAGACGACACATCTGTTCCCTATACCTTCGGTGTTAACATATGTACTAGCTGATACGATATGGCCCAGTTGATACGATATTCAAGAACTCGTTTCAAATATCACGTTTTACGTGACATACGTCGACTGGTGATTTATATACTAACAGCCCAGCTTTGAAAAAAGACTGTTGACAAAATGTTATGGTTGACAGCATGATCTTGTTCATAAATATTCTACATATTTCTCTGTTTAATATGAAGCCAAATATCTTGGATGCTTGTTGATATTCATTGTGGTTCTGCTGTCACCAAGTATGTATGGCTGGTGTCTTCAATTTGACCTAGATTTGTATGGCTGGTGTCTTCAATTTGACCCAGATTTGTATGGCTGGTGTCTTCAATTTGACCCAGATTTGTATGGCTGGTGTCTTCAATTTGACCTAGATTTGCATGGCTGGTGTCTTCAATTTGACCTAGATTTGTATGGTGGGTGTCTTCAATTTGACCCAGATTTGTATGGCTGGTGTCTTCAATTTGACCCAGATTTGTATGGCTGGTGTCTTCAATTTGACCCAGATTTGTATGGCTGGTGTCTTCAATTTGACCTAGATTTGTATGGTGGGTGTCGACGATTAGACCTAGATGTTTATGGCGGTTGTCGTCGATTTGACGTAGATTTGTATGGCGGGTGTTGCCGTGACCTAGATTTGTATGGCGGGTGTCGTTGCCGTGACCTAGATTTGTATGGCGAGTGTCGTTGCCGTGACATAGATTTGTATGGCTGGTGTCGTTGATTTGATCTAGATTTGTATGGCGGTTGTTGCCGTGACCTAGATTTGTATGGCGGGTGCTGCCGTGACCTAGATTTGTATGGCGGGTGTCGTTGCCGTGACCTAGATTTGTATGGCGAGTGTCGTTGCCGTGACCTAGATTTGTATGGCGGGTGTCGTTGCCGTGACCTAGATTTGTATGGCGAGTGTCGTTGCCGTGACATAGATTTGTATGGCTGGTGTCGTTGATTTGACCTAGATTGGTATGACGGGTGTCGTTGATTTGACCTAGATTGGTATGGCGGGTGTCGTTGAATTGACCTAGATTGGTATGGCGGGTGTCGTTGATTTGATCTAGATTTGTATGGCGGTTGTTGCCGTGACATAGATTGGTATGGCTGGTGTCGTTGATTTGACCTAGATTGGTATGACGGGTGTCGTTGATTTGACCTAGATTGGTATGGCGGGTGTCGTTGAATTGACCTAGATTGGTATGGCGGGTGTCGTTGATTTGATCTAGATTGGTATGGCTGGTGTCGTTGATTTGACATAGATTGGTATGGCGGGTGTCGTTGATTTGACCTAGATTGGTATGGCGGGTGTCGTTGATTTGACATAGATTGGTATGGCGGGTGTCGTTGATTTGATCTAGATTTGTATGGCGGCTGTCGTTGATTTGATCTAGATTTGTATGGCTGGTGTCGTTGATTTTACCTAGATTGGTAGATTGGTATGGCGGGTGTCGTTGATTTGACCTAGATTGGTTTGGCGGGTGTCGTTGATTTGACCTAGATTGGTATGGCTGGTGTCGTTGATTTGATCTAGATTTGTATGGCGGGTGTCGTTGATTTGATCCAGATTGGTTTTAACGGGTGTCGTCAATGAAGCAGAAACGAAAAACATCTGGTCTGTATTTTTTCTCTCCTAGAGGTTACATGCATAACTAGTATATGAATATTATATACATGTATATATATTCGCGCAGTATAAGCTGCGGGTATTTCTGGCTAGGCGATTGGGTGCCGTATATCGTGAGTTCGAGGCCCGGTCAGGGCACGAGTCAAAAAGTTGTCTTCCTTCGTCATTTGTGTTGCTAAGTTATATATAATGTAACTAAGCAAGAATAAACAAATCGACTGAAGATGGCCAGCAAGGCCTGAAAACGTTAGCGAAAATGCCGTGTTGATTTCATTATTTCTACTATTTACACAATGCACAACGTCCTTTAAAGTTTTCATATATATATATATAACTTAGCAACACAAATGACGAAGGAAGACAACTTTTTGACTCGTGCCCTGACCGGGCCTCGAACTCACGATCTACGGCACCCAATCGCCTAGCCAGAAATACCCGCAGCCTATATCGCTGCGCCACATCGGCGTTCTTAATAAAGAACGTTTCAATGGCGCAGTGATGGTCGGCCCGATACCCTGACATGATCATTGTGGAAGTCGTCTATAAGATGATATGAATACCTGGATCGCAGGTATAAATATAAATATAATGGGGTGTAATTAGAAAATTAAGCAAAAAGCTAAACCGAATCAACATAAAATATGTGTTTGAATATACAGACAATATCTGAAAATTTTATTTATATGTATTATCTAAACTTGTATTCATTATTAATGTTTTTCAAAACAATTAAATGTTTTAGCTTCGAATCCAGCATCCATGACAGGATTCCCGCCACCCATGGAATACAGACCAACAATGTCCAGATTGGCTTAACAGCCACTGGTCATCCACCCATGAGTTTTGGGACCAGCCATGGATACTGCATTCTGGATTTTAATTAAGTTTGTTAAGCAAAAATGAAATGATCTGGCAAGGTCGATGTGTTTGGTGAGTTTAATTCAAAATGTTGCTAAGTATATTTGCATCAAGGATTTGAAATTCTTTTTCGAATGTCGAATACTATAGAGATGATTTGAACTTTAAAAAAATGGTCTACCATAATAATATTGTTCATATTCATTCTTATTAAATGTTTTAGGTATTACCTTAACATCATAATGTGATATTTATTATGTACAATGTACAAATAAACAACACGCAATGCACAAAACATATGTCCATCAGATCCGATGGACAGCCATTTTTGGATTTATGGGTAGTTATGATAGTTATCAATTATTGTGTCAGTTTTGCACTATAAGATGTATTATACATGTCAAAATATATTTGTAGTTCTCAAAACTCAACAGTACATTACGAATATTTATATTGGTTTGTTGATCACAATCATCACACCAAGATAAAAGTACATCAAGGGTGCAGTGATTGTAATTACATCAAACAACTTATCTTTTAAAGTTTGACGTGGAATGTCATATTTGTTACCGACCATTAAGAACTGGTGACCTGTTCCGAAGATTTTATTATCACAGCTACAGGCTGGTGATTCAACAAGATGGTCTTTATAAAGATCAAAATTAAGATTGCTTGTGTACATTTCAACGATCTCCATACCAAGTCTTTTTGTTTAAAGCGATTTTGTTTTCCGACTTTATCAACAGCTACACTCTGTATTTTGTTTTTTGACGAATTTGATGACTTTGCATAATTGAAAATGAATATAAATGCGTTCGCATTTCTTGAATTCGAATTAGAAAAACGGCATATATCCAGGGCTAAATACAAAAATCCATCAATATAGCCTATCACTTAGTATAGTTTTCCACAAAACTGTTTCCGATAACAGTAAAATAGTATAGCGTGCGAATAATATTTTCACATAAGAACGTAAATAATATTATACACGTGTATGTAATTAGTCGAGATGGCTCGTCATATCACAGTCTCTCTACATTTTAACCTTTATTTCAGTTTGGAGGTTCTGCAATTAATTTCCAAGTTATTAATGGACATCCTCTTAATTAATTGTTTTTGAAATTCCTGAACTGTATATTCTCCAGGCGTACATTACATGACAGATAAATGCTTATTACGCCTCTTATTACATTGTATCTATCGTCAATATCAATATAATCTGGATGACATAAATATATTCCCAATCAGAATCACAGCTGAGTTCGATTCAACCATTTCCGTGACGTTGATCAAAGTGGTGTAACCACGTCACGTTATTTAGAATGTACTCATGCGCTCATAAATGCAGTCCATTTTAACATGTAGGTAATGGGAAACTGCGGCGCCAAATGTAAATATTCATTTTTAAATCGTGTCAGACTGCCACTGGTGTCATGTAGGCCGACACGTTTTGTCACGAGTGATCGACATTGCTGCCTAATTTTTTTAATTTTTGTTTTGTTTTTTGTTTTTATTTTTTTTTGTGACGACAATTTATCAGAGAATACACCTTTTACTAATTGGACAATTCTAGCACTCGCAATGTAAACGTATGCCGTGGATAGATATCTGTTCAGTTTTCGTAAGAAACATCTAGTGAAGTATGTGTATGTGATTTCGAGGTTTATGCTGTATGTTATAAGTTAACCACTGTCTACCAGTAACATTAGGCCTTGACATTAAATTTAAGGATTAGACCGTAATAATTTATCAACATTTACGTTTTTGATATATCTCGGTCAACTTACCACAAACAAGACACGAGTGACACGGTTTACTATTTCCTGGCTAAAATCGAAAAATTCGACATATTTACGTCATGAACTACGCAATTTGGGTTAAGTTGTTTTTTTCAAGAATCACAAAGCAGACGCGATAAATAAACAAACACGTCTTTGTAGAAACTGATCACCGCGATCAAGGGCCTTACAACCCATAGGTAAACATGGATACAAAACCGCCACTAAACCATAATACGTACAGGTGAAAATGTTTACCAAATCTATCACTTCTCAGATTGGTTATCTTAACAGTTTAGTATTTAAACCATTAGGAATGAAATTGTCGCCCTGCAGGTAATATTAACTCCTAATGGTTGACGAAATACTGTTGTAGTAAAGTTGTTTGTGTCAGTAAATTCTTCTGCTCGTCATTTTCAGTGACATTCGTTACTGATCATGATATATAGGTTTGTTAGTGGTGTCTCGTTCTAGCACTAGGTAACCTTTATAAATCTCACTACCTTACAACTGTTGGATAGATCCAGAGACAGATATAGAGATAGAGACAGATATAGAGATATGTCTCTGGTTAGATCATATATCATATTATTGTTAATCTCCCGCCATTAACACTTACAGAAAATGTCATTACGGTCAACTACCGGGAGAATAAAAGTTAAACTGTAATTATGGAACAGGGTACTGAGATCTGCTACATTTTTAGCTTTTAATTTCGGGGAGATTAATATGTAGAAAGGTTATGGAACTTGGCCATAATATGTGATTTTATAACCGATTTGTTTACTATGGACACTTAAGAAACACAAAGAAACGTAAATCTTTTTAAAGCTGCATCATCACACACGTGTGAAAGTGGAGAGTATAGGTCACCTTAATTACTAGCTCAGGTTAGAGGGAATTGTCATTTAGCCCAGTAGTAGAATGAGCACGGACGGGGTATTTTCCATCGCACTTCCTCCCATTAAACATTGTGGTGCGTGAAATAACAATGCAGGTTATAGTGTACGTACTATGAAATCAGATGAGCAAAAATGTCAAAAGTTTTGTTAAAGCTAAGGACATATGAGTAAGGTAGCGCATACATTATATAATTCACCCTGCGTGACGTGTCCCGGGACAACAAGTTACCTACAGATGGGTACACACGTGACGATTGAGTGCGTGACTAGGTCACCTATGGACGATCGTATAACATCAACAGCTCACTGCAGCATATGATACTGTATGGCTTTGGGAGATGAATTACTATTAGTGTTTATAAACTAAAAATTGTCAAGTCTGACACTTTGATTGATGATGATTGAAGATGAGGATGATTATTGATGATGATGATGATGATGATGATGATGATGATGATGATGATGATGATGATGATGATGATGACGACGACGATGATTATTGATGATGAGGATGATGATTATTGACGACGACGACGACGACGATGATGATGATGATGATGATGAGGAGGAGGAGGAGGATATCAATGATGATGATTTTGAGTAGTGATGATAATTGTTAAATGATGATGACAGTAGTGTGCAGGATGATATATTACAATTGTTGACTGTTAATGATGATATATGTGTTTGGAAAATAAAAATAAAAAATAACAAAAAAAGTCTGACACTTTGAAAGTCTGACAATTACTCCAATGGATACAGATAAGAATTAATTAAAAATACCTTGTTGTTCTGGATTAGATTTAGAAAACGAAACCTGATCCAATTATTCCTAAAAGACTCCCTAATCTTTGGATTACCACGTAGAATCGCCCATCGTTCACCAGCCGTCCGCACATCATGCATATTTAATACACGCATCGTGTAACGTGTAGTGCGATTCCACATGCTTCGTTTGGTGTATAAAAGTGATCTTTTCTGATGTTCTTTGGTCATAAACTTTCTACTGACCGTATAACTATAACCAACAGGAATCTATCTGGGTCATGGTAGTGATTTAGATTGGGTTTCTGTTGGAAATTGGTGAATGGAAAAGCATCACGGCAGTACAGAACACGTAAGACATGGGGAAACTAAGACAGGACGATGTGAAGGCTGGTGGTGCTGCAATGAGGAAGAGAAATATTCTGGTTTGGAAATGTTTTACGTGGTATGAGCCAGTACGGTCACTTCATGACGGTGAACATGATTGATCGGATCGCTGATTTATAGACGCCACCATAACCCTATTAAACTAGACAATGTAGAATAACAAACCATCCAATCACAAACTGACAATGGCAAATCTCGTTCTTACCGTCAACTTTAAAACATTAAGCAGGAGACACTAATTACCAATTGCAGACTTTATTTTGTGTCTGCTTGGCGACAGAGCCCGTGATATTCCTCATGGCAGATCATTTATCAATATCTTTAAGTAAGAAACACAGAAGAAGAAAACAAACCGGTTAATGAAAGACGCTTCATCCAACAAAGGAAGAAGACACTTGGTAGCAGACATCGAAGGCAACCTCCCCACTCCTAATCAACCAGATATAGTAAATCATCAGAGTTTAAATTCCGAGATATGGAGATAGACAGTATGATATAGAGATACATTGCAGACAGTATGATATAGAGATAGACAGTATGATATAGAGATAGGCAGTATGATATAGAGATAGACAGTATGATATGGAGATAGACAGTATCATATGGAGATAGACAGTATGATATGGAGATAGACAGTATGATATAGAGATAGACAGTATGATATGGAGATAGACAATATGATATGGAGATAGACAGTATGATATGGAGATAGACAGTATGATATGGAGATATACAGTATGATATAGAGATAGACAGTATGATATAGAGAGAGACAGTATGATATGGAGATAGACAGTATGATATAGAGATAGGCAGTATGATATGGAGATAGGCAGTATGATATGGTGATAGACAATATGATATAGAGATAGACAGTATGATATAGATAGACAGTAGGATATAGAGATAGGCAGTATGATATAGCGATAGACAGTATGATATAGAGATAGACAGTAGGATATAGAGATAAACAGTATGATATGGAGATAGACAGTAGGATATAGAGATAGACAGTATGATATAGAGATAGAGAGTATGATATAGAGATATACAGTATGATATAGAGATAGACAGTATGATATGGAGATAGACAGTATGATATAGAGAAAGACAGTATGATATGGAGATAGACAGTATGATATAGAGATAGACAGTGTGATATAGAGATAGACAGTATGATATAGAGATAGACAGTATGATATGGAGATAGACAGTATGATATGGAGTTAGGCAGTATGATATAGAGATAGACAGTATGATATGGAGATAGACAGTATGATATGGAGATAGGCAGTATGATATGGAGATAGACAGTGTGGTATAGAGATAGACAGTATGATATAGAGATAGACAGTATGATATAGAGATAGACAGTATGATATAGAGATAGACAGTATGGTATAGAGATAGACAGTATGATATAGAGATAGACAGTATGATATGGAGATAGACAGTGTGGTATAGAGATAGACAGTATGATATAGAGATAGACAGTATGATATAGAGATAGACAGTATGATATGGAGATAGACAGTATGATATGGAGGCAGACAGTATGATATGGAGATAGACAGTATGATATAGAGATAGACAGTATGATATAGAGATAAACGGTATGATATAGAGATAGACAGTATGATATGGAGATAGACAGTATAATATAGAGACAGACAGTATGATATAGAGATAGACAGTATGATATGGAGATAGACAGTATGATATAGAGATAGACAGTATGATATAGAGATAGACAGTATGATATAGAGATAGACAGTATGATATAGAGATAAACAGTATGATATAGAGATAGACAGTATGATATGGAGATAGACAGTATAATATAGAGACAGACAGTATGATATAGAGATAGACAGTATGATATGGAGATAGACAGTATGATATAGAGATTGACAGTATGATATGGAGATAGACAGTATGATATAGAGATAGACAGTATGATATAGAGATAGACAGTATGATATAGAGATAGACAGTATGATATGGAGATAGACAGTATAATATGGAGATAGACAGTATGATATGGAGATAGACAGTATGATATAGAGATAGACAGTATGATATGGTGATAGACAGTATGATATAGAGATAGACAGTATGATATCGAGACAGACAGTATGATATAGAGACAGAGATTATAATATAGAGATAGACAGTATGATATAGAGATAGACAGTATGATATGGAGATAGACAGTATGATATAGAGATAGACAGTATGATATAGAGATAGACAATATGGTATAGAGATAGACAGTATGATATGGAGATAGACAGTATGATATGGAGATAGACAGTATGATATAGATAGACAGTATGATATAGAGATAGACAGTATGATATAGAGATAGACAGTATGATATGGAGATAGACAGTATGATATAGAGATAGACAGTATGATATAGAGATAGACAGTGTGATATAGAGATAGACAGTATGATATAGAGATAGACAGTATGATTTAGAGATAGACAGTATGATATAGATAGACAGTATGATATAGAGATAGACAGTATGATATGGAGATAGACAGTATGATATGGAGATAGGCAGTATAATTATTACGGATCCCCAGCTAGTATTAAATTTCTTTTTCTTTGTTTTTCTTTTGTTCTTTCTTTTGGAAGTACAATTAGAGGCTGACGTCATGTTCAATGTTGTTGGCGTTTATTGGATGAGTGGTGAATGTTTCGATAACTATGTTTCACCTTCGATCGGTGACATGTTTCTGACAGAAACACTGTGCAAGGAATCATAAAATCAACATAAAACATCTACTTTGTACACGTCATCTTGTCAGATACAAGGTCAAAGGTCATCTGGACAAAATTCTGTCCTCGAAACGTTAGCTTATCACCTCGATAATTTTCGAAACCGATATTATATTAACGTTTTGAAATTTTGACTTTGTTGGTGGTCGGTAATTTTTTTTTCATTTCTTAATTCTATATAACATTAACCATTGAATTGGTCTTGTATGTTCATATCACAGATATGTGGATTGTACAAAAGACCAAAGATATTAGCACCTGGATACCTAGATATTGGACTAGAAAATATATCGATAATTCGGTTGCCTTGATACCCTCAGAAATCACTCTTCTACTTTATGTTCTGACATTATTTCCCCATTATCAACGCACATTACCGTTTAAGTTTCAAATGATGATATACTTATTTTATTCTTTTCAGTCAAATGTATATCTGCCTATTGTCTGCAAGCTAACAAAACTGAAGATATAATAAACCGACACAATGCGTAATAGTGCTACAACACTAATGCATTGTCTATTCCAAAAGGTAGACACTTCTTGTATGTAGATATGAGAGCAGTCCCAGTTTGGTTTATCTACGATATGGTGGATTAATAATAGTGGGCCGGTGAAAAGGACTCTCCCTGAAGGTAATATACAATGTAGTTGATCGGTACATTATATTTAATATAGTTAATGCAATTCAACTATGAATATTACAATATTTGTCAGACCAGTTACGGAATAATACCCGGAAATACCCTAACGGATGTAATGTGTTATATATACATTCTACTTACAGGGGATGTATTATCGTGATAGTTCCACTACGAAACTTTGAAAATGATTGATAAAAAATAGTAATGATAGGTTAATATTTTAGTTATCGACAACACACAAAAGCATGTGTTATAGATTAAGTGAAACAGGAATCGGTAATCGTATAATTTAATACTGTGTGTGTTTATACTGTATATATATTAATAAGGTATGTATTAATACCGTATATATTACTGAATCCATCACATGGTATAGACTCCACGGTGTCTTTGGCTTACATTTTAATGATGAAGTTATGCTATTTTTGTATATTTAAAACAATGAGGAATCAAAAATATGCATGAAAGAAATAATTGGGAGCTGTCATTTTATCAGTTATGAATAAGATGGTGTATACGAAATTAAAATGATAATAAAAAAATGAATGTTTAAGTTAAATTCGGGTCTTTAAATATACATAAGGGGAAATGCGTAATTAAACAACGAGACTTAACTCGAATCATTACTTCTACATCAGGTCCGAATGTATATACATATAGCATGTGTTGTTTTAATGAGAAAATATTGTCTGATTGATTTAGACAGTCATTAGCCGTATGACGTGATGTATACTTACAAACCACACAAATTAATAAAAATGTCACGCATTTGTTTTCGGTGAATTAATTACTTTTTATACGGAGACACATAATTCTTTGTCAATGTATAATTTAGTTGCTAACTTGTGGGCCTGACTCTCACTGTCTCTTTGTAGCTTCCGTAACGTAGTGCCTTCCTTCAATATCGTGACGTGGAATCTAATTTGCATATTACCTGTCCAGGATTAATTAGTCACACTAAGACTTCTTATAACGCTTTGTGTGCAATCGTTGGCCATACAGACACAAACGGCGGACGTAAGATGGGGGCGCTGTGTTTTTCGATCGTATTAGGTAAGTATATATCCATTGTCAACCTAAATGTAGTCACTAGTGTTGTATTCTGGTTGTCATTTTATTTGACAGAATTGTTCAATATAATCTTGTAAAATTAAAATCTAATCAACGAACGACGCATTAAGTTAAATATCTAATGCACAGTTCCGTAATTAACATATTTTTTTGATATAATAATTATATTTTATCGCAGTATTGCAGTTTAAGTATGAGAATGTTGATACCGATGCGAATGGATTATCTAATATAAATGAAAATGACACATTTAAACAGAGTATTCAATTTCGAACATGGATATATTTTTAAATGAACTGAAAGAGCGCTAGATAGTTTAAGAAGACACCGAGAAGACACGATATAATAGAAACACACAAGTTCACATGAAGACAATAGCTATGGATACCTGACTACAATATCGGTAAAATGGCTGTTGACAGGACATTAAAACAACTTAAAATGACATCGCACATTGATTGTTTGATTGGTTGCTTGACCTTTTAAACGGAGAAACAACGTAAACATTTCCTGTATTGTCAATATCAATTAACATTATTTTTACAATCTTAATGGTTTAATGGCCAATAATCAATGAGAATATCATTAAGACCGTTAAATGGCAAGTAGAACATTTGAATTAAACAAAATAACGAAAAAATACTGGCACAGCCAAATTATAAAACTTGATATAAGCGTAGCTTTATTTAGCTATATCGTGTGGTAAGAACCAACATTATTCACATAGTTAAAAAATTGTTTATGTTTACAGTTTCAAAAGAGCGAAAAGACGGAATATATATAATTAATAAATAGAAACATGATCAGCCCGAACTACTCAAAGCAATGTAACAATTCGGGATTATATGAGTAATTATCAATGCCAATGTTATTGTCTCTTTAATTGAACCTAAATTTGTTTTTATGTTTGCCGTTTAATTTTGGGATGATCTACAGAAGGAAGAAAAGATATGTGATACAAAAACAAATGTACTGTCAGAAAGATCAACAAACACGGACCGTCTCATCAAATATTTTGTTGTTATATATTAAAACAATATCAAAAGGAAAGATTAAAATATCGACACGTTTTTGTTTACAGCTATTGATCAAGATCAAACTTCTATATCATATCAACATCTCTAAATATCAACATTCTCTGTATCTTCGAACAAATTCAGAATCTTATCCTTTCTTTACTTTCACTTTGGCCTCTAGTTGAGAGATTACCCCAGCGTGTTAGGCGTCGGGTTCCGTCTCCTGGCCTAGATAAACTATAATCTATCGAAATGTTGTTGCTTATCAACGTAACATCGATAATTAACGTGACGGGTGAGGATTTCAGGTGTGTCATTTCAGTGTGATGACACTATAAAAGTGTCTGTCAGTGGTTACATCATTCGTGGACACCGTTCTTAAATGGTGTTATTGTTTTAATAACAGGTAAGGTAATTCCAAGCTCAATTTATTTAGATATGATGGCTTACATTAATCGGTGTCATAATGACACTTATTCTGCTAGGATGGCTTCTAATTAATGGTTGTCATAATGACACTTTGGTTGTAAGTGGTTGAGTTCACATATCTGTTATGTTTTAAAGTACAAACTGTTAAACATTGTACTTCATTGTTTTACTGTCAATTTAATCTACATATGTATATATCATGATATGGTATGTCTTTGAGCCTGGTCTGCTCCTAATGTTTAACCACCAAAACACATATAATATAATTCCGTATGTTAAACATGGTAAGTCCACTTAACGTTGACAAATGGTGGAAGGCACGGGGAAATATGACATTTTTATATACAATAGATTTATTACTGGTATTAAAATAACGACAGCAGGAAAGATTGTTCGGGAGCAACAGCCCGGATCAAAATATTTAACATTAACATCTTAAATTATACAATTCTGTATGAAATAATGTCTAGACCTAAGGGCAAGTTTGAAGTATTAGCGTTATCAAAATAACGATATAACGAAATTGACCTTAATACATAAAATATCTACATATTATAAATCAAATGGAGGAGAGAGGTGAACACCAAATGTCTGGATATTGTTTAAATAGTCATTAGAAACTGCAATTTCGTTATATTCATGAAAGTGTTTTTTCTTGCATATTATTATACTGGCAGTTATTGCTACAAGTTATTTGACTATTACACGCTATTTCCGTTATACTTATAAATGCATGCCCCGCAGGAAGGGCGTACACGTTTTCTCTGCTGCCTCAATTGCATACCTTGTAAAAAGACAACTATTTCTAAACTAATCGCTGTTGCTCTTAATGTTCCACTTGACACTACTACACTTTAGGCGTAAGGTTGAGTTTTATCGCAGTGAGAAAGGCTTTGGGTTCTGTCCCCTGGCCTTTATTTGAGCGTTCGTCCCTGTGAGGAAGGCTTTGGGTTCTGTCCCCTGGCCTTTATTTGAGCGTTCGTCCCTGTGAGGAAGGCTTTGGGTTCTGTCCCCTGGCCTTTATTTGAGCGTTCGTCCCTGTGAGAAAGGCTTTGGGTTCTGTCCCCTGGCCTTTATTTGAGCGTTCGTCCCTGTGAGGAAGGCTTTGGGTTCTGTCCCCTGGCCTTTATTTGAGCGTTCGTCCCTGTACGGAAGGCTTTGGGTTCTGTCCCCTGGCCTTTATTTGAGCGTTCGTCCCTGTGAGGAAGACTTTAGGTTCTGTCCCCTGGCCTTTATTTGAGCGTTCGTCCCTGTACGGAAGGCTTTGGATTCTGTCCCCTGGCCTTTATTTGAGCGTTCGTCCCTGTGAGGTAGGCTTTGGGTTCTGTCCCCTGGCCTTTATTTGAGCGTTCGTCCCTGTGAGGAAGACTTTGGGTTCTGTTCCCTGGCCTTTATTTGAGCGGTCGTCCCTGTGAGGAAGGCTTTGGGTTCTGTCCCCTGGCCTGTAGTTGAGTGTTCGTCCCTCTGAGGAAGACTTTTGGCTCTGTCCCCTGGCCTTTGGTTGAGTTTCACCCTCTGAGGAAAACTTTTGGCTCTGTCCCCTGTCCTGTAGTTGATTTTCACCCCTCTGAGGAAGACTTTTGGCTCTGTCCCCTGGTCTTTGGTTGAGCGTTCGTTCCTCTGAGGAATACTTCTGGCTCTGTCCCCTGGCCTTTGGTTGAGTTTCACCCCTATGGGAAAAGTTGTAGATTCTCTCCCCTGACCGAGACATACCAGAGTCTCTAAAATGGCAGTCGCTACCCCTGCTTAACGCTTAGATTTTGGGAGTGGGACGACTAGTTCGCCCGTTGTTATTGTAATGTGAAAGGTTGGGGTGTTCTGCTTGGTGTTTTCGGTAGTATCCTTTAGTGAAGTAACACTATTCAGTCGTCAACATATTTTCGCAATATCACAAGGAAACAAATGAAATTTTCCGCAACCTCCCGTTACCACTCCCCCCCCCCCCCCCCCCCTCACACATATATACTATACGCATGCATCTAGCACATAAGAATGCCGTTCTTAACTGACCATAGCTGTTAGGACGTTAAGCTATACTAAACCAAACCAGTCGCCCATGTAAGGACGGGTTTAGGTTTCATCCCCTGGTCGAGATATGTTGGAATACCTTGAAACTTCAGGCAGCACTCCTGCTTACTCAGCATTTTGGGAGTGGGACGACAGGTTCGCCCAATTTCGTTAAAATGTTACGGATGGGGTGTCCTACTGGCGGTCTACGACAGTGTACTCGTTAAGATAGCGCTATCAAGTTCCGCGCTATTATAACTAGGTAAACTAGAACATACGTCATCCCGACACTTTATCACTAGCCCTCCACCACTGGGTTGCGAGTTCGAAACCTACGTGGGGCAGTTGCCAGGTACTGACCGTAGGCCGGTGGTTTTTCTCCGGGTACTCCGGCTTTCCTCCACCTCCAAAACCTGGCACGTCCTTAAATGACCCTGGCTGTTAATAGGACGTTAAACAAAACAAACCAAACACACCAAACAGCCTATGAGGCTAAGCTTAGCGATAAAAATCCAACAAATCAAATCAAAACAGGAAGTGATAAAACATATTGGCTTACGTATGTACGCCCAGTCTTTTTGTTTGATCAGTTTGTGTTTTTATTTCGAATTGAATCAAACATCGTGGTCATTTAACACATATTACGGCCAATCCTCATGTATCTCCGCAGTCTTGGAAATAAAAAGTGACAACTGCTGTACGTTAGCGCATGGATGTATATAATTATAACCTTCATTTCATATGACTCATTAATTTTGCATTAGTTTATGCGGTCTTGCACCAATACACCAACATTACATTAACCCCGTCTTAAATAATATTCAAATTTCATTTCAAGCTTACCATCAGACAGGTTTATATGAAGTATGTTTCAAACATTTCTAAGATCGTACAGTGATGCACTTAAATCTAAACACAATAAGGGAAACATGTGTATGGATCCATCAGTTATTTGATACTGGTGTGTGACTTTATCAGTTGTTGGATACTGGTGTGTGACTCCATCAGTTTTTGGATACTGGTGTGTGACTCCATCAGTTGTTGGATACTGGTGTGTGACTCCATCAGTTGTTGGATACTGGTGTATGACTCCATCAGTTGTTGGATACTGGTGTGTGACTCCATCAGTTGTTGGATACTGGTGTATGACTCCATCAGTTGTTGGATACTGGTGTGTGACTCCATCAGTTGTTGGATACTGGTGTGCGACTACATCAGTTGTTGGATACTGGTGTATGACTCCATCAGTTGTTGGATACTGGGGTATGACTCCATCAGTTGTTAGATACTGGTGTGTGACTCCATCAGTTGTTGGATACTGGTGTATGACTTCATCAGTTGTTGGATACTGGTGTATGACTCCATCAGTTGTTAGATACTGGTGTGTGACTCCATCAGTTGTTGGATACTGGTGTGTGACTCCATCAGTTGTTGGATGCTATAATCATCAGGGTTTGTAACTTGAAAATCTCCACAAAGAAGGAAACGAGTCATGGTTGCACCTTCGAGAGAATTGTAGTTGAAATGGCCACTTAAAAATTATATCGACAGCTTTGGGCCATTGATTTCACACCATGATTGCTGATTTCGCCCAGCTTTTATTGTTTCCTTAATGCAGGCCCCACACTGTCCTGAAATTGACACAGGATAGGAAAACGAAAAAGGACACTATTTTCAAATTCGGCTCTGATCGTGAGAGCATCAAACCTTTTGCGAGGGCATCTTTAACCATCCCATGATTGTCGTTGGATTTTCTTAGGTTTCCAGGAGCAACTTCGTGGCTGATGTAAAAAATATCTGGTATGCCACAAAATGCTCGAAGACCATTTGCAATTTCCATATCCGTATGGCCAGCTGGTGTCAGTTTCGGGACAGTGTGACGCCAGCATTAAGACGTTATTAAATCGGCCACAAAGACTGCATCGTTTCGTTCACAACTTCGAAAGTGCAGTGAAGGAACAGCGAATTAAAAACTTAAGACATTTCATTTCGCCAATAATGACTGTATTATGTAGCGTTACATCTTACTTTCTGATCGTGTGCAGGGTTTCTGTACATTTTGGAATACCAATTGATAAAAATATTGACCGCGCTACAAAAACGATTTTGGCGTTACAACATACTGATCTTAAACACCATTTTACAGATTTGAACTTTAAAACATATATTTGGCAGGTATAGTTTTCATAGTGGCAAAATAATTTTACCGACTAGGAATAATACAAATTAATGTTGGCCACTGCTATAGTGAAAGGCGCTCGGGCGAGAAAGTCCACGCCCGTCTCGACTAGCTTCAGTATAAAGCATTTGATATCAATATTTATCTACTGGACTGCATCGTCCTCCTTCCAACACGATAAGTTTTTATCAATTCGACAAAAGAGTTTGTTTAATTGATTTATTGGTTCTTGCCGGATATATTATGCCCGTTTTGTCGACTGTCGTTTTCTCCTTCGATCTGTCAACCAGGAAAGAATATTTGACGTTTCATTGTACATATTCCAAATCTATTTCCGGCTAGTTCAACAATCTAAAACATGCTTTAAAACACACTTATCGTGTACTAAGGTATTTCAATTTACACATTTTTGAATAATTCATTAATATATTTCCGTATCGAAACGTTCAGGTAATTAGGTCACAGTGGATCAACGTCCTCTATAATATAATGAAAATTTAACAAATAAAAGCTTCGTAATACGTTGATAGGAGTATTTAATTAATGCCACAATTTGCATATTTCGTGTCACTTTAAATCTTTGTATGGCTTTGTCGTGATTTCAGCTTTCATATCGGCATGTATACACAGGCCGACCTTTGACCTTGTACCAGTAATATTGCGAAATAGATCCCGATTTACACCTGCTATATAACAATGTCGATGGATATAAATGTCATCATGTTTCATAGTAATGTTTAAATCATACATGTATTTCGTTTTAAGGAATGCGCGAACAGGGAGGGAGTGTTGAGCGTCTGTAGGTTATAAATAGTTCATGTTCATGCTTTTGTTTCTACAGTCCAATGACAATTGTTCTGATGACAATAGCTGTAAACCTTCCAGAGGGTAAATGGGAGAATCCTGATGCAACAATACGTTGATAAAAGTTATAAGGACCCTGGATGTTGAAAGAATCAGGACCTTGCAAGCAGCAATATCGGGGACTAACATCAAAAGAGCCACTAGTTTCAAATACGTGTAATAATATTGAGTTACATGCACGTTATAGGACCAAAATAATAAATCCCTATTGACATAGTAAAAAATGTATTGGTGTCCACCCATGATTTATTCGCATAAAATTGAAATGGTTTGTTAATTAACTTCACGAATGCAAATAGAATTATTAATGTTTCATTCTGGTATTTGAGCGTTTTACCACAACTTACAAGTGGCTATTATTTAGTAATCATATGTGACTACCATACATATATCATTGTCATGTCTCACTAATGTAGAATAGGCGGTCCATACTTAATAGGTAAATTAACAATTCTGTTTGGTAGAACTTCATAGGAGATTTATGAGAGAAGTATGATTACATACTAATTGCTTGAATATGTCGGTCAATTATTTCTAAGGACTAAGAAAATGTAGAAACGAAAAGGGAACTATATGTTGCATCTCGTTAAGTGCTGTATAAGTCAACATCTTAGTCATTCCCTCTAGGATCGGATGAGGTTTGGAGGGGGAGGTTTTTCGACGATGGCTTCTTAAGGGTATTGAGAAAATCCAAAAATAGGTTATGTATCCCTTTGAATACCGTCGTAATAGGCGGTTAACCCCAGATAGTCGATGATTTTCTATTATTCTTTTATATATACATACATGCATCTCGCACGCAGGGGATACCGTTCTTACATAACTATAGCGATTGACACACAAAAATCGGTGGAGAATTTAAAAATTCCTCGACCAAGTTATTTTTTAACTTTGTGGCGGTTTTTTATCGAATCCCCACCTTATTTTCAATTGTGAGATGATAAGGATTATGTCATTTTTATAATCATTATACAGTATATGTATATATGATCTTATCATACTTAATGATGTGGCAAATTTTCGTAATAATATTTGGATATGTGCTTTATCTTGTTGTAATAAACTTGTCACCTTCTGGTGGGCTATTTCCATTTCATATAACTCATTGTTTTCTGTATGTAGAGTGTGCATACATATCTGTAGCGATTAACGTTAAACAGTATCAACCGCACATAAATCAAAACCTTGAGTGATACATCATATTGGTTTATGTATGTGCGCCCAGTCTTTTTGGTTTTAAACCTCATCAATTTGTGTTTTATTTTGATTGCATCGACACCGTTACCATTTAATAGATATTCCAGCAAATATTCATGTATTTCTGTACTCTTATTCTGTAGTTTATCAAATGATAGGGCTTAAGTTTTAACATACTATTGAAATTATTCATATACTGATTTAAATAGAATCGCTTCTCTTTATCCGAGCTATAATTCAGAATAATTAATATATCTGTATATAAAGTATGCCCAATATAGAAGATTCTCTATCATTGAAGGATCAACTTCTTTGATTGATTAGCCGAATGAAGAAACTATTCATAATTATATGAAATTTATGCTTTCGTTCTATACGATAAGTTAACATGACGGGCTTCACATATTGATGTATCCGTATATAATCAATGTGATACCGTATTTGGGTGATCGTACTGTCTGAACCAGGAACCAGAGTTATCATAAATATTCATCTGCTAAAGCCAGATTATATTGGCATAACCCTACATATTTAGTGTTGATAATGAATAAAACCATTCAGGCCATTCAGTTAGAATATATCTATAAATAGATAATGAATGTATAATAATCAAATCATAAGCTATGGATATCGCGGATTTTTTTTTCTTACAAACATTTACTAAATCACGTAAATAATTGAAAACCCGGAAGAATATATATACATTCCTGATGAGCAGGAAGAGCTGCGAAAGCGCTTGAAAATCAGTCGTCGAGTTTTTTTTGTTTTTTTATTATTATATCTTTATTCTTACTTTCACATGGAAACAAACTATTGTTTCACTACACACACATATATATATACATATTATATGTCAAGCCAATCATTCGGTTCATACTGTAATGCGGACATTGTTACGCACGAGTGAGTTACGCGTTTGATTGACAGGTAAACGTGACATGAACGATAGGTTCTTGGCGATAACAATACTGATATATGTTACCGGGACATTCTAGTTAACCCTGTATCGTAAACGCTTACTCAGCTTAATATGTTTTTGCACATTCCCTTTCATAAGCAACTGTAAACCAGATATATTCATGAGATTAACTTTTGCACTTTTGACATTATCTGAAAACAATGATAAATATTGCATTAACTACTGTTTAATCTAAATGAATATCTTGGGAATCCTGTTTCAATACCTCTGAACAATGGCTACCAACGACGTACAAAATATAATTGTGTAAAACGTCTTCATGTATAAATCAGTTAAGTTAGACTGGATGAAAAGTGTTCTCTGGATTATCTTAAGGTAGACCGACCCTTCTGTGACGTCACAGACATGAGTCCGGCGATCCGGCGTCCGGCGATCCGGGCCCTTGATTATATTCACGAATAGTTACATCTGGTTTAATTTTCAAGTCAGCTGGAAGATAAATGTTTAGGCCTACAACAGAATGCGGTCAAGAGGTAAAGGGGTCAGTTTTGTAAAACTAAAACGCTAGGTAAGGCTGATGCTTTCAATGAAGTGAGAACATAAAGATGGTCCATTGAAAAGAAGGACAGCGCCGATGTGCCTATGTGTGACGACCATATAACGTTAGTTACAGTCTCGGCGGAGACAATTTATATCAAGTCAGGAAGAGGTTAGAACATCTCCAATTAATGGCAATATAGAACAAGAGAACACTTCATGGCGCACGGGCCCGACGCATAGTGGAGTCGTTGGCCGATGCTCTAAAAGCATGTGCACTTTGCGGCAACCAACAATTATGTACTCCATCTGTCAGATTGTATATTGTTAGGGGAACGTAAGTTCGGCCTTGCGCACTTTACGTGTGATATATTGTTATTCAGAATGCGAGGTAGTCAACCATATTCCAACCGCGGGTAGACACAGATCAAAAAAAGGAGGAAACGCATGGGACGTAAACACAAAACTTGTGAGATGATAAGATTGTAATGATAAGCTGCCCCTTCCCTCGTATAAGGATACTATGACGAAAATTTCTCCTTTCCTTTAGATAGTATAATGTAATGAAAATCCCACTTCCCTCGTGTGAGGATACTGTAGCGATACTTTCCCTTCCCTCAGGACATTTTACTATAACGGTTATTTCCCTTTCCTTTGAAGAATATACTGTTATTATAGTCTCCCCTTTCCTCGCGAGAGAATCCTGTAACGAAAAACCCCTTCCCTCATGAGAGAATCCTGTAACGAAAACCCCCTTCCCTCATGAGAGAATCCTGTAACGAAAACCCCTTTCCCTCATGAGAGAATCCTGTAACGAAAAACCCCCTCCCTCATGAGAGAATCCTGTAACGAAAAACCCATTTCCTCGTGAGAGAATCCTGTAACGAAAAACCCCTTCCCTCATGAGAGAATCCTGTAACGAAAAACCCCTTCCCTCGTGAGAGAATCCTGTATTGAAAAAACCCCTTCCTCGTGAGAGAATCCTGTAATGAAAAACCCCTTTCCTCGTGAGAGTATCCTGTAATGAAAATCTCCCATCCTCGTGAGAGAATCCTGTAATGAAAAATCCCTTTCCTCGTGAGAGAATCCTGTATTGAAAAACCTCTTTCCTCATGAGAGAATCCTGTAATGAAAAACCCCTTTCCTCGTGAGAGGATCCTGTACTGAAAAAAAACCTTTCCTCGTGAGAGAATCCTGTATTGAAAAACCTCTTTCCTCGTGAGAGAATCCTGTAATGAAAAACCCCTTTCCTCGTGAGAGAATCCTGTAATGAAACCCCCCCCCCTTCCATCGTGTGAGGATACTGTAATAATAAACTCCCCTTTCCTCGTGAATGTATACGTGTATTGCAATGATACGTTTAACAGTTTGATAACCTGTGAGGAAAATGAGGAAATAGTTATATTGATATGCATTATATATCGGGAAATAGTTTTTCCAAGTCCCATGTTTACCATACATAAATAAATGCCTGAATAAATGACTGCTTGACTGAACTTATAAATGAATAAATAAATAAATGAATAAATTATTTGCGTTCAATGTGAGTCCTTTTATAGGGACCATCCAACCAATTGTTTTTCCGTAGACTTTTGTGTTAACGTTTTGGAGTATTTCATTCCTAATAAAAAAAAAAGTCCTTCAGCTCAGATTTTGTCCAGGGTAGCCATTTTGAAAATGGGAGAATTTCGCAGTAAAAATTCTCAAAATTCTTAAATGTTTACCTGTTAATTATTATTACCTAAACTTTTGGGGGAAAATCCAATCGGACTTACGAAACTTTTATGAACATTTCTTATTGATAGTTATCTATCAGGCTACATATCTATTTTCTTACTTCATAACATACTGGCCAATCAGTGGCTGCCAGACATTTTATCCTTGGCTCAACTTTCTATACACAGGGGATGTTTCAAAAATCTATTTTGTCTAATTGGTTGGTTGTTCCCTTATATAATGACATTACTTGTCAATGAATTCCTTTAGGTAATTACAATTTCTGTTCACGAAATCTCCACTTTCTTGTTGTGATCCTCTGTTTTACCTCTAAGGTGGAACTCTATTATACTAGTATCACAAATCCACGTCAGGATTCCTTATATAACTCATCATTATGTGTAATGCATGATAGCTTTATATATATTACATCAGCTACAAGTAAAACATAAAAGTTGAGACACATATCTACACAAATATTTATGCTAAATCCTCCTTAAATAAGTGACAGAGGCAATGCAAGAGTTTACATTGCAACATGACAATCTGTCAAACATGTACAAACACGTAGATGATATAAATATACCAACACAATATTAATTATCCAACTCGATAAATCATGGGCAACAGATCCAACAATATGAGCAAACTTTAGGTTTACATATTTTGAAAAAAAAGTACCAGGATAGACAAGGTAATCCGGAGGGGTACTAACTGGAACAAATGTATTGTCTTTCTGTTTTGTCGATCCATTCATTCCGATAATCTCCTCGGTAATTGGTTATTGTCTTTCTGTTTTGTCGATCCATCTATTCCGATAATCTCCTCGGTAATTGGTTATTGTCTTTCTGTTTTGTCGATTAATTTATTCCGATAATCTCCTCGGTAATTGGTTATTGTCTTTCTGTTTTGTCGATCCATTCATTCCGATAATTTCCTCGGTAATTGGTTATTGTCTTTCTGTTTTGTCGATCCATCTATTCCGATTATCTCATCGGTATCTTTTTATAGTCCTTTTGTGTTGTCGATTAATTTATTCCGATAATCTCCTCGGTAATTGGTTACTGTCTTTCCGTTTTGTCGATTAATTTATTTGGATAATATCCTCGGTAATTGGTAATTGTTTTGCCTTTTTTGTGTTGTCGATTAATTTATTCCGATAATCTCCTCGGTAATTAGTTATTGTTTTGCCTTTTTGTGTTGTCGGTTCATTTATTCCGATAATCCCCTCGGTAATTAGTTATTGTTTTCTTCATAAAATGTATGGATTTATGATAATAACTTTATTATGATAATATATTATGTAAATAATACATTTTTTTTGTCTTTCAGCTTGTCTATTTACAACACAAGTTGAATCCATATGTCGTGTCATCGCTGGTTTAGAAGGAATACCAACAGGGTAAGTAAACCATTCCAATATGTTACATACAACATTTGTTGTACATCTGCTGTTTTTTTGGCATAAAGCTCACACAATAATATTATCAAAGGTAATAAGACCTATAAAATCAAATCAAAGGTATCATCTTTGAGAATAAGACCTATCAAATCGATGACATTATCATTCAGAATAAGACCTACTGAATCAATGATATCATCCAGAATAAATTCTCGCAAATCAATGCCATTATCATTTAGGGTAAGACCCATTGAATCAATGATTTTATCGATGAGAATTAAACACAAAGAGACACAAGAGGAAACAATATAAAACACCGTGTGTCATTGACGATATATAATCTAGCATCTTCCACTCGTTCTGCTCTCTTTTGTCACACATCCAAAACAATAACCATATCTTTAGTTTTCTGTTATTTTCTAGAATTCGCTTAAACATCAAAATAATACAGTAACAGTCTTTACCCGATCCGTGTAACACTTTAGAATTGTAAAATGATTAAGAATTGTAGGCCTGCCAGGGGAAGAAAATAAATAAAATGAAACTTATGGCGTTCCATACAAAATGCAATTAATCATTGACCTGGTATTCCGTTTGAATATTTGTTGTTCTGTCTTCGTCTAATGTTTAGTTCAAAGGATGTAACCAGTGCCCTTTTTAAATATGATTTCATTTGATAAATCGCATTCATTGATTACATTTGAATTGAAACATATATACACGTATATGTGAAAATGTAATGACGACTTCATTTCGCTTACCGGGTACCTCTTGAAAAATATTGATTATGGTGAATTACATTTGTTTATGCTATGCATTTAAATCACTTAATTTACTGTAAAAGTACATATTTTAGCGGTTATATTATTCTAGCGATTTTTGCGCCCAAGAAATTTCGCTAAATTTTTATTGCGTTTATGGTAGTTTATCTGCAATGTTTTATATGACAAGCATTGTCGGTGTGCTAATTTATCATTGCTCTAATCCGTTTTAATTAACTTTACACTAAAATTTGAGGACGCTAAAATAAGTATATGTAATTTCTTTTCATCAATTATAAATCGTGGCCAAGTGTGTTACAGAAAATACCATAAAGATTTAGCACTTCCAATGTTGTCAAAAGAATTCGTGAACTGGTTACGGGAGGTTATCCAGGTTGCTGCTATATATTGAGGTTACACAGGCATCAGGCTAGGCCTAATAAGGAGTTTTTGTTTTGTATTAGACTTCATTGCAAGTTTTCATCAAGTTGTTTCGTTATTAATTGATTGTTACGACAATCTAACATACATTACTTATTTCAATGATTTAAATGTGATTACTAAGACAATTACAGGTCGGCCACAGCGGGTAAGGTAGAGGGACGACTTTTAACTATTTAACACCTGTGCTCAAGGCGGCAGCAGGTTTAGTCACAACTAAGTGGTTCTTTTAATTGACATAGTGGTGTTCTATCGATTGGTTACACCAGACTTTATCAATATTAACCCTGTATTGAGTTTGGACAAGATATACATAGGAATACTGTGCATACACTGACGGCAAAAATGTGATGCACTAGCTGCAGGCACAACATGTAAAATTTGCTGCGTATGTGAGGTTTCGGGTTAAAAGATGCGTTGTATATCAAATACTACTTATATGAAAATAAGTCAGGTACTCAGTTACCGCTATCTCGGACTGATGTGCCACTCTCTTTTGAAGACCACTTATTTTGAGTCCTACCTGTCTTTAGCTAATCTGTACAACCCGTAGATAGTGTGAAGGGATTAGATATAAAATACTTGTCATAATTTAATCTGTACAACCCGTAGATAGTGTGAAGGGATTAGATATAAAATGCTTGTCATAACTTAATCTGTACAACCCGTAGATAGTGTGAAGGGATCAGATATAAAATGCCCGTCTTTAGCTAATCTGTACAACCCGTAGATAGTGTGAAGGGATCAGATATAAAATGCCTGTCTTTAGCTAATCTGTACAACCTGTAGATAGTGTGAAGGGATCAGATATAAAATGCCTGTCTTTAGCTAATCTGTACAACCCGTAGATAGTGTGAAATGATTAGATATAAAATCCCTGTTCGAAACTAATCTGTATAACCTGTAAATAGTGTGAAGGGATTAGATAACAAATTCTTTTCATAACTTGATCTGTATAACCCGTAAAAAATGTGAAAGGATTATATATGAAATGCCTGTCTTTACTCGATTTATGCAATCCAAAGAAAATAAAATGGATTGAAGATAACAGGTCTATATTTAACCCAACCTATACAGCCCGTCTTCTCGATAATCATGGTTTTGAATCAATTCTCGTAAAAAATCGGTACACATCTGTTTCTCTAAAATTATTTTCAATTGATTTTCATTAGGAACATGAACAATATCATTGTCGTATCTCAATATATCCACACATTTCTTTTAAAAACTTCTATTGATTCAGAGGAAATAAGACATCATAATTGCGGTGTCGCAGTATAACCACAATGAATATATGTTTCTCTAAAGATAATGTTTTTGTGTTTTTTAACGTCCTATCAACATCTATGGTCATTTGTACGGCCTCCAAATATGTACGAGATGCATGCGTGTGATGACTGTACATGTGTTCCTGTTTTGGGAGGCTGCTGTATGTTCGTGGATTCTTTATAGTGATATCTCACTGAAATATATTGCCGACGACACCCAGCAGGACATCTCATATTTAACATGTAACTGACAACGAGAGAATCCGTCGTACAAGTCCAAAATATTCTGCTAGCTTAGAAAGCCGCAGTAAGGTTATTTAAAACGGTGTCTAAGCATGATTATGACACAACTGGCCGCTTTATAGTTTAATCATACTGGAATGACATAACCGCGAAAGTACAGTGCATTATCCCAGATATCCGGCTACATATATTTAACTTTTTTTTCACAATTTCCCTCTTGCTCCCGACGGAAAGGTGGTCCAATTAATTCCATTTAATCGTACATCGGCTATATCAACATTCTAATGACTTAAAGCAGTCGTAATATTACAAAATTTAGGTCCCTGCTGAATAAAGGATTTTCTTTGGCGTCCTTAAACGATATCGAAGAGATCAAACTTAATATGCCGACCTTTTGTAACACAATGAATATTATTGTTTCTTTATGTGCTTTGTCTCCATTAGTCACCTGTCCTCATAATATAACTGCATTGATATTCAACCCACTCGAGACAATTTATATAAAACAATAGCAAATCTCAGGTATTTATTTGAAACGGCTGGAATCAACAAAATCCTGGACTTCTTGAATGTTGTTGGTCTATTTAACAAGATTTTGCTACCTACCATCTTTTAATTTTGATTTTCATATACCTAAGTCTAATGGTATGTGCTTTTTCTGCGTGATAATATGATATTTCGCTAGAGTAAGTTGATATATGTCTGTGATATTTTGGTTGATTTGATATTGTGATCTTTTGGAATCCTACCCCTTTATACACCAATTATGAGTCATAATAAGCCTTTTCTGTGTTATCGGTCGGTTAACTAGAGAATGATCAAATATGATAATTATAATCATTATCATACGATCAACGACTATAGGCTGGTAAAAGTGGTGAAATATATTTTATAGACATTGGTTTGTTGATTTGCCTTTGCAATGGGACCGCCTCAACTATAGGCCACAAAGGAATTGCTAGAGTAGAAAAAAATATAATATATTCGATTCCTAACAATCCTATGAGTGATGTAACTACCTGCGAGGACACGTCATCAAATACGGACGCTCTAAACAGAACCAATATACATGCGACTGTTGACGAAGCGGTTGTATAATATAACGCATGAATTTAAAACGCCTAGCATGATCACGTTGTACCCGTCCCATTCAATATTTGAACAACATCAGGGCTGATGTCGACTAGGTCAGGTCGTTCCAATGACTGATCGTAAGTCTAGGGTCTTTGTAAATGTGTCAACCGTATAACACTTCAGACTGCAGATAGCAGGTATACATGTGTGCCTTCGGAATCATTTGATGTCTCATCATCATTAGTGATTGAAACGTTAAAACTCAATGCGGCGACAATGAATAGAAAGAAACCTAGGACATTGTGTAACACGTCTACGGAACGACTCGATAAGTTAAACATGGCTTTGCCGTTGTGTTCGAGTCATGTATATACGGGTCTTCAACAAATGAACACAGAAGCAGTCGGTCTCGGCGAGCAGTCAGGGAAATCCTACCATGTTCAAGCAACACATATTTCAACAGGACAGTGCAATTATTCTCGGTATGGGGATGAACAACATGTTCAACAGTGGGATGAAGCGACGTCTGACTCAGGGACTATTCAACATGTCAACAACGGAGGGTACACATACTGTAATGTAGGAAAAATTGATTATTTTCAAAAGATTCCGCAGTGTTCAAATGATGATGATGACCAATATGTGGCTTCAGCCCTGGTATATGGTACAATACCGCACACCACACCCGTTACTGTGCAGGAAGAAGAAGAAACAACGCGTGTTTCGGACGAAGAGGAAATAGAGTACACGTATATGTTTGATCCTTTTCCTCTGGATAGTACTGATGTAGATACAAACAATGCAATCATGGAAAGCTTTCAGGGAGATGTGAAATTTGATCACCCTTCAAAAGCACGGTTATTGGATCCAACTATTAATGGTGATAATCAAACGTCAACACATTTGGTACGCTCTGAATCAAATACGCTTGGAACAGCATATCATCAGTCAAATGTAACGGCATCTTCAAAATCAGAGACATACGAGCAAGAACAGGTAGGCGCTACAAGGGATCAAATCAAAACTCCTTATTTACCATGTTATTCATGTGCTGTTAATGGGGCAACCAAATGCTGTTGTGTACCTAACCAGTCAGGACACGTAGATAATACAGAACTGTCATTACCGATTCAATCATCACGTAATACAGGAGATTCAAAGAAAACAAAGATTGAATTTGACAACAGGACAAATATAGAAATATATGATTACAATAGAAACAGCTACAATCAAACGACGCCACAAACGGTATATCAACAACGAGTTGGAACCCCTGCCCAGCAGTTTCATGATGGCAGTCATACATCAAACATCTCGTGCGTTGATAATCGGAAATCCAAGCAAAATAAAGAAAGACTATTTGTGCCAGATCACCAGCAACCGGGTACGAAACAGTCGACAAACGACAGAAAAAAACATGGCAAAAGCAGTCAGTTATTATATTCGCCTAAAGCAACACCCCCCAGCAGCCCGAACTGCTTCCAAGTATCCACGTAAAGATCGAGGTGCTCACATATCACGTACTGGTCTGCACGACAACTGCGATAGTTGCAAGGGATGCAGGCGACTTAATCTCAAGTTAAAGGCGGAGATGTTATTGTGACAATCGTCAAATCGATATAGATCTCAGTGTCAAGTATTTCAACATATCTTACGTGGCAGTAACGTGCCTGGAAAAGCAGGTTTTGCTAAAGTGAAAAGTTTATATTTAATTTGCACTCATATATTCATTTCAAATGGATACGTGGACAAATGGTATTTTATAGAAGTTTACCATTTTAAATTCGAAATTGAGTACTAGTCTGCATCTTATATTTATGATCATTAAAGACACATGTTTGAAACTGCCATTCTTATATTTTGACAGATTTTGACTTATAAGTCAAAAATAACAGTTTATCCATAGTATGGGCATTCGTTTACAATTATAGCATGATGTATTCATTGCTTATTATTCGCTCTTTTTATTAATAAAATTATTTTTATTTTACGTTGCATATTGTAAAAATGTGTGTCTCTATTTCTGAACAAATACAAAAACATATTTACCTAGTCAATGTGTCAGCTAATTGTTCGACCATGAAATTGACGCATGGCCTGGATACTTATCTGGATAGTTAGACATCTACCTACTTGCGATATTCTATCATTCTCAAATTATTGATATTTATCATAAGCAGACCATAGAAAAAAGTCATGAAATAATATAACAAATGTAATGCATGTACTACGTTTACACGGAAGTAATAGGATTATAAGATATTTTTCATCAAATAAATAAATCTCATGATATAGGATACTTGTTTATCACACTAATATTACTATCGAAATCTAACCTTTTGCCGTTTACAGTCGCATGTTATTTAACTTAGTGTATATCTACCACTTTACCTCAATGAAAACTTCGTTTGATGCAGTTTCTGTCATTTCAATTTATTATCTACATACAATTTTCCCATGAAGTATGATTGCGTTTATGTTAAGTGTATATGCTAATGTACTGATGGAATTTTTCGTTATTTGAGTTTTTGGTTTTCTTAGGTATATTTATTTTTATGATTGTATTTATCTAGTGTTGTCTGACCCTAAATGACTTTAACTGTCGATGGGCCGCAACACAGAAAAGTAGCTGAATATAAGGTCATGCAACAACGGTTAAGTATTGGCATAATAGACAAAGAGAAAAATATACTAGTCCAACAGTGCATATAAAGCTTAATTAAGGTAATAGTAATAAACAAAATATTTACATTTCTATTGCTTTTAACTTTTTCTTTATAATACATTCCAGTCAAAATACCGAGTGTTGGTCACCCATAGGTATTTCTTGACATTGTCATGTTAAACAATGCACAGATACTTAACTCGATGACAATATATATATACAATTTTCATACCATCAATAAATATTCTGAACGAATGGCTAGTACACATCTTTCCCGTCGCACATTTTAAAAATCCCATTACATATTTCACTAAAAGGAATAGGTGTCAGCAACCATGTGAAGAAATCTTAAATAATTTAACAAAACCTCGCTTGGTTGGGTACAGATTCAGTGTGAAAAAATGTTTAACCTGTGGTGATTTGCCTCTATGTGCAGTCAGTTTGCAACACCTTTTAGGTCACCTGCGACGTTTATTTGGCAGTAGGGCCCAACCAACTTGTCAGTACAGTCAGCGTGTACATGTGACATTATGGTCTGGTCAACAGAACGTTGCTGTAGTTTATTTGGCAGTAATCTGTGTAGGGTCAATGTGTCTGAACAGTGGTAACAGGCGTGTACAATTGATGTTATGGTCTGGTTAACCTTAGTTTACTCGGCAGTTCTCTTTATATTACCACATCAACCCGTGTATACAGTGAGGGTGTACATGTGACATGATTGTCTGTTCAACAGAACGTGTTGCAGTATTTCATTTGGTAGTAATCGTTATAGTGCCCTATCAATGTGTATGTTCAGTTGGTGTGTATATGTGACATTATACCTTATAGTGCCCCACCAATACGCCTATAGTCTGTGTGTATATGTATGCCAAGTCCTGTGAACTATGACCGAATAGTATCAAGGGGTCGGTTAAGTCAGTGAAAAAAACATATCATTTTACATTTAAGTGCAGATAAAGGAGAGAAAAGGTTCCAGAAAAAATGGAATAATGCCGGTGCTCGAAATGTTCCATTGACAAGAACAATATAATCTCTTAAGTGGCAATGACATAATGGACTGGGAATAATTTCACGCATGACATCTCAGTAAGGCTGATCCTATTCATTTAGACACCGTCCGTATTGCCGCATTGTGTTAATATTTAAACAATGATATCCAGCCAGCTGTCATTATTTACGATCGTAGGAGTAGAACATTATGACAAGCGGATGTGACAAAATCGTTGTACACCTGCCCTGCGGTTATTACATCCTAACTTTAAAATTGAGATTGGTAACAAAGTAACTGTATTGTATTGATATTAGTTTATTTCACTACGTCAAAACCAAAACATAATATATTATGACAGCTGTTATCATATATAGCACTTTGAATCACGCAAAGGACATGGCTAGCTGTAAAATCCATAGCAGAATTCATTATAAATTATAATTTTCACGTGACCACAATTTGGCATGATAAATTATTGCACATTTTGTTTTTGAACTTTAACTTTAAACACCTACGTCGGTCACGAATGTTTCTTTATAATGTCTATATACATTGCATATTCTATTTCCATACATGTATGCTATTGTATAATGAAATGCTTAAAGATTAAGCATTCATATTTAAACCGTATACCGAAATGAAATGGATCTATCAATTGACTTCTCCATTTATAGTATAATAATATATAATAATCAAACAACCTTTAAGGTATCTTGTGTAATGAATCATTTAAAACTACGAACATTTAAGCATTGAACTGTTACCAAATGGTAGTATACAGTCGATATGAATACAATTTGGATGACAGATAGATAGAATGTCGCCCGTTAGGTAGGGCGACATGAAATATTTATCTGTCAGTCGAAATTTCCAGAAGGAATATAGTACTTCGTGTCGTTATTAATAGCAAACACATACAATGGTTTTGCACAAATTTGGCTTTATTTTCTATTTCATATACGTTTGTAGATATCGTCAAATTATTCACAATTGCATAATTACCGATTGTTTAAAATCCAAGCCGTTTTTCGGCGCAATGCTATACTATTAACATTTAGAAGTGATGCGGTTTTGAACGGGTATTGCACAGGACAGACTCGATTCCTCAGAAATACTTAAGTTTCTATCGACTGGATTTACGTTTTTTCAGAAGAATATCAGTTCTTAAATTCTAAATGAATGTCGTCTTGACAGTAGGTGAAAACGATTCCAAGGAGATTTCGATCGAAACAGATTTAAGTCTAACCAGTCACATCTTAGGCCTAGCAGACGATTTTCAACTTCACAGGGGCTCGATTTTGTAAGGTAGGCCTTTGACATCAGTGAATAACCACAAAACTAAAATCCTATGTTCATACACAATCGGAAACCATGTCAATGCTCCCGATTTTTCACAAGATCTTTATTTTTTATTTTCAAATAAATACTGGACTTTTAATGTTGCCATATCTTACATTTCTGAAAATTCGGAAACGAGCCCCTGTGAGTGTTACGACATTGACATTTTGATAATTTTTGGATCAAGAACGGCGCTTATAGTTATTTTGTGTTGACTGCATTTTGTTTTAATTATATAATATTACCCTCATAACTTGTGAAGTGGCTTTGTTTTTTCGTTGTGTATTATAAATGCTAGCATTCGAAAGTCCTCCAGGCCGAAAGTAACTAGCGGCCATTGTTTTGACCAGCAACATCTGGGGCTGTATCCCTACTCTGACCGAATCACTGTAAATTGTAGTATACACTCTGATGAATACAATTTGGTTTACTAACGACATATAGGCAAATGCAACACAGAATGTAAATATATAAATATATACGCAAAACACATGACAGAATAATTCAAATATGGTCAAGCATAGTGTTAAGATTCCACCAGGACGACACAAACCGAAGGATGTACTTTACTTTTAGCTGTAATTATTTTTTATCAGCAACTGAGTCTTTCAGAACCTCAACATGCAAAAGTTTAACATACATGACAATGTATTGTGTTTTAATTTAATATCAATAAATTATTTTCAATTACTTACAATTCTCTGTTTTTCTTCCTCCATTGCCACAATGTTGAACAACAATGCATAACAAGATATACATACCCCCTTGCGTGCCAAGTGCCAAGTATACCTTTGGTAAAGTCTGTAATAAGCCATGAGGTCAACTCGTCCGAGTTCATTATTTTCCCATATTTTTGATCAAAAATTGTTTTAAAATGAGGTAGCTTGACTCAAGACATAACATTTCTTGACATTGTCCTTGACCTTGGCCCCCTGAAGCACAAACACATTCGAGGGATTCTCATACTTACCATATATTAAGTTTAAATTGAATCCATTTCAAAATGAAGTGTTTAGTGAGATGACCAAAGTTTTTCTATAAATAGTAACAGTGACTTTGTCCTTGACCTTTGGACCCTGAAACGCGAGTTCCGTCGAGGCATTATAATACCGGACCATGCTATGACATTTTATCAAAATCCCTACATAAGAATGAGTTGCTAGAGCGCTGACAAAATGATTAGGTCCATATATGGTTAATCAACCTGAGCAAATATATATATATATATATATATCCAGGGCGAAGTCCGAGTCTGATATTTCGTTATGCTAATGAAACCATATATTGACCGAAAGCAAAAGTGTTTAATATGAAGCAAAAATTAAAAATTCTAGGAACACATGTAACTGTTATATTTTTTCATTTCATAATTACAAACTTTATCTTTTGATATTGGCAAACCTGCAAATCATCAACCTTTGACCTCGTCCTCTTAAAATTATTTTCTGCTGTCAGGAAAACCATATATCTTTTCAAAAGGGGCAATTATATGGAGAGCGAATATATCAAAATACACATAAGTGTCATATAGTATTACATATAAGATAATTATTAGTAGGAAAATTCATCCGGAATTGATTTCTTTCCATGAAAGATTTATGTAGTTAAACTTTGAGACTTGAATATCTTTCCAGGTATAGCCATTTGTCGTATCAACCCCTAACCACACAGCTACAGAACCCAGGACGGGGATGGACGGAAGAATACTCTATCAGCGCAACTAATTTCGATCCCGTTCAGGTGAGAAGTTCTCGATATATTTCTTCATTTTACACTATTAGTCAAAAGCAAAATGTAACAGAAATACATTATCTACATTTGTAGTAATCCCGAAATGCATTATGTTGGCGTACCAAATAATTAACCCGCGAAATAATTAGTGAATTCGGCTTATTTTGAAATAGGTTCTGAATTTGAAAGCTTTCCTATATTGTTTCATTGTTAATCAATGCTTGTATCTTACCTTAAGACCAAGTGTTTCGTAAGAATGAACGTCTTCTGTTTAATCATTAATCCCGTTAGATAACTGATAAATACATTGTAGTCATCGCTGCTGAATACATACTTTTGTCTTATAGCTTATTCAGCTAGACTCCCTTCGTCTGACAACGGGGAGTACCCTGGTGCACCGCCATTACACACTCGAAGACTTCAAAACCACTATTATCTCACAAGACTTTTTAAAGAAGGTTGAACAAGACTTTATTACCATAAAGGAAGCTGGATTTATGGTTGTCCTCCGATTTAGCTACAAAAAGGGACTCATGGGAGAGGTAGGTCGATACAATAAATATACGTTCCGAAGAAGTAATCCTCAAAGAGCAAAACAAACAAAGACGCATGGGTTTCGATATCCATAACCACAAATGAGTCCGGGATCTTTTAGATTGTCACACTGGGAAGTAGTTATAGACTTAGTTTAATGGCCAATTTAAATGGCAATATTTTCCAAATATATGTTCAGTTGTTCAGTGATTATTAAAACAGGTCAGGTTCATAGATAGACAATACATAGACCAACAGTATTGTTAACGATCTAGTTAGAAATAAATAGAGGATATCTAACAGTGTCTTCAGTAATACCAAATATATTTCACGAGTGGGGCTAATATTTTGATATTTTTCACGAGTGCGCAGCACTATTTATTTCTAACTAGATCGAGTGCGCAGCACGAGTGAAAAATATCAAAATATTAGCCGCACGAGTGAAATATATTTGGTATTACTGAAGACACTGTTAGATATTCTGTTTATTACATTTTTTATCAACGAAAAACCTACCCCGTATGCTAACTAGGCCTAGAGTTCCCCCCAAAAAAGTAGTTCCCCCTGTCCAGGTGCTGACATATATGTCGGGCATTCTGATTGGTCAATTATTTTGGTATTTTCTAATCATTAATTTGATTGGTCAAATCAGCAAAAGTGATATTTTTCACTAGTGAAAAATATCACTTTTATTGAATGAATAATTTTTGATATTTCACTGGTAAAAATGTAATAAAAATGTATATACAATTAATACGCCACCTGATTCAATTTTCGTATTGTAACTGTACGATTTAAGGGTCAAACAATTTTGGCAGTGTGTCAGTGTGTTCATCTCTCGTTTCTCATATGTTTTTTTAGGGAACATATGGTGACGCCACTTTGGAATACATTAAAATACACACCGCTCAATTGAAATCACTCTTAACGAATTACCAAGGTATCATACTTGTTTTTCAAGTTGGCTTCATCGGAACATGGGGTGAGTAACATAAACACTGCATCTGATTTTTCAATAAATACTTATTAAAATTTGATGCTTGTAAAAGACCTTTGGATGTATATAACCAGATAACGTCGCTTATAGTACACGGTATAAATACGGTTTTAATTAACCCTGTTTCAAAAGCAAAATACAATAAAACTGAACTCAACTGACAAACTGTGTTGGTAAAATCAGTTTCGCCGTGCCAATGGATATGGTTGGGAGATACAAGATGTCGTTAAAGCAAGTAGTCGATAAGGTCAGGTTACACTGTAGCTATAATTTTATCTAAAGAGTATACAAGGGACTAAGAAACTACGACATGATATCGTCATACATTCATTTGTGTTCAAAATTAACGTTTTTGTGTATCAATTAATAATTTGACATTTTGGTGTAACATTTTGTGAAGGACAAGCGATACCCGTTGGCTATAACAATGCTGTTTTCCTCCTTCTCGAAAATGATACTCTGTTTTTCTGATTTTAAACTTTTCGTTGTACAGGTGAATGGTTTTACACTGATCACTTTGGATACCCCTCACCTTTGAATCCCCAAAATTACCGTGATCGTCGCGAAGTTATTGAAAGCGTTCTTGATGCAGTCCCAGATAGTGTGTAAGCATTTTTATGTTAAGATATTATTCAAGTAACTCTTTATTCTAGCTATATTCTTCATTTCGGTTGTTTGTGGATCAAACATAAACATTTATTTTGAATTTGACATCGCAAACTTGAATATGTAGTTTTTGTTTGCAAGAAAATCATTAATATCTTTTTATTGTCATCTATATCATTCAATAACAGTTTAATCAGGCGCTAGAGATGTCAGAAGTTATGCTTATTTACAATTTCCTTTCTTTGAAGGCAAGTACAGCTCCGTGCACCGATTTTCAAACGTGAAATTTATGGCTACCAACCTACATCTATCACCGACTTTTTCACTTACAAGAAGCCAAGCCAGAAATCGCGTATAGGTGAGCGAGGCTCATATTCAATCCCAATATAATTATAATGCGATAGAATATTCATGAAGATAATGTCAACAGCTACATGTTATATTTATATGTTAATGCTTCTCTTTAAGAGAATCTTAATTCGATAATACACAAATATCTTTTGTCAAGAGCTGTGATACACCGTTAAGTATGTATTTTGTTACCATTTATTTAACACACATTTGTATTGAACATTATATTTTGACATACATGTAAACAATGCACTTCCTCCCTTCTATAGTTTATCATTAGTTTCGGCCGAATTTGATTTACCTTACTTCTCTTTCGGATTTCCCCACCCTTTTCCCTTGAAAGTAACGTGTAACATGACAGAAGATATAAGCAGATTTTGATGCAATATGAAAGTGAGATAAAATAGAGCCAAATACAACTGTTTCGTTCTTCAAGAACTCGTCAATGATGCTAAATATTGACACCTAGAAGGTGACTTAAGAAACTAAAAAATTTCAAAAGAAATTCTAAAATCTAGATGGGGAGTACCATAGCCCAATTATTCAATACATTTCATAATTTTCAATACTAGATATCAAAACCGCATGTGTACATTAAAAGCCATGCCACAGTTCATTTGAAGTTATCGCCAAAGATTGTACAAAAGCCAAACAACATATCAGGGAAGATGAGTATAATGATATTATATTATTATTTAGGTCACCATAACGACTGTTTCCTGGCCGACAGCATTGACCGCGGAACTTACTCTAACTATAACGTGGAATTCAACTATTTACGCGAGGACACGAAGAATGTAATCATGGGAGGCGAGACCTGTTCATTAGACACTACGGACGAAAGGCAAGACGTCATTATTTAAAGACATAATATTGTTACCATTGCTCGCATGCTTTTTTTTTTTATTATTTAGCATTCTATAATTCCTGAGATTTATATATTTATATTAATTCATATTTCTTTTAATTTCGATGGAATTTCGTGGCTTTATTTTTTTTTTAATATTTAAACATTTGATGACTTTGAAGGAAATTACTCCTTATCTTTTTTAGTATATATTATTTGTCCATGTATTGTTAATTTCAGACATGTTTGTCCGAATGCTGAGATAGAACTTGAAGCACTTCACTACACTTTCCTTTCCCAGTCCTATAACAAGGAAGTCCTAGCAAACTGGACAACAGAAGGCTGTTATGGATTGTTCGGTGTCAAGCTGGGATACACTATGGCTCTCGTCGAGGTATGAATAATAAGAAATCTAGAAGAAATAATAATAATCCCTCATGTTTCTATTATTATTAATGATCATAAAAGGCATATTGCTAATAACCACAATAGCATTAGGCGATCCAAGTCAAAAACACGAATCAGGTAGAAAAATCGTTATTAAACTAGAAAATAAATCTAGAACTTGTGTACATTAATAAAGATATCATCTCCAGACAGTTTATAAATTTGATTCTTGTTTTTATCATTATTCTAATTAAGCTACACTTTTACTTGTATACCAATGGCACATACATTGAAGCTCCAGAACAATGAAATATTAAAAGGTTTTTTAATGCATTGTCACTTGCTCATGGATATATTGTAATGTTTATATATATATATATATATATATATACTATGATGGTTATGTTTTGTATTGTTTACCTCCTTTTAACACAATGATATAAGAGTGATGTCACAGTACACTGATAACGGGCTAACCAACTCTGGTTTGTCTCGACCAGCGAACCAATAACCTTCCTCACATATATGAGTTAGCGTTGTCTCGACCAGCGAACCAATAACCTTCCTCACATATATGAGTTAGCGTTGCACTTTTACTTTCACAATATATAAATTCACTTTGTCGGGGAAATCGTGATAATTGTAACAAGGTATTGATCGTCCACTCTACCGTGACATTAAACACCGTATGTGAGGTAAGCAGTGATACTACTGTATAGAAATGGAAATTTAACAATTTGGAAATGGAAATCATCAGACTTAAAAAAAACAGCATATTTTTAAGCTTGCCCCGTTGGTAACGTTGTTAGGAGCGAGCAAAAAGTAAGCTGACGAATGCCTCAATTAAAACAAATATGCATTGAATGATTGTTTTCTGCAATGAACAAAAGTGGCTCTATTTTAACAAGTTCAAGTATTTCTATAGGATTTACGACAATATGCGTTATTTCCATCTCAAACCTTTCCTTATTCTGTTTAAGGATGATATGAGCGTACCCTATATATATACTCGTATTATGTTAGGCGAATCAAAATTAAATAATTAGTTCCCGGGCCATTTTTCTGAAAGGAGGTGAGAGAGGGAGTTCTTTCGTTTTTATTATTTTATTGGTTGGAAACAGATGAAGGCATTTCTTAAATTTGTTTTTCAAACCGGTAACTTTACATTTTAATATTAACTGATTCAAGTGTGGAAAACGAATATCGTTCATAGTATTTTGTTTCACATTAACGAACACTTGCTCTATCTTTGCGGTTAAATATAATGGGTATTACAGGATAAAGTTTGTGTGTGATGCTTTTCTCCCCATGTTCTTCTCCTGAATAATAATTAGGGACTTCTTTTATCAAACCAAAATATATGCAATTTGGGGATTTTTTTGCTTTAAAACAGACGAGAGGATGCCTGAGATCCAAGTATCTTTTCTTGTTTTGACTTATTAATATCATGCTTTCAGAGTGTTCTGCCAAATACTGTTATTCGTGGAGGAGAGCTGTCTTATTACATGTTATTGAGGAACAATGGATGGGCTGCCCCTGCTAAAACCATGAATGTCTACCTTGTGCTCATGTCGTAAGCATATGATTATTATCTAGAGTGTTTTCACTCAGGGTATTCTAGATTCCTCTCTCAGTGAGACCCTTCGTGGGCGTATATCCGTAAACGTTAATATATCTACCGTGTAATCGAGTAATTTTATGTGAACTAAATTATTAACTCAACCCCATTTCACTTAAGTCATGCTATTAATTTCTATGGAACAAACAACTGAAATGAATTTGTTAATAGTCATTTACATGCAGCAAAGGGATCGATAATGATCTGCTGTCGTAATTACAAGACGTTGTACCTTGGTGTTCTATTGTTCTCTTGAGCTTCTTTGTTTGGAAGTTAGTAACCTATCTCTACATGCTATTTAATGCCTGTATTCTAAAACCATGTTATTGTTCAATTCGTCAGATCAACAAACGGTATATACAAGGTCCCAATAGAAACCAACACCCGGCTATGGATGCCCAATGAGGACATCTTCCTCAGAGGAAGTGCAAAGGTTCCAACATCAGTCACTCCGGCCTCGTACCAGGTAATGATAAGTCACTATATGTTTAAATGTATCACGATAACAAAACACATCTAAGGAGATAAATGCTTACTGGTAACATAGACGATTTCCATATAAGCTTGTACATGTGAGTTTTGTCGGGCTGTGAACAATGATTTAGAGGTATTATCGGAACGAATACTTCCTTAATGAAGGATTCTATTGGTAAAAGTCAGTGGAGAAATAGTGCTACAAAAATAATCTGGAATTCCGAAGAAGACAGGTTCCGGATTAAACATGGTAAATATAGACAGATCAGGTAATACATTTGTCCGTTTCTGCTGTATGTGTTAGAATGTTACGGGATGTTGTTATTTACTGAATAGTCAGTAAAATTTGGATTCACGGTAAGGTTAATTGTTTTGGTGTTGTAAGCATTCACCTTGTATGTATCGCCGTTTGTATTGCGTTTTGATGATATAAATATAGTACGTTTTATTATGAATATGTTAAAAAGGTAGGTATCACCTTAATATACATAAATATATTTAGGAAATATCAATGAAGCAAAAAAGACAGGACGGATAAGCGAATTGTCAAAGGACCATTTTCATGAATTATAAAATTTTGTCCAGGAACCAATTTTACCTCAACCAGATGTTATTTGTAGCATTCTTAGAGTGAACATTTGAAATAGTTTTCAAAAAAGGTCGAAGGGGCCTGTGATATGGCTAAAATAATGTTACCGACAAGAGGTGTACGGCAGGGGTAAGTTTTTCATCCGAAAACTGTATCGAAAGATTATCTCATGTTGTCTAATGATTTTATTTTCTAAGGAGACGGAAACGATATACCCACTTTCGGTTCTTGTGCACCAAAAAATATTTTGGGATAAGTTGGCTCATTATATATACTTATTATGGTTAACAATTCGGAAAAAAATCTATGACGATCAATTTGTTTTTAAAAGGTAAAATTGCCAGATGGACTATTTCAAGTAACATCTAATAACAATTGGATATCAATACATTGAAGTCAAAAAATGCATTTAAAATGGTCAAATAAACTTATTTCCTAAAGATTATCATTTACTGCAAATAATGACCCAAAGTAAAGATATATAAACGACACAAGAAAAATCTAACACAAATTTAAAGATGTAAAATGCCGAAATTTTGAGTCATATTGTTAGCTCTTTCAGATTTCTAAGGGAGTGATAAACCCTCTTCCGGTTCATGCGCACCAAAATATTTTGTCACTTTTTGGTACATTACCGGGCAAATTTGTCATTTAAAACAATATATGCAGGGAGTCAGTATCTCGAAATCGCCATTATCAAATACAATACTATTGCTGTTGCTATTTTTGGAGTTTATCTTCAGTTTCTTTTTTTTTTCAAATGATGATGTAAATATTTTGTTTTAGATTTCGAGATACTGACTTCTTGCATATATTATTTACGGGATGCTACGGACCGAATTCCAACAGCGAAAACAAGAAAAATTAAATTAAATTGAACTAATGGATATATTAATAGCAAGTACGTTTTCCTATTTGTATTAGTTTCATTAGTATACCATTGATTTATCTGTTTCATTGTAGATGTGGTTGGCGATAGGAGACAAACAGTTGACAGAGGAATCAGACTACTATGTCCTCCTGGCTAACAACATGGTTCCCTCTCCAGATATGGGCCTGAACAATCTTACCCATCCTATCACCGTATGTACCATATTTTAAGCGACGTGAACAAGCTTACCCATCACATCACGCTATATAGGATATCATAGAGGACTTTAACTATCTCTCCAACACTGTCACCGTATGCATATTATAATGGACCTAAACTATCTATAGTTGATCTAAACTATCGCTCCCACACCATCACCATCCCCGTATATTATAATGGACCTAAACTATCTATCCAACACTATCCCCGTATGTATGTTATAATGGACCTAAACTATCTCTCCAACACTATCCCCGTATGTATGTTATAATGGACCTAAACTATCTCTCCAACACTATCCCCGTATGTATGTTATAATGGACCTAAACTATATCTCCAACACTATCCCCGTATGTATGTTATAATGGACCTAAACTATCTCTCCAACACTATCCCCGTATGTATGTTATAATGAACATAAACTATCTCTCCAACACTATCCCCGTATGTATGTTATAATGGACCTAAACTATCTCTCCAACACTATCCCCGTATGTATGTTATAATGGACCTAAACTATCTCTCCAACACTATCCCCGTATGTATATTATAATGGACCTAAACTATATCTCCAACACTATCCCCGTATGTATGTTATAATGGACCTAAACTATATCTCCAACACTATCTCCGTATGTATGTTATAATGGACCTAAACTATCTCTCCAACACTATCCCCGTATGTATATTAAATGGACCTAAACTATCTCTCCAACACTATCCCCGTATGTATGTTATAATGGACCTAAACTATATCTCCAACACTATCCCCGTAATGTGTTATAATGGACCTAAACTATCTCTCCAACACTATCCCCGTATGTATGTTATAATGGACCTAAACTATCTCTCCAACACTACCCCCGTATGTATGTTATAATGGACCTAAACTATCTCTCCAACACTATCCCCGTATGTATGTTATAATGGACCTAAACTATCTCTCCAACACTATCCCCGTATGTATGTTATAATGGACCTAAACTATCTCTCCAACACTACCCCCGTATGTATGTTATAATGGACCTAAACTATCTCTCCAACACTATCCCCGTATGTATGTTATAATGGACCTAAACTAAATCTCCAACACTACCCCCGTATGTATGTTATAATGAACATAAACTATCTCTCCAACACTATCCCCGTATGTATATTATAATGGACCTAAACTATCTCTCCAACACTACCCCCGTATGTATGTTATAATGGACCTAAACTATATCTCCAACACTATCCCCGTATATTATAATGGACCTAAACTATCTCTCCAACACTATCCCCGTATGTATGTTATAATGGACCTAAACTATCCCTCCAACACTATCCCCGTAATGTGTTATAATGGACCTAAACTATCTCTCCAACACTATCCCCGTATGTATGTTATAATGGACCTAAACTATCTCTCCAACACTATCCCCGTATGTATGTTATAATGGACCTAAGCTATCTCTCCAACACTATCTGTATGTATGTTATAATGGACCTAAACTATCTCTCCAACACTATCCCCGTATGTGTGATATAATGGACCTAAACTATATCTCCAACACTATCTGTATGTATGTTATAATGGACCTAAACTATCTCTCCAACACTATCCCCGTATGTATGTTATAATGGACCTAAGCTATCTCTCCAACACTATCCCCGTATGTATGTTATAATGGGCCTAAGCTATCTCTCCAATGCTATTATCAAATTATGTTACAATGTATGATACGTGATGGTTTTTTTCTGTGGCCTGATACTCTTTAGGGTTGAAATAAAAAGAATGAATGAATTAGTCAATAAAGGAATGAATAAATCAATAAACAAATCAATGTATCAATGAATAAATCAATAAACAAATCAATGTATGAACAAATCAATTAATTAACAATGAATCAATTATTGAATTAATCAATTGAACAATGAATTAATGAATTAATCAATAAATGATTGGATGAATCAATCAACGGATCAATGAATGAATTAATCAATAAAACAATGAATCAATAAATGATTTAATCAATGCTTGAATAAATAAATGAATCAATTGATGAATCAATCAATCCAGGTTATTGAAGGAAAACCGGTGATTTCTTCAGACTGTCCAAGGTTCGAGCCATGGAATCCGCCACAATTTGCTCGTCATCCTAGAATCTTAGGTAAGTTGTCGGTAAAACACATCGGTTAATATATAGAGGTGTCTTTGTAATCTCCCTGTTTTAAGAATGTCATTGACTTAAATGCTTTATAGTTACATTAACACTAGTGTAATTGGATAAAATGCAACAAAATCAACGTGGTAGCATGTTGTTATATCATATAAACTACTGTTGAATGGAAATATGTTTTCGAAATCATTGCGGTGTAATTTGACAATTACATATTGCTACAATTTTTTTAAACGTTCCTTATAACTTGTAAAACATTAACACGATTCTGTATTTTTTGTCTCTTTTATGATATGTAAATGTGTATCATGTATAAAATCCAGCTGTCAGCTGTTCCAACTGAAAGAAATTCATATACATGTATAATCAGCGTTGTACTGGTAGGCACGGCTTCTGAATTAAATATTCATAATGCAATGTTTCAGCAGTACAGAATGATTATACATACCAATCAGTGCGTGAAATGTGGTATTCAGATAGCCTAATGCGAGAACTGAGAGCACGACAGCAGTTAAAATTGGCTACACAGTATACAGTTTCATTAGCAGCTCTTTACTGTAGGAAGTATTTAAAACTTAGACTCACAAAAATTAAACCATCCTATTTTGAGGAAAAAACACCAAAACAAGTCAAAATGAAAATAGCTTAGTTTACAGTATTTGAAGATTAACTGTCAATATGCTAAAAGTAGGTAGAAATTAAGCATCAAAGTAAAAAAAATTATTGAAAGAAAATAACAAAAGTAATTAGCCTTGAAGCATTTGCTAATGACTTTACAGAGTAATGAACCATGCCGACATGTAATATTTCAATCAAATGCCTGATAAACCGATTAATATATAACTTTTTAATTGGGTTACGTAATAACATCGTTTCAGACAGTAACGCTTGTCTTAAAACACGAGTTCTGAATGATGACTTTGAGGATAAAACGGCCTGGTCCGGCCTGTGGAATGGCTTCCATTACCGAACCGACGCCGCTCAGGCCTACAGTGGAAATGGTTACATCGAGGTGGTGCATACTCCCGAGGGCGGAGGTGCCTACCAAGCTATTACATTCTTTGACAAACCGACAGTCAAGTAAGTGATTTTCTACTCTCTTTATGAATAAGTGGACTAGAAAACGACTAAAAGTGACCCCGTCCCTCTCCTGTCCCCCTCCCTTCAATCGAATAAGGTATTTTTTTCTGTCACCTGCTAACGGAAGACAACAAATAAATATTCAGTCCTTTTATATTTCTTATCTCTTCTTTTATTTTCTTTGTTTATTTTCTTCTGGTGGTGCCCCCTCCCGTTGACACCCGTATGATCCCGGTTGTTGGTTTGGGTAGAGATTACTTGATGATTAATTGTTTAACGTCCTATCTGCAAATATGGCCAGACCCAGGAAAGAACGCCAATCAAAAGGCCAAGAGTGAGACATTGTCAGGGGAGACATTTGGAAGGAGTCAAGAATGGCAGAAAATAAAATCCATACACCCTATTTAAATGTTCTGTTTTTGATTTGTATTGTTTAACGTCCTATCAAGAGCTATTGTCATTTAAGGATTGCCTCCACTGTATGTGAGATGCATCCTTAAACTGTTTTTCTTCGAGGTAAGCAGGATATTCGAGCTAACTGAAAATTGATTGTACTACTGAATATATATATACCAGCCGTAACAGCAAAGCTGTATTATTAATGAATTGTTCCTATATGATACTTCAATTTAGATAATTTTATATGAAATATGATTACGTTGTTTGTTAACAGTCTCACAAGAATGGCTGTCAAGGCCTGGGGAAAACACGGCGGGTCTGTTAGTTTGGCCAGTACCAATTTTAGTTTGTATTGTGACGTCACGGTAAGTGTACATGATTATTAGCTATCACTTAAAGTATATCATTTCCCTTTTGTTAAAATATAGCGCTGTGTATTAAGTCCTCGGAGATCAATTAACGTGATATGGTTGACGATAAAACGAAGAAAAAGCCAGAAAAAATAAAGTTTTGTATTGATCAGGCCAAAACAGGTTAAACATCTGTCATTAATGTCATAATATAAATTACGGACCTTTGTTGGGGTCAATTTGGTGCTATATCAACATAGTAGAACACTATTTACTGAGGATGAAGCCTGGGGTCAGAATTAGCCGAAATCAAAAGTCCTTAATTTTCATATAACATATTTGTACATAGTAAAACAAAGAAAACAAAATTACAACATTACATTTATATCTATTCGTCTATGAGACACGTTTTGACTCAGATATCGTGTAACAAATCTACACATTGTATTGTAGTTACAAGACGAATCTGGTACGTACGGATTGAATGTACCTTTCCTAGGGGGACAACAGGGAACTTCCTGGAACAGTGTTATCGTCACCATAGATCAACCCAAGGTTAGTGGATTGGTTGAATATGTAAAAAAAGTTCTTTGTAAGGCCAAATAAAAGCGCCATCATACTGAAATATCACTACCTAGACGTGACACGGCATCCGATAACGTTATGCTCACATCGGACTAAATTGAATATTTAACTATTCTTTGAAGTAAAGGTAACGCATAACTGCCACTGAGATCAATCGCTTGTGAACCTTATCTGATCAATGATAATCTGGTATATCCAATGAACATTAAATTGAAAATATGGCAAATTTACAATCATGTTATAATTGAAGTAAATACAAATCCTAAATACTTCATATAGCTAAAATAAAAAAAAAAATGATTTGAAAATAAACAGCTTATATTTGATTTTTTTTACAATGTTTTTGTTTTTACAACAGGGTATCCGGGCTGTTACCTGCTACTTGCTTTACAAGGGGTATAACAGCGGCTCTGCATTCTTTGATAAAGTCGACGTTTGGCTACTTTCTGGAACCACCGGATTTGATGAATGTCAATATACATAAAAACGTCTGAATCACAATTTAAATGGAACATATCTAAGTGACATCTATGGAATATTATATATTTTCCATTTATCCGAAAATAGATTATGGAGTTACGGTTGCCTATTATGAAGATGTCACACATACAGCAAGATAACTTACTGTTTTGTTACGTACTATTTTCTTTATTAGATGATTTAACTTTAACCGTTGAACTGAAAATCATTGAACATGATTTGATTGCTAATCATTATAAGATTAAACAGGAATTAGAATTATAGTTATGCAATCAGTCTCATATTCAGGATATTCATGTTCGTATGAAAAAGTATTCACTGTTGTATAAGTTGATTTATTTCATCATAGGTTTGATAATTTGTGCAACAACATAAATCTTGATAATATTTATCTTATTATCAATCCTCATTATTATTAAAATCAATAAATGGATTTTGAATTGTTATCAAAATATTAATTTCATGATAACTTGAATTTGATTTTAGTAATTCATGGGAAAAGTGTGGTAAAATATATATATATATATAGCATCAAGTATACGTTTATGATTGTAGAATATCATTTTAAGTATACCATATAACTAACAACTTCTATAATTGAAACATCTGCAAAAATACATGTGTGTGGTAAGTATTTATATATATATAACCTTAAAGATTGGTTGGAAGACAGATTTGTCACCAGAGTAGTAGCTCGTTCATATTCATTTCAATCAGTACCACGTAATTTGTAAAAATAAAGGTACATTACCATATTGAAGTGTTATTTATTTTATGAAAAAAAAACAATTTGATATTTCTTTCCTTCGATGATATTTACATTGACACCACACCCTACTTTTTTGGTAATCATTATCATATTGATAACGCCAACCAGCACAAACCAATGCCATTACGACCAACAAATGTCATTTCGACCAACAAATGTCATTTTAACCAACAAATGTCATTACGACCAACAAATGTCATTACGACCAACAAATATCATTACGACCAACAAATGCCATTTTAACCAACAAATGTCATTTTGACCAACAAATGTCATTACGACCAACAATGACAATACGCAGGAAACGATCACACATAATGGTAAATGTTGCCATAGTATTTTGTTTGTGTTGCGCTTTCAAATAAATATTTTTCCCTCACCCAAGGACGAAATTTTTCATATAGACATAAAATCTCGGACGGACGACCGACCATCTCCGGACCATGTAACATTAAGCAGATAATACTAATAGTATCATAATAACCATAATTCAGAGGTAAAATCGTATCGCCAACTCATGTTTTTTAAATGGCAACATAAAAAGGATTGAAATGGAAATGTAAGATCGTTTAAAGTTAACAAAGATAGCAAACACAGTTGCTGCTCCGGTGCGGCTATGATTCATTGAAGGCCAACCGACTGAACTACCGACCTACTTAATAGTAGGCTGCACAAGACACAAATAACGACATGTCGACAATCTCTTGATCCCTACACACAAAATTGAAATGAAAGCGACTGTGGTTAGTCATTTGTTGCTAAACAGACTGACATTTATCCGATAGTCTAGGATATTGTTTATGGGACCACTTTTGAAAAAGTATTTCAGAGTGACGAAAATGCATCGTCACATGAAGTGCAGATGTATAACGGGAACCTTAATTCTGAGGTTAAAGATTTTACTTATTACACGAACACTGAAGATAGATCTGAGTGATGAAAGCCTGATCGTTATTTACAAATACATTTTAAATGACATTTATATGCATTAAGGTACATGTTTTCAAAAAACACAAAAATACGTTAGGTTGTTTTATGAATTGAAGATATTTTGATTTTTAGTTTAAATGTCCTCGAAACAGCAAGAGTCATATGGGAACAGACATCAAGGAGACACATATATATGGAAGTAAACCACAGAAAGACAGAGGAAAGAAGAAAGAAAGGAAGGATTAAGATCACAAAGATTGCAAAAGGGGAAGACGATATATTGTGGTCCCTTCAATGTTCCCTAAGAAGACGTCACGGAAGGAAATCTCCCAATTCCTCAGGGGTTCACATTTATTGATAAAAGATAGGCTCACCAAATGTAAACACCACTCCATCGCAAAATGTTCCGACCCTGAACGAAGATCAATCAGTCACATATCAAACAAGTTAGAGAATGTTTACCTATATTTTGTCATTCAGACGCATAGAAATGAGTTCCTCTTTAAGATTACAATGTCCCGGATTCATTAACGATTCCCCACTTAAGGAAATGCCGAAACTAATTAGAGGAAACAAAACCTTTACTTTGTTGAACAGAAAAAAATGTTTAAAGAGACCCTCTACTGGATCACAGAAAAGGGGTCACATATGTACGGTGGTTGATTTGTGCCATTTCGTTATGTCGTCTTTTCGCCCCAAAAAGACGAGAATTAACAAACTTTAATTACAATTTAATTACGGGGCGAAAAGACGAGATTTTTAAACACGAAAAGACGAGAATTAAGGTCGCTCATTAGCGTGCATTAATTTCGTCTTTTCGCGTATGACTTTTCGTCTTTTCGGGGCGAAAAGACGAAATAACCAAATGGCACAAATCAGCCACCGTACATATGACATTTGGTCTCTTAATAAAAACATTACTATTCGACAAAAGCCTAAGAAAGACCAAATCCAGTTTCAGACTCTTTAATTGTACCATACAAAGCATTTTAAAATCATATACGACATTAAACTTTAACTCTTAAATGCTATCTTAAGGAAAATTCCAAGTTAAGGTATATTGGTGAAAGTGTTGCCAAGTGTACTGGTACTGTACCGTCTAAAGGAAGAAACAGGAGGTATATGGCACAGTTGCAACAAACTTGCTTTTCAGCTTTGTGTTCAAGCAGGATATTATGTGCAAATAAGTAAGTAACATGTGTTAGATAATATCTGTCATCGTTGAATATCATAACAAGACGGTTCACTGGACACATGCACCTTAGTCATGCACATACCCTCATTCACAAACATCCTTTCTCACGGTAGAACACACGAACCTTACACTTTATTTAAGAGATGGAAAATATCCCTATTTCTTATACTTTTCATAGTCTTGAGACCCAAGTTCTGCCTCAAAAAGTGATCAGGAATTTTGATTTGACATTTGCGTGATGCAAAAAAAAAAAAAAAAAAAAATAAGTAACTGATAACTTTGAAATTAAATGAAATGAGTTACTGAAGGTACGCGATGTCATAATGTAGTTTTTTTATTTTTATTTTACGGCGATTGAGATAAGAGGCAGAAAAAATTACAGTAATTACCTTTTTTCGTCCGGACGGAAGCGCTCGAATGCGTTAACACTGCGCCACCCAACTACATTACTTGATTCGACTTACATTCCATAACCACACTGCTTAAGACAGGCAAGCATTTTCACCAGAAATAAAAAAAAAGAAGTTTTCATCCCTTGAAATGACAATTGCAGTTTGTTTGGTGCATTTCACATAAAGTTCAGCCTCGGTTTGCATGATAACGCTTAATCCTGCAAAGATTCGACACATATGAAGGGTCCGAGTGTGAAGAATATCGCAAATAAAAAATATCACGTGACGATCGATAATAAATTCTGGTCATCTGATCATCTTCGATGTTTACCTCCGGACACAATGGCCTCTTAATACGGGATGAGATAACGACAAGGGCCAGATTTTAGTGATCACTGGCAGTGTTAGACAGGTATCCGCTTATTTAAGGCTCTGTATATAGTGTTTCCCATCGGGCGGAATACAGACTGGCCACACAACGGAGGTGGCCGCTTATTCAAGCAGGTTTGACTGTATATAAACCCGTGAGTTAGGAATTCATGGCCTTGTGTCATGTTGTGCATACACGGTTGTTGGACCGAAGATATAAATGAAACCCGGGAGAAAATTATATTTATATTTCACTAATACTTTGCTTTCTATCGGAAAAAGGTAGGAACCGTGTTTAGAGTACCTATTTGTTTGGCGGGTGACTCAATCAAATCTACTGAGAATAATAGAATATTTTATGGACTGGATATGTGCGGCATTTTGTGGTGGCCTGTGTCGCACTGATGCCTTTCTGCATCTTGTGCATTTGCAGCATGGTCCAATGTTTAAGTCCGAAACCTCTAAGTAAGCCACTTTTGTTTTTGTTCAAAAGCATATAACGGAAAAAACAAATACCGATGTATGAAATCGACGATTATATTTAATAACGGATTATTTTTGGACAAATCGCTACGTTCGAATATCCCTTCCGTGGCCTCTTGTGTGACGTACGTTCCACTTTCAGTGTCGAGAAAATTCAGGCATGAACGATGTATTCTTATTGCTAGACATGTAACATCGAGGTAAAGAGCAGCATATCTACGTGACAAGTCTTTTGTTTACATCATATGCCATGACCAGTAGTGAAATATAATGGGAATGCTATGTATGATTCTATGTGTCAGTGGAAATGAGAGTACTCACAATTTCGAATATTTACATACAGTATGCTTGTTTTTATGACAACATTAGCCTCTTCACAGTGTGTAGGAATGTCGGGGACCGCGTTACTACGGGTACTACTCTCCGCCTTCGGATTTTTCTTCTTTCTTCTTCTCGTGTTTTTTAAAATAAATACGATACATATAATATTAACACAAAACCAATGTTTTGACAGTCTCCTAAATGTTTTAAATATAAAAATCACTCCAAAAATCTCACAAAATGTGTGTTCTGAATGGAACTACATTTTGTTTTTGTTGTTGCTATGAAGGTTGCTAAGACCGTGCCAAAAACTGTCTGACACTTTCCCTTAAAAACGGCTGTTCTCTCTCACTCCCAGGTAAAAACATGAGAAAAAGCATTTCTTGTTATTATTGGGTAATTTTACAGATCAAATGATATTAATCATAAATTTAGTTTGTTTAACATTAGTAAGCTCTCTTGACATATTTGCAATTAATCGCTGGCGCGATTCATGAAATACGTCCAGAAGACAATGTTGTTGTGACCTCATGAATGTTGAAAAAATAAATTTCAATCCTTAAATGACCATGAGCCGTAAATACTGCGTGTGCGTTAACTAAGTTCGTATACACAGGAATACATTTCAAGAAAAAAGTAGTTCCGCTAGGTGCTGAGTTGCCACTGACTCCTCCAATCAATATCAAATTCGCTTAGCTTAATTTTCTTTTTCATAGAAAAAAAGAAATTAAAATTGACCAAACAGAAGGCAGTAAAAGCGAAAAATTAATTATGAAGTAAATTTAAACGTCTATAAAAATATCACAAAATTACTGTGAAACCCACATACTCAGCCTGTTTGAAACAAAAAAATAACCTTGATTTGGCAACGTTACTTTGTTAAGTGTTATACAGAACAGTCATTACATGGTGAAAAATGACAGTACACATGTGAGCAATTATGACGTCATATTTGGTATGCTATGAATCGCTTTTATAGTCTTTGTTTGGAACCCACCTCATTTTAGAAGGAGATATCGTGACATTATCATACAAATATACATAGTATCGAATGAGCAATCGTGCTTGATCCTCCATGATACATGATACACCTGGTTACTAAAAGACGTGATGGAAATTATAATATTTCCATCATTTTGAATCACGAAAAAGGTAGGCTTCTAATATTAAGACGTCGAGTTTACTATTTCATTTTCAGAAAATGCAGCTTGCGTTCATATTGCCTATAACTGAAATTGAAAGCAGTTTAATATTTATATTTCATTTCATTATTTCAAATGAAAATATGTGAATTTAAGCTGTAAATGTTTAATATTTCTCACGAAATGTAATAAATAGATGATGACTATGTAAAGCTATATTCCGATTATTTCCTGTAGATGACAACTTATACAGTCCAATCGGAACCAGCTGTCGTGCGGTTCCATCAGTTGTGGGCTGTTCTGTCAGCTTGTATGGCGTGCATTATTTGCGATAATGACCTTTTCAGTGATTATCGGCCGTAAAGAAAGTATTATTTATCACGATCGTCTCGAAGTGAATGGCGTTCATTATTTATTAAGTCTGATCGCAGAGGTTTGTCCGCTGAATTTGGAAACACGTTGGCATCGAGTTACTGTTTATAGGAAAGTGCATATGAACGCATGTGCGATTACACTCTTTAAAAATGTACAAGTAATCTTTCTGAAGACGTGTTCACTTTGTGACAACAACTGCGTTATTTTAGACGTTAATGAGCATTACTACAATCACGAGAGCTGACGGAAGTGAGTGATGAAAAAACATATATATATGTGTTGACGGCACTAACGTTATTAATTTGCGTCCGAAATAGATGCAGGATGATTTTAATTTGTATAACGACACTCACTACGTTCTTCACAACTCTTCCAAACGACAGACAAAGGTGACTGGCATTGCTGTTTACATTTCAGCCAACAGCTAAATGTATATGACCCGAAACAGAACTTACCTGGTAATTGTAGAGACACTTCAGAGCAAACGTAAATATTTATTAATTCAATGCTTCAATTTACATAATGAAAAAGTGCTTTTTTAACACCAATGTTTTGTTTATCATTGTATAACTCAATGATAATTCATTATCTGAATAATTACATAACTATGTTTCAACGCTTGATTTTGTATTATAAATAAACAATGCCATGTGATTAGTTGTGATAGTCAAACATCGGCAAGTCTCGCGCTGATCAACCAAACTTTTAACACTCGGGTTGAGATATCTATGTCCATAGCCTCATACTGACCAGCCAAACTCTTACACTCGGGTTGATATATCTATGTCCATAGCCTCATGCTGACCAGCCAAACTTTGTACACTCGGGTTGATACATCTATGTCCATAGCCTCATACTGACCAGCCAAACTCTTACACTCGGGTTGATACATCTATGTCCATAGCCTCATACTTACCAGCCAAACTCTTACACTCGGGTTGATATATATATGTCCATAGCCTCATGCTGACCAGCCAAACTTTGTACACTCGGGTTGATATATATATGTCCATAGCCTCATGCTGACCAGCCAAACTCTTATACTCGGGTTGAGATATCTATGTCCATAGCCTCATACTGACCAGCCAAACTCTTACACTCGGGTTGATATATCTATGTCCATAGCATCATGCTGACCAGCCCAACTCTTACACTCGGGTTGAGATATCTATGTCGATAGCATCATGCTGACCAGCCAAACTTTGCACACTCGGGTTGATATATCTATGTCCATAGCATCATGCTGACCAGCCAAACTTTGTACACTCCGGGTTGATATATCTATGTCCATAGCATCATGCTGACCAGCCACACTCTTACACTCGGGTTAAGTTATCTCCGTCCATAACCCCATGATGACCCGCTAAACACTTACATTCGGGTTAAGGTATCTCTGTCCAAGGAATAATTCCTTGTAGGATGCTATTAATCTTTGAGTGAATATTTGACATGAAAGATTAATTAGAAAATCCCTAATTCAACAAAATAGTCGTTTTATATAAATAATACTCTTTATGTATCCCTGACATAATATATTATTGGTGGCTTTTTTTTTTACTTCCCGTTATTAAAAACAAACGAATTAAACAGTTTAATTCTATTCCAGAAGCTGTCGTTTCGTTCAACCAACTTTGTAATGTTAGAAATAAGTATTCTGCCTGACAAAGGACATTGGTTGTGTAGTAATCTGGAGGCAACGTGAGAACACTCATAGACAAATGCGTTCTTTTCCTTTGGGTCAAACAGTTCATTATGCCTTGGTATGATATGTAACTTTTTAGCTACAATGCCTAAGTAAACGTCATCAATGCTAAGATATTTAACATATGGAAATGCAATTTGGAATTTTTGAGCAACGTCATAAGACACAACGTATGCTCCACCATTAACATAAGTTGGTAGTTTGTCAAATGGATATGCATCTGCGTCCAAACTCCACCTGTGGCCTTTCCCTCGGTAAGGCAGTTGATCCTTCATTACATTCCCTAGATACAAGTAACGTTGCTTTGGAATGCCTCTCAAATGTGTAAATAGCCGCTTCCTGTTGACATAGAAATCATCATCAAGAAACAATAGTAGGTCTGCTTTGCTGCACCTTTCCACCGCCCAGTTAAACGCCATCACAGTTTTGAGTGTGTTGTTTTTATAATGATCAATAAAATGAGCCTGTAAAATATCGCCGTACTTAGTGTTCTCCTGGTGAACATCTGACTGGGTAACATCATGTAGCCCAAATCCTAAAAGGAACACGAGTTTTTCTTCCATACCATTTTTAGATGTTGATGTAGAATTCCAAAGTTGTCGAATCACTTCCCTTTGTTTAAAGTTTTTCACGTAAGATTTAACAAGAACAAGAATATTTTTGTTGTATATTTTGCTTGGTTTGAATGCACATTCTGTTGGATTATAAAAAAGCTTGTGGTGGAAAACATTGATAGGGTTGTACCTGGTTTTAAGTTTATTTCTTAACCGACCGTTCACGAAAGCCTGCATATTTATTTTTAGTGGGTAAGAAAAATTGTGATCAAACGACATATATGTCTTTGCATCAACAAACTTTATGTTAACATTTTCTACGTCTCTCTCTTTCATGTATTTCTCCATCTTGATTCTGAGGGCTGTTATTTCTCTTTTGGTAACAGCTAGTGTACAATTTTCAATAAATAACTTCTCTGCATCGTGTGAACATTCTTTGGCAAAAGTTTCGGCATGTATAGTATCGAGTCTACTTTCGTTCCTCGGCATAATGGAGAGCTTTTTTGCCACAATACCTAGATAAACATCATCAATACCAAGGTATCTTACGAAAGGAAATGCCATTTGAAATTTCTGTGCAACATCACTTGACACAACGAATGCCCCGCCCCCTATATATGGGGGGAAGACATTGTATGGATAGTCATCGTACGTAAGGTACCATCTCTCACTCTTCTCCCGGTATGGTGGCGCATTTACTGCCATACTTCCAATATATACATCCGTTCCCTTTAAGCGTGTGAGCTCTCTAATATAGGAGGCAAGATTGTCGTACTGCACATGATAATCATCGTCATGGAAAATGATCAGATCCGCCTGTGGACACACGGATCTGGCCCAGTTAAACGCCATTATTATTTTGATAGTGTTGTTCATGTATGCGTCTACAAAATCCTCCATTATGATGTCCTGATAGAGGGTTGTTTCCTGTTCAATGTGCCAGCGTTTTATCTTCATATCTTTACTATATGTGCCAAGGATAAAAAATTTGGACATCAGCGGATCTTTCACCTTTTCCCATAGCATTCGAACAGCGATTCTCTGGTCGACATTTCCTATGTAAGACTTTACCAAGACCAGTATTGATTTCTTCGAAGTAGGTTGAGTTGGGAGGTGGCATGATGTGGGCCTCACTAAATAAGGGTATGAATGCGGGTTGATGGCCGATAAAGGTATATGCTTCCCATTTACTATTGCGTCATTTATCAATGAAACTAGGTTTACGTTCATTGGATAGGTAAAATTTTCGTCATAGGACAAGTACATGGTCTCGTTAATTGTGTCATTGATATTGGGAGTGAAGGTAGGTATTTCTTCAATCCTCAACATATCCGGTACTGCCTCCTCTGTCACCTGTATCAAGTCATAACGGGATATAGAGAATGATACTTCAAGCATTATACTCCCTGTAGTTAACACCGCTACTGCCAGAAGTAGTCGTACTATTTCCCAATGTCGGGAGCGTTTGGTCCGCTGTCTTGAATTACCTGAAAATCCATTTGCTGCACTCGTCTCCGACATAGGTAATTTGGATTTCGACGGTGAATGGTCAACAGGGCGCTTCATGTCTGACTAATTGACAGGTCACCTTTATTGTTTGGTTGCTCTTGTTGTGCCAATATACCACCAGCCTAAAACGAAGGTAAAATGAAAAATAAATGTATATATGATTCGATTTTTCGCACCGTAAAAGAAATAAGGTTCATCAGGGAAAAAAAGATAAAAAATACGACCCCAATTTTAGTCGCCTTACAATGGGGTCGCAAGGAGAATTATTACGCCAAATTTGGTCAAAATCGTCCTTGCGTAAAGGAAAACTGATTTTGTATAAACGGAGGGACTAGCACCAAAGGGATTGAAGGGCGGTGTCAACTAGGAGAAATATAACATATTAGATCTTTAGCCCTGGTAAATACTAGCCGCAATATATCGCTCGGCTGGAGAGATCTTCTCTTTAGCTCGATCGCTTGAGCGTATGACTAGTAAGCCAGAGGTTCCCGGTTCGATCCTGATCTAAATTAAATAAATTCTGTTACATTGGCGCCCATGTAGGGACTTGGGAATGATACTCATCGCTGCTTGCAAAAGCATCGCTGTTACCCCTGGAAAACTGGCGAGGACGAGTTCTTTCATGGAGGGGGAGTATGCTATCCTCGTAAATACTAACCGCAATATACCGCTCGGCTAGAGTATATTTTCTTTCGCACGATCGGTTGAGCTTAAGACTAGTAAGCCATAGGTCCCGGATTCCTAGCGGAAACAATGATTTAAATTCAATTATTTATGCATTCTGTTACAGACAAAAAATCATTAGCTATTCTTTAGGCGTTTTAGGCTTTTCATCAACCTATTGGATTTTAGTCATAAGAAGGTTTATTGACTAAAGTAAAAATATTTGGAGGGCCTGTCTCCAATAGAGGTGGAGGCATGTGCCCCAAAAGGGGAAAAGTGGACTTTCTCTGAAAGTGTTCTTCTGCTGGATAGAAGTAATTTGGTCAAATGGTCTGCAGAATCCTTGGGCAGCATAAACTAAATATGAATTTGCTTTTCTTCCCTTTGCCGACAAGCGGGACCAAATAAAGTACAGTCAAAATGGCTACCAATGTTGAGTTTAAAACCTCATTTGAAACTTTTGTTTGGTATAGTATGAAGCTAAATGTTAGTTGAAGGTAAGTGTTAACTGCAATACATGTTACTTTGAGGCAGACCCCAAAATTATTTATTTTTTCAAATAATATACACTGCACTCTGTCTAAACCGGACACCTTTGGGACCACAAAATAAAGCCGGTTTGTAGAGAGTTCCGGATTGTAGAGATTCTACTTGATATCGTCGTTGAATACAAAAATAATAATAATAATAAAAGATATATTTCAAGAGAAGATGTCATTGTGCATTATCCATGCATATACAAACTTTGGATTGAATAACATAATTTAATTCAACACTGGCAATATGACACTATGTGTACGTTACATCTTTGTTTTAAGAGGCCTTCCACCGAGTCAGAACAATCAACCGATCTGACACTTTCAACAAGTGCAGATTCCCAATCTGAGGAATAAGCCTCGATTTCTAATTGGTCCCTAATGTTGGCGGCTGTCGTGAGATCCATGTTTGTTGATAATAGAAACGGAGTAATACAAAATGTATGTCGTCATCATCATCTCCGACTTCCTCATCCGGGTACGTTCGTGTAGTGAGGTCCGCGAAGGGGAAGTCAGCAAGCATGAAACATCTTAATTACGATACATTTACAAACACGCAACATTACCGGTATAAATTGACAAAAATGCATTATTAATGTACCTAACAACTGTATAGGTGTTTCTCCAGCGTAGCCACCTGTGGACAATGACGTTTACTGGTCAATTATTAATATACCTGTGCGGCAATTACAACTGTATAAACGCTCGTCGGGAGCCCTTGAAGCTACCGCTACCAGAGAAACATCAATGGGACCGACGCCGGTTTATACAGAGTAGATTTACTAGTATACAGAAGGAAATGGACCGGAATATATGGCCGGATTACAGAATAGACAGAGTCCGGATTATGCAGAGTTTATTTACTATAAATAAAGAAGGGAATTTTCGGGGCCAAATTATTTGGCCAGTTTTGGCAAATATCCGGATTGGACAGAGTCCGGTTTGGACAGAGTGCACTGTACCTTAAAGCGATGTGCCTTAATCGGCAAATTATCCAGTTGAGCGATACAGGGCGCATACCTCTTGTTTGAGTCCTTTTATCCTTTAACAGCCTTATATGTATGTATCAAAATCATTTTTTTGTGTCTGGAAAAACACCTTAAGTACATACCTGCCATCTGGTGCCGTGAATAATAACGATTATATTAGTAAAGGTTCTTTTTTGTGATATTAATAATTTAAACATAGTAATCTGTTGTCTGTGTACCTTGTAACATTTCTAATTTTATTTTTATTATCTGGTTTTGTATTGTTTAATGACTTATCAACAATTATTGTAAATATATTTGGAATCAAATTAACTTAAATATAATATTTTATATATACTTTTTTATATTTTATACTTTTGTGGCAAAACTTTTTTATGCAATTGTGTTTATGGATCGCTCATTAACTTTTAGTTGAAATTGTTCATCGCAGGCTATATTCAGTTCCCTGATAGCCTCGAAGTGTATAACAGGTGATGGTGAGGTCATACTTATTCAGATAGTAACAAGATGGTGCCATCCACGAGTAGTAATCGCCTATAAAGAATGATTGTCAAACGTTAAAAATACCGTATCGTATACGGTTATGATATCGCTTGCCGATAACAACGTGACGCCGTCGTCCTTAGCTGGAAGTATTTTAGGGACAAAATGGCGAGCTATATAAGTCACCCAGCTGTCAACATTTAAATAAATTATATTCCCGGAAAAAAAAATCAATAATATACCACCTCTTTAGTGATCCATGAAAATAACTTTTCATACATCACTATAGAGGTGGCATATTATTGATTTGCTGACGGAAATATTTATACCACAAAAGAGATGCAGGTAAATGAAGACTACATGACAATTTGATCGTCGACATTATTATCTACTTTGGGAGTATTCTATTTACGTCGTTATTTCCTCGTACTACCTTATACATCACAATAAAGTCTTCCTGTGACACCTTTTCTACCACAATACGCTGTGTTATTCCACTCTCAAGCCATTGTATAAATGTGCCGACTGTTGGATAATTATATGTTATATACCACTAGTTGTATATGACCTTCCGGTCTTTTGATTGGTCAAGAATTCGAACTTTGACCCAAGCTGCAATAGCCATTGACGTCACCAATAATCGAATGACGTCACATCACCGGGTCCCGGACGTCACAGGTACACTTTATTTACATACGCGAAATTATACTTGGCCACGTTTCCCTTTGATTCAAGTCGATATTATTGTGGTAGAAACAGGTCACACGACTCGTGATTGTTTGATATGGAATTTATTTCACACTCGTAAGTTATTTTTTGCTAAGGCTGGTGTCTTTTGTAACTTTTAAAAGATAACTTACGAGTGTGAAATAAATTCCATATCCAACAACCACTCGTTGTGTAACCTCTATATACATCATCACAATAAAGTCTTCCTGTGATACCTTATATATCATCACAATAATGTTTTACCGCAAAACGCATCAATGTTAATGTTGCGCCCCATTATGTTGCTCATTAGTGTATTCATGTAAAAGATACATTGTAGTACTTTGTTGGAACTTAATCATTCCGATAACGGCACTATGTTCCGCGTTGTGTCTGCACTGCCTAACACGAAGGCTACGTTTTGCATTTTGCAATGTTTTTGTCAGTTTTCGATGTTTTAATTGATGATATATAGTACAGCAACATCATATACTATTAGCTTTGGACACAGATTAACGAGAAACGGCGAATTAAGAGTAAAAATTATACTTTCACTTCGTCACCGCATTCCTGATCGAAGCCGGTATCGACTGTCATAACAACGAAAAGGGCCGTGGTTTTAGCAAAATAGTAGACGTATAAACTTGTACGTATAACTTAAAACGTTCCTCATAATACGGTATGTCTTTGAAAAATAACTGCAAATAATACATTTAATTAAGTACGAGTCGTTGCGTTCGTGTTGTGATGTTTGTTCGTTTCTATGCTGCCTTTCTACTAAAACACTTGAAGAGTTCAAATATCGGGAAATGAACATTAATATCGATGGTAGTTTTTCCAAAAGTGCAATCTTGTATCACACTTTGAAAAATATGAAATGAGACTTTTTGGATACGAAATTAACTCATTGATAAGATTTTGCTGTGTACCTGAATGATTTCCGTTATAATTAGGAGGGAAAAGTTGGATTATAAAGCAAAAAACGCATTAGTTGGGCATTTCCCACACAAGAAATCAACCTTTTTTTTTAGGGAATCGTTAAAATCAATCAGATGTATAGGACTTTTCAGATGCATATTGATATAACCTTTCCATTGATTAAAGAAACCTCGTTGAAAAAAGGGATTTAGAGGTTGCACTTTGCCAAACTCTATAACGGTGTGAATGTTACCGCATTTACAAGTCACTTGACCTAACTAAATATGCGAATGACCTGAGAAGGTCGTCGTTATACATAGGACAATGTGTACTTTCATTTGAAACGCTTATTGAGCACGTATAACATTTTAAATAAGGAAATAAAGACAAGGAAAATCAGTGTCGAGGTCAGGGTCCTTATATAATGGAGGACAACATTAACAGTGACGCGTCATATTTTACTGTATCTTTAATCCTGTAATACCTTCTATATGTATCATCACAATAAAGTTTACTATAATGCCTTATATATATATATAGAATTTCCTGTCGTAGTTGTACCGAGAGAAATATATATAATACAGTACGAGGAGGGTGATTTGGTACTCAAACGCTCACAGAGCGTTGACCCGCGCAGCCCTCCGCTCAGAATTTGCGCGGGTTTGCAGCGGGATTGCCGCGGGTTTTGAGCGGGCTTCGAGCGGATTGGCAGCAGGTTCGGCCGCGGGCTTGAGCGGACGTGTAGCGGACCCGCTCGCCGGGCGGGCTTGTAGCGGGCCCGCTCGAGCGGACTTGTAGCGGACCCGCTCGAGCGGGATTGTAGCGGACTCGCTCGAGCGGGATTGTAGCGGACCCGCTCGAGCGGAATTGAATAGGACCCGCTCAATCAGTAATGACGGTAGACTTTCAACAGCCTGGTGTCGATTAATTATACTTTAATTACCATGTATATGTTTTCAGTTGTATCGTCCATCGTAAGTATTTATTGGATGATGTACCTCAACTATGAGATACAAATTCATATGTGTAATGTTTTGCTCATGAAATCGTTGTTATAAGTTGAATAATATCTGCAATGATGTACAATATGACAGTGTACTTGATGTCAGCCCATTTTGATAAAAACTATTTGTAGGGAAATATTGTAGTTATTAAAGTTCAAATAGACTATTTTCATGCATGTGCAAGAACACTCACGAGTCATAAATCCAGTAATATTGGATATAATCGTCATTTAGTGTTAGGAGCTGAGTCAATACATTGTAAATGTATCCTGTGACTGCTAACTGGTAACCGCCTTCTTTGGGAAAACGGAAAGGTAATCATTCCGGTTAATGGTGGACAATGAACCAAGTGTCCGCAGTAGCATTATTTCATTCTTACGGAATGGGGACGGGTCAAAAGGCGGTTTTGTCATCATTTCTAGAGTACTTAGGACGGTCGGATCTTGGTCAGAATTTTTGTGCACCTCGAGTGGGATATGGGGAACACGGAAATGAGCTCAATCCAGTAACCATTTTAATAGTGGACAATGAGCCACGTGTCCACGGCAGCATTATTACAATTCTGATTTAGCTGACCTTTGTATAGATGGCGTTTTGTGCATGACCTCGGAGAGGCCACATAAGGGGCTCGTTATTTTGATCTCGACTTATTTTTACGTAGACATTTGAAGTATTTAGCTAGCAACATGTCTGTTTGAGAAAATTATCTTTGAATTTCTGTAGTAAGTTTCATAAACTTTACAATTATTTGAACATTTCGTAGTTTTAAATCTACGGCCTAAAGATATTGTGTTTTTATTACTATCATTATTTATGTGTCCATCGGGGACATCTCTTGCATGGCTAATATCACGGACATACACTTACATATATATTACCGGTAGATATCGAAATCAGTGCTAATAGTTTCCCAACTATAGTAGCTAATCATTTAATTACTTTCTTATCAGAAAAAAAAATCGTCACAAGTGCATTGCTCTACTCGAGCTGACTTGAATTATATTTTTTGTAATCGTATGATGTTGATGAGATGTATACTCGCAAGACTAATAAAGAATTGAAAGAATTGAAAAAATTGTTACCATTTTAGCAACCTGGTACAAAATTATTATGTGAGATATCGAACACTTTTGTAAAGGATAATCGATTGCCTTCCCGATCTCTTTTTTGCCAGCAAAGAAATACATGTAGTACGGTCTTTGATTACAAGACAGAGCATTATAGTATATACGTATGTATGTATATCTTGAGGTACGGACAAAAGCCCCCCCCCCCCCCCCCCCCCCCCCCCCCCCCGGACATTAGCTCCTAGGACAAAAGCCCCTCCGGACAAAAGCCCCTTCACACTAATGAAAAAAATACGTACTGACTATGCGAAAGTCACCATTATTATCAAGACCTAACACCAAAACCATGTGAAGTATTTCGTCCTTCACCGAGCTATTGACCAGTCCATTTTATGTCCGATGAAGCCTGAGATTAGATTAACTGTAATTGTATTAGATACACAGAGTACGTACATGTAATTGAAATTTTCCATTGAAACTGGTAGGTAACAAAGAGTTTCAGGAGAAGATATGAACCTTGTCTTCAGAGAATGTAGGAGATGAGTATCATTATCTGTTTTCCTGTAAAAACGCAATCATTGAAAATTTGCAAAGAAATGACATATTCTAAATTATTACCGCTCAAATCCAAATAAAACTAAACTAAAAGGTCTGTTAAAAGGTCATAATTATAAACGAAGTTCTAAATGATTTGTCTTTTTTTTTTCTAAAAAAAATCTCTTCTTTGATTACGTGTATGTAATATAATCCTATGAATATTATGTTTTTGTACCTGGATTGTTTATTCATATATATGTACGTATGATACAATGTTAATGTTCCTCATGTAACACATTTCCATGTGTTATAGTATCCAAATAAAACTGTGTGTATGGAGACCACGTGGTTAAAATCGCGTCATTTACAAATCATGATTGGAATTAATCAATGTGATATAGATAAATCCTCTATACACAGGACAAATACCGGTCGTGTACAGTGTAGTTAACGTTATAGAAATGTTTTCACCTGCTGTTAACATCTGCCAATCACAGATTTTGATTACAATAGCGAGTATACCTGTATCGCAGTGACCCCATCGGACCCCTACGGCTTTTTTTTACCTGCGGGCAGAATGTTGTTACATAAGGATTTAGCCTATGCTCCATGGGCTGTATCTCCATTTGCCCACTTTTTAAAATCACAATATGGGGAAAATGTTGTGATAGGGATTATAGTCTATTTCAGAGTAGTTCACCTTGTTTTTACCTGTGATTTACCTGTGATTTTCACCTATGTTACCTGTGCTACATGGCTCATACCTATAAGGAACTATAAGATATAAGTAGCTACATGTATAATTTTATGCAGTACTTTATATAGAAAAAAATACACATTGATTACAGTATTATTATTTTGTTGTTATTTATGAAGCGCAATGTACCTGTTTATAAGTATTTATATTTAAATATACAGTACTTTATATGAAAAAAAATAATATTGTTTAAAAGCTATTAATATGATGTTCTTTTTAAACTGAAGAATGTAACATAGAATGTTTGAAAAATGTTAACTATTAAAAATGCAATATGTTACTGCTAATGTATTACTAGTGCTTAATGTATAATGTGCTATATATGTTTGTAAATATGTTATGTATCTAATATTATATATATATGTGTGAATATGATGTTCTTTTTTAACTGAAGGATGTAATATATAATGTATGAAAAATGTTTTTAGTATATATATATTATAATGTATTACCAGTGCTTATGTATAATGTTTGTAGATATGTTAACTATCTAATGTGTGTTCTTTCTTATATATATATGTATGTAAATATGATGTGTGTATGATGAAATTCACGAATAAATGATAAAATTTTAAAAAAACCTATAACTTAGTGTTATTTTCCCCACTTCTCAGGTACATAAATATACCTCTCTTTTTGCCCACTTTTTAGCACAGGTAAATCATACAGGTAAACACAGGTAAAATTATTATGGAACTGACTATAATTGGTTTTCCATTGTTCTCCTATGTATACACTTTTCTTTGTTCTAAAAAAAGTGGGCAAATGGAGAACACACCATTAGGCTAATCACATTTTAACAACTTTTTTCAAATCCTGATATAATAATTTCTCGTAGAACTAACTTGACAAAACTTGATGAAATTCTGGAATTCTTAATTCTCTTTCAACTGGCTTAATTTAAAGACGACATACTCACAGGTTTTTCAACAAATGAGAAATGAAATTTTCACTAATCAAGTGATTAAGCTAATCACCTTTTGAGCAACTGGGTCCAGATGGTACAAAAATGTATTAAAACAGAGATAACCCGAATTGCAGTTGTGACCATACACAGTGCAATGTCAGACAGCTGCAGCTGCAGTTACAGCTTCGATCAAAAACGAATACAAAAAACCTGTCATGTGACATATATGCAAAATCAATGAAATTAGTTCTTTGATGGTCTGAAATATCTCGGCTAAGCTAAGCTCATTGACCTGCTGTCTGTCGCACATATTGCACACAAGGTCGTGTGTCATTTGGATAGATATATCAGTGTGTATCAGTATAGAAGTCCATCACTTTGATGTGGCGTATGGTCTCATATATATGTATTGAACATGTTTTTATATCTCGATTATCAAGAAATATATTCATTTCTTACGTTTGTAGTGATGTGAAACTGGATACTTATCTGACAAAAATATCAGTCGTGTGCATTTCAAAATATCAAAGGGCTATTGAATTCATTTTTATGTGATGGAGGCACGTTTGAATAGTTAGTTAATCTTTTTTGTTTGTTTTTTTACTTTTTTTTTCTTGCTTTTTTTTTCAAAGTTATACTTTGTTAAATCTTTATTTCAGATTATCGATTGTCTTCTGTTGTAAGAATCAACACACACATTAGCATTATCCCTGCCAGGTGTATGACGGGGACAATAACATCAAAACGTCACGAACCCTCTCGGCTGGATCAATACAGAACTCTTTTATCCCAGAAAAACCAAAAATCACATCCACGACATCATACGTGTGATATGACTTTTCATCCTCCTTTGTGGAGAGCTCTCAATCCCACCCATCGAAGACGAGCCTGATAGATGAATCTTCTTAGGAGCTCAGGTTGACATGTAGCCTATGGTTTATTGTAAACGCCCAACAGGAATATAATCCGGAAACTTGTGTTTTATACCGATAAAGTATGTGTTACAAACACATGTACTGTACAGATTTTTACGATGGGTTTTGAATTTCTTCGATTTTTTTCCATCTATGTATTGATTTATTTTCCCTCTGAATTTAATATAAAATGTGTGTATTTGATTTCTATACGACGGTATACGTAGATTATAATATGAGGATACATTCTTCATCGGATTTTATGACTTCATTTTGGGCATATTTTATTTTACGACCCAATGCAAAATCATAATGGTAGAAATAAAACAAGAAAGACAAACATAATTCATATTACTTATAGAACTCGAATTCCAACGACTATAATGTGTATGTTAAAGGTCTATGGTATTTACTTGATCAAATATAATTAAAACATGAATCATATAGATAGATTTCTAACCGTTCAATAATGTCTAGTTGTTAAGCTAATATTTCGCGGTTGCTCCAGTCGGAGAAGTTCGCAGTTAATAAATTCCATGCAAACACGCCTTCTCAACATTGCTTTTCTTCGCGTTATGTTAAAATGCCGTGGATATACGGAAATTAAATCCATCGCGAAGATTACCAAATCTACTGTAATGTGAAATTAAAAACATTTACCGATAACGTAATGTCAAAAATAACCGTAATATCCTATAACAGAACATGCTGTTTGACGTCACGGGTCACACTCATATTTTGCTCAGTTGTCATCGTTGTAAGCTTCGCAACTTGTAGATATATACATGTACATATGTATGCAAAATAGATAAATGTTGGTGGTTTGATCTCTTAATCTTCCGTATGCTGCATAAACTGATGGTTTTGTTTTCTATTATTCATGTAGTTAGTCTAATTGACATCCAAACTTAAATATTTCATCAACTACGTCTTCCCCCTTGTTATTGACACCAGCGAATATCAAATCTGAGAACTACTTTTTATTTGAAAATGGTCACCTTTAGGTGGAAACAGGCCAAATTGCGTCATGTTCCTCTTTCATACGATCCAGCTAACATGTACATGTATGTATGTACACCAAAAAGACAAAACAACTTAGAAATATATCAGAATACTCAATCTAATTAAAACCAGATGTACATTTGCATTTTGCACTACGCTACTCTCCGTATGAACATTTTTAGATACAAGATGTTGTTTAAAAAATAACTTTGTGTTTAACCTTTTTCTATGATTATACTTTAAGACCCATACAATGTATTTTTGTTAAACTAAACTCATTACTTACGCTACCAAATTACTCTTGATTTGATACTTACACAAGCAGAAAACAACTCAAGCAAGTGAATACGAAAAACATTTTGTAAACGTTACATTACATTCTGCGAACGTTTCTGATGAAATAAATATGAGTTCCTTCTTATTCATCGTTATATTAAAAAAAAAAAGATTGCAGGATTTCTTGTGTCCATGTTACGGGAGCGGGATCGCTGGCAGAGCGGGTTTGCTGGCCCACCGGAGCGGGATCGCTGGCTGAGCGGGTTTGCTGGCCCGCCGGAGCGGGATCGCTGGCTGAGCGGGTTTGCAGGCCTTCCGGAGCTGAATCGCTGGCTGAGCGGGGTTCCTGCCTTGTCAGAGCGGAATCGCTGCGTGAGCGGGATCGCAGCGACATCGCTTGCGCGGGATTACGGCGGGATTGCAGCGGGGTTTTAATCCCCATCGCTCGACGGGCGCAAACGCGCTGTGAGCGTTTGGGTACCAAATCACCCTCCTCGTACTGTATATGTACAATTCGTATCCATGTATGTAAATACATTGCGATCCAGGCATTCTATATCACCTTATAGACGACTTCCACAATGATCATGTCAGGGTATCGGGCCGACCATCACTGCGCCATTGAAACGTTCTTTTTTAAGAACGCCGATGTGGCGCAGCGGTATAGGCTGCGGATATTTCTGGCTAGGCGATTGGGTGCCGTAGATCGTGAGTTCAAGGCCCGGTCAGGGCAAGAGTCAAAAAGTTGTCTTCCTTCGTCATTTGTGTTTCTAAGCTATATATATATATATATATATACAATAAAGTTTTACTGTAATACCTTATATATCATCACAGTAAAGTTTTACTATAATGCCTTATATATATATGTAAACATAAATGACACAACAAGACAATTGAATATATATACAATAAAGTTTTACTGTAATACCTTATATATATTTACAATCAAGTTTTACTATAATACCTTATATATCATCACAATAAAGTTTTACTATAATACCTTATATATCATCACAATAATGTTTTACTGTAATACCTGATATATCATCACAATAATGTTTTACTGTAATACCTGATATATCATCACAATAAAGTTTTACTGTAATACCTTATATATCATTACTATAAAGTTTTACTGTAATACCTGATATATCATCACAATAAAGTTTTACTGTAATACCTGATATATCATTACTATAAAGTTTTACTATAATACCTTATATATCATCACAATAAAGTATTCCTGTAATACCTGATATATCGTCACAATAAAGTTTTACTGTAATACCTTATATATCATCACAATAATGTTTTACTGTAATACCTGATATATCGTCACAATAAAGTTTTACTGTAATACCTTATATACAGCTGTATCATCACAATAAAGTATTCCTGTAATACCTGATTTATCGTCACAATAATGTTTTACTGTAATACTTTATACTTCATCACAATAAAGTATTCCTGTAATACCTTATATTTCATCACAATAAAGTTTACTGTAATACCTTATATTTCATCACAATAAAGTTTTACTGTAATACCTGATATATCGTCACAATAATGTTTTACTATAATACCTTATATATCATTACTATAAAGTTTGACGGCATTACTTTAAATTTGAATGTCCACAAATCGGGGAGTTTCGCAAAAAGTTTTATATACATGTGACACAAGTTATTAGTGAGATTTAATTTGAACTTAATTCGTATACAGCAATAGAGTAAGAGGTAAAAGCTATATAATTTTGTTTTCGTTTTTCTAGGCCGTGTAAATTAAGTGGGGATAGAAAAGTTGAAATCCTGACAGGTGTCAAGAAAACCAGATTTGGCTAAACACTTAAAAACATTGGAGATTTGCATTAACTCCAAAATCAAAACAATTTCAAATCGTAGTAAGAGCGATCGATCAAGGGGCTACATATGTGTATGATACTCCTGAAGAGTAGTACATATTTGAGATAATTTTTTCCACAGCTTACCTTTCGTCGTTAGAGTACCTTTCATGACGTTTTTCTTAAAGACAAATCATAATTAAGCAATATCCTTGCTTCAAGTGCTGCTTTACGAACAAACGAACTTTCAATTCAGATATGAAAACATTAAACAACAATCGATATATAAACGTTGTTCTTACCTACGAACTATGTCTATTTGATAAGTAATCGGCTGTTATTGTATTAATCAATGAGATACGTGTATGATATTATCGGTCGACTTAATGACAATGTAACGTATTTCATCGGCCAATACCTTTGATACAAGTGTTTAAGTAACAATAGCACAAAAGGGTTAATATCAGGAGAACGGCGATCTAATGGCGATACCCACAACGACAGGTCGCTTCCCCAGGGCGGTCTACAATACCAGACGAGATCTAATAACCGAGATAATCTTAATGTGTCTCTATTTGAGAGATAATATTGAAATGCATTTGATAAAAATCCTTTTTTCGTGATATAGAAGAGTTGAAAATAATTAAGTATAAGGATTTTTATCTTCTGATCCTACATTAAGCACCTGTTGGTCAGTATTATTGTGTAATGTAAGACATTATAATCCTAAGCCTTCAAACACTAATTATCACCGGCCTCTTCAGACAGAAACAAGACCTAACTATACATATACAGTCAATTTGACAGAAAATCCATATATTTAAAACCTTCGCATCAGCATTACGTCTTGTTTATGATGGATTGTCTTTGGTATGTAGATATATACGATAGTGAAAAATGACAACATTTGCTTGGTGCCTTACCGATCGTCAAACACACGACTAACGGCAACTAATCGCCTAGCTAGAAATACACTTCCACAATAACTAAGCGCAGTGGTAACAGCTGTAGGTATTTCTGGCTAAGCGATTTGGTCTTTCTGAATTTGATGCGTTTGTTCGTATATATCAGAAATACAAATACAGGTAGGAAAAAAGTAAGGATGAATTTCTCATTCTTTTGTAGTTGACAAGTACACTAGCACCAGTCACAAATTTGTACTTCATGTACGCCTTACAATAGCTAGCCATAGAACTATTGTTACACCTTACAATAATTATTTCTTAACCCATATCGTGATGCCTGATCAGTAAAAACCTACCAACATAATGCCAACACGTATTTGTGAAGAAGGTTTTTTTTGTCTAACTCTCACACACATATGCATATAAATAAGGATTAAAAGTGCAATTAGCTTCTTTGAAACAAAGGACATGATATTGAATCTTGGTTATACACGTTATAGATTTGTATTGTTTAATGTCCTATCGATAATTGTAAACTGATGAGTGAACTTATTCTTTGTTACCCTTGTCGAGCGCTAAAATATGCGTGTGTCATAATATTTTCCCATACAGTATAAAAAGGTATGCTATATTTGAGAGACTTCAACTAAATGGGTCAGATATCATATCGTTATGTGGAATGGGAGCACGCAACAAATAATACGGGTGAATGTTATTACATCATTGTCCGCAGCTGTCTGACATTGCTAGGTTGCTTGCTAAAAATCCTATCAACACACTATTGGTGGACGGTCTGGTGGCGTAATATCTATCATTCACAATCAATACTCATACGCGAAACAATAGTGCCAACCATAGATTTAAAACTTGTTTTATGATTGTGTTGTAGTGAAGAAAATAAAGTTTAACTTAAAACTGAATAGGCCTGCTTACATAATTTAAAAGTCAATTATTGGCTTGATTGAACGTTAAACGTCCTATAAACAGCTATGGTCATTTAAGGACAGCCTGCCCTGGGTGCGGGATGCATGCGTGATGTGTATGCGTGCGCATTCCGGGAATATGTAGTATGTTTGTGTTTGTCTCCTTGTGATAGCTGGAACTTTTGCTGACTTTATAGTGCTACCTCACTGAAGCATTAATCACTTAGCAGGGCATCTCACTCGTCACATAATAATTCATTGAAATTAAATTTTCTCGCCTTATATTTTTTTTTTCTTTTTTTTTAAATATAATTTGCTTAAAGGAAATAAAAACATTCTCGCCGGATATTTCACAGTTAATGGTGAAATGATTCAATTATCAGTAGATCTGTAGATATACATTTGTGCACAAAGGTGTGTGGCATATGCCAGTATCTCAAGAATAACACAAGTACCATGGCTGATATAACCTACTTCACGAGCGGGGACATTTAATGACCACTCCATAAATAAATCACACTGTTATTTACTGATGATTGTAAAAATAATATATCAGCAATATCTTGATGAACCACCTCTCAGATCCATTTAAATGACTAAATATACTGATATGATCCGTGTAGTTTTGTAACGAGCTTTCTGATTGGTCAGTTTTATGTGGTGATTCATGTTTGATATTTTTATTGGTGCTTGACAGCAAACGCCATTTTAGTTTTGCTTTACTCTGATTGCAGAAATACTTATATCCTTTATGCCGCTAAAATTTCTACAGATAAAAAACAGATATTCATATGTAATCATGGATAGATACATTGTATATCACTTGCTTACCAGCACAATGGCTGTTTTTTCCTGGCTATGTATAAACATGTAGAGATTATCATTCAAAATATGTTGATGCTTTAGATATTATTCTATACTGTATTTTAATCCATGCATATCATAACCTGCTGACTGATAGACACAAGTGTCGTGTATAATTAAGACAATTGAGCCCATTGATAACAGTTTAAATACCCCTGTGTTTATTTCAATCTAACTGGTTGGTTCATTTAATTTGCTATTAAACAGATCTATTGATATCTCAGGTACATAAACCCCATTTTAATTCCGTCTTAATAGACTTAGTTTTGTACCCGCTCTGTACGTTTTGTAGGGTTACCTACAATAAGTGTACCTCTAATAGGGGTACTTACAGTAGGAGTACTTACAATAGGGGTACCTACAATAGGGGCACTTACAATAAGAGTACCTACAATAGGGGTACTTACAATAGGGGTACTTACAGTAGGAGTACTTACAATAGGGGTACTTACAATAAGGGCACTTACAATAGGGGCACTTACAATAAGAGTACCTACAATAGGGGTACTTACAATAGTGGTACCTACAATAGGGGTACTTACAATACGGGTACTTACTATAGTGGTACCTACAATAGGGGTACTTACAATAAGGGCACTTACAATAGGGGTACTTACAATAAGAGTACCTACAATAGGGGTACTTACAATAAGGGCACTTACAATAGGGGCACTTACAATAAGAGTACCTACAATAGGGGTACTTACAATAGTGGTACCTACAATAGGGGTACTTACAATAGGGGTACTTACAATAGGGGTACTTACAATAGGGGTACTTACAATAGGGGTACTTACAATAGGGGTACTTACAATAGGGGTACTGGCAATACGGGTACTTACTATAGTGGTACCTACAATACGAGTACTTACAATAGGGGTACCTACAATACGAGTACTTACAATAGTGGTACCTACAATAAGGGCACTTACAATAGGGGTACTTACAATAGGGGTACTTACAATAGGGGTACTTACAAAAGGGGTACTTACAATAGGGGTACTTACAATAGGGGTACCTACAATAGGGGTACTTACAATAGGGGTACTTACAATAGGGGTACTTACTATAGTGGTACCTACAATAGGGGTACTTACAATAGGGGTACTTACAATAGGGGTACCTACAATAGAGGTACCTACAATAGGGGTACTTACAATAGAGGTACCTACAATAGGGGTACTTACAATACGAGTACCTACAATAGGGGTACTTACAATAGAGGTACCTACAATAGGGATACTTACAATAGGGGTACCTACAATAGGGGTACCTACAATAGGGGTACTTACAATAGGGGTACTTACAATAGGGGTACTTACAATAGGGGTACCTACAATAGGGGTACTTACAATAGGGGTACCTACAATAGAGGTACCTACAATAGGGGTACTTACAATAGAGGTACCTACAATAAGGGCACTTACAATAGGGGTACTTACAATAGGGGTACTTACAATAGGGGTACTTACAATAGGGGTACTTACAATAGGGGTACTTACAATAGGGGTACCTACAATAGGGGTACCTACAATAAGGGTACTTACAATAGGGGTACTTACAATAGGGGTACTTACAATAGTGGTACTTACAATAGGGGTACTTACAATAGGGGTACCTACAATAGGGGTACTTACAATAGGGGTACTTACAATAGGGGTACTTACTAAAGTGGTACCTACAATATGGGGTACTTACAATAGGGGTACTTACAATAGGGGTACTTACAATAGGGGTACTTACAATAGGAGTACCTACAATAGGGGTACTTACAATAGGGATGCTTACAATAGGGGTACTGGCATTACGGGTACTTACTATAGTGGTACCTACAATACGAGTACTTACAATAGGGGTACCTACAATACGAGTACCTACACTAGGGATACTTACTATAGGGATGCTTACAATAGGGGTACTTACAATAGGGGTACTTACAATAGGGGTACTTACAATAGGGGTACCTACAATAGGGGTACTTACAATAGGGGTACTTACAATAGGGGTACTTACTATAGGGATGCTTACAATAGGAGTACCTACAATAGGGGTACTTACAATAGGGGTACTTACAATAGGGCTCGGAAGAATAGCTCTAGATATATGCGTATGAGAGAAATTTAATTGACAACTGACTAGATGACCGCCCGCTCGTGGACGCAATTAACACCAAATTATATATCTCTCACGAAGTCCTCTTAGCATTGTGGGAAGTTAATACTTGTGAGAGAATTATAATCGGAGTTTACACATGGATATAAATACTCTGTCTACTTTGATTGGCTATCTAGCAAACTGAATGCACAGTGATTGGTTACCAGTTGCATGCGATGAAATCAAGATGATGATAAAATCAGTTTTTATTTTTTTATTATTATTATTTTTTTTTTTTTTGCAAATGCTGGACTTTTAATATTGTCGTGTCTTGCAATTCTGAAAATTCGAAAATGAGCCCCTGTGAGTGTGACGATATTGACAGTTTGATTATTTCGTATAAATCAAGAGTAGCCCTTTTAATAATTTTGTTTTGACTACACCTTTTCATCATCAAATTTTCTTCAATAACTTGTGGTGTTGCTTTATTTTTTTGTGGTGACTGGCAGTCATCGTTTTAACCTTCAACACCTGGAGCTGTATTCCTACACTGACCAAATCACTGTAAATTGTACTATGCAGTCTCATGAATACAATTTAGTTAACAATATAAAAACGGATTAATAATGCTCTATGTTTATGTGATAGATGTACTTTATGTATTAAAATGTAAATATTAAAATATTAAAATAAAAATATATCTTATCTTATCTTATGTATTAATGTCAGGCAAGTACTTCATGTGCCTACATTTTCAATATTGAAATACATTTCCAATAATAAAATACATTTCCAAATATCAAAATACAATTTTAATATCGAAATTCATTTGAAATATTGAAATTCATTTTATATATCAAAATGCATTTCAAATATTGAAATATATATCCAATATTAAAATACATATCCAATATTAAAATACATATCCAATATTAAAATGATTTCCAATAATAAACGATTTCAAATATCGAAATACAATTTCAATATTAAAATACAATTCCAATATTAAGATAATTTCCAATATTGAAATTTCCAATATTAAAATATACATACAGTAAAACCCCTCAAGTCGCCTTTCGCACTATTTCTCAGATTACATTGGAAGACTATTTCTTCAATTTCATAAGCAGCTTCTCTATGCGGTCCCTAGTTATATCAAATATTGGGTAGTAGGGGTCCCAGTGGCCGAATGGTTAAAGGGGCATTCTTTCGTTTGGACATCAGAAACATGCACACTTTCTATTGATGACATTTATGTCCGAACGGTGATTATATGAGTGTTTGTGCCTACAATAAATTATATTAACGCCGAAACGTATAGAAAAATGGCGTATCACAAACAAATACCGTATTTCTTTGCGGTAATTAGTGATGCTTCGGATCGAATAAAGGATTATCAGGACTAAATACTCGAAGAACATTTTTTTTTTTATTCTTTATTGAAACTTATTTAGTTATGTAGCATATACAGTACAACTCTAACACCCTATTAATGCACAAATGGTGGAGAATGGACTGGATGGAAATTGGGATTATTGTAATATAGTTTATATATATAATATACATGTTAAATCGAGGTAACTTCTACAGCAGCAATTTTAGACTGAACATATAATGTGTAAGCTTTACTGTAACTCCATTCACAAACTATATATACCTCTCTGGTGAAATAGGGTTTTCATCCCCATCAGTGGATAGCTATTATGGTATATACATATGGACTGTCGGCCTGTAGCTGTTGGGGGAATCAGCTCAATTTGACCAAATATGCATACCTATAGATTTCACAACAATTCAATCATCTTTTAAGAAATTACTTTCTTCTAATCACGTAAAAATCAGAATAAACTAAGAAGATACCTTCCTTCATATTGTATAATCCATATTGGTTGTATGCTTAAGTTTGTTTACCTGTTTTATGTAAGGAGAGGACTTAGGCTCTGCCTGATGTCCAATCCTATATTGATATAACATCAGTCAGTAAAATATGTTGAAATTGAAATTGAAAGAACATCGGTTTATCTTGAGAATAAAACTGCCTTATTAATGTAAAGATTATAACTTTTACTATTTGGAAAAAATCATATTTTCATATTTTAATTTTGACGACGTAAACTTTATTCAACCGAAGGAATGCCCCTTTAAGGTGTCTCGAAACTTTATAACTATACCTCCTCCTCTGCATCTTCGCTAGCCAAGGCTTCTGATTACGTTACACTACACGAACCCTTGGCAGATATAGGCGTCAGTTCTGGCCCTCTAGCGGAGATTCGAAATTACCACCCTTTACACATGAAATTTTCGACCAATCAAAAAGAACGTTACCGATTTACTTCATCGGTGATGTTTACAAACGCACATGGAGGCTTGTGTCATTTTGATGAGATATGTGATCAATGACTTCTATTAATTGATCAATCACTGCGAATGTTTCCCAATGATTGTACGTCTCTGTTTTTAGGTAAAATTTCATGACATAGTCGACGATGTAGCTCTGCACTGGGCGCCGCAATTTTTGTTTACTGTGAAACCAAGCCTGGATGTAAAACGCGATTTGATTGGGTGCCCTGGGATTCCAGGGCACGGCGGTTTGAACACGACTATATCTGCCAAGGGTTCGTGTAGTGTAACGTAATCAGAAGCCTTGGCTAGCGAAGATGCCTCCTCTGGGTCGCGAGTTCAAAACCCACGTGCGGCAGTTGCCTGGTACTGACTGTAGACCTGGTGATCTTTCTCCCGGTACTCCGTCTTTCCTCAACCTCCAAATATCTGGCACGTCCTTAAATGACCCTGGCTGTTAAAAGGACGTTAAATGAATTATCCCATTAACGGGATTGTTGACCAATCAAATTGGCCCTTGCATACCGCTCTAAAATATGCAGACAACCTCCTTTCCACAGTCGATGTAATCTTGGATATTATCTCTTCCTTCACAACAAATTTTGGTTCGAAATGTCTCCTTTCTACTAGATCACATTTGACCTTGGAATTGAGATTTCGTCCGTGAGAGAAATATTTAGGGCTTATCTCCGATCCGTGACCAGAATTTATTACATTTTTACGTGGAATTCTCTCCTGTTATCATTGGTGGAAATAGTCCTTGGCTGAATTAATTGTGTTAATAGATTGTTGAACAAAACAAAACCATTTCAATCCTACCCAAGAATAACGCCTAACGCCTCAGTTGGTTTTAGTGTTAACCGTCATAGTTGACAGAGCTATCACCTCACTCCTTTATCGAGACAAACATCTTGTTTAGTTAAGCTTTCAAAGCGGGCGGTAAAAATTGCATGGCTCTTGGCCATTATGAATTGGCGGACTGTATGTTTTGCAGATTACGACAACAGTTCGGTTGAATAACTGTAGAAGATTGTCCTAAAACAAATCGACAAATCGAAGCCAAATGAAGCTGAAAGTGGTATTATCTGTTTATGCGTGACATTCAAATCTATTTACTGAAATCTCGGATAAAAAGTGATATCTCTTTGAAGGCTTGGTGAAACCTTAATATATGCTTTATCATTCATAACTTACCCTGCATCCCTAGAATACCTGAAAAGCAGATATTGACTTGTGTTTATCGCCGTGTCGAAGTTGTTATGTCGCCGAAGCGATACCGGAAACGAGTCCAAACATCGTTGCCGTACTAGTTGCATTACAGTGCATACTAGTTTTCTTTTATTTGTATCCACCCAGGGACAGTAAAGACAAATTATGCATCTTCTAAACCTATTAAAGTCAAGCTCCTATGTTATAACTTTCTACCTTCCTAACGCCTCAGTTGGTTTTAGTGTTAACCGTCATAGTTGACAGAGCTATCACCTCACTCCTTTATCGAGGCAAACATCTTGTTTAGTTAAGCTTTCAAAGCGGGCGGTAAAAATTGCATGGCTCTTGGCCATTATGAATTGGCGGACTGTGTGTTTTGTAGATGACGACAAGAGTTCGGTTGCACTGAATTTCACTAGGATGGCGTCGTGATGCATTCTCTGGTTGCTTTTATCAGGATCACATGTTTTATCACTTACTGTACTTTTGCAATAGTCACCGTCCATCTATTTTCATTCGTTCATGTTTTGCTCTGTTTATTTCGAATTGAGTAAGAATTGTGGTTTTTTTTATGTCGGTGTTCTGTTGTTGACAAGCCAGCCGTACATCGCTAACATTCATTCTGAGCTAGCTTTTATTCAAGTATGCATGGTTCTCACTGAGGTATATAGGACGATTAACAGTCCTTCCTACCCCCCTTTTGGTCATACATGTTGGATATAGGTGGACATAGGTCACTGCTCTTTTAGACACAACTTTAGAGACACGAATAGTATATGGCGGACTAGGGTGTCAAGGTCATGTGAGTTGTTTCTAGTTACAAAGTTTACGTCAAGGATGTTATCGAATTATATTATAATGTTCATTGCGTCTCAATAGGCCACATTATACTGACCACGGACTCTCAATTATAATGCTTAATTTCAAGAAGAATATAGACAGAACCGATTATATATACTTTGTCATTATCTGCGGACAGTTCCCATGGTTGGACAGATTACAGAAGTGGAATGATAGATGACTGGTCAGGTTCTAGGAGTCAAAAGATCCCATGGCCGGACAGGGTCAATGAATGGTAAGGTCCCAGAAGTGGAAAGGTCCCACGGCTGGACAGGTCTAAAAAATGGTCAGGTCCTAGGAGTAGATTGATCCCACGACTGGACAGGTCATCTGAGTGGAAAGTAACCATGATTGGACAGGTTCCAGGAGTGGAAAGTTCACATGATTGGATAAATCCCAGGAGTGGACTGGTACAATGACGGGACAGGTCACGGGATTGGAAAGATCCGAGGAATTGACAGGTACCATGACTGGACAGGTCACAAGATTGGACAAGTCCCATGAGTGGGAAGGTCCCATGACTGGCTAGATCCCAGTAATGGAAAAGTCTCATTGCTTGACAGGTCCAAGGATAGGAAAGACACCAAGACACCAGGACTGGACAGGACTCGTTCCCATCCAGTCATAAACGAATCATTCCTATTTATCGTTATAATTTTTGTTATAGTGGGTTTTTTTTACTTTGTCATAATCTGCGGACAGTTCTTATAGTTGGACAGATCACAGAAGTGGAATCATAGATGACTGGTCAGGTTAGAGGAGTCGAAAGGTCCCATGGCCGGACAGGTTTGCAGACTGGTAAGGTCCAAAGAGAGGAGAGGTCGCACGACTGGACAGGTCGTCTGAGTGGAAAGATCCCATGACTGGACAGATCGTCTAAGTGGAAAAGTCCGATGATTGGACAAGTTCCAGGAGTGGACTGGTACAATGACGGGACAGGTCACGGGATTGGAAAGATCCGAGGAATTGACAGGTACCATGGCCGGACAGGTCACAAGATTGGACAAGTCCCATGAGTGGGAATGTCCCATGACTGGCTAGATCCCAGTAATGGAAAAGTCTCTTTGCTTGACAGGTCCCAGGATAGGAAAGACACCATGATTGGACAGGACCCGTTCCCATCCAGTCGTAAACCAACAATTCCTATTTATCTTTATAATTTGTGTAATAGTGTTTTTACAAAACACTTGTCAAAATCACATGAAAAGATGTGTGTGTATCATTTGACAAAAATATGGTGCCACACACATCGGATATAAAACGTCCACGTGGAGTATTCATAGCTATAAGTGAAAGTTCATGTTAGTTTTATATGTCTACATGTTGACATCGAAATAATTAAAAAGCATCTGTCAAATTCATTAAATATTTAATATTAAACGGTCCCCTTTCTCGATGACTCATTTGGTAACAGCTGACTTGACTGTTTATCGTCCGCCCAGGCGAGGAAGGTAAAGAACTTTGGTCTTTATCGAGATAAGTCTCATGACTGGACAGATTCTATGACTGGACAGATTCTATGACTGGACAGATTCAATGACTTGACAGATTCTACGACTGGACAGGTATATGACTGGACAGATTCTACGACTGGACAGATTCTATGACTGGACAGATTCTATGACTGGACAGATTCAATGACTTGACAGATTCTACGACTGGACAGGTATATGACTGGACAGATTCTACGACTGGACAGATTCTATGACTGGACAGATTCAATGACTTGACAGATTCTACGACTGGACAGGTATATGACTGGACAGATTCTACGACTGGACAGATTCTATGACTGGACAGATTCTATGACTGGACAGATTATACGACTGGGCAGATTCTATGACTGGACAGATTATATGACTGGACAGGTATATGACTGGACAGATTTCATGACTAGACATATCTCATGACTGGACAGATTCCGTGACTGGGCAGGTCTATGACTGGACAGATTCTATGACTGGACAGATTCAATGACTTGACAGATTCTACGACTGGACAGGTATATGACTGGACAGATTCTACGACTGGACAGATTCTATGACTGGACAGATTATACGACTGGGCAGATTCTATGACTGGACAGATTATATGACTGGACAGGTATATGACTGGACAGATTTCATGACTAGACATATCTCATGACTGGACAGATTCCGTGACTGGGCAGGTCTATGACTGGACAGATTTAATTTTTGTTGTCAAGGATCAATGTAAATAAGCATTTCAATTTGAATGAGCCTTAGTGTTTGATTGTTGAATCTTTCAAAAATTTGGCATTGGCAAAAATTCAACTTTTTTTGTCACCAGAAACATTGACAATTAACTTTTCAATTCGAATTAGCATTGGTGGATGTTTTCTTAAGTTCCAAACGTCTGGCTCCGACATGCGGTGATGACTCAATGGGGCCATACTTTCGGCGTTGATAATAATTGAGTTTTGCCGATATCAATTTTCCTTGTCCAGGATCAAGGTGAATAGCCACCAATTTGAATGAGACTTTGTGGTTACATTACAGGCACAATTATGTTATTAAGAAACCTTTCAAATGATTGGCACCGGCACTTGGTCTTGTCTCTATGTGACCTTACACTCGGAAGTTGAAGAAAAAAATAAGTAAGAAAAACATCTTTGCGTGTATCATTATTTACATCATAAACTTGTTATTTGTTCAGAATTAAATTTTAGGGTTGAATATACATATACAATGTATACATATAGGATAAAGCCTACACTGAAACAGGAATATAGATTACCTTTTGTTCTAAAAACCTGTTAGACTCGAGAGGGATAGAAGATAGGTGAAATAAGCAAACATTTTATAAAATGGATACAAATTACAAAAATTTAAACAAGTAGAATTTTATTCCCATTTATTTCCATTCAAAACTTTCCAGAATGAATTCTCCCTTTGTTGTTGCTGTAACTAAATTAATCATTTCAGTTATATTGAGATAACTGTGAGAACATCTGGTCTTATAGATGTAGTGCTTAATGACAATATCAACTTCATTATAAATTTTACAGTACATATTCTTCATGACCAGACCTCTATCAGAAATGATTCTTTGTTTATACATGTGGTGATAGGGAGGACTTCTTAAAGTGTTTCTAAACTCTTATAAACAATATAAGTGATAGTTTCTATCTCTGATTTACAGAATGTACATAGTGAACAAATACTAATGTCTGTTTAAAAAAGGGGGAATTTGTTGTCATAATATTGTATTCAATTCTGTATAGTGAATCAATGTAATAAGTTTTTGAATTATTTGTTATTTTCAAAGAAAAATATACATGTCCGTGTTGGTTCTGCAAAATCAAACTGCTCATCCCACGTTTTCCTACCTGTTGCAATTTCATCATTTTATAAATAAATTATATATTATATAAAATAATTGAGCGTTAAAAACAAAAACAAAAACAAAAAAAACTATATTGAGAGGAATGTTAGCGAGTAGTAGTTCCGTGTCTTATATTTTTTATGTCTATATTTAAGTCTATGTTTTTTCCTTTTTCTTTTCTTTTTCATTTATTTATGACATAATTTTAGTAAGACAAACACTCCGCCAGACTAGATTATGTAGTTCTTAATAACACTACATTGAAATGTCATTATGTCGGTAGAATAATAATATAAACAAAAAATATACAAAAAAGAAAAAAAAAAGAAAAAAATAAAGTCAGCGATGTAGGTATGTATTATAATGCTTATTTTAGGTGTGTAGACACTGCTGTATTGTGTGTCAAAATGTATTTTATTTTTGATGAAATTTTAGATATCAAAAGTTAGTGAGCTTTTAACTAAAATTTGATATGATTTCTAAACTGTTCAAATTAAGGTATAATTCAAGGCATTTAGATTTGTAAATATATTGTTTTGTAATCAGTAATATTAGGTTATCTAAGTTGAACTTTGTAAATGCATTAAATAACAAGCACATGGAACAGGAGGCCTATTACTAGTCCTGTTTTAAGAACATAGTGCTAGTAAATGCTTTAGGTAAAAGTAGAAGGAAAACAAAAACAAAAAATATGTACGAGAAGCAGAGTCCAATTGGATTATCTTATGCGATAGGAGAATTGTGCAATCAAATGACAGTACAAAAGTCACACTAGTTATTAGCATTTATCAAAACAAACTGGGAGATGTATACAGCAGAGTCAGATCCATACAGCTGTTTGTACATTTAAATATGTGTCAGTGATGCTAAGGGAGGCAGCAACAAACGAAAAACAGGCAAAAAGAATTACTAAAGTTTGTGCAGTTGAAAGTGACAGGTCATTCTAGTACATCATATATAATAATGGAGAGCTATACATCGAAATTGTTAGACATTAATGTATCTATACAGGTTATGGTCTGTATGAAATGTTCAATATGCATATTATCTACGTATGTATGGTATCTATGAAATCTATGACATTAATGAAGTTTTGAGTATTTTGTGTATGAAATGCTCAATATAATATTCTATATAGATGTATGGTGTCTGTGAAATATAAATTATGAAAGTCTTTGTTTAGGAAACAATAAATATGTATGCTCAATACAGATGTGTTGTGTGTATTGAATAGCATATGTGTATGACATGTGAATGTATTTGAAAACTGAATAAGAATATAAGTTAAACAAAAAGAACGTTAATTACATTTGTATGTTCTGATTCATGACACTTTTCACATGAATTTAAACGTGACAAACCCGTTACAAAAAAAATCAGGATGACAAATTAAATATTTTCAGTTTGATTGTATACTTTATTGGAAGAATAATAAAAAATCATCACAACTCGCGAGTAAATGACAATGCATTAATGGGGTAGTACGTACCCTCTATTCATAAAGTGTACCCTATCTTTAAACAGTAAGTCAGTACTGGAGAGCAAATTTGCAGCAAATTGTCAATTCAATGATTAAGTTCTTTTGGTATTTGTACAGAGTGTATAGCATAATCTGTGTTTTCATGTACTGTTTGTTTCACATGACCTCCGAAAGCAATTTTGGGAAAAAATAATATATGGAATATGTATACTGTACATCTTCGCCGCCTTCGGGACACCATTTCCTTCAGTTGGCAACGCTTTCCATGAAACAGTCAGTTTTGTTTTGGCAATTTCTAATAGAAATAAAAAGGCTGATTCTTCCTCGAAATACATTTATTTCATTCATCTCTTTTATTACGAGTACAATATTAATTACAGAAACTTGCAATTAGATTTTTGGTCAAATTCAATTATTCAACATGTCATACAATAAAATGTGTCACGATGTTTAATCAATAGGAGTTGTGTCCCTTGTCATTCTGTATACCTGTTGAGTTCATAATCAGGTTGGCTTTGATTAAAATTGAACAATAAATAATAATTATTTTCGGGGTTTTGACAAAAACAGCAAAAATGATTACGTCATCTTCCAAGCTATATATTGGACATAAAGATTTGTGTGTCGCCATCAACGTGTGAGACTTGTGTTGAAAAGGTAATCTTCGGTATAATGGGAGACAACTCGGTTGAGATGAGAAGACACAACATCAAATGATGTCATAATAATATATATATATATATAAATATTTTGACAACTATGATTAATTCCATTTACTAATTTTCTGTAAATTATAGTTGAAATATATGTCATGTATGATGCATAATATAATTATAAAATCACAAACATGTCATGTAAATGACGTTAAAAACTTCAAATAAAGTGTAAACATAAACAAATTATATCAAACAAAACGTGATAATTTAAAGCACATTTAAATAACTTTATATTAAAGCAATGATAACATATGAGTAGATTAATCGATCTGGTAAATTCAATAAACTGCTATATGGAAGTGTACACATGTATTGTATTTCGCTGATTCACTTGATATTCAAATATCACAACCGTTTTGGTGACCGTCGTCAAGGAAATGTTTCCAAATATCACTTATTATGCTGATAACAAACACACCAGTATGTTCATCACACACTTTACAACCCACTGTTATCATTAGGCAGTTTATTCGTTCTCGTTCTCGTTCAAAAATATGCATCAACTAATACAAAACTGACCAGAAAATACATTTATATCACATAAGATATCACAATGATTTAAATGTCGGTTATGAGATTACTCTACTACATTGGGGATGATGGAACATTGAAGACTGCACTTTCCTCACCAGAGGTGTTGATTGAATAGGTAGATTGCAATATTGGATTCTGTGAGCCATTAGTATTGCCTGGACGTATCCTGAAAGACTCGGGCCTTACTGGTAATTCTTCAGATATCGTTGCACTTATCTCCAACATCGCATCTCTCGACCAGACGAAAATCTTAAATAAAACGAATGTCATTTTAACTTAGATAAAATCCTCCTAATTATTTGTCAAGCCAAGCTATCATTTATCCATGGAGCAATATTGATCCAATTATATTATCAACCAAATTATACAAGATATCTTACATAAATATATATAAATGTATAAATATACTGTATAAGGTATCGTATATGCTTTTCTTTATAAGACATATGATAAAGTATGTAAGAAATCTTATAAAATATTAAATGAGATATCTTATATATCATGCAAGATATTTCCCAAACTTCAAAGAAATAATATATCTTATGAAAATTGCTTATATATTTTGGTTAAATTGGATCAAAATTACTGCATGAATAAATGAAACCTTGGCTTGCCAAATAATGACACCAGTGAATGAATGAATGTGAATTTTTAAAGTGGCAACTACGTTCTGGACCATTCTCTTAGGTTCGTAATGAAAATATGATAAAAGTTATGTAACACAACCAATATGATGTTTAAGAGAGTGACCTTTCGATGACTACATCGTTGCCTTCATCAGACTAATCATAGCGACAAATATAAGGGAACAACCAACCAATTGAAAAAAAATATTTTTGAAACAGCCCCTGTGTAAGTTGAGCCAAGGATAAAATGTCTGGCAGCCACTGATTAGCCAGTATGTTATGAAGTGAGAAAATAGATATGTAGCCTGATAGTTAACTATCAATAAGAAATATCGATATAAATTTCGTAAGTCCGATTGATTTTTTTCCAAAAGTTCAGGTGATAATAATTAACAGGTAAACATTTAAGATTTTTGAGAATTTTTACTGCGAAATTCACCCATTTTCAAAATGGCTACACTGGAGAAAATTTGAGCTGAAGGACCCAACTTGTTTTTTGATTATGTGTTATATCAGACCCTAAACTTTTGTTATAAACCATAATTGTCATATCGAATTCAAGAATTTGAATGAAATACTCCAAAACGTTAACACTAAAGTCTATGGGAAAACAATTGGTTGGTCCCTATAACCGTAGCCTCAAGTACAATATTTTGGATCTTCTTTCCAACTAAAGGGGAAAGTTTTATGATTGACATCATCATCAGCATCTCATTTGAAAAACGATATGAAGTCAGACGTGTTAGATACTTAATGATATGCCTATGGTTTCCTTTGTCACCACCCTAGCTCTCATTAGAGATTGTAATTTAACCCGGAGTTGACCTAGATTGGTATGGCGGGTATCTCAACATACTCCTCCGGAGCACCTCGTCATATTCTCCTATTATTGATTATAAATGCCTTATTATGTCGGTATTCTATGTCGTTCAACTACCTTATTTGGTAAACTTTCGTTTTGTCCTATTTATCTAGCGACCGTTCAAACAAGGCTGGCAATGGGGTTGGCTACTAGACAGTGACATCCAAATTATCTCAAATTGGTTATCACAGGTCTTTGCTTGACGTTCATATTTAAAGTTAGACGTAACGACTGATAACCCTATATTAAGCTATGTAATTTGATTGGGTGGATGGCATCCCCCCCCCCCCCCCCGTCCATGTCTGTCACTTCAGTGTGTCTGCACTATAAATAAGCAGACCATAGTCTTTTGTCAATGGACACCATCTTCACCTAGTCTTAAAGTTAGTAAGGACGTAAGATCCCAAACAAACGAGGAAACAATCACAAATATCATGTGTGAAGCAAAGCAAAGCTCTGGCATCTATATCGACCATAGACACCAAAAAAAGACAGTTTAATCCTTAAATACAAACTACTCATAAAAGCAAAAAGAAAACCAAAATATCCGTGGACACTGTCTGGCTATAAACAAACTAACAAACAAGCGTCGTAACAATCAAAATGTCTAAGTAATGAAATCAGCAGTAAGGTATGTGGATGTCCATAGTCAATGTTAGGATTTAACAAACATTAAAAATAGGAAATCATTGTTTATGGAAGCACTTAATTTATCTTCATATAATTACCGTTATTAAACAGAGGACTAGTCCGACCACAGCGCCACCTATAACGTCTGTTGGATGATGTTTGTTGTCTTGTATCCGTGTCAAACAGATGTAGAGGGCGGCGATTACCAGAAGGGTCTGAACTGTTGGTGCGACCATCCGGAAGTACAGTCGCCATTTTAACTGCTGCCGGAGCCGGATATCCATGAAAATCTACGGGAAAATACGAAACAATGATTCATACTCAATCCTAAGCTTCTAATTGAATACTTAATATACTAACAATTTTATTTTTTCAAATTAATCAGCTCATTATCATAGTAACAATTACATGTATTTGAAAAAGTGCGTTTTGTTTAATAGTCAAATATAACGGACAGATGTAAGCTATCAAAAAGAGGTTTGGGTGGAGGGATACACGTACCCATTTATATCAAGCTATTGACAGAGAGATTAGTGACAAAACAAAGCCATGAAATGACAATTATTTCGTTTCCTTTTCAAAACACATTATTTTTTTGTTCATCTCTGATTCGTCCTCCATTTTATTTTCCTGATTTAAGGTAAATAGTAAACATATGCATTATCTTCCTCGAAGCATGACTTATTCACGATATTAATCTAATATATTATACTAAAAGCATACGCAGATCAGTTCTGGTCCCAGTCTCATTAATATTCTTTACCAAAGAAAAACAGTATTCACGTAAAACGTTCAATGTGGACGCTTTATATAAGGATTGCTATAATGTACAAACTTACATTGTCCTGTCTAATGTTTTCTTGTGGAAAATTGAAAGCTTAGATGTTTTCTTAATTTAAGGAACGTTGATGAAGGTAACGCCTGATAGTGTCCGGTATTGACCATTCCATGCACTATACATTCAACTTACCGCCACGTACGTGAAAGCATATACAACGCTCGACGAGTGCCCGGAAGGAAATGATTGTCTGCAAAAATAAAACACAAATTTATGTACGCCCTGTACAAATGACAAATGATGGAAGTCCTGTACAAAAGGCAGACAAATGTATGCAAACCTTGTACAAAAGAGAGACACATAATTTATGTAGACTTTGTACAAAAGGCAGACAGATTCATCTAAACCTTGTACAAAGGGCATCAAAATATATGTAAACCTTGTACAAAAGGCAGACAAATGTATGTAAATCTTGTACAAAAGACAGACACATACTTTATGTAAACCTTGTACAAAAGGCAGACAGATTCATGTAAACCTTGTACAAAAGGCAGACAAATGTATGTAAATCTTGTACAAAAGACAGACACATACTTTATGTAAACATTGTACAAAAGGCATACAAATTCATGTAAACCTTGTACAAAGGGCATACAAATATATGTAAACCTTGTACAAAAGGCAGACACATGTATGTACGCCCTGTACAAATGACAAATGATGGAAGTCCTGTACAAAAGGCAGACAAATGGAGAGCACTGAAGTCATGAATTCATTAATAAACATTAATCAAAAACAAAATGAATGCTTTCGTATTCTTAACTAAGCACTTTTACCTACGTACTTCTTTAACTTTGAACATCTTTAACTATGTATGTATTTCTTGAACTGTGTATGTACATTCTTGTCTTTGTGTGTACTTCCTTAACTGTGTATGTAATTATCTAAACAGCTTTCTACTTCTTTCATTGTGTACTTCCTTATCTGTGTACTTCTTTAACTGTATACTTTTTTTTAACTATTTACTTCATTAACTGTGAAATTCGTTAACTGTGTACGTTTTTATTTATGTACTTCTATAACTGTGTACTTCTATAAACTGTGTACTTCTTCAACTGTGTACTTCTATAAACTGTGTACTTCTATAAACTGTGTACTTCTATAAACTGTGTACTTCTATAAACTGTGTACTTCTTCAACTGTGTACTTCTATAAACTGTGTACTTCTATAAACTGTGTACTTCTTCAACTGTGTACTTCTATAAACTGTGTACTTCTATAAACTGTGTACTTCTATAAACTGTGTACTTTCATAAACTGTGTACTTCTATAAACTGTGTACTTCTTCAACTGTGTACTTCTATAAACTGTGTACTTCTATAAACTGTGTACTTCTTCAACTGTGTACTTCTATAAACTGTGTACTTCTATAAACTGTGTACTTCTATAAACTGTGTACTTCTATAAACTGTGTACTTCTATTAACTGTGTACTTCTTCAACTGTGTACTTCTATAAACTGTGTACTTCTATTAACTGTGTACTTCTATAACTGTGTACTTCTATAAACTGTGTACTTCTATAAACTGTGTACTTCTATAAACTGTGTACTTCTTCAACTATGTACTTCTATAAACTGTGTACTTCTATTAACTGTGTACTTCTATTAACTGTGTACTTCTATAAACTGTGTACTTCTATTAACTGTGTACTTCTATAAACTGTGTACGTTTTTATATATGTACTTCTTTTACTGTGTAACTTTGTACTTCTTTAACTATGTACGTCTTTAACTGTGTACCTTTTTAACTATGTACTTCTTTAACTGTGTACTTCTTTCATTGTGTACTTCTTAAACTGTGTACTTCTTTTACTGTAGACTTCTTTAACTGTATACCTCTTTAACTGTATACGTCTATTTAAGCATTGAACTATTACCAAATGATAGTATACAGTCGGTATGAATACAATTTGGGTGACAGATAAATAGAATGTCGCCCGTTAGCAGTTCAATACTTTTACTATTTACATTCATTTTTTTATTTCCTGTAGCTTAAGACGCGTTTAAATGTGCCGCTCCCCCTATCACTGACGTCATAAAGTTCAAATACCGGAACAACCGAAATTTCCAGAAGGAATAATATAGTCCCTCATGTCGTTATTAATAGCAATCGCATAAAATGGTTTTTGAACAGATATTAGGCGTTATATTATATTTCATATACGTTTGTAGATATCGTCAAATTGTTAACAATTGCATAAATTCTGATAGTTTAAAAATATAGCCGTTTTTCGGCGCAATGATATACGGTTAAGATTTAGAAGTGGTGCGGCGTTGAACAGGTATTGCAACAGGACAGACTCGATTCCTCGGAAACACTTATGTTTCTATCAACTGGATTTACGTTAATTTTGGAGAAATATTAGCTCTTAAATTCTAAATGAAAGTTGTCTTGACAGTAGGTGAAAACAATCCCAAGGATATTTCTGTCGAATCCGATTCCAGTCTAACCGGTCACATCGGTGTCACTAACTTACCGACGATGTTCAACTTCACAGGGGCTCGATTTTTGGATTAAGGTAGGCCTTTGACATCAGTGAATAACCACATAAATATAATTCAGTATGCATACACAACCGGAAACCATATCGATACTGCCGATTTTTCACAATATTTTTTTAATAAATGCTTTTAATGTTGTCGTGTTAAGCATTTCTAAAAATTCGGCAACGAGCCCCTGTGTGTGTGACGACATTGACAATTTTATTACTTCGTAGATCAAAAATAGCGCTTATACTAATTTTTTGTCGACTTCATTATTTTTATTATTAAATTACTCTCATAGCTCGTGTTGCTTTATTTTTTTGTGGTGGTTTATGTAGATAAATGCCAGTATTCGAAAGCTCTCTAGGCCGAATGTAACTGGCGGCCATTTTAACCTACAACACCTGAAGCTGTATTCCTACACTGACTGAATCACTGTAAATTGTAGTATACAGTCTCATGAATACAATTTGGTTTACTAACAACATTTAGGCAAATGCAACACAGAATGTTAATATAACCGTATACTTTTTTAACTGTGTACTTTTTAAACTATGTACCTCTTTAACTATGTACCTCTTTAACTATGTACTTCTTTAACCGAAAGTGGTTTAGTTTGACATTCCTTTTGAACATACATGTACTTACTTGGCATCGTCCACCGCGTCCGTGTCTTTATTTGTACAGACAAAGTCAGTAATATAGCCTCCTCCGACGTCACATCCGGTCGCATTATATTCTGGGATACACCATGCGAAGAAGTTTGGCCGAAGTCTTCCGGCAGAGAGTTTTACCATGGCAACAATGGATTGTGTCAAAGCAAGGCCCAGAATGTAAAACAGGATCAACGAGTACACAGACTTTAGTGCAGTTTTAATTATCTCCTTTACAGAGGTATTCTCATTGCGCAGGCGTGAGAAGACGTACAGTGGTTCAACAATGAGTACCTGTCCAACAGAAAATATACTAAAGACCATGGACCAAGTAAAACGTCATATCAATATGCTTGATATGACGTTAAACGTTAACAACAAAATTAAGATGTGTGGGCTGTGATTCGGATAATATGACTGTTCTTCATCTATTAAATTAAAGTCTAAACAAAGGTGTTATTTCAGTTAAACGTGAAAACAATCTAGGAAACATTATAATAAGTCAACATAAAAACAGCCTCTTCGAATACACAACACGAATTATCAAACAAACAGTCATTATTACGTTGCTGTATGTAATTGTTTTTATCGGGGCGTTCAAATTGCATTGTTTTCTACAACATGTGTTTTAGGTGTGAAGTCATGATTACACTAATCTGTCTAAATTCAGATTTGAAAAATCTAAAAGCTGTTGATCTGTATCAAAGGTGCTTGGGATATGTATTGCATGTGTGAACTCTATGGTCCTCGTATTACTATATCAAATAGAGTCGTAATACGAGGCTCATAGAGTACACTTATGCAATATATAATGTCTTACCCCAAGCACCCGTTATCTGTATGACAAGATTTTAGTAACTATGGCCATTGTTTTCATTCTAAACTATACATAAGTGTACCGATGTATTCTTATTTTCATACGTTTCATTTATTTGACGTTGTTTCGTCTTTTGCTCATTTTACTCACAATTTTGACTCATCATCATTTGGCCCTAATCGCCTTATAGTGTTGATGGGCCGTTGAGATTATCTAACTAACCATATTGAGTTATGCGCTAAGTTATGAGTACCCAAAAATTAAACGTTTATAATAACATTTGTTGTAGAAAAGAATTTTCAGAACAAGAACGACAAATAAGTATATCAGCTGTCCTGTCGTCCTTTGTAGTACGTACCACGATGGGGAATATGAAGATGGCTAGTAGGGCTGCTTGTGTCGTGCTGACGGTGTCGTCTTTATACGGGTACATGATACTCTGGTCATCGCAGAAAAACCCTCGCTCGTACGGCTTCAAGTCAAATTGGTTGGTTACAAACACCAGACTGACGACAAGCACTGTAAACAAAACAAACTTTCATTGATTGTAATAAACATACATTTTGCTATCTTATTGACAACGCTATGAACACACAGAAGACTACTGAATTGGAGGGGTGTGCTGAATTGGAGGGGTGTGCTGACTTCAATCACTTCCCTTCTAACTCTGTAATCTCTGTAACTCTCTAATATTGCCGCCAGATGGAAATCATTTGTCAATAATGAATTACCAAGTTTCATTTAGATGACTCGTTGAAATACCTCCGTGTGTTGTGATATGTTTAATATGGCCTATGATATATGACCTAACAACTAATGTTTACATTATACCAAAATTAATTAGAAGTTTTTTTTCGTTACAGATATATGGCGCATGGGATATATTCTATACAATTTGTTTGCCCCTTGAACATCTAGGGTCATTTTCTGGCGGGGTATCCTTGTAGTATAGTATGACAACTTCTCTGAACAACATACTGGGGGCCGTCTGATGTCACCCAGTGCAAAAAGGGTGAAGGGTCTTGCCCAAATACAGAACCATGTTAGCACAGACTGAAAAATTAAACATGTCAAATCATATATGATTAAATATTCTGTTGTTTTTTCAAGCATTTCTAATGGCTGGTTTGGTTATTGTGTTGAAGTTAATTTTCTACAGATGCAATATCAAAAGTTATATTACAGTGGCATACATTTACTCACAGTTTGATTCAAGTACAGTAGTACCCTTGATCATACTTATAAAGCTGTTTTGAATGATATTTAATCAAGTGTTATACAGAAACGATTCCATTTCTTTTCTATAAATATAACATGTAGACTTCCCTTTCTATTTATAGTACGTTTATAATTTCCGTTCTATAAATAGTACAAGTATGATCATGGGTGGATTTACCTGTCTGAAAGCTTACACAACAGAATCAATCAATATTTCAGAACACGTTAGGCTTAAAGGTGATCACTGTTTCTATATACAGTATAGTCTTGATATTTGTGGCTTTCCTGTGTAAATATATACGTTATGGAATAAACTACAGTGTATATTAATTAGTTACCTTACACTGTCTCTATATATAGTTTTGATATTTTTGGTTTTCCTATATAAATATATACGTTATGGAATAAACGATATTATTTAGTTACCTTACACTGTTTCTATATACAGTATAGTTTTAATATGTTTGGTGTCTATGTGTAAATATATACATTATATAATACACTATATTATTTATTCAGGATACGTTGGGCGTTATAAAGAGTTTACAAAAACGCATATTGAGACGTATTAATCAAATTACAACAATGAGACAAGCAATAGTATGATTATGGCTGTGAATAGCGAGAGGTGAGTGGCATAAGAAACTCTCAATTTGGTACAATACAGTAGTGGTGTAGATTTCTGTCATAGGATGAGTAATAAAATCCTTCGTCTCCTGGACGGTGACGTATTCCGTAGCCAGAGTTTCTTCTGACCCCGACACCATGTCTTGTGTTAGTGTGAAAAGAAACTCGGGCTACGTATTCCGGTGTCTTCTTTCCCTCTTATTTTTGTATTTTCCCCAAATAATGTCAACAGCTCACCAGTACAACAGTAGCAATATATGGATTTTCGGTATCACTGGAATTTTAGCAGATATATCTAAATGAAAAGTATACTGTAGTTTCTGATAGGTCTTGAACGTCCAAATCCAGACTAATGGATGAAAAAAACTACAGGAGATAACGGGTAATTACTTTATATTCTGAATAACGAAAATACATTAAACATACATGTATATCTCTTGTTAAAATACATAAAAAATATCCAATAAGAAATCTCAAACTGTGAAAATCACGTTGAAGAAATCATATATTGATTTCTACTCATAAAAAGTTACAAAAAATGAAAAAATGAAATATCTACTATGAAATATTTTCGTACAACTAGTTTATGTTAATGTACCGCTTTTAAAATAATTCTGTATATATATAGGTTAAGTCCTCAAGACTAGCGATAACACTTGCCCTACGTAATAAAATTCCTAACTGTTTCCATACCGATTTACTATTTGCTATATTCCCAACTAGGTCAAGACGCTAACATAACTTTGTGCGACACGACCACATAGAGAAGATATCAGGAACATTTCTAGCATTTCGTCCTGCAGGACATGCATTGCAAGTAGATTATATATTTCTGTGAAATAATCAATTAGGAACTATTAACTGCGACGGTTTACATGAGTTCAGAGGTAGTGTGAGAATGTATACGTTGATTGGTATAATACATGTGTAATAACTACACTGGAAGCTATTAATTGGGACAGTTTGTTTGATACCAGTGGTGTTGTAAGAATGTATACGTTAATTGGAAGGACAAATGCTTAATATGTCATTGGTTTTAAAGAGAAAAGCTCGAATACTTTGATCCCAATTCGACTGAATTAACTGAACACTGGTTTGTAATCATTTAATTATATAATTCATGATACACCTCTGTTGAGGGACGTGTTTTGTAATTTGCAATATCCTATAACTACACTCCCCGGTGTACTTCAACTGTAAGTCTACTCACATGCAGTTACGTAACATTCATAACATTTAAGAAATAGATAATAGGACCACCTCTATCTCTACTTGTGATACAATCCCAGAATCACGATCATTATCGATAAACATGTACAATGTATATGTGTCAGATCCTATCGTTTTTTTTCCAATGAGTGAAAAGATATAGGAATCTGAGTATTTTTTTCAAAATATATATATATGAATGATAATTCGAACGATATAAATATATATTTTTACTATTCGCCTGTAACCATCTGTCATACAAGTGATAAAATCCACAATAATTAAGTTTCCTCGTTTCAGTGAAAAAGTAAGTTTGAGTACCTTAGGCCAAGCCTAAAACGGCGGCTAAATCTGAGCTTTATAAATCAAGTGCACCTTACGTTATGGCAGAAAAGCGTATTTATCGTAAATGTTTGTTAAAAGCAAACAAACTTAACCTAGTTTATTATTTGCGAAAAGAAAGTATGTGTGTTTTTATGATAAGAACGAAAGATAGAGCAATGAACAATGAACTATTTCCATGAAGTAAAGAATAACACACTAACTCAACATACAGAGGTTCGTTAGAAATAATATGATAGATGGGATGGGTTGCCAATATATATAAACCAATAATACTTGTGTGACCTCGTATATCACATCATTTGTGAAGAACCTCTGTGCTCAACATATAGTGTAGGGTGACAATACCTTACACTTCAAGATAACTTCAAGATATTATATATTCCTTACCTATTAGAAAAGAGACGATGTCCACGATTAGCGCCGAACAGGATTGGAATATTGACATGGCATTACGTCTACTTTCATCCTGATTTGACCCAATGTTAAAATTGGTACCTGACATTTTGACGCTTTAAAATTCTGTCGAATTATTCCCAATATGTCCATATGAGACTTGCTGGTACAGTCAGGAATGAACAACTTCAAACTGATAATTATCGTCGTCTGAATTACATGTTGTACTTTTTCTATGTCTTAGACACATTTAACTACTATCCCACACGATAAACTGTACGATATCAGACTACCGGCACACCACGCTTTGAAGGCACACACATATATAGGCCAATGTGTTGTATACCTCAACCCACCCGTATGTACACATATATTATCGATCTACCTGTGGAAATCTTATGATAAAGATGTCTATAAATATACTTCACGAAACACCCATATATGGTCCTGTCGAAATAACAGCCATTAACCTGTAATTCATCAGATCGTGAGATATAGATTAGGAAGGTATGAGATACAATTAAGAGTTTAAATACCTTATTGCCTATCCGGGTAGATAGGTGAGTACGTGTATTTTACATACATGTATTGTGCCTGCACAAGGTGTGATGTTATCTACTAGTAAAAGGTATTGGTGACGGAAAACAAAGACATGAAGTTTTCTTTCGAATATATTTTATTATCATTGTGTTGACAGGTTTATATATTTTATATCACGTCATCAAATACCGGTAATTATTACGAAATAGGGATTTTACGTTTTTACGTCCATATAATGGTGGAATGAACGCCATTAAAGAGAAGAGTGATACAGAAAACCATCACAACGACAACCCAACTATATCAAACCCACAGGGGAATTATTATATGCTATAAAGTAGACCTGTACCCGAGAACAGTTGAATACGGGTGTGCAAGTTATTACAGACATAAATCTCAACGGTGACGTGTTATGACGCGTACGTGGTACGACATGTAGGCTTAGGTACATTATTTACATTGTAGATGTTAGGTCGTGACCAGGGTAAACACGAGGATCGTGCGTATAGACCACAATAATGACTGTACACAAATATGTCATCTTTATCGTTATATTTACAGTGACTGCATACAAGGAAACCCGTGTAGGACCAAGTAAATATTATAACGTGTTGTAGAAGAGCTACCCTTGTGATATTCTTTTTTTCTTCATTTTCTGTCTATTCTTTGTTGTGTTTTTCATACCAACTAGATACCCATCCATAGGCCATTTCATATCGCGAGAAGTATTGTGATAAATTTTAATTAAACTTTGATTCATGAGAAATTTAAAAAGAAAACAAAATCTAATATGATAATATTATAACATAATAAATGCATAGCACTGATCAAAATAACAAACTTGTTTTTATACAATAACGTTAAGAAAACCTATGAAGATTAAGTAACCTATTTTAGTGATTGAGACTGGTAGATATACAAAGATCTCTCGACAACTTCGATTATGTTAAAATTGTAACACACTAGAAGATGAGGTTCACTTTATTTTCCACTGCATTTACAACTCTTCCCCTAGAAAACAGGTTTTTTTTAAAGTATGAAATAAATACAAGTTTCCCCGATAAACAATATTATATATGCTATTGTCATCTAACTAACCACGGCTTTTGCGCCACATTAGCGTCTTCATTAAAAATTATTTTTTTGAACTGAGGAAATAAACTTACAATGTGCTTAAATATAGGAACTATGGAACCAAATGATTTCCCATCGACGATAGTGTTAACGTTTACCACAGTCCTGCTTAAATGGAGTATTCAACTCTGGTACACTAGCCATAATTTTGAAGAATGACATCTCACACATTCTACCAATTTGAACATTTTTTATATGGGTACCACCATCTTCTATTGAATTCAGCACCAAAAATACACCTAAATGTACAACAAAATACACACTTAATTAACTCCCCCTGACAAAAACAGACTGGAACAAAATTTATTTTGATTATATATTTTTAACATCTAAATATATTGCCCAGCCCACACATCAAATTTTGGAAATTTATCTCACCTGGATATCCAATCAGTAGGCCCGACACATTCACTTTCCTATTAAATCTTCTGCCCAAACGGGGAAAACCCACAATCTATTTTTGATTTGGTTCTGTGGTCCCTATATGTTCAATGATGTCTAATTTATATCCCTGATACATTGTATTTGTTTGTTTGTTTATTTGGTAACATTGTTTGCAGTTCGATTCATGATGTGTTCTAATTTGATGTAAAATGCAATAAAGTTGAATTTAAATGAAATCAATAAAATACATTTCTTCGCATCTTGTTCATGACTATAATTCAAAGGGACACACAATCTGTTGACAGTTATGAAATATCTTTGTCCGAATCTACTTCTACACGACAAGTTTGTTTCCATGTTTCTCGGGGGGAAATGGCGTCTGGGCCCCCTCACCATTGCTAAAATGTGTGTTATAATTATAAAATATTGTTAAAGTATCGGTTTATGATAACCGGCTTCCCTTTATTAAGGGGTATGCCAAATGTTACAGCCATTTAGATTGTTTGGTTAAGCTCAAACATATTTTATTGAAACAATTTGGCACTGGTTATTGAACTTATATAAAGCTAGAAGATAGCAGACACACAATTGTTTAATACATAATCAAAAATCTTGCAAAACTATGCTTATAGGGAATACAATTTGGTGTTTAATCAGTGTTGTGGGGGAAAAGTCGGTTTTATTGGGATTACCCAAGTTCTACATATTAATTCCAAGATCTATTTAATAGAAATTGCTGCCAAAAGTTGAAAATGTTTTAATTTTAGAACGATTTGCTAATTCCATTCTCTCAAACAAACTTAAAAGTAGGGTACTAGGATTGTGAGTAATATTTCCTATGCAGAATAACTCTGAGGTTTAATCAGCTGGCGGGAGATGACTTCTAGCAGGCAGGCTGGTGCTAGGTTAATACTCGACGAAAGGTAAGAACATGTACAGACTTAAACCGTGTGTTTATGGCTAGCCTGCATGACAGGCTTTATAGAGAGGCACTTACTAATTCGACACAACCTTAAGACAAAAGTAAATATCCCCACAAGATATCATATAGGGAGATACTTACCAATTCCCTACAAGGTTAAGAACAGTGATCAATAGTCTCCACAAGACAGCATGTATAGGGAGATACTTACTATTTCGTACAAACCTAAAACAGTGATAAACAATCCCAGGAAAAGGCTATATACAGAGATACATACGAATTCCCTACAAACCTAAGATCAGTGGTAAATATTCCCCAAAAGACAAACTATATACAGTGATACCTATGAATTCAGTACGAACTTTACAGCAATGATAAGAATTCCCCACAAGAAAGCTATTTGCAGAGACACAAATTCTCCACAATCCTAAAAACAGGGATAAATATTCCCCATAAGAAAGGCAATATAGAGAGATAGTTTCTAATTCCCCACAAACCTATATAGAGACATGCTGTAAATCGCTTATATTTCGGGGGGAATTTATTTTCATGTTGATTCCGTCGTTATCATTACTTGCTGTCATACTAATTTGCGTTTGTTGTATATGTACACGGTGCTATATCACAAAATCAGAAACACATTGGCGGGCAATATATTGCAAATACATTTAGCCATCTGAAAAACTCCGTACTTTTTAGCAATATCACCTTTATTTCACAAATTGCGCCATTCATATATGTATGAATATAGATAAGAGGTCGAACACGTATGACACGCAAAATATGTTTACATGCAGATGTTTCTTTTTCTATTTTAATTTTGGAATATTCTAGCTAGTAGTGGTATCGACAATTGATGGCCGCCGGCTTGCATTGACTACCGTTATACGCAAGTACACTTGTGTAAATATTCAGTTTTAAATTCAAAATTTTAGCGCTATACATGAATTAGCGCTCCACAAAGAGCGCGAAAAGCGCTAAAATTAAACTACCGCTAAAATAAGTACGTTTACAGTAATTTGAATATCATATTTATTTGCGCAACTAAAAACTACATGTATTTAGCGGATTTTAAACGGTTTGGACCTGAATATCTTATAGTTAAAGAGGATTTATGGTTATAGTTGGCACACCCATGTTATTATTCCTCATATTTTCTGAGATCATAATAAATGTTCGATTCATGTAGAATTCCGAATGCATCACAGGAAAATATAGTATGTCTTATAAAATGACGTCCAGTTCTCTGTTAGTATAAATCTCTTATGTGACGGAATCAATATCAAATACAATCCTTCCATACTTTTTATCAAATATTACCTCAATTGCCTACGTAACGTCCTTGGTTAATAATCACGTGACGTATGACGTCAAACATTTCTCGGTGTATTTCATTTTATAAACTTGTATGACCTTCCGATTGATATAAACTCAAATTGGCAAGCTACAGTATCATGTTATCGTACTCAAACAGAGTGTTTATAAACATTCGCTTTCAATTTAATGTCAATGCATGTACATTTTGTATAGGCAAATGATAAAGAAAGGAATTCAGAATATTTATCTTTTTTTTTACTTATATTTTTGTTTAGTTTTCAAATACATACGCACCATAAATTCATATTACACATTTCACACATACCATGCATCTGAAATGAACATTCATATTTAACAGTTCATGCACACCATACATCTGTATATAAACATTTATGACCAACATTTCATAAACAACATAGATTTTATCCTCGTGACCAAGTTATATTCAATGTATCCCATTCGTTTCTTAAGTTCACGTTCAATGTCATTTATTGCGAGGATCACGTCCAATCACTCAATAAATGAAAATAACTACATGATTATACATAAATTTAATGTAAATTTAATTCTTAATTACAACATGCGCACAATTTGATATGCCTTCGAAGATCATGCTTTCTGCCATATTATATTTTTAGATTAAGTGACGAAAGTCTTATTTTTGATAAACACTTTTTATAAACACTATCAATTGGCGTAGATAAAATTGTAAACACGAAATGTTGACATAATGTTCCTCTTGGCATATTATTAATCCTATTAATGATTTCTTGTTGCAACACATCCTTTTAGTTCTACTTTGAACATTCATATTATCACATTTGGCACACACTTTACGTACGTCACAATAAAGTAAAACACATGTATTAACAACTTGACAAAAGTCATCTACAATACCATTGACATCAGTTTGTGAACTAACGATTATATTACTCATATTCAAAAGACTGTTTAAATTACCACTCAGATTATTTCTAATGAATTTAACATTATGTTTATCATTTCTCCATTTAACAGACTCACCTGTCACTCTTGCTGTAGGGATTATTTTGGCATTCTCTGGTTCCTGTTTGTATTTCAACTGTAATTGAAACGACAGAGTGAATGATCTGAAATGTTAACAACTTTCCGGGCTGGAACAGCTTAATATCGTTAAAAGTGTCCATAGATGTTACCAAATAACCTATAGTATTATTTTTCTATTTCGTTTTAATCATTTTTACTGTAGAAAATGAAGCTTCCAACTGAGTCACCTTCGTGACGACCATTAACAATTCTTGTACCTGACGTTTTACATAGTGATATCAGTCTCCTACCAAACGAAGTAACGAATACATCCATGTTTTTTTTTTACAGTTAAATTTGTATCTGGATTGTAATTAAGACATTCCAACATATTTAAAACGTCTCGAGTTAGATGGTCATTTTCAACAAAATCACGTCTAATACCTGTTCTCGAATTAAGGTTTCTAATCACATACACAGAGCCTCCATCGCAATACCTGGTAAGTCTAAAATCATATATATTGCGTACACGTAAGCCATACTCAAATGAATAGAAGTGAAGTGTTTTATGTTTTAAATCAGTAACAGAAATTGTGTATGGAAATCCTCTTAATTAATCGACACAACCAAATTAAACAACCGTAGTTCTTTAACATATTAGATATTCCTCATTTTCTATTTGAAAGCACCATACGGATTAAAGAGAATATTCAGGGTCGGCATTTCCCTTCACGACGGGATAGTTTACCAAATGACAACCCAAAGTGATAATTTCCCTTTCACTTTACATGGAGAGATTTTAGTTTTATCATCGGGTTATCTAACCCAATACAATCAAACCTGCTTAGTGATAACCTGGAGTAAGATACTAAATCTCATATGTCATCGTATTTTTCCCTTTCAATGCTATTCACTATACTAGTATTCCGATCCTAGATTAACAGACCGACTGTCCTATAGGACCTTTTTATTGCCTCCATTGGATGGTTAAATATGAAAGTTTTGACTGTTATTAATATGTACACATGCGCATATTCTACGGAAAGAAATCTCACTTGAGGTTGTTATGTGGGGATTGAAGCCCTGAAGAACCAGTGATTGTTTTGGTCTATTTCAGCAAAGAGTACAGTGAATAGATAGAAAAGGTATCTTTACCTCATTTTAAACTCGTCTTTCCTCATCACTACTGTTTGTTGAGTCACCTTGCCTGAACATTATCAGAGTTTATATGGGTACATTGTCATAATACTGTATCCGGGACACGACTTTGTCAGGTTTCAACTGTCTCACCAATGACGTAATATCCTAACTAGCTTACAAATCTAAAACAAATATTATAATATAATGATATTACATCGAAAGAATATTTTCAGTTTTGTCAACAAAATATCAGGTTTCAGGAAAATAAACAGTCTCCACTGATTCGCCAGCTACAAGGAACATCGCCGAATAACGAATGCTTACTGTCATGTACATGTAGGTATAAATAAGTAATTTCTTTTTGATGGTAATTGTTACGAACTCCATAACACCTTGACTCGGTTGCAAGCATTGTCAACTTTATAACACAAAACAGTATTTTGCTATTGTTTAACTACGATTGCATTGAATATGAGTTTTGATGTTCTGATATTCAATTAATCAATACAATAGATTGAAAAGAAACAAAAATCTGAAAATGTTGATATATATGAGTTCACATTTTGTCTAAAATAAAGTTTCAGGATTTACATAACAATACCAAACAGCCACTTATAGAACTACACATGACTGTACCAATTAACTGTTTCGTAGTTCTATGAGTACCATTGGCCATATATAGGCAATGGTATATATAGTTTCTCGAATATTTATCCAACCACATTTAACTAACAATCTAAAAGATGTATTCCGTTCTTTTTACAAACACAGAGAAGATCAACAGCACAATGTATATATACATACAATAATGGTGTCACATTTGAAAAAAATAGATACAGTTAGAAACGTATTAGTAGAAACAGTGGGAAATATAGACAAATTTGCACATCTTTTAGTAAGTCAGTACCAGTCGTATGCATTAAGGGTGGAATTGAATTAAATTTTTCTCTTAATTAATCTCCTAAGTAAGATTTTCTTTTACTAGTAAATTTAGAACATTGTAATAAAAAATATGAACTTGTCTCCAACATTTCCATCATTACAAAATATGCAAATTCTCGTGTAGCATTAATCCACTGCCCTGTTTCATTTACCCGTGATTAGTAACTACCAAGTACATGGCTACGAACACAACACATGGAGAATGTTGATTACCTTTCCATTTCCGTGCTCACTCGAGCCGTATTGATACGTTATCTTTACGTAATCAGAAAAACTGGTTCTAGTTTGTATCATGTTTCAACTTGAGAAATAATGTCTTGTACTGTCATGTCTATTTTAAGAACAATCGAATAAGTGATGAGTTCTGCTGTTTGTAAGTAAAATGCTGCCTTGACACGAAGAACGTCTCTGGCAACAGTAACGAACCTTAGGATCTATACTAACAGGAAGGTGCTACGTTTTGTCTTTGTCTTAACCTAAGTTACATGGAATTCACAAACTTAAAGTATGCTATATTGTTAATAAATCTGTAAATTAAATAATCTTTATGACATTTCTTTCGGGCAATTTTTATTTTCCTGGCTTCTTTTTTTTTGTTTTTCATAACAATATATGTACAATTTTCATTTGGTGACTTAATTAACCAGGATTCGACCTAGATTTGTTCGACGAATGTCACCTTTTAAGCAGAAGACGTTTACTCTTCAGGCGTACCTGGTCTTATCCTTGTTCTTACGTTCTCAGTCTCCTTGCGATCTATACTGTTCATTATTAGTCCTGATATTTTTCATTATTATGTCGATAGTCTTAATTTTTGTTTGCCTATAATGTTGCCCCCAGTATCACACTCCAAAAAATGTCAGTCATTTTATTCCTTATTTAGTACATAGCATAGCTCTCGATTCATGATTGTTTGTGTTTCTTATAATCCTTAGTAATGTAAAAATATAAACTTTATTTATTATACAACAACTGGGAAACAAGTTTTATCAACTTATATTATTTACGCTTGTTGAACCAGATTGACCCGTGCGAGGGGTCATACTGTGAGAGCAAACCCTTGAAAACCCGTGTGAAACCCACGTTGTCGGGCAGGTGACCCCTATAACTTTTCCCGTCCTGTAAGTGCTCCTGTTGGACATATTGTTTTGATTGATATTTGTGTAATCCGTTTCGTTGGTTATTGGTACACTCACATAACTACTCATAAATATGTTAATCTTTCTGAAAAACCTGATAAAGTTTTCTCCTTAAAAGTCAATGTTCCATTCTTATTTATTTTTCTAAAGTAAAATTAACCTGGTTGTATGTAATAGAATGATAAGATTTGTGTTAACTGTACAAAGTTCTCCCTCATTGAACAAGCACTATATGCAATACACTGTATGTATTTTTTACACACTTGTAGCGGATGTGTATTGCTTAATACATTCAATGTGATGTTGTAAATTGTTGAATGGAAGTGATTCAAACAACAGATATGTGTAAAATATTTCAATTGCTTCCTCAAAGGACGCTGTTATCACGATTCGTTAAATCACCGCCTACGTCGACCTAGCGGTGACATTAGTCAGAATACCCGTGTAGAGATAAACATCTTTTATCAACGGCGGGTATTCTGTTGGTGTATAATTTAATTTATGTTGTGTCTACTGTTTTATAACTCGTCCTCTACCGGGAAATATATCACCCCTACAGATACTTAGCAGCAACTGAACAATAAAACGTTTGTTTTCAGTTGTCATCCTTATATTTTTATTGTACGTATAAAATGTATGAAGACAAACTGTTCACTGATATGAATACCATATTTTATAGTATTTCAGAATGCGTTGGGATAGATTTTACAAAAGGAACATTAAATAGACTGTATGGGAGCCCAATCTTTGCAAATGCACCTGTGCAACTTAATTAAGGATTCAGAGAACATATTGCAGTGATAGATTTATCTATAGTTTTAACAATGATGCTATTGTCTTTGCTTTGAATAGGATGACACAAATAAAGAAAGGTTACTTATCATCTAGCCCGATTTTCCTCTGGCCCTGACACCAGACTTGGACATTCTGACAGAGAGATGTATGTTTGGCCCCATATAACTATCTGCCAGAATGTCCAAATCTGGGCTAGTGGAAACTAGGGCCAACAATTGTCCTACTATATAAACCATTAAAATGAAATAGCCGATTCACATGCAAGTTTGCATGGTTTGTTTTTGTTTAACGTCCTATTAACAGCCAGGGCCATTTAAGGACGTGCCAGATTTTGGAGGTGGAGTACCCGGAGAAAAACCACCGGCCTACGGTCAGTACCTGGCAACTGCCTCACGTAGGTTTCGAACTCGCAACGCAGAGGTGGAGGGCTAGTGATAAAGTGTTGGTGTTGATTACTAGAATTGTTCAAGTTTTTATAATGCTTATTTTTTTCATCGCGGTTCATGATAATTCATGGATGATTAAACGTCTATGACAATATCAGGAGTCTTTAGTCAATAGATTCCTATAGATGTCAGTGAGTGAACCTGTTCATTTCCTACATCCACAAGGTTTAACTATGGAAAGTTTAAAGAATATTCCCTAACTTAAGGAAATTCCTTAACTGTAACTCTTCCATGGGAAAGCTACAGATTTTAAAGTAAAGTTCCTGAACTAAGAGGGGCCGCGGTGGCCGAGTGGTTAAGGTGTCCCGACACTTTATCACTAACCCTCCACCTCTGTGTTGCGAGTTCGAAACCTACGTGGGGCAGTTGCCAGGTACTGTAAGCCGGTGGTTTTTCTCCGGGTACTCCGGCTTTCCTCCACCTCCAAAACCTGGCACGTCCTTAAATGATCCTGGCTGTTAATAGGACGTTAAACAAAAAAAACAAACCAAACCTGAACTAAGTTTCCCCCCGAAATCCAAGAATGGCGCATTTTGGCCTGTTTCAACTTAAATATGACCGTTTTCAATTCAGATGTTTGATTTTCAGTTATATAAATTATATATACACTGTATACATTTTTGATTTAATCATTATTGCACTATCAATTTAGTACAGCTCAGACTGGCCTTGGTTAAGATAAGCAAAAACGACCTGTTTTCTTTAAGTTAATGAATGTCTTTGAGTTAATGAATGTCTTTAAGTTAGTGAATGTCTGTAAGTTAGTGAATGTCAGTAAGTTAAGGAATGTATTAAAATTAAGGAATGTCTGTAAGTTAAGGAATATCTAAGTTAAGGAATGTATTAAAATTAAGGAATGACTTTAAGTTTAGGAATGTCCATAAGTTAGTGGATGTCTTTAAGTTAAGGGATGTCTTTGAATTAAGGAATGTTTTTAAGCTAATGGTGTCCTTAAATTAATGAATGTCTTTAAGTTAAGGAATGTCTAAGTTAATGAATGTCTTTAAATTAATGAATGTTTTTAAGCAAATGGTGTCTTTAAGCTGAGGAATGTCTTTAAATTAATGAATGTCTTTAAGTTAAGGAATGTCTTTTAGTTAAGGAATGTCAAAGTTAATGAATGTCTTTAAATTAAGGAATGTCTAAGTAAATGAATGTCTTTAAATTAATGAATGTCTTTAAGCTAATGAATGTCTTTAAGTTAAGGAATGTCTAAGTAAATGAATGTCTTTAAGTTAAGGAATGTCTTTAAGCTAATGAATGTCTTTAAGTTAAGGAATGTCTAAGTAAATGAATGTCTTTAAATTAAGGAATGTATTTAAGCTAATGAATGTCTTTAAGTTAATGAATGTCTTTAAATTAAGGAATGTTTTTAAGTTAAGGAATGTCTTAAAATCAATGAATGTCTTAAAATGAAGGAATGTCTAATTTAAGGGGGTGAGTGTGTGTGTGTTGGAGGGGGGCGGGGTAGATTAAAATTCGGTAAAAATGACACCTTTGTATTCATTATATAGTGGTAAAGAGCAGAGCTCAGTTTTTTTCAGGTTGTAATATAATAACTTTGTTTTTCTTGTTCATGTAGATTTTTATGATACAGTCCCATGAAATATGACGTCATCAAACGAAATGTAATGACACCTCATAAAAATACAGTATGTACTTCTTAAAAAAATGGATAAAGGGTAAAAAAAATTGGATTTTAGACATAATTAAGCATTACCAGTAAATTGTGTATTTTCTGCAATATTAACAAAACTTCCAGTCACGAGACATGTCAAAAATTAGACACTTAATTAAAATGTGTTATCTATTTATAAACGACCTCAACTGCTTCATCAACCTCAGTTTAAGTGCTTTTCCTTCGGGTCGCTCCATGACATCGCATATAAAACACACACCTGAGTGGGTAGTTCATGCCTGCTGGAATTTCTACATGCCTTAAGAGTGGACTAATGGTAGGCTCCTAGTAGGGGTTGGGGGTAGATAAATGTCTTCTTCTGTTCAGGGGACAACTAAGAATAATGCCCACTGTATCTCACTATATCTCTATAACCCCCTCCCCCCGGGGGTACAGAATTAGTGCTCTTCTTCAGTGTCCTTTACTGTGAGAATATTGAGAGACCGCTGATCCCATTGCAACACTTTGTATTAAGCCATTCGTTTTGTGTGTGTGTGTGTTGAACAGTTCATACAGTAACCTGTATACAGATATTACATTTAACAACTGAACTATGTTCAACCCGTACAGATTAAAGAGAATTAGATCATGAATACCGGTGTTGTATGAAAAAACTGCACCAGATGGCAATAACAGGGGATCTCTGTCTACATATCGTGGACCTCCAGACAAACAGATCCATCCCCATCAAATGAAAGCTTTTGTAACTTTACCAGAAACATCCATGTGAATACTTTACCAAATGTTTCTGGAGACAGCAGTGAGTACTGCTTTTATAAAGTCAACGTCTGTGTATGAAAACACAAAACACAAACACATCAGTATAGTTATATTATTTCATTCAATGTCACCTTGACAATTAGGATGTAAACTGATAATAAATTCCAGTGGTGTATATGAAGTGTCCACATATACACAGTATCCACAGACGGGTTTAACAGAGTATATCACATAATATAATAGTTGGAACAGCTACACCAATCTGTCATTCAAGATCAATAGAAAAATAGTCTTTATTCTTCCTTGAAAGTTATTCCCCCCATTAAAAACTGTATATTTGTTTTTATATTGATAAATTATCAACTCATTTTCATTACTAATTTTCATGAAAAAAAAAATCCACTTAACGAAATACAATTTTACACTTAACATATTCAATGCCTTCAAAATAGGCAATACATCTCTGTTCATACAAATTTGATAAAAAATGTAATGATACACTAAATGTATATCAATGTATTTCCAATATGAAATGAAAGTACAAAAAATATACATTCATTATATATTTCAAATATAAAACGAAAGGAAAAAACATGTTGAGTAGCCAACAAATATTATGATGTACAGTTATCTTGGACCTGTAAACAAAAATTAAGAATTAGAAGCTACTTCAATAAATACCATTACCTTGGTTTGCCGTTATTTACATACAATATAGTAATCATACTACTGATACTTACAGAGAGACATGTTCAATATTCCTGTATATACACGTATGTACCAAATGCTGTAGTTCCAAATTCTTTTTTATTTTTCATTTTTGAATGCAATAAAGACAAAAATATTTAAAGATATTGGCTCATTCAACTTAATTTGAACTGATTTAGAAGCCAAAAACAGTTGATAGAATTTACCTAAAGAAATATAGGTATTTTGTGCAAAATATCTGGAATAATGCAGTATATAATCTATTATTCTAATTACCAATATTTACTAATTGTGATCATTCATATAAATATATATATCCATAAGCAAATCTTCACAGGTCTCCTTTCTGTTGAAATTTAAACAACATTAACAAAAATGTCCTTTTTGAATACAACTGTTTAAAATTGAATAGGTATTTACAGCCTTGTACATGAAGTTCATATTTACGGGATAAAACTATATACAGTGGTTAAATATTAACAAGTATAAAAAACAAAATGAAACTTAAATGTCCTACTTTTGAATACTGTCCATATCAGATCTCTTTAAAAACACTATTTGGTGACATTTAAGAAAAAACAAAAATTAAAAATCATGATATTTTTTATCAAAGAGTGTGCCACAATACAGAATTTACACCAAAGCAGGTTTAAATCTGATAAATATTCGTGAGCACACTTGCAAATAGAAAGTGACAACTTCATAGATAAGTAAACAAGCGGATTCTTATTTCAATCATATTTTTTTTAAGTAACTTGGATGTAAATAAAGATCTACACTTGAGAAAGGCACGTCTTGATTTCTACCAGCAGTGTGACAATCTTAATTATTTGTATCCAGAAATTACCTCAAGCATATATCTATAGTGTTGGGTTGTATTTATGAGTAAGACATATATTCATATATGAACTCACATAATGCTGACTTTATCTAGCTACTTTAGGTAGAGGTTTTTGAAAGTGTTCATGCTTGATACTTATCACAGTGCCTGAAGTGTAACTCGCTATTCTTACAAATTTACACTTGTCACAGAATGCTGACCTTACTAATCTTACAAATGTACACTAGTCACAGAATGTTTGATCCAAGCAGCACTGCTGGGCTCACATTGCATTCCACAACCAATCAAAATCATGATCACAGAAGTTAAGTTAAGAGTTTCTAAAATTGACCAATCAGAAGAGTTTTAACATCTTATCCCATGGACACTTGTAACATGTTTGGTGGTTTGTTTCGTATTGACATGGTTGGGGTGCCGGGAGATTTTCTGAAGCTTGGCTGTGGCTGTGACATCGCAGTTTCATAAGTTTTCTGAATTACAAATAAAGATAACAAAAATGAAATGATATTTCTTCGAAAAAATATTCAATTAAGAATTATTTATCCTTACATTTCAGACATGTTCACAGAGAAAGATCAGATTTTTAAGTTTCAAATCTTAATAGAACCAATAAAGATGTCTTTTTTTAAAGGTTTTCTTCAACATTGCCTTTTCAATTAATTATTGAATTTTGTATCAGCTTTTTCATATAAAAGTGTATAACATTCAGAGTTGTTTCTTTATCAATCTAAGCTGGAGAAAGTTTGAGAATCACGTCATTTTTATAAGTGAAATGATGATTGAATTAAAAGTTCAAAGTAAATGAAAATTAAATATATCTGACTAAACAATCTGATAAATTTTTATGAAGATAAATGAAAATCAACCAACCCTGCGCTGGGTCCTCATCTGAGCGTTATAGAAGGCTGCAGAGTCTGGATTATTCATCAGTAGCTCCATCTGAAGGCGGTCAAACTTCTCATGTTCATCTTCAGGCTGTATCAGGGGAGATAATTCATATTCAATCAATATTATGTTTTTGTACCCATACATTGTCATGACATTATCAGGTCATCAATATGTAGCTAAAGCATGCAAATCACCGGAATTTCTGTTGGAATTTTATATCTCAATTTTGAAATCTGTTTGGAAATATAAGTACAGCAGCCAAGTATCATAAAACTGAAGTTATACAAATTTATATTTGAATACATGTACAACATTTTTTCTACTGGTGTTGTGCAATTAATTCTCATTATTCTATGATAATCTATGAGCATATTGTGCCTCACTGGATTTTGGGTGGTCGAGAGAGGTTGCAATAATATAAGTATATTCAATATCTGATAATTAAATATCTGTACTCCAGTTATATCTCTTTACAATTCATTATTAGCTCTTATTAGATAATTCAAAATTACCAGGGCCTATACACTCTGGAGTGATTTTTAAACTTGCAATCAACGAAGTTCAATCAAGATTGTTTTACAGAAAAATTAAAGATTTCTATTGTTTCCTTCTTTTCACTGGACAATTTAATGGGTATAATATAAAAAAAAATTCATGCACCAGTGTTTTCCACAACTCTTAGAATGTACACATGAGCATGCAGATATGTACATTTTTCTGCATGTTAATAAAAAATAATTTCGTCAAAAAAAAACAACAACAAAAATTCTCTTAAATTTAGATTTCCATCATTGCTATAGATGATAATTAAGTGAGGGACTGTAGACTTACGATTGTGGTAGGATTGAAGGGTAGCTGTACACCAGGTCGAACGCCGTGGCCGTGGCCTTGGCTAGTCTGGGCCTCGTCAGAAGGACCAACGAAACTTTCCGAGTACCAATTGTCAAACTCTGAAACACAAACCAAATTTACTTGTCTTTGATCAAAATATGTTTATTTTTGACTGAAATGGTGCTAATTTCTAAATGTGTCACTCAGCTCACAAATTTGTTTTAATGCATTCTTTTTGGAAAAGTTTGTCCAAACAAATCAGCACTATAACCATGCACAGCCATTGTTGAAAGTACCCTTAGGATGAATCAAAGACACCATGTACCAGGCGTTGTTGGTACTACATTGTGGATAAATCAACGACACTCACCATTTACCAGACGCTGTCGACATTGTTCCACCAGTTTTTGGCAATACTGTACTTCTGCTTTAAGATTTTTCAGTTCTTCAAAATCATTCTTGTATTGCAATTTGAAATCTTTGAGACGTTTGATCTCAAAGAACTCCTCCTCACTGATAATAACATCACCCTCCTCATTATACTGTGGTCCTACAACATAGATACAATATATGTCAAACAGGTTAAGTTTTCTATGGTAAGGGCCTTACTTGGTCTAATCAGGGCAACCTCTCATGGTGAGGTGTGAGATTTGTTGGTAAAACCTCTGAACATCAATTGTTCTTGATTGACTTTTTACTAGGAGATCTTAAGACAATAACAATTAACAGATAGATCTGGCTGACCATCGTTGTGCCATTGAAACATTCTTTTTTAAAACATGGATGTGGCACAGTGGTATAAGCTGGGGGTATTTCTGGCTAGGTAATTAGGTGCTGTAGATTATGAGTTCCAGGACCATAAGGGCACAAGTTATAAAATTGTCTTCCTTTGCCAGTTGTGTTACAATGTTATATATATTAGCATATATAATGATTTATAATTAAAAGAATAATAGGCCCTCTGCGAATTAATTATCAACGAAGTGGATTGTTTTCACAACATAACGATATTTTTCGTTGTTTATACCCACTATATTCGTGTAACTGTTCCATGTTCTATGTCTATATGTGATCGGTTGTAATTTACTTGTGTCTTGATAAGGGGCAGATTGCCTCGAAAATTTGACAATTTACTTGTCTATATATATAGATAAGTATATAAACTCCAGGTAAACCTGTAGGTCTAAATCACAGAATGCTTGGCTTCACTTCAAGTGGTTTTCTCATAACCAAGTTTCACTTTAATGCTTGTACAAGTGACAAAATAATATATTAGTTTAAGCATTAATTCAACTTTTTGACAATCACCCCTGAAAGACATTGAAGGGAGGGAAATTACTAAGGGGAGACAACTTACCATTATCTTCCCTCTCGGTTCGATACCTCTCCAATCGATCTCGTGTCTTATCTATCTCAATCTTGTTTGAATTCACCTGTC